>NC_140024.1:10305565-10905565 GCF_964263955.1 Coregonus lavaretus
TGGCAGGGTGCTGTGTCCCTGGTCGCTCCTCTTCCCTCCCCGGGAGTTTATCGGATGCGCTCAGCTTCGGAGCTCATTAAAAAGCACCCATTATCCCGACATTTGCACGCATCACATGCAAAACTAATTTACTTGTAAGAAATTAAAAGTTCATTTTAATTGAGCTCGCGCTGCAGTATGCAAATGAGGAGTACATAATGTACATCGATGCGGAGACAACACACTGGAAAAGGACTTAACCCTTCCCTGACTGACGGAGAAAACGAGCCAATGTTGTGTAAATAAAAAGGTCTGTCTGATGGTCTATACAACCGCTATATGGAAATGCTGTTGTTAATCAAATCTACAATAACATCATCCAGTTGCTTAGCTCTGCTTGAGCTCAGAGATCGTCTGAGAGTTGGAACTGATATGTCACTGCTAGGCCTCTCTGGTGATTTGGCATGCTGAATTAATTTCCACCTCCGTGACTTTATTGTGTTGTGTCTGCCTTAGGAGGAACCTTGACACCTCAAAGCCTGCCATCATGAAATAAGAACAAAAAAGCCAAAGCAACATGGAATACATGGAATAGTCTGTTTGTTGATAAGTGGAGTATGTCTACTGTCTGAAAAACTGATGCCTTTGAAATTCTCTGCTGATTTCCATGACTGAATTTATTCAGGTCTTTTATTGTTTGCAGAAAACAACATTATGTTTTAAATTGGAGTATCTCACCATATGACCTAACTCTTATATGCCAGTTAGTAGTTTACTGTTATACTGATTCATGCTGACCCAGTTTAACCAACAATAGTATGCTGACCCAGTCTAACCGACTGACCCAGTCTAACCAACCATAGCAGGGATGGGCAACTTTCATGGGGATCTGAACTCATCATGAGGAGCCGCAGTCGCTCACAAGTCTGCGTACCTACATGTGCTAATAATAATAATTCTGACATGGGCTAATTGAGTGACTATCAGTGACTGACATAACAAGAAAAAAACTGCTAATGCACAACCATATTTAGAAATTGCACATTGTGTATTCTACTATTCTAATTTGCAACACTAAGTTGAGACCACAACAACAAACTAACAAAAACAGTAAACAACGTTTTAATGACAGCAAACAATCAGTGTGCATGGATGGGTGAATGTAAAGTAAACTAAGCCACTGAGAATCCCTCTTTTGGCAGTGATGTCCACAGCTCAATAAGCCAGACAGTGTAATGTAGTGAAACTGGCTCGCTGTAGATCCATAGCCATCCACCAACTAGTAGTCAGGGGTCATGTGGAGAGGTCATGTAGGTACAGTAAATAAGATGGAGCTTTTATCTCCTCTCTGTGATGACTTATAATTGGAGGTCCCTCTGCCTGAGCCACGGCCCTGACCCTGTGACCCCCGCCCACCCCTGTGACCCCCGCCCACCACTGTGACCCCCGCCCACCACTGTGACCCCCGCCCACCCCTGTGACCCCCGCCCACCCCTGTGACCCCTGCCCACCTGTGAACTGCCAATGTAGACAGGGCTTTTGCATTCATACACACAACAGAGTCAGAACTGTCAGAATACTATGCTCCATAGATACCATCCAGTCAATACATGATAAATGAGCTCAACTCACTCATTGAGAAACAATGAGAAGCACTGCTGGACTTGCTGGTACTCCTATATTCATGTTGGACATTCCCCACACTTCAAGGTGTCTCCACCTACCTATAGTATTCAACTCATCAGAATGTCTGACTGTGATTGGTGTCTACGTTGCCAATGTACAGAATGCGTCAGTCATGCTCATGAATGTATACTATATAGTGGAATGAGGCCTGAGACGTGATGTGATGGGAGGGGGGGTTAGAACATGTAATCATGTTTCATGGGGATGGTGGATTACACTATGCATGTTGTTGTTATTATACTATTATCACTGAGAGAGAGGCCCTATAGGACTTCGTAGTGTTGATGCTGGATCTGCCCCATATCACACAGAGGGCAGAGGTGCCCCTTAGGGATAGTGGCAGGAGAGGCGGGCACCTGTAGGGCTTGACTGGCAGAGCTCGGAGTTGGGCGGGCAGGCACGTGGTTAGCTGGCGCGTGCAGCCCCTTAATGAAGGAAAGTGTTGATTTGGCACGCACCCTAATAGGATCAAAGCGCCCAATTGGCTCCCGGCTGACTGACAGCGGTGTAGGGTTGGCAGGAGACCAGAGAGGAAGTGAGACAGGCACACAGACACACACACGCACATACACAGTTGGTGGAAATACTTACACAGCAGAGGTTCTCTGTCTGCTGTCACTCTTTAACACAGAGGTACCTCATTAGATATGCAGTATCTTTAGGATAAAGGAATGTGGTTCCGAAGACACATGGACAGTACTTGATTCTATGTTTCTCTTGAACATGGTTATCCATATACTGTATGAGGGCTCTATATAAACCTTTTAATCAAAATGAGCCATAAATGGTAGAAAATATTTACATAATAGTTCATTACGTTAGAGTTCTGTATGTGACAGCTACCGACCACAGTCATTCCTCAAACTCATTTGAAATAAATAAACACTAGAGATGACTAGATGTTTTCATGTGCTAAAAATAACAATAACCTCTCAATCCTTGTCGTCGGTAAAATTATGTACAACCATATAATTATTCATTTTCTAAAATGTATTAGACACATTCAAATATGAAATGGCAAAGTAATATTGAAGAGCTGATTTATAGATATTACAGTACTATAAACTGCTGCCTTTGTCTGTGTGTACTGTACTGTGTCTGTGTGTGTCTGTGTGTGTCTGTGTGTGTGTGTCTGTGTGTGTCTGTGTGTGTCTGTGTGTGTGTGTGTCTGTGTGTGTCTGTGTGTGTGTGTGTCTGTCTGTGTGTGTGTGTGTGTGTGTGTGTGTGTGTGTTTGTGTGTGTGTGTGTGTGTCTGTGTGTGTCTGTGTGTGTCTGTGTGTGTCTGTGTGTGTGTGTGTCTGTGTGTGTTTGTGTGTGTGTGTGTGTCTGTGTGTGTCTGTGTGTGTGTGTGTGTGTGTGTGTGTGTGTGTGTGTGTGTGTGTGTGTGTGTGTGTGTGTGTGTGTGTGTGTGTGTGTGTGGTAAGTGCAGTGTCTCAGCTGGCTGCAGCTCATTCAGAGTAGTGATTTATTGTCCTGGAGTGTGTTTTATTTTGGCTGGGGTGCACAAATGCCCCAAAGGGCTGCAGTACAGATACACTAAACACACTCTGAGATGAGAGGCCCGGGTGGGTTGACCAGAAAAGGTCTGGACATAACCCTACTCACATCTCCTCCTTGACACAGTTAGCTACAGTATATGTCTGAAAACAGAAAGACAGACAGAAAGAGATTAGAACAAAGGAAGAAAGAGGGTAGACAAAGAAGACAGGAGGAGATGCACCAAACTGCACATGGAAAATACTCCCTCCATCCCCTCTCCTCCAAATTAGAATGCTATTTTATTTTTTTGCCTCACTCTCTCCTCCCCCCCCACACACACACCCTCTCTCTCCCTCACTCTCTCGTCTCCTCGATCCTTTTGTCTCAAAATTAGTGAAGCAGAGTGCTCGGGCGGCTAATTATGTATTCAAATGAAAGAGGCTCGTTAATGTTGCACAGGGGAGAGTGGAGATGATTGGGAGAGGATGATGGAATTGAAATGAGCGCTCCGGTGTTGGCGACGGTGCATCTGGAACCAGCAGAGCGCGTCCCGGCAGATGTCACCTCCCGGGGGGGTTTAGGGAAGGGGGCACAGCGAGGGAGGGGGTCCGTTGGTCAGACAGGAGATGCACACCTCACAATGACAGGAAGGAGGGAGGAGAGGAGGAGAGGAGGGGGGGATACAGTGCTTTGTCTCTGCAAAGGACACAAAGAATGGCACGCCTAATTTAGCTTTGCAGGGGGAAAAAGATAGAAGATTAAACGGCTAATGAACAGAACATTTGAGTTTTTCCTCTCTATGGAGTCAATGGGTATTCTAACTCTGTGACCTGCTACAGCACGTGTCTGCCTACAGTCATTCATCATCAGACACCAGTTATGTACGACTATTCTGTGTGTCTGTAGGGGTGTGTTTACTGTGAACTGCAGGAGACAATGCAAGTATTTGTGTGCGAGGATTGTGTGTAATTTAGATCATCTACAGAGCTACACATTTGCTTATTATACCAGTGTTGTATATGAGGATGATGATGGCACGTGTACAGCTGTTTACATGCATGGCGTAAATAGATAGCAGCTACAGATTAAATGATAGCAGCCACCGTGATTCTTCCTAGCTTTTATCTCTGTGTGGAAACATAGAGTCGTATGAATACACATAGGCTTCTGGCACTACAGTATGTAGCCTGACTGGGTCCTACTGTGTCTCGTGGTGCTGTGGAGGTTTGTCTCAGTAAGCCGAGCTGTGAGGGATACTGCCTGGCTGTCTGGCTGGCCCTGCTGCAGTGGAAAAACAAACGGCCTGGAGAAGCAGAAACACTGCAAGGCATTCAGATGAACCCGCTCAACCATCTGCTCTGTGTCCTTCATCTGACATACTCCTCACCCACTACGCTCTGCTCTGTTCTCCCAGCACACACTCACACATACATATACAAGCTCACTCACACATGCATGGAAAAACACACACACTTACTCACACACATAGATGCATGCAAAAACACAGACGTACACATTCACATTCACACACACGCTCACAGACACTCACATACACACATATTCCTTCAAATACAAGCACACACACACACACACACACATACTGAATCATATACACACACAAATATATGCAGATGGATACACATAGGCCTACACACACACACACACACACACACACACACACACACACACACACACACACACACACACACACACACACACACACACACACACACAACAGTACACACACTGTCTCATCGTGTATTCATGAGTGCTGTACTCCCAGCTCCATGCCCCAAGGCCCCTGCCCTCCTGCCCTGCAGGTATCATTAGAGTGGGCCTGTAAAGTCATTATTGATCCCCTGCCTGCTAATGTTATGCGTGGCCGTCCCCAGGGGGCGTGGCTGAGGCTGGTGGCCCCTGCACCTCTGCAATGAGGGTGTTCCATCACTGTGTCACGTCATGCCTCCCCACGGGCCACTACAGCCGTGTGCCGCCGCACCAGAGAAGGCTGGTGGGAGGACCTATAGGAGTTTCTCCCATGTCTCATGTATGTAGGGTGGCTTTAAGTTTAGGTATGTGCAGCGCAGAGGAGGCTGGTGGGAGGAGCTATAGGAGGACGGGCTCATTGTAATGGCTGGAATGGAATAAAATAAATTGTATCAAACACATCAAACGTTCAACTCTGTTCCATTTTTTCCATTCCAGTCATTACAATGAGCCTGTTCTCCTATAGCTCCTCCCACCAGCCTCCTCTACACCGCACATACCTAAACCTAAAGCCACCCTACAGACATGAGACTTGGCCCCTCTCTTCCTCCCTAAAGTAATAGCAGGATGAGCAGTGGAACGGAGTGGTGAGAAAGAGGGATAAGGCTTGTTGATAGAGTGTATCAGAATTTTCACCACTCAAAGGAGCGGTTCACGCTCAGGATTTACGAGTCAAGTGTGCAGTGGTAAGGATAGGGAGTGGGGATGAACACTTATCCTGGGGGTTTGAGAGAGAGAGAGAGAGAGAGAGAGAGAGAGAGGAGGGAGAGAGAGAGAGAGAGAGAGAGAGAGAGACAGAGACAGAGAGAGAGACAGAGAGAGAGAGAGAGAGAGAGAGAGAGAGAGAGAGAGAGAGAGAGAGAGAGAGAGAGAGAGAGAGAGAGAGACAGAGACAGAGAGAGAGACAGAGAGAGAGAGAGAGACACAGAGAGAGAGACACAGAGAGAGAGAGAGAGAGAGACACAGAGAGAGAGAGCGAGAGAGAGAGAGAGAGAGAGAGAGAGAGAGAGAGAGAGAGAGAGAGAGAGAGAGAGAGAGAGAGAGAGAGAGAGAGAGAGAGAGAGAGAGAGAGAGAGAGAGAGAGACACAGAGAGATAGAGAGAGAGAGAGAGAGAGAGAGAGACACAGAGAGAGCTTGAGAGAGACACAGAGAGAGCGAGAGAGAGAGAGAAATAAAAGTAGCGGTGCGTGGGTAAAATCAATGGGGAAGCCAAGCCAGGAAAAAAAGCCATATTACATGTGTTGTGATAATTGCGTTGTTTGCTGCACTATAACCCGTTAGTTCATAAGCCATCTTGATATATAAGACAGAGACAACAAGAAGACAACAGTCACACAGCGGACAGCATCTGTCTGGTGAAGTCCACAAAGCATTTTGCATGTAACAAACAGTTACATGACCTACAGCATGGTCAAGCAAGTTATGTTCCCGACATTTTTGGACTACTAAACAACTATTGATTTATAACCACGGAGAGTTACCTGCCCCCACTAACGTCATTCCAGCACCATTTCAACTTTAACATTTCAACATCATAAAATCACCTATGCCTTAGTTTAATACAGTGACAACTTAAAGATACCAAGAACAATTTAGTCCAATCAATGTAAGCTAAGTATCATGTGGCTGTTTATGGTACTGATTTATTTGTGTATGTGTGTGTGTGTGTGTGTGTGTGTGTGTGTGTGTGTATGTGTGTGTGTGTGTGTGTGTATATTCAAATTTTTTCTGTCAATTACGTTTTGCTTTGATTTGATGTGACTGGTGTGAAGCCAAATCCAAACTGGCTTCCCTTTACCCTTTTTTTTTTGGTGCACCAGGACCATTTACAGTTGAGCTCATTCAGTTTAGTTCACGATGCCAAATGCTCGCTGGCTTCCCTTGCTTTTGAATTCAACAGCATCAGCTAGATGGGCTACACATACTTCTTTTTTTATTGGTCAATGTTTTGGGGGAAGCCTGGCTTCCCTTGGCACCCATGAATACACGCCACTGATAGGGAAATTGTTTCCTAGTAGCAAGTATTTCTTGTTCACAAGGTTGACCGAATATTTAGCTCTATCTATCAATCTCCCTGTATCTACTACAGTATCTATCAATGTAGCTATCAATGTATCTATCTAGCCATATATCTGTCTGTCTGTCTCTCTCTGCCTGACTATATCTCTGTCCGTGTGTCTCTCTGTCTGAGCCTCTCCCTCCTTCCCCCCTTCTCCTATCTTTTCCCCCGGTGGTTCTGACGGAGATGCATGGTGTTTCTAATTTGGCATGCAGACATTAATTCCAGCACAGCTGCTGCCTCCTCTCTCTCCTCCCCATCCCCCCTCCTCCGCCTCCCTCCATCTCTCTCCCTCCCTCCCTTTCTCTCTCCCTGAAGGCTTCTCTCTAATGTGCAGCTTCAGAGACGTGCGGCAAATTAACACCATTTGTTCTGCGGAGCATGCCTTCTTCTCAACACTACACGCATATCTTATTCCTTGATGTTTGTCTAAATGTGAGAAAGGGAAGAAAAAACAAACTGAAAATGAAAAGACATGAGCTCTATCCGCAGCCTGAAAAATATTTCAAATTGAGTTAAGCGATTGAATTTATTTCCTTTATAAATGGTGCAGTCCCCATTTCCTTTGTCTGTGCAAGGTACGGTAATGCCTGTAGCTACTGTATATCCTATATATATATCCTGTATGTCTTTCCTCTATTTACTGGCTCTTTGAAGGATAAAAATAATTAATAAATAAAATGCCATTTAGCAGACGCTTTTATCCAAAGCGACTTACAGTCATGCGTGCATACATTTTTTTTTTGTGTATGGGTGATCCCAGGGATCGAACCCACTACCTTGGCGTTACAAGCGCCGTGCTCTACCAGCTGAGCTACAGAGGACCATACAGTCCAGTAAAATGCGGACGCTATTAGCCAAAATCCTTTCAACTACAGTACAGAACTTGCTTACACATTATACTTCAATAAAAAAAAACTGTACACTGTACTAAAGCGTATGCTCAGGTAAGTCTGCCCTATCACACAATGACCAGAGCACCATGAAAACATAGTTTTGTCTAAATATTTTATAAGCCATCACATTCACAGTGGGAAAAAGTCTGTTTTGTTTTGGGATCAGATGGATAGGAGTAAAGACACAGGAGCGAATAGGGATGAACGTAGCAGGAGAGGAGGAGAGGAGAAGAGGAGAGGCTGGAGCATCTGCAGCCTCTCAGACAGGTTGTTTTGGTATTCTTGCAGTTGGCTGACTGGAATATTGAAGATGGCAGGCCTTGCATAGCTGTGTTGTTGTTTTGGGCAAAGGGGGAGGTAGGAGTGAGACAGATATCAGTCTGCCCCCACCTCTACCCCCTTCCCTCCACCTGGCAGCACCACCTGGCCTTCCCGCTGCAGGCCCAACAGGACTCACTCTCTCTGGGCAGAGCTCCCTTTGTACCACCAGCTGATTTATCCTTCCTCCTCCACCCTCCAGCTCAGATAACAGCCATATTAACTGGCCCAGTTGACCTAGACACCTGATAGACTCGTCCCACTGAGAGTCCTCCCTCCACTCCCTGCCTGTATGGAGATTACTGTCTCCAGGGTTACTGCTAAGGACAAACAGAGTGTGATGGGAATGCAGCACTCACTCACACACGACATGCATGCATACATACACACGTACACACACACACGCACACGCACATGCACGCACGCACGCACGCACTGTAAATTGTGTGCATATTTTTTTTCATCTACATACTCTACTCAGGTATGCTCATTCAATATAGTCATACAGAATGAGCATACCGTAACTATAAACTATCCAGATATGAGGTTGGTGCCAAGATAAAAAATGAGACAACCAGGACCCCACAATTCCCAATCCGTATGAAGAGTAATTACTTATTAGTTTCTAATTAGCTGGTAATTTAAAGTGAATGTGATTAGAGAGGATTAGGGTGGGATGTGGACTACAGTGTAATCAGGTGCTTCTCAGGTGGGAGAAGACTGGAAGACTGTCTGGCTGGCTGAGGAGGCTCTGTACTGCAGTAGGTGGAGGGGAGAGAGACACAGGGAGGAGATGGTCTCTGAGCCATATAGAGGCCATGTTTTGGAAGGAACACTGACACAGATACTGGAGGGTAGAAGGGAACGAGTGAGGTAGGAAGTGAGGTAGGAAGTGATGGAGGAAGTGATGGAGGAAGTGATGAATGGAGTGGTGAGTGGCAAGGTGAGAGGAGGAAGGTGGTGAGACAGGAACAGGGTTGGTTGAAAGGAGAAAATGAGAGACTCATGTAAGCATAGTGTCAGTGTTGGGGTCAGTTCTGAATTGCGAATTGCTCTTTAGTTGCACTTTAATTCCAATTTAATTTCCTCACAGGAAGCAGAATTTGAATTGCATTTGAATGAAAGGAAGTAGAATTAAATTCAACAAAATTCAAATGGCTTATTTTTCTGCTCATCACCATAGAAATGTTTATTTTGACATCAGGTATGGTTACCAATACCATGTAGCATGAGGTTGAATCATTTATTTTATTTTATTCATTCTCCTAAAAAAAAAAAAATTATGGTGGTCTGGAAATATTCTAAGATCATGTTGTGGGTTGTCTATAATATTTAATAATTCCCTTAATCTTTCTAAATATCAGAAAAAATTAATGTCCCAGAATGCATTAGATCAAACACTGCAGTGGGGAAGGGAACAATCTAATGCAGTGATTCCCAAATTTGGGTCGGGACCCCATGTGGGGTCTCCCGAAATTGAAATGGGGTCCCCTTAGAAAATCTGTAATCATATGAAACAAATTAAGAACTTGTTTCTCTTCAAATGGGTATAGAACACAACCTTTTAGTGTCAACTAAGGACCTCTTACACTATTAGAATGCACTTTCATGTCATTATTATGTGTCTGGACAGCCGGCAGGATCTAAAATTGAGTGAATGTGAACACACAGCATTAACTAGGGGATATCATTTTCCCAAGTTGGTGCATATTCTGGGGTCAGTTTAGGGTTGTGTGCAGTAGAAGTGTGGGAACATCTGATCTGACGTTTCATGACAAAGAAAAATACTGTTTGACATATTTGAGTTATAATCAAACTAATATTTGAAATGGTATGTGTATTATTTGCATTAATAAGTGGCATATCCTTTAAATAAAATAGTTTTCAAATGAATGAGACTTTAATGTTTCATGTCTCAGTTGAATTGGTTTGAATTAAATTCTACTTCCTTCATTTCAAATTCAATTCAAATTCTGCTTCCCGTGGGGTGTGGCCAATTTATAATCAATTTCAATTAATTGTTTGAATTGAATTAAATTCTGAAATTCCAAATTGACTCCAACCCTGTACAGAGTGAATGGTGATGGTAGAGAGATAGTTTACAAAGTGGAGGGAGGAAGCGAGTGGTGGCGGATGGCAGTGCTGCTGCACTTGGAAAGCTGCCTCCACATCTGCTCCTCCATGATGTGAGCTCAGCACCGCTGCCATCAGCTGTCGGCTTGGACCGCAGTCAAGTGGAGCAGGAGAGCAGCGTGGCTCTGTGCTTCTGTGTTTCCCTGTGTGTTTCCCTCAGTGCCGACTCTGTTTGTTTCAGCTCCCAGCAGGGCTCTGTGTGTGTAGGGGGACCTCCCCTCTCCTCTCTGTGGAGAAGACAGCCAGGCTGGGTCGGGTCTCTGCTCAGAGACAACGTGACATAATCTCACTTTCAGCCCTCGACCCCCTGACGATTTACAAGGTGCTCTTGTTTATATAGAGATCTGTCGTGGTAGAGCGTCATCAAGGATGTTATGTTTGAGAAATGAGATTTCCGTGCTACCTCCTCCTCGCTCTAGCCAGGCATTAACATGAGGGTCTGTGGTTCCTTGGCCGTGTTTGATCCATGTATGGACAGAGCAAGAGGAGGACACATGAAACCCTGAGGGTGTGGGGTTGAGTGGGTGAGTAGGAAAGGGACTGGTCTGACCTATCAACTGGCACACACTATACCGCCCTATTCCAGAGCGTGTCTGAGAAGAAATAACCTGCTGACTATATCTCTGTCAAAACAACAAGCCAATCTGTCATAGAAATGCTGGCACCCAAACAGGATGCGTGTAGAAATGCATTACAACATCCAGCCCAATTATCAAGACCAAACAAAGAATGTCAAGTGTTCCAATGCATTAGAGAAGGTAGTAAATTATGCCTCGATGTATTTAAGAGCCACCATTAAGTTTCGCAGACAGACATCAGTTAGTCAACACTCCCATTCACTCCCCACCCATCTGCCTAATAAAACACTGAGAGGAAAACAGAGAGGAGAGAGCGAGAGAGAGATGGCTAGGCTACAGATATGGAATAAGACTTTGGAAAAAAAAGCTAGAATAATGTCAGGGAAAAAAAGAAATGGAAATGCAAAGAGGGCGAGAGGGAGAGGAGGAAGTGAGAGGAGGGAGAGAAAATGCTTTGTACGTGGCCTGTTGTTGTGCAGAATGACAAAATAAATAAATAAGTCAGTGCCTGGTTGCCCATGAATATTACATTAGGAGGCGAGTGAGGAAGTGTGCTGCCTGGAACATCTGGTCTGGTCCACAGGGACCCTTGTGGCGAGAAAGCTTCAACTTCGGGAGAAAAAAACTGCCAATAAAAAGAACTATGAGCAGGCCTTCGCATCATATGGCTGATTTGTTTTGCTAATTAGATTTTAACACCACTAGCCACGACAAAAGCTGATAGAAATGACGAAAGGCAAACGATGCTATTGTTATTTAGGCTTGTGTTGGTAAATTCTGGATGAGGTAAAACATTTAGCGTAGGCTTAATTATATATTTAAAAAAAGCTGCACAGTCATATTATTGGTGTTTTTGAGAATTAGGTTTGCATTTGTGTTTTAAGTGTGGAGTCCTAAGGTGCCTATTGAATGGTTTATAGAGTTTTTGCCACCTTTCTCGATACCCATATTGAATGGGCTCAATGAGTGTATGAGTAATGGGAGTCCATGGCTGAATGGCTTATTGTCCACCTCCACAGAGTTTGTGTGGGAGACAGAGATGGCAGTGGGAAACTGTGATGAGGGAGCTCAATAGCCTTGACTCAGGTGTGAAGAGCGCTGTTAGCAGAGAAAGTGGGAGAAAGAGAGAGAAAGGGAGAGAAAGAGAGAGAGAAAGGGAGAGAAGGGGAAGAATGGGACTGTCATCAGCATAATGGCGGTAGCAGAATGCGGCAGAGTGCACCGGTGTACAATGACAGCGGCCTTGTGCTTCTGCTCCTGTGTGGGGACAGACCTGGCCCATTGTAACTGGTCACAAAGAAAATAGAAGCTGCCCCCTCTATTCCAGCACCATTTCAACTTCAACATTTCAACATCATCTAACCAGCTATGCTTAGTCTAATACAGTGACAACTAAAAGATACCAAAAACGATTTAGTCCAATCAACGTAAGCTAAATATGATGTGGCTGTCCATGGTTCTGATGTATCTGTGTGTGTGTGTGTGTGTGTGTGTGTGTGTGTGTGTGTGTGTGTGTGTGTGTGTGTGTGTGTGTGTGTGTGTGTGTGTGTGTGTGTGTGCGTGTGCGTGTGTGTGTGCGTGTGCGTGTGCGTGCAAGTAGAAAAAACATGTTGACTCACCCTACTTGTAGAGAAACGCCAATGCCATCCTCCTCTTTCATGGTGCCTAAACGGTCTATGACTCTGTCATACAGTACACGCTTTTAGTTGTTGTTGTCCTAGGCTACCTGGCTAAAATACTTGCTCGGTAGCGATACGCCAGGCCAGCTAGTTAACATTAGCATACTACATCTAGCTACATGTTGAACTTCCATCCTCTCAGGCCAAGGGCACAATGTATGAATTTATGGTTGGATCAGAATCGCAGTTATAATAATTGGCCAGTACGGAGAATTAGTCCAAATCCCTATCTCCATCCATGGCTAATTTAGGAAAGGGACGATTTTAGCTGGCTAACTAGCCACCGGAAGACAACAACACAACGAGATGCAAAAATTCAAGTTTTTTTCTTTCAATAATGACGTTTGGCTCGTGATGTGATTGGTCTGAAGCCAAATCCAAACTTGCTTCCCTTGACACTTTTTTTTTGGTGCGCCAGTACCATTCACAGCTGAGCTCACTCAGTTTAGCTCAACGCTGATTGGCTATTATTTAATTATGGGATGCCAAATGCTTGCTGGCTTCCCTTGCATTCGATGCTACGGGTGGCAACAATGTCATACTCTTTCTGACCAGACAGCATCAGATAGATACACTACACATACTGAGACAGAGGGGCACTGCTTCGTTCGCTCTGAAGTTTTCTTCGGTGAGATACATTCAGCCTCTTGCGAATTGAAGGAAATGTATGAAAGACGAAAGATATATCATTTTGTATGTTTTTTTGTTGGTACATTTTTTGGGGAAGTCTGGCTTCCCTTGGCATCCATGAATACACGCCACTGACTGTAGTATGGAATAATTGCACTGGATCATGAAAGATCTCCTCAAGGTCATTTTCTCATTAATCTGAGTACCCATCAGTGTGACAGAGTGCATTACGGTGACGAAGAACATGTGTCCTTTTCTGCTTCATTTGTTAGTCAATACTACTTCCTTTCAGATGCTGTACACTGTATTGCATGCTGAGAGCACTATCCCTACATTTTTATGACTTGAGGTGGAACATTTAAGGGGGCCCCAATTATCACTATAAGGTAAAACTATGCTCAGTATTCAGGTACTTCATTCAGCAAGCAAATAGTCTACCTCTGCAACAAAATTGTCATTTTACAGTATCAATCAATTCTGCTTCTATTATCTCATCATTCCGTCTCTGATTAAATTGGGACCCCAAGGTCTGACTGGATATTTCTTGGTCGTTGGCCATTGAGTTTCTGACCAGCTAGCCTCATCATGTTCAGCTGTATTGGAGTAATGTGTCAGGTTCAATGACCTTTTCAGAGGGGTGGGTGCAACTCAGGCTATTGATGACAGAAGTCAAGGGTCATCCATCTAAAGATTAAATGCTCTGAACAGCGCATATATCCCCGCAAAGTCTTTATCTTTAAAGTGTGAGATAAAAGGAGTAATATGAGGTGAGGAAGAGGTTGACTTTGTGCACGGTGTCTTCTGATGTTTCAATCTCACACACAACACAGACACGGGCAGAATCAGAGAGCACAATGGTAGTCGTTGAGGCTATTGATTTCCATTTGATTTGATCAATAAGAGCTTGTGTGACTACATTGTTAAACAAATGGATGGAGCTGTTACAGTCAGAAAAAGGTACAGCAGCAGTTTTTCCATCAGAATTAGCATTTAGTTCAGATTCCCTATCAACGATGGAAGGACACTCTTTCTCAAAATACCTGCACCTTTATATGTTGCATTCTCTCTGTCTCTGTTTCTCCTATACCATAATCTAATCAATCATCTTTTATTTTCTGTTTCCATCCACCTCTCTTTGTTTCTGCACTGCTGTCTCTCTCTTTTTCCCTCTCTCACTCTCATCCCTCGTTCACCCCTTCCTTCCTGTTGACTGGTGGCTGCACAGATGTAGAGTGTGATATTGTTATATAAGCATGGAGCTGTTTGTGTATGGATGGTGTGTGGAGTGGCTCCCTGGCCACCTCAATCTATGACCTTCTATTTGCCAAGAGCCAAGGGATGAGAATCACACAGCTGTCAGTGCCTACCTCTCCCTCTCTCCCTCCCTCCCTCACTCACACACACTCGCTATCTATCACTCTCTGTCTATCTCTCTCTCATTATCTCTGGTAGATTGAAATTGAAAAAAAGATTTGGTCTAATGTTAATTTGAATGCCTGAATGTTACATATGGGAGGCTGACCAAATATCGTCCTCTTTCCATTTATTTCTTGGCTCAGTCTCTGAGTTGGGATAGCATATGCAAACATGTTCTGTTGTTGGGATGCTTGTTAGTTTAGATAAACTTCATAGGAGCAGGAGAGAGAGTTGTTTTGAAACACAGATATATAGCTGGTGGGCATGTGCAATTAGTCTGACTTGGTGAAATGTTTATTTAAAATGTTTTCCGCTTGAGGATCGGAGAATGGATTTTTGTGGGGATATTTCAAAATATTTTTGACACTCTCATTAAAAAGCATTGGTTTTGCTTCAGCAAATGTTGTTTTGTCTCCTCCTGTCAGTGGAGTTCTTCTTTTTCTTCAAAGACCCATTGTTTTATGTTCTTGTCTCCACCCATTTCTGCACTCAGGAGATCTTCAAGCCTTGTGAGGTTAATTCTGAGTCTTTTGTGTCAGAGAGCTTTTAAACCTGAATGGAGCCCTTCTTACGTTGTAAGTAGCATCACAAGGTCTGCAGTACGCTTCAGTCAACCCCCCCCCCCCCCCCCCCCCAAATAACAAAATAATAACATGATTCACGTTAAAACAAAGTTGGCAAGAAGATGTTTTAATTTAGATTGGTTTAATTTGTGTCCACGTACAGTGATACAGTACAATCATTATATGAAGTGTAATAACCCTGTTTGTGAGCATATTGTATAAAGTGACAGGTAGTGGTGTATGAACAGTATTTGGGGCTATTTCCTGAGTTCAGTTGGGTCATCTACGTCCATAAAATGGATCTTGCCGTGGCTGGCCAATCTCTCGTTTAAACTGCCCTGGTTACTCTGCCTGTGCTAGAGGGGCCTAGGTGCTGCTGAAAGCCTGGGGTAGGGATTGCTCTGGGGATGGGAGGTCAGAGCAGCCTGTCCTGGTTGTGTGCTCACAGAGGTCCCCTCATTAGGCAGACCCAACGGTGTGATGATCAGCCTGCACTACCCACCACCTGAGCACCACTCTCCTCTTCTCTCCTCCACACAGCTGCTGCTCATCCCTCATACACACTGAACACAGCACCCAGCTCCACTGGAGGCAATGTGCACAGGCACACACATGCACGCACACACACACACAGTTGAGTGCACACACATGCACCTACCCAATAGTCCCTCTGGAGGTAGGTTGGGTCCCTATGCACAATGCTGATTCTAAAGCGGTTCATCATATAGCAACACACACAGACACACTATCTGTTATAAGGACAACATTCCTTTCCATTTCACTCTCATGTCAAATTCCATCCCACCAATCCAAACACTTATTTATGCAGTCTGTGTATCACAGAATACGTTATTTGGCATCCTCTGATAAAATGGTAGGCGGTTGATGTGTACGGATGTCACTCTGGGAGACCCAATTCAGCAGACGCAGCTGCCACATAAGATGTGTAATATGTGGGTATCTCTTCCAGTGTCACATTATTGCCAGGTTTTTCAGGGACTCAGCGTGAATTCATTGGCAGGCATCTATAAGGAGCTTGCACCTGTGTATGTTTTAAGAGCTCCTTATACAGGCAACAACACGCATCCGAGGGTCCCGCTGAAACAGCTGCTTGTGAGCATATAACAGCAATTTCTAGCCGTGAGTTTGAATGCATTAGCTGTTTTAGTTATTTCGATGTAGATGAGATATTCGGTCTATATAAGAGGACTCAGTAGAGCATGCTGATCTGTGTAATACTGTACTGTACAGAGAATTGATCAGTGTGTAGGAATCCCCTGCTGTAAAACGCAGCAATGGATAATGTATTTGAGAATCTGTGGTGAGAGACCACATGAGATCACTCCATCCATCATCTAACCTCCCTCCAAGCACACACACACACACACACACACACACACACACACACACACACACACACACACACACACACACACGCACACGTGCACACACAGACACACACACACGTGCACACACACTCTCCACCTGAGACCTTCACATACAGCAGACGAACCAAACCACCCACGTCTCTCTCTCTCTATCTCTATATAGTTCAGATACTTTTTGGCCACCTGTGAGAGTAAATGTCATTCTGGTTCACCTGTTCTGTTGTATTGTTAACACATGTTAAGGTTGAACACTGACAGTTTTGTAGCTTCAATGAGTCTTACACAAATGTTTGAGTTCCTTAAAAGTGTATGTAAATCCCAATGTTGGGATAATTAACACTTTGTTACAATATGAAATCATTATTATTATATTAGAAAATGTAACGTGCAGAAATATTCAAGATTTTTTAAAATTTGTAGTGCACAAACTTAACATGATGAATAGGAATTACATTTACTTTCACGGGTGGTCAAAAATAACTACCTGAAAGCCACGTCCCTAATAAGGCACGCATCATGAAAATAACCTAAGGATTACATTAAAAAAGACCCAGCTGCTAGGTCATCCCAGCATGAAAGTATAAAACATCCCAACTGATGGTTAAAGTAATTCCATCAACCCAACATGTTGGGTTATTCACACCACCCAACTGGCTAGGTAAAAAAAAAACTGCGTGTGTTCTGTCCAATATTTACCCAGCGCTGGGTTACCAAATAACCCAAATTGTGTTGTTTTTAACCCATAACCTTTTTGTGTGAACATAATTGTTAGATTAATTTGGATTTTAAGAATAATGACTAAAGGATTTTACCCCAAATACAGTATAAATGTTAGAATTATCATGTAGTGTCAACCCACTAACAGAGGGGGCGGTACAAAGGTGGGAGGAGTCAAGTCCAGGAGGTATAAAATCGTATGTTTGGGTCTTTGGCCCCAGAGCTCTCTCCATGAATAAAAATACAGATAAGACTTGTGAGTTGTGGACCTTGAATCATTGATGATTAAAACCAGAGCCTTACAACCTCTGGTAATGATTCAAGCTTAGGTTGAATTAGAGATAGAAATTCACATGACAATAATATCGAGCAGGGAGCACACACATATGCAGTAGCCTAAGATCCTTCACACCCTTGTAAGAAACATATGTTCCTCCACTGCAGACAGGTAGTACTCTTGTGTTTTTGGCACTTTGCCTCCCTAGATCATGAAAAGCCGCCTGAGATATAAAGAAGGACGAGTGGGTGTAACAGCTAGGTCTTCTGGAAAGTGTACTTGGACAGACACTCTCTTTGGCTGGACAAATCACATTCATCCTCTAAAGGTCACACAGGCACAGCAGCACCTTTTGGGGAATAGTAAACGGAACACAATGATTTTTACTGCTCAGATGCACAATGTGTGCGAGTAAGCAGTATGTATATATATGTGTGTGTGTGTGTGTGTGTGTGTGTGTGTGTGTGTGTGTGTGTGTGTGTGTGTGTGTGTGTGTGACTGCTAGAGTATAGCTCTCTCCTCCATCGCTCCTCGCTCTCCTGATTAAATCAGCAATCCAGATAAATTGTTGGTCTGTTTTCGCAGCAGACACAATGAGTAAATTAAAAGCAGGCGCTGACAGAGAACCATATGGTACAAGTCTCTGGAAGAGGGGAAAAAAGCAAAGATTAATTGATAATAGCTAGCTCCTTCACCACCTCCAACAGAGGTTTGTAGACGCTGGCGGAATTTTAACAGCAAGCTCATACTCAAAAACCCAGGAGGGAACAGCCAGTCCCAGACAATATGGTTTCTATGTTGATAATGTTGCTTTCTTAATTTTTTTAAGCTCTCCATATTGAAAGTGATGCTGAAGACTTAAACAAGCAGCAAATCCCTCATGTGTGAGAGAGAGAGAGAAAGGGAGAGAGAGTGTGAGTGCTCATAGCACAGTGGGACGTGTCTGTGTCTGTGTGTCTGTGCAAAGCATGGAACCACACCAGTGGAGGCTGCTGAGGGGAGGACGGCTCATAATAATGGCTGGAACGGAGCAAATGGAATGGCACCAAACACATGGAAACCATGTGTTTGATGTATTTGAGACCATTCCACTAATTCTGCTCCAGCCATTACCACGAGCCCGTCCTCCCCAATTAAGGTGCCACCAACCTCCTGTGAACCACATCCACCTCTACAGATACTGTATTGCTAATAGATGTGATAAGAAAAGAGATACAGATGTAGGATCTTAATTTGAGCCAGTTTGCTACAGCAGGAAAATAATGCAATAACAGGAAATGTGAATTATTATGTGTATTATAATTAATGGCATTTTTTGTAGGGCTTGAAACCTCAAATACACTACTGTGCAGGAAAATTCCTGCAACAGGATGGACAAATTAAGATACGGCATCTGTAAAGAGGAAATTAGATATATAGCATCTGTTCTCAACTTGCACATAATTACAGTGAATGTTTCAAATGTTAGCATTCACCATAGGAGAGAACAGGTAACTACAAGGCATTTATAACCATAAACCTATGCTATATGTATGTATGCTAGGTTTTGTTTCTCCTTAGGCATTATGGACCAGCTGTTATGGAGGAGTAAGGCAGTGTAATTGCTTCCTTCTAAACACAGTCAGTGAGGTATAAAGATCCATGTTACTGTGTGGTGTTGTTTTCTCCGGCCCACTGTGAGTGTCAGCGGTGAGTGACACAATGTGTTCGTGCTGACCTCTCCAGCCTGTGATTGGTTGTAACGATGATGGTGTGGTGTTAGTGGGGTCTCTGGTGCAGGGCCGCAGGACCGCAGTGCCAGCCAACCCCAGGCTGCAGAGCTGCAGAGCTGGAGGGATCCTCACTGGGCTGAGGCAGAGAGAGAGAGGCCACTCAGGGGAAATGAGCACTCTCCACTCATAAACAGATTCATCATCAGGCCTGACAAGCGACGCACCGCATAAAGATGAGCTTAAGTGCAGAGGGAGGGAAGAAGAAGGGGGAAGAGATGGAAGAAAGGAGGGAGGGACAGGGAGAGAGGGAGGGAGAGGAAAGGGGGGTTAGAGCGCAAAGGAGAGAGGAAGTTCAATCTGAGTAAGGTGGAGATGAAAAAATTAAAATAGATGCTGAAAGGTGCAAGGATAGTTGTACTAACAGAAAGCATGCATATAATAAGTGGGATATTCAGGTTTCCATGGTGAAACTGGCATATTATTGTTGTATTTTATTTTTTACCCCATCCACTACCCCTGCCCCTCTCCACATAGGGACAGAGTGGAATTGTTCAGGTGCACTTCCTGTCATTGTGGTTCGGTGATAGAAACTAAAGCAGAGTGATGTTGACAGAATAACATGTTCCTTCCATGGTGGAGGTGGACAGTAGAGATGTTGGGTGATGGGTGGTGGGTACAGGGTGTGCAGCAGAGGGGGAAGGGGGTCTGGGCGTGGGGGAGCAAAGAGAGCAGCCAGGCAGCAGAGGAGATGACATGGACCTCTGAAATGGAGGAGCGGAGGGGAGCCGTACATCGGACTGACAGCCCATAATTATGGCTCATTTTCAGTCATTAAACCATGGAGAGTGAGCAGCACTTACACAGGGAAGGGCCCTGATTAATAATGAAGCCCCCTCCCGTCTAATACACACGCGCACGTGCACTTGCAGATACGCACGCACACACACATGGATGCACATACACGCATGTGCACGCACGCACGCAAACACACACACACACATGCTCATCCCATACACAATCACATTCAAAATACCCAACGCTAAAAATGTATATATTTCAGATAAAAGAAGGGGCTAAAGACCGTCCCAGTTGTTCCATGAGAACAATGCCCAATCAGTAGTGCCCTTCGTCTTCCACTTCCTGGTTACTACAGACTAGTCTGGTTTTATCCAATTGGGTGAGAGGCAGCTGGACCTGTCCACAGCACGGAGGTGTTGAACACAAAATGTGTCATTTTCAAGAGTTACGATCCTATGTGTGACCAAACCAAACCCTTTACAGTCACTTTCAAGAGTTACCGTCCTATGTGTGACCAAACCAACCCCTTTACAGTCACTTTCAAGAGTTACCGTCCTATGTGTGACCAAACCAAACCCTTTATAGATAGGATTTCTTTGTGTGATCTACCTACAGCAGTCAGTAGAGTAGACAGTCCTTCCCCTCATCTATCCATCCATGCTGCTCCTCTCCTGCAGGAGCCAGTTGTTCCTTCCTCCTGCTCCAGGGCAGGTGTACAGTAGGGCTGCTTTGGGCTGAGCTTCTGTCAGAGTCAGGCTGTTTGATGGCTGACACCCCCTCTCACCCTCCACCCTCCCCTGTTCCCCCTCCACCTCTCCCCCCTCCCAACCCCTGCTCCTGCCTGTCGTCAGGGGACCTCCATTGCCTTTGAACTCCTCCACTGGCACCCCGCAATGATCAAGCTTGGAGCTGCTCCTTATATGAAATATTAAAAAGACAGAAGGGACATATTCTAGTAGTCTATGTGGGCCAGGAGTGGGGAAGGAAACAAAAGGAGAGCAGAAGAGGGAAAGAGAGAGAGTTATGGGTGGGAGAGTAGAGGAGCTCTGATCCTTGTTCTGAACCCAGTGTGAGTGATATAGTGGTTCCTATCTCTACAACAGTTTTACAGTGTCTGTCAGATTTCCATATGACAGAGAATATAATACTGCTTTTTGATTTTAAAGATGTGATATTTACCCCTCTACCAGCCTTAAAGCGTCAATCAGCAGTTAAAACAATAATTAAGCTGAGAGATGGGGTTGGAGATATGTAACCACACTCAAAATCATAGACAGAGGTATGGATGCAAGGACTGATATCAAAATGATAGTTTTAACCATGTTTTGTGGCTATATAGTGTTTGTTTACATTTACTTTGGGCGGCAGGTAGCTTGGTGGTTAAGAGAGTTGTGCCAGTAACCGAAAGGTCGCTGGTTCTAATCCCCGAGCCGACTAGTTGAAAAATCTGTCGATGTGCCCTTGAGCAAAGCACTTAACCCTAATTGCTCCTGTAAGTCGCTCTGGATAAGAGCAGGGGATCTGACAAAAAAATAAATAATTACAAACATCGGAGTAAAACAAACTTGTATTTTAGGTTCTGATGGGGTCGACAGTTGAACTAAGCTCATGAGACATTTATAAGTTATATTCAAGAATCAATGGGAACATGTCATTCATTTATAAGTCAAAAAATTGATAAAGCAACTGCAGAATGCCTCTTTAAAACTATCATGCAATATATATTTGCCCACCAAAATTATTATAACCATGCTCTCAGTGCTATTTGATCAAATGCACTGTTAGATTAAAGGAAAACATGTTTCTGTTTCTATGCTGTGTGGATGAAGCATGGCTTTACCATGAGGCACACCACACACCACAAACAACCCAACACTTTTGAGGAGATTATTAGTGTGTCTATGTCAAGTCCCATCAAGTCCCATCAAGTCCCTCAGTCAGTCAGTCAGGATGTTGGACCACCCCTCTGGAGTCTGGCTTTGTGGCCAAACATCATGAGATAGAAATCACAGTAACACTTTATTTGTAGATGCTCTACATCTGTCTGTTGACTTTCAATAAGAAAGTGTCTATAGTCCATCTAGAGATGTTCAACAAACTATCTGTAGACTATCAGCAGCATTTCTTTAGCCTTTCAGTAGCATCTCAACAGTGTATCTCATCATTTTCAACAAGTTAGTCTATAGTCCATCTATAGATGCTCAGCAAACCATCTGTAGACATGTTACTGATAGTCTGTTGATAGTCTGTAGATCATCTACAGATGGACTATCCAAATAAAGTGTTACCAAAATCACACACTCTAATTCAGAACACAATCTCTCTGATCTCCGTTAGTATGACTCCTCATTCCCTCTCCCAACGCTGCCAGTCTTATATGACACCCTCTCTCACCACTCTCCTGGCCCTCTACAACCCCCTCTCTCATCCCTCTGCCATGCCAGCCCATCCAGTCAGGCTCCGGTGCAGGTGCCCACTCTGGCCCCACCACTCCCCCAAAGAGAGCCAGGCTGGTCCCAGCTGGTTGCTCTAACACATTCCACTGCAGCCTAATGACGGTGGGGACCAGTGGGCCTCTCTGACCCCAGCCCTAACACCCCTTCATGGCCCCCCAGGGACGCAGCGGGGGGGAGGGGGGGGAACGTGACACAGATAAGGGAGGACACTCCAGGTGGCAGGATAGCGCAGGGAATTGGAAGTCATGAATATATTAACTGACTGGAGTAATGAATTCAAATTAAATTATACGTGCTGAGTGGAAGGCCTAGTGAACACGCCGGGATATTTAGGTGGCAAATAATTACACCTTTCAGCCAGTATGATCAAAAAGGAACTGCACAAGATGTACAGACACCACTGTCAAATTCCCAACTCTAACTCAAGCTCTCAGAAAGTTAGCAGTGGAAAAGGAGAAGGGTAGTTATTAAAACCCAGTGTGTGGAGCTGGATCAGTGGAGTTCTCCATCCCCCAGCAGCACCAGAACAGCAGTGTCCTCCAGCCTCCAGCCCTGTGGTCCTGAGTTGGCTGAGGCGGAGACTGACCCCATGAGGCAGGGCCAGGCCAGATCAGGAGGTGAGAGAGTGTCCAGCTGTCACTCTGGGCTGTGATTGGGGCACATTCAGAACGGCCCTGGGGGCGACTGTCAGTCCAGAATTCCCTCTGCTCTCCTCAGCTCGGGGCTGGGGGGCCAGAGGGATGGGGGCCAGAAGGCTGGGGGCTGGGCTTGGCATTAGGGGTAGGAACCAGGACAGCCTCCCCTGAAAATGTCCCTGGCCAAGGAGAGGAGGAGGAGGACAAGGGAGATAGGAGAGGAGAGGGAGGAGGCCAAGGTCCTCCAAACAGCCTGAGGCTAGAAGGGAATGATTCCCCTCTCTTTTGTTCAGCTGATCCTGTAAACAATCAAAGTCCCTCTTGGCCTGCTGAACACTAGTCTGTCCATATGGCCCGGGACCGCTCTGTTCGGTTCCATCAGCAACCAGCCAACAGGATCTGCTGCCAGGGTAAATAGCATCCAGATTTAAAGAGCTATTTTGATTTCCTCATGAAAGTGTCATTAACTGCCCTGGACATCACAGAGTCCTTTGTTTTCCTTATTCCCAGCATCCCTTGGGTCCTACTCTGCGCCTGCTTTATGTGCTGTAGAATTGTGGGATAGTGGTCTGGTAAATAGCAGTCTAATCAGAGAGAGCTGGGGAGGATGAGGCTGAATATGAAGGGGGAAAAAATGAAACACTTTAATTTGCTCTTGCATGGGGTAATGTGAAAATGACAACAGCAATCTGAAATTAATGGAAGACAATGTAGGATCTGCACGTCGAGGCATTGTTTTAATTATGAATGCTGAAAGCCAATTAAACCACAACCACACTGGCGGTGTATTTTCAGACTATTTGGCAAGATGGAGAGATGGAGAGAGAGATATGGAGGAGGCAGAGTGAGATTAGGAGAGATGGGGGGGATAACCAGCCTATCTCACACAGCCTTCAGCTTTGTCCTCTTCCCCTCTATCTCCCACAAGCAATCTGATTTTCTTATTCACTTGCTGTCCTTGCATCCCCTTTCTATATTCCTATTTCTCCATGCTTCTGCATCTGCTCTGAATCTCCTTATCACACCTTCCTCCCCTAATCTTGGCTCTCCTTCTCTCTTCTCCTCTCTTCTCCTCCATCCCCTCTCTCCTCTTTATCTTGTTCAATAGCTCATACCCTCTGCCTCTCACTCTGTGGAACTACAAGGATTAGGACACTCTCCCGGCTGGCCCGTGGACACACACACACGATAGGAAGAAAGCATCGGTTGTTTGGAGGTCTGATTTACACAGTCAAGGTTGAGTTTCAATGTAGGACAACCTCTCTGTTTTCTTTCTTTGCTCTCTGCCTTTTCCTCTCTCTCTCTCTCTCTCTCTCTCTCTCTCTCGCTCTCTCTCTCTCTCTCTCTCTCTCTCTCTGTCTGTCTGTCTGTCTGTCTCTCTCTCTCTCTCTCTCTCTCTCTCTCTCTCTCTCTCTCTCTCTCTCTCTCTCTCTCTCTCTCTCTCTCTCTCTCTCTCTCTCTCTCTCTCTCTCTCTCTCTCTCTCTCTCTCTCTCTGTGTCTTACTATTTCATTGCCATCTAATCTCCTCCACATCAACACATAGCTCCAGTGAATAGGCCTAGCCTTGAAAAATCACAAAGAGGGAAAACATATTCATCTGACTCTTTTCTTTATAAAGTGTATGACAAAGTGGCTTTGTGCTGTTACAAATAACAGAGAAAGAAGCCTCTCACCTCAGTAAAGCTACACACTGAAAGTACCACTGGACAGAGAATGTTTTCCATTGGTAAACATAAAGAAAGCTGATCAACAAAACACATGAGAATAAAAAGTATTTGTGACAAATAAGTGTTTATTTTGAGTAGAATAAGAATTTGTCATAATTAGAAAACACACAGGGGTTTATACTGATTTTAATATCAACACTCTTTATTTCTAAATCTACGTAGATACACGTATCTTACATCTAGCCTACAGTACATTCCAGATGACAGGTCTATAAACGTCCCTGTGTGTGTGCATGTTATAAGCATATGCAATGTGGCTTAATACAATGTGAGCTGTAGTATTTGGTTACAGGGGGAATATATTATGCACTGGGTGATGGGTGGGTAGGATGGGGACAGGATGAGGAGTACGGTGCCATTGGGTTCCGGGGGGTGGGATGCAGATTAAAAGGTGCGAGACAGCAGATGGGTCTAAAAAAGCCCCCCAGCTCCCGACACTGAACAGCAACTGGGGGTGGGGGATGATATTGAGGTGGCAAATTATTTTAATGGTAGAGGGATAAATGTATTATAATCAGATAGTATGAAGTCTTAATCTATAGCACCTGATTAATGAGGAAACGTACATTTTAAGAGTATGGAAAACAGCAACAAAACGCTTAAACAAAAACTATCTTAAACAAATCTTTCTTAAAACCTCCCAATACATTCCCAAACATATAGCATCCCTCCACTCCTCATTAAAAAAAACAGATTGAAGACATGAGTTTAACATTTTAATCTAAGACCGACTGATATGTGTAGACTTGTATAATCTCTGCAAAAATACATAAACACAAGCACGTCTTTGTCTTTCTGTTAGTAATGTGTATGTGGATAATTTGAGAGAGGACTTGAGCAGAAGAGATGTTGACGGGAGATGAGCAAAGTCATGATGCCCCGACCATATGGATAGGTACTGTGATGCTCGTCTCTCTCCCAGATGGCGCCTGCAGCTAGAATAAGAGCACAGCCATTGTTTTACCATCACAACTATTATAACAAGGGAACGGGAGAGAAATATGTATGCATCAGAAATCTGTTCCCAATATTGAGCTGGTGTCCAGAAGGGATCTTTCCTGAGAGAAAGCACCCAGTAGTCTAGTAATTAACTGATATGATAATGAATTCCTAATTATGTCCATAGACGACCTTGCTAGGCTGCCTACTCCCTCTGCCCCGTGACCCGCTTTTAACAAACTGTCACTTCATCTCGTCACATCATAGAAGGGCTTATCAAACATGACCTCGAAATAGACAGGCTTCTGCACACCCCTACCTCTCCCAACGCCCCGTCTGCCCCCACCGCACCCACTCTGGTCCTGAGTGGGTGTGTGGACATGACACCTAAAGATGATTGTGCGCGATGGCGGAGACTGGAAGAGAGGGGGTCTGGCAGCAGTGCTTTGTGGGTATGAATTCCTCCTCTGACAGAGTAGTGTCTATTTGCCCTGGGTGCTGCTAGGATACGATGTGATGGGGCTGTTTTAGCAGGCGTGGCACGGCGGGAGGATTCTGTTGTCTAGCGAAGCTGTCATTACTTTTAGCCCTGTGAGTCCAAACGCATTAGCCCCAGTGAGAGTGATGCCCCTTCACTCTCCATTTGACTGTGTGCTCAGATAAAACTCACATAATGGCATGCCTGTCTAATTTCTGTGCCACTCATGCAGGCTTGAACGTGATGATGATAATCTATGGTATTGTTGCATTTTCAAACCATATGGTTTACAACCATTATGATATCCTCACATGCTGTGTACAGATGAAAGAGGCAAGAGGTGAATAGAAAGTGTAAAGTAGAGAAAGGTGTATTTGTCGGCATATGTGTAATGACTAAATATGACAGAATAATCTGCTTGGCAATGTATAGTACCTGTCATACAATACAACGTCCCCTTCAGGGCTGTACATACTACTGCAAGTCCATGACCTTCCTTGGGCTCACCCTCAACATCTCCCCAACATCTCAAAGTTCACCTCTTCAATTAGCTATACGGAGTTATGACAATTTGGTTTCCATTACGACCAATACTCGGCAACGTTTTCCATTTTCCTCTCACATAGACACTAGTATTGCTATTAGGTGTTGAGACCTACCATACTATTACTGAACAAAAATATAAACGCAACATGTAAAGTGTTGGTACCATGTTTAATGAGCTGAAATAAAATATCCACAACATTTTCCACACGCTCTAAAATATTATTTATCTCAAATTTTGTGCACAAATTTGTTTACATCCCTGTTAGTGAGCATTTCTCCTATGCCAAGATAATCCATCCACCTGACAGGTGTGGCATATTAAGAAGCTAATTAAACTGCATGATCATTACACAGGTGCACCTTGTGCTGGGGACAATAAAAGGCCACTCTAAAATGTGCAGTTTTGTCACACAACACAATGCCACAGATGTCTCAAGTTTTGAGGGAGTGTGCAATTGGCATGATGATTGCAGGAATGTCCAACAGTGCTGTTGCCAGAGAATTGAATGTTCATTTCTCTACCATAAGCTGCCTCCAACGTCATTTTAGAGAATTTAGCAGTACGTCCAACCGGCCTCACAACCGCAGACCACGTGTAACCACACCAGCCCAAGACCTCCACATCCGGCTTCTTCACCTGCGGGATCGCCCGGACAGCTGATGAAACTGAGGAGTATTTCTGTCTGTAATAAAGCACTTTTGTGGGGAAAAACTCATTCTGATTGCCTGGGCCTGGCTCCCCAGTGGGTGGGCCTTGCTCCCAAGTGGATGGGCCTATGCCCTCCCAGGCCCACCCATGGCTGTACCCCTGCCCAGTCATGTCAAATCCATAGATTAGGGCCTAGTGAATTTATTTCAATTGACTGATTTCCTTATATGAACTGTAACTCAGTAAAATCGTTGAATGTTTTTCATTTATTTTTAATTTCACCTTTATTTAACCAGGTAAGCCAGTTGAGAACAAGTTCTCATTTACAACTGCGACCTGGCCAAGATAAAGCAAAGCAGTGCGATAAAAACAACAACAACACAGAGTTACATATGCGATAAACAAAACGTACAGTCCAAAACACAATAGAAAATCTATATACAGTGTGTGCAAATGTAGTAAGTTATGGAGGTAAGGCAATAAATAGGCCAAAGTGCAAAATAATTACAATTTAGTATTAACACTGGAGTGATAGATGTGCAAAAGATGATGTGCAAATAGAGATACTGGGGTGCAAATGAGCAAAATAAATAACAATATGGGGATGAGGTAGTTGGGTGGGCTAATTACAGTTGCATGTTGCATTTATATTTTTGTTCAGTATACATGGCAAAATTAAGAAATATTGAATCGAGAGCTTTCTCTCTCCTTTTGTCTGTCTGTCTCTCACTCTGACACCCATATATTAGCAGAATACAGGCCCAGATATATACATTTGTCTACATGGAGTCATGCACATGCTGTATGTGTGTTCTCACACCTGCTTTTACAAACACACATTCACATGCACACCACACACACAGCAACACTAACACATACTCTGTCATTCTGTCTCCTCTTTGTGATGTGTAACTCATCCATCTGCAGTGCTCTCTGGTGTTTTTCTCCTGTCACCATGGGGATCCACATCTGCTGGAGCAGGAGAGGAGATGCAGCAGCAGCATTGCTACAGAGCAGAGCAGAGCTACAAGAACCAGTGATTAGGGTTGCAAATGGAGGGTATATTACTGGAAACCTTCAAAGTTGACCAGAGCTCTACCAGAATCTTTAAAGGATTTTTTGCAATCTATCACACGACATGTAGTGACCATTTTGGGTACTCAGATGATCACAGGTGTCTGTAATAATCTCTGGCCCTCTGTGTGGCCATATCACATGTAAAATATGACTGTAAGTCGCTTTGGATAAAAGCGTCTGCTAAATGGCATATTATTATGTTATATTATAAAATATATGAAATAATTGAATAAGTTGATTTATTAAATGTTATTGAATGACAAAGCTGTGAAACATTATCCTAAATATAAACCATCAATTTAGTGAATACCATTGGTGTTAAATATGAGGGTTTCATCATTAAATATCCTTTAAATATGATTTTTTTATTTTACTTTGTCAATAAGCATTTGTTGTCAATGTTTTGGCGTCAAACTGGTAGCAGTTGTGAAAAAAGTCAATAGTTGGAAGAGTTCCAGAGTTAATTTAAAATAATGCTATTGTTGATTAGATGCTTTTTTCATTAATTAGGCAATTTTCTCTTGAACCATATGGTCTATCTACTAGAAACTCATGGACAATATGGACACAGTTATAATAAATGAATACTATATATTAATGATTTTTTAAAAAGTTATTCAAGTATAAATTGCCAAAGTTAAAATAGATTGCCATAGATTTTCTGTTAATTACCAACATTACTGAAGATTACGCTAATTTAAGTAAATTACCGGTATAATTGCAACCCTACCAGTGATACACACCTCTGTCTCACCCTCCAAGGTGTGACAGAGCTACAGCTGAACTCTACCTGGGGTGTCACTGACGCTATTTCTGATCTATATATCTTATATTTTCTATTAGGCAGTGTGAGAATTGTTAATGTATGTACAGCAGGGCCTCCAAAGCTTTCTGATAGGACCAGATGTAATGGAAGACAGGAGATGTCTTAGATGGAAAGACAAAGAGAGAGAGAGACGGTTTGGGGTTGATGGAAAATGACATAAGAGAGAAAGAGAGGGAGGGATGTGGAGGTCTGGAGAAATGCAGTGTCATGCAGGTCAGTGTAGAGTGTATCATTGGGGTGTGGCCTTGCTGGACAAAACTCCCCCACCCCCTCTTCACACACACACGCATGTGCTCATGCACACACAAACACACACACACAGAGTAATGCGTCTCAGCCTCCAGATGGCCCCAGGCCCAACAGGTGCTCCCTGGGCGTGGGGGGGCTGAGAGGTCTGACATCTGCTGCCCACACACTACACACTACACTACCCTACACTACCTATCCTCTCCTCTCTGACAGACTGCCTCCTCCCACCCACACACCCTGTGTTATCTCTGGACACATACATATAAATATATGCACACATATTCATCCAAACACAACCACCCAGAAACACACACATTGCATAAATTCAAGCAAACACACAAACAACTGCCAACCACAACACACAAATAAACACAATGGATGCCTTATGGTAAAACACATGTCCTAACTCTATTTTCCCCACACTGACACACACCCGGGCGTACACAGTGTAACACCTCTCCTGCTCACTGAGTCCTGTTTGTATTCTATGACATCACGGCCCCAGGGCCAGGCATTCTGTCTGTCTGTCTGTCTCCTCTGGTTTCTACAGCATCATCCAACAGAGGCAAGGACAATATGGTTTAATGCTCAAAAGGCTGCGGCTGCATGATACAATGACGAATTACCATGTGTGGCCTTGGGTGTTATGAATGACACTGAATGAATATGGACGGCATTGGTTTTAACACTGCAAGATAATTAGAGGGCATTGATTCATTTTGGCTGATCTGTTGCATCAATATGTATTCTGGTCTTTAGTTCACTGTTGGCTTGTTTAATTGCTTACTCAAGTGAGATATTCAGGAGACACGCTTCATTGATAAAGCCACAATCATGGAGGGAAGTGGTTTTCTATTCCTATTACAGCAAATTTGGCAACTTATTGTCAATTACTTTCAACATTGACTGGTAACTTAAAATACTTGGACAGATTGTTTTCCCTACGTCTGCTCACTGCTACCTTGAATCTATTTTGGAAGAAAATTGCTCACTGGTCTCACACATATTTCTCTGTGACTCTTCTCTAATCATGAAAGACCGATTCTGTTATGGTTGGATGTGGAAGTGAAAACAAAGGATGTGTAAATTATGCTTAATCTGTGAGAATCGTCCATGTTTTACAAACATGCTAGTTGTCAGAGCAATGCTTCATTCTCACATAATGTATGGGTGAAATCATAGTTTCTAATGTTGATATGCAATAGGAAAATACCCCTTTCCAAATTCTGGACATCCAGACGGAGTGTCCTTCTCTCAGATATGTACAGTACTGCGCCAGATCACTGTATAAAATCAGATTACAGTTGAATCATCAGGCCTCTAAACACAATTTTTCAGTTGATGTATTCATTGTGTCATTGACATCCTCTCCTGGCTGTGGGTGACAGTTCTCTGGGTGTGTCCTTATGTAGCAACACAGGCAGGAGCCAGAGGTTTGGACACACATAAACAGATGATAGTGGCGGGCATGGCGGGTAGGAGTGGGTGCGTCCTCGTTAGCACCAGAAGTGTAGGGCTAAATTGGGCACCGTTGTCTCCCCTGATCTGCTCTGCCGTCACACCTGCTCTCCAACTCTGCAGCTGTCAGTCAGCCCTGTCAACACACACACGCTGCCTCCGCCAGGCAAGGGAGAACAATGGAGCCCTGATACAGAGGATCAAATCCATATCTCTCTCTCTACCCTAGTCTTTCTCTCTCCCTCTCTCTCTCTCTCTGTCAGTCTTCTCTCCATCTGTCGTTCAGAAGACTACCGCTGACCTGTTTAGTTACCAGGGATGTGCTGCTTCCTCCTCCAGCACACACACGGTTAATCCTCTCATTACTGGGCTTCACAGGCTGAGTGGGGAAGAGGGGGGAGGTGAGGAGGAGGTGGGGGTGAGAAGGAGGAGGGGATTGACAGATGGCATATGGAGCATGTTCTGTCAGGGCAGAGGGAGACAGGGGTGCTTTCAAATAGACCATACCCCTGGCTGGGCAGGGCCTGGGCAGTCTGACTGGGATTACATTAACCAGATGAATACCTCAGCAGCGATGGTCCGCCGCTTGGTTCGTACTACTCCCCCCTACAGCTCCTACTGCCACATCACCCTCACACCATGTCACTATACTGTTACGGGTCCGAATACGGCACACTAACAGTACATACTGTACTATAAAGCCGCATACTGTACAGACATTGGCTGTTGAAAATTAGCGTAAACATTCACACTGTGGCGCGACAACATAGCTGATGATGTTTTGTTAGTGTGGCAATGTGTTGATTTCTGTCCCTATTCAAATAAACCATAAATAAATACAATTGTGGAGATATTGCCAAATACAACTATATTCATGTATTACAACTTCTAATATTTGCATTTTTATTTTTGTGGTGCTCATGAGAAGGCAGCAATAATCTATACTGATCGAAACAGATCGCAACCCCTTTCAACTCATTAATCATGGTGTTAAGTCTCTACATGTATTGGTCTTTGTATGTCTCCCAGTGTGCACTGGTAAGAATGAAAAGACAGACCAGGCATAAATGAGAGCGAGGTCAAAGGGTCAGTGGGGTCATGACCTTATCTGCCAGTTAGCATGTACCTGCTCTGTCTAGTCACCATCGCTGAGGCTGCTGGTCAGCTCCTCTCACATTTGTCTGGTCTGACCACACACAGCTGACCCTTGACCTCACAACCCCGCCAGATTTTTCACCTAGTTGGCTCAGGGATTTGAACCAGTGACCTTTCAGTTACTGGCCCAACGCTCTTAACCACTAGACTACCTGCCGCCCACCCCCATCTCCCAGCACCCACATCTCCCCCTGCTTCCATCCCTGACCGCCTGCCCATCTAGTTCAGGCTCACATCCTCTCTCTCTATCCCTGCTCTCTATCCCCCCCTTTCTAACTGAAACAGCGTGACCTCCCTCCAGCACTCACACACTGGCTCCCTCAACAATATTGCTTTTGAACAAGCTCCAATAAACAAACAATTACCAGAGAGGATGACTTATAAGGCTGAATTGCTTCACGATGGCGATGCGTTTAATTTCAGATTTCACAGTCCCCCAGAACAGAAGACAGGAGGCCAAACCAAACATGCTCTCTCTTTCCCAGGCTCTGAGCCTGTTGTGTGTGAGAACACACACACACTCGCGCACAGACACACACACACACACGCAAGTATACACATACAGCTAGCCAGCCAGGCACACACGTACACACACACTTACTGACTTCCGCACCCTGGCTATTTTGGATGGTCTTTAATTGACTCATAGCCTAATGTGCCATTTTCATGTTAATGTATAGAAGTAACACATAATGACTTGAAGAGAAGACATTCATCTCTATCGTTTACATGGTCCCATAACTGCATTGCAAATTAAATTGTTAAATTTACAGGCATATATAATCATTAGGGGCAAGTGACCACAGTTTCAATACACATCTAAAGTAATGGATTGATAAAGTTGTTATGGCAGTGCCCTGGAGTAAGTAAGTAGTCCTTCACAAGCCTGCCTGACCGCAACTCGCCATTACGACTAACATAAAAAATACACCTAGATCAATACACAGCGAGATAAAACAATTTGAGGGGGGATGTAAGTGCTGACCTCGGGGAGTAGAGTTCTAACAAAGTGCTCATGTTCACCACTCCACCATGAGGATAACACTTCAGAAAGCTAGGGTCACATTGTCCTATACTGTAGATGGGGTCAAATGAAACACTAGAAAAAAAGAGAAAAATATGCACTTAACAGGTCCAGGACAGAAGAACGTATCAAAGCAAAAATAAATGTCTGCAACTCTGGTAAGGTGATTTAATCAGATGCACAAAAAAAGACAACGTTTTGGTCCGAGTTGGATCTTCGTCAGATCATACCACTGTGAAACACACCTACTTAAATAAGCTCTAGAGGAGGCGATATTGACAATTTCCTCCTGAGACAAGAGTCCTTTTGGATACATTCCCTCAACACTGTTTCCAAGAGGTCTAAACCAGGTCTAAACCAGATTTAAAATGTTTTCTATAAAATGTGTTCTGCTCACAGGGTGCATGGCTAGATAAGATACAGCTTATGTCAAGTGACATCTAAAGTAGATTTTTGGGACATTTTAGCTAACCCTAACCTTAACTAATTTATCCTAACCTGCTGTGTAAGTTCTCCTAACCTGCTACGAAAACTATATTCTGACATAAGCTTTCCCTATATAATATTGAATGCAAAATGATTGACACATTTGTCTCACCTGTTTTTAATCTGTTGCACACCTATATTACTGACATGGATAAACAAACCAACATGTATTCATGTTTACTGTGTAATATTTATTGTTACGTTAATGTACTATATGTATTAAGTTGACCGGATGTTCACGCCTCTAGGGGTTATTTAAGTAGGTGTGTTTCACAGTGGCGTATGACCTGATGAAGATCCAATTCGGAGCATACCATTTCTTTTTTCGTCAAATGAAACAGAACATGTTTCCCCCATAGTCTGTGAGTACAGTATAGAACTAGGGCACGACTGTCCCCCTTGAGCCAGACAGGTACATCAACTCAGAATACCAGTGTCTCAGAAATTGCTGCAGGGAGGTGTCCAGACAAAACTCTTGCTTTGAATTTTGTTAGTAAATTTCCATTTTCAGGCCATCACTGGAGATAAGGCAAAACTAGAAATTACATTTCCTATTTAATTCCTGTATCATTTCCTCTCCTCCTGTCATCTCTGCTCTCTGCAGTAACCCTCCATTGTCCTCCTGCTGGTATTGTTCTGTGGGCTTTGTCTATGTTACTGGCTCCCTGTTGCATCTGCCAGCCATGAGCCATTGTTCAGCTCCATGCCACACAAACAGAGCTCAATTAGGCAGACGTCCTCTCTGTAGCAACGTGATTGTTTTGGGCAGATCTCCATCGCAGCACCTGTCTCACACATGTTCAGCCCATTGATGGGCCTTTAACTTCACCCCTCTCAAATTATTACGATATAAATAGCACACGCCACACATGTCTCGTTCCTAGAAAAAATTACTCATCTCATGAATACTTAAAATGAACAATTAGATAGAAAGATGGGAATGAGACCCTCTCTTTTGTTGTGTTTGACATTCTATATCCTCAATGAGGATCTTTAATGAAAGAGGGCATGACTGGAGCATCATCTATCATCAGGCCTTAGACCCCAATTTTGTATCCCAGAAGAGCATTGTTGTTCAGGCTGTGGCCGGTCCATCTCTGGGTCCAACGGGCGTCCTGTGGCTGGAAGTGGAAGTCCCCAACGGGCAGTTAGTCAGTCTGTGGGTTGGATGCAGGAAGTACAGAGCGGTGATTGCATAATGAAAGCCAGGCAGTGGGCTGGATCCAATCTTCCTAAAGAGGAACCATGTGGTAGTCCCTTCCTCAAACACCAAATCCACTAAGGGACAAACAAACATTAATATTTAACACACACACTGATAAACACATACACATTGATTACAAACTCACAGAGACAGTCATGTGCACTCACACACAATAGCACATAATACATGCTACACTGCTGAATTGCAATGTCATTATCTGCCTCTATATTGGAACCTATGAGCTCTCCTCCACTGTAAGTCACTGCTGGAACCCTTCCTCACCAGTAGGACTGCATCTGTGACCCTTGATCCCTCAGTTGCTGCCACATTTCACGGTGCTGTGACCAGGCCGTTACCATGGGACCCTGTTGCCTGTAGGGTGGTGAGATGAAACCAGTGACCTCATTAACCCAGCCCACCAAAGATCCATTAATGGCCAATTCATTAGGCCCTTTCAAACGCCTCACCACCACAAACGTCTTAAAGGGATTCTTCAGGATTTTGACAATGAAGCCCTTTATCTACTTCCCCAGAGTCAGATGAACTTGTGGTCATGGATACCATTTTTATGTCTCTGCGTGCCTGTTGATGGAAGTTGCTAACTAGTGTTAGCGCGATTGCTAACTAGCATTAGCACAATGACTGGACGTCTATGGTAACTGCTAGCATGATAGTAGATACCATAGACTTCCAGTCATTGCGCTAAAGCTAGTTAGCATTGGCTCGCTAAACTACCTCTAACTTCCTTCATACTGGATGCAGAGACATAAAAATAGTATCCATGAGTTCATCTGACTTTGAGAAAGTAGAAAAAGGGATACTTCGGAATGTTGGCCCTTTAACAAAAACAGACCGATAGCAAATAGAGGGGAAGACATGCCTAAGAATGTTAATTCAAAGGATTGTATTTCTCTGTGTGTGTGTCTGTGTGTTTGTTTGTGTGTGAGTGTGCGTGCGTGCATGCGCGTGATGTAACAATGTGTGGCTGACACACAAGCATGTCAATTGAAAAGCAAAGTGTTTTCTTGTTGTTTGCCATCACAGTGCTTTTAGAGACTATAAATAAATAATAACTGAACCAGTGGTATTCAGTATTAAGAGATATCCATATCCATCCAACTGTTGTGTCACATCATAAGGTTAATTCATAAGTAATAAGATCAGCTATCTATCACCAAAGGATTTATTGTACCTACACCCTTACAAAAAAGGTGCCATCTAGAACCTAAAAGGGTTCTTCAGCTGTCCCCATAGGAGAACCCTTTGAAGAACCCTTTTTGGTTCCAGGTAGAACTCTTTTTGGTTCTAGGTAGAACCCTTTTTGGTTCCAGGTAGAACCCATTCCACAGAGGTTTCTACCTGGAACCCATAAGGGTTCTAACTGGAACCCAAAAGGGTTCTCCTATGGGGACAGCCAAAGAACCCCTATGGAACCCTTTTTTCTAAGAGTGTACAGTGGGGAGGATGCAACAACAAAGGATCATAATCATCATATTGTAAAAGCATCATTGTTATTATTTACAGCACAGTTTGGAGCAAGCTACATATCAGCATTAAAGGATAATTTACCTGACAACACAAGTCTCCACCTCTTTAGAATGACATACCTTTCTGTTAAGTTTATGATGGCATATCCTAGGGACAAATAATAAAGTATGCTTGTCACAGACAGTTACGTAAGCAATGTGTGCTCAGCTTTCTATTAACACCCAATCTGTAATTATTTCATGCAGATTTACAGTACATTACAAATTATAAACATGAGTGTATTAGAAACCACACTAATGTGTCTGTGTACGCATAATTCAGTGGAAAACAGTTTGTTTTTACCTATTATGTAAAGAGACTTTAAAAAAGACATTAAAAAGCAACTATATAATTCATACCGTACATATTATCATCTGTTTTGATCAACACGACTACTTCTATCTAATTCAACAGGGTCAGCACTGATGGAATACGTATTATCTTGTCACTGAAATAGATACTCTTAATCTGTTCACAAACTTCATGGCTTAAGAACCACAGCTAATTAACCAGACATGAAAACAGGAATACATTTTAATATTGATTTTCACCGCCCCCTTTCTCCCCAGTGCATTGTGTGTGTGTGTCTGTGTGTGTGTGTGTGTGCACGAGTATGATTATGAATATTTTAAGAGCACATTTAACACGGTGAAGCCAGACTGCCTCAGAGAGGGATTTGCGCCCACTCTTCAGCTAATGACCCTGGGCGCTTCCAGCAAGCTTCTTCATATTTTAAAGAAAGTCGATAGCGCACCAGCCCAGTCAGCAGCATTAAGATTCATACAGACGCCACGGGACCTGAAAAAATTAATAACACGCGTGCCTAACAATCCTTCCTGCGATTTAGTGGAGCACTGAACCCCTCTGCTTGAAATGCAAAGTGGTAATGAATACACAGACAAGATGAATTCTGAACACGCATCCCCCTCAACGCACACACTCACATCCTCTACCTACACACCCCCTCCTCCTCCCCCACCACCACCACTCAAAGTACACAGAGGGAAAAAAAAGTTCCGAGCATCTTTAAGACTTGAGATACGGAGCCTCTGAACAAAAGCTTTTCACATCACTGCCTATGATGAATTTTTGAAGACTGTGGGGAGGCATTGACAGGTCCACTCCCTACAAGGTGGACCATTTTCAAGAATCAATCCCAACAGCTCTCTGGTTGTTTACGACAGATGTGAAGTGTTCACTAGTACGAATGGCTTTCTGAGGCTCCCTTGTTGAAAAATGGGAGTGGTCTGGCAGGAGCTGGCAGCTCACAGAATGAACACAACAGCAGAGGGTGCAGTCACAGTGCACCGCTACACAGAGGAGTCTGCCCTCAGCCACAGAGAGAAGGTGAGGACACAGAACTAGAGGACAATGATGAAGATCCACTGTAGGATTAGAGAGGAGCTCTGTAGATACGGTGTGTGAAGTTGCTGGATGGAGGGACAAGTTAACTGTATGTCTGGCTGTCAGATTATTCCCAAGAAATCCTGGATATTGACTATACTATTCTCCTTACATAAAGACCCTTAGGTTAACACTTTACAGTAAAAAGTTATAATGCTTGATTGATTACTTGTTAAGCATGTATGAGCCTTTAGAGAGCCTATAAACTGTGATGATAGACTCTTCCATGTACAGCCACAGTCCCAGCCACAACATTGCAGCAGAGCTGGTACTGTTACATTCTCCATGGGAGGCTAGACAGCATATGGCACTGTCTCTCTGTGAACACACCACCCAAGCAGAGTGCCAGTCTCAGATAGAGGGGGAGAGAGAGGAGAGGGGATGGGAGGGGAGGAGGTGGGTAATGTAACGAGAGAAGAGTGAAGCGGAAGACAGACAGATGTCAAGCTCTGTGAAGAAAAATATGATAGGGGAAATAAAAACAGTGCTAAATGTTAAAAGAGGAGGTTGTATGTTTCAGGTGATTTATTTCTCTCATGGCCACATAAACCATAAACCATAAATGTATTGCAAACACATGCAATGCCTTAGACATAATAAACACGATCCCTCCATTTGAATTTAGGAAGGAATTTGGCAATTTTACTTAAATTAGGACCATATTGTGAAAGAGGAGGTATATGGATTAGATTAAAGAATCAAAGTTGACATCTGGATGTAATACAACAGCACGTTCAGATGAATTAAATACTTTAACTTTTCCAACTGCAAACCCCAAACAGAGCAGAGACATTTTGTGTGGTGGCTTGCGGTGAGGCCTCATCTCTAAAAGCGACTGCTAAATTACATATACCTCTGAAAGTTAGAGTTAGTCTGGGAGTACAATTGGGAAAAGTCCTGATTGTCAGTCCTGCTCAATTGTTTCAATTTCCTTGGAAGGATGATGAAAGGGAAAGAAGGGAAACTATAAGTGGGAAACCATCAGCCGGTCCATTGCTCTATGAAGCTTATAATAAAGCCAGTGGAGCAAGCCCCTCAGTGTCTGGTTGGTTGAGGATACCTGCTGGAGGCACCTTCACTAGTTATCACACTCCTCCTATTCATCAGACTTCTTACTGTTTCTACCTGGTGCCTAACTGTACAGTCACTATACTGTCACTGTGTGACCTAGAGGAAGCAGCACCTACCTGCCACAAGGCTATCATCTCAGCCCTGGCCTGGCCTGGGTTGGGTCACTTTGATTGAGTCAAAGCTCATATAGAGTAAGTAGGTAGTAGGCTAGAGAGCCATTAATCCCCCATGCAGACGAAGCAGCTCTCCAAGGCCATCAGCGGCTCACATAAGCAGCTCATCACCAGCCTGGTGCTCCATATGTGCCTCACACACCAAGGTCCCCAATGGGCCTCAGCCCTGTGCAATGATACTGTCTGCACGACTGTCTGCCAACAAAGGGCATTTGTAAAGTCTCTAGTGCCACTGCCCTGGCTATTGAGCTGCATGGCTAGTCTGCCAACCCCATGGTTGTTTGTTGGCCAGCTCAGTACTGGAGGGTGGGGAGACAGGGGGGTGTCAGAGGTCAGACACTGAGCAGCTGGGCCAATGACAATGCACACATTATAGCCGATATTAGATTGGCAAAACATCACATACACATAAACATACAAACACATACTGTACAAACAAAGACACAGAGAGAGAAATATACACCCCCACCACACGCCCGCCATAACCTCATTTTAGCAGTTGTCACACAAAGGAATACCCCTCAGAAGGAGGAGGGTTTTTCCAAATCCACCTTCAGAGTGAGTGTGATTCTTGGGGGCCTGCATTGATGACATATGCTGTGGGAAGATGGCCAGACAGGAGATGGGTCCAGTGTCATATCTGCAGTGTGTGTTTCAGAGTCCCGAGTGGTGATGATCGCTTATCCCCCTGCCACACCACATATGTTTGGGATGCGGAACAGTTGGACGTGGCCGAGGGCTAAACTGGGTCAGAGCAACACAGATGGAGCCAAACTCCCAGTGCGTCACTATCAGCAAAATACGAAAAAGAACTGCCTTTGAATCTTGACAGAAATTATCTGCTTGCCTACAAAGTATTATTTGCTGTTAAAAAAAATTCAGAACGGAACAAGCACTTGAAATCCAAATTAGGTCACGTAGCTTGCTAGGGGCGAACCCCAGGCTCCAAAGTGATGTGGATGTCTGGATCGCTTAAATGTAATGGAAGATGTGCTTTTGTCAAAATTCTTTGCCTGATGTCAGGTCTCACATACGTGGTTAATGCAAAATCCTGAAGGAAAAAAAAGTTGTTTTGCACTTCAGTCGAGACTTGAGAGGTTTCTTTTCATGTTACTTTGAAAGGACATGACAAGAGTTATCCTGAGAAGAGACACTGTATATCCCTTACAACTGGTGTGAGTACTCTGTAATCACCGTAGGAGATGGAACTGCTGACGTTTGGAAAAGGGTACAGTAGTAAAGCTCAGGGAATTGCCCCAGAAAGCTAGCATGTGGGCCTTTCATAGTAGACATTTTAATTAACGGTTCAGCATAAACCAAACATGTTTTTGCACAGATGGGGAGCATTAGGCATCAGTGAGGTCCCAGTCAAGTCCCAAAGAGTGTATGGAGCACAGCTATCCAGTCATAGCAAAGAATGTGATACAATTCCTCTCCAGACAGCGCTGCAGGAAGATAAACACTGTGTTAACCAAGGAGATTGTCTCTTGCTCTGTTATTTATTTCCTTTCTGAGTTGAAAATAATTTAAAGAGCTTTTCTAACAAATGACCTTGGTGCCTCCGCATCGATCATTTTGAAAAGACTCAAAAGAGAGTGGAAAGGTCATCCATTCATTCGGAATCATTCCTTAGCAAAAGATTAAATGCATTTTTGTTCGCTTTGTACAGCAAAATCCTCAGCTGGCTTTGAAAGCATCAACAACTTCTCCCAACAAGAAAAATGCAGTATCTCCATCTTTCACCTAGAATAAACCATCACCCAAGGAGACATGTCCCAGTACGCTTGGTTACAGCCCAAACGCAGTGGTCCGGCCGTGGTGGTTAGTATGTGGGTGGTGTGAGACAGTCATATGTTTACAGAGCTGCATCTCTTGGATGGAAGTCAAGTTTGCAGCTGCAGCTCGGAATAATTCATCGCCCCCTCCACGCCCGGGAGGATCCACAGGTAGTTGATGAAGTGGCAGTGCCAAGCGTCCCAACTGGCGAAGACAAAGCGCAGCTGCTGAGAGTCAACGCGGCCAGATGCCGCTGCCGACGTACCATGTGTTCCAAGTGGGGCAAGAGGGGGAGAGTAGAGGCGCTTGCCAAGATCATTCTCACATGGTGCCAACCTGACACATGTTCTGGCACTCCCAACGCTTTCTTCTCCCAGCTCGCTCCTCTCCTTCCCTCAGATATGAGGGGGGTCCTCTCTCACTCTCACGTGCTCTCTCCTGTCTGAAGTCTTCTATGCCAGTCCTGTGCCAACCGAAAGGGAGGTTGGCGCCCGCTGCCGGCCAAGTTGCACGCCCGCTCCGGAGCTCCGTCAAGACGGCAGGCGCTGGCTGGCATCCTGAGAGGAGAGCGGAGTGCCAAGCGTCTGTTCGCCAGGTCGCCATGCCCCCTATTGTGTCCATCCCAGTACGTCTCTCCAGAGCAGCTCCATATGTAGTGCTGAGAGGCTGGAATTCCAGATCTGCCTTATGCCATGTGTCAGCAACATGGCTGACCTCGACAGCTGAAAATAAGCAGTTTTAATCCAAACAAACATGGTGTTTGTGATCAAAGTACAAACGTAGAAAACAAAAATATGTATCCACATTCGACAGTTTAGGTTGTACCAGTATAGCGGTGTCATCTGTATGAATAATTACTGAGGCAATATTCTGATAAAGGGATGCTCTATGAAGATTATATAGCTGCTGGTGGCATCTTCTCGACTGGCGTTTCCTCTGCGAATGGAATGGCTCTCCCTTTGACGATACTACTTCTGAAACTGGAGGGGAGTTTTTCTGAGACAAAGCCTCCAGTTTCATAGGAACATGCCATCCTCGTTTGCAATGTAGGGGTTCAGGGAAGTGAAAACTTTTTGAATGAGTGCCATGTCTGAACAATTCTTATCTGAGGCCCGCGACTGCCAGCTGGTGGCTGAATGTGCCCGGCTCTGTGAGATGATGCCAAGCTAGTTGGCACGCTGGAGAAGTGGCATAGAGTGATCTAATGCCAAAACAACTCTGTGTGGTGCATATCCCACTTTTTCTCCTCTCTCTTCCATCTCCCTCGTGGCCCATGTCTCAGTTTGAATTGACACGTGTTCACAACAGAAGTCTTAGTGAGACTCTCAACAACAGATGCCACCCGGTTGAGGCAAGAGGAGGTGGAAAGAGATTCAAGTTTGCAAACTCCACACATTGAGATTTCACATAGTTTAATTAATGTAATGGGTTAATCACAGTCATAGAGGTTATATTAAGAGGTCAGTGAAGTCTTCTACCACTTGATTCCTCCCCACTCTTGATCCAGGAAAACAAATCCTGAAGAAACTGAAGAAAAAACAACTAGAATTAGCAAATTGCATAAACATAACTCAACAAAATATACAACAATCTAGCAAGAAGTTATTGGCTCTTTTGTGTTACAAAGTGGAGTAGAATCTCCTCCTCCACATCTTTTCCTGGAAAGTGTAGCCTAACATCATAATAAAGCACAGATACATCTGTGTTTTAAAGTAGTCAAGCACTGCAGTATGAATAGCACATGTTTGTACTATTGTTTATATATCCTGCAAATTTTACAAAACTCACTCACCTGGATTTTCAGTCTCAGATTGCTTTGTTCCGTGTTTCACAACCAGAACCCTAAACTCTAGCTGTAGTTTCCATTCGGAATTTTATTCTGACGCACCGTCACAAGAATAACCGGTGTTTGGGTAAGGTTAATATTTACATTAGCGGTAGGTTTGGATTACCAGGTTAGCAAACATTGCCCTCTTTGTGAAAACGGGTATCGTTTAAACATACTAACATCGCATGTTAGAATGTAAAACACAGTCGGGTTTTCTTGCTAAAATCACAGTCTTCACCTTCAGCCACCGGCATGAACTAGCTAGCTAAGTTAGCTAGCTGCTATGAGCATATTCATTGAGTAGTGTTACGTTAGCCAGCCAGTTAGCTAGCTAATTTGTTGTATCACTCATGCTGGCTCAGTAAGTTAGATAATATGTTAGGCAACTTGCGAACTTTGTACATAAGTTAAAGTAACAGGATAATTAACTTGCAAACTGCACTATTACCCTCAAGTCCAAAGATCAAGTCAGGTGACAGACAGACTGTTTGCTGAAATTCCAGAGCTACTTCACTGTCTCTGACTTGAAGCAAAAACCATCACTGTGGTTACACCACAAACTGAATATATTCTGTGCCACTGCCTGTCTCTGAATGTTTTGTTCTTTCAAAATAAAAAGCGTGGCATAGCAAGATATTTGCCAGCAGGCTAGCCTGCACAGTATTCATAGAGGTGTCACTGTGGATAAAGGCTAACTGCAAGCCTGTCCGAAGTACAGTCATATCACCATAGCAGGTATAGCGCCTATTCTTATGAAAACAATTTCACTTAGCCTATGTTAATTATGAATCTCTCTCAAAATGAACAGGTATTCCATTGTGACCGTCGTGTGGCTTGACATCATGAATATGGACTTTTTATGAGGATAACACTGATAGCTTTGAGCAGCATAGTCTCCCATCATGTTGTCAGGGGCAGTATGTCACTCAGTCCCTCTGTGGCGCTCTGCCTTGGCTGCTGGCTGCTTACAGTGTGAGGCAGGGCCAGGGAGATGGCTGCTGGGTGGGGTCCTGAGGAGAGCCTACACCTCCACCAGAGCAAGGCAGGCTACAGCAGGGGACAGTGGCCCTGTGTTTTCCAGAGCCCCAGCGTACAGGGACAAGCTGGCCATAGTGGATGACAGTGGAAGCCACAGCTACAGGGACTTGTATGGCAGTAGTAGGGGCCTGGCTGGGCGTATCAAGGCAGCTCTGGACTGTCCCTCTGGGGACCTGCATGGGAAGCGCATCACCTTCCTGTGTGCCAACGATGCCTCGTACACGGTGGCCCAGTGGGCGTCCTGGATGTGTGGCGGCACAGCCGTGCCTCTCTACAGGAAGCACCCTCTATCTGAGCTGGAGTACATCATCTCTGACTCCCAGAGCTCCCTGCTTGTGGCTGGGCAGCCGTACGCAGACACCCTGGAGCCCCTGGCCCACAGACTGGGGCTGCCCTACCTGCAGCTGCCCCCCACCTCCAGCCTCAGCTCCCTGCTGGAAGCCCCAGAGACCCAGCCTGAGCCTGGCATCACAGACTGGGCCCAGCGTCCTGCCATGATCATCTACACCAGCGGCACCACAGGCAGGCCCAAAGGGGTTCTCCACACTCACAGCAACATCCAGGCCATGGTAAATGGATTATTCAGTTGTTATATGCATGAATTGTGAGCATAAGATGAATACTAGTGTTATTCTGTACACTGCTTTTTATCATAATGATGTACTGAGGCATGTTGAATATTTGATCAGTCTGAAGGTTGGACTGAATTATGAAAGCTAAACTTCACAGCTTTTTTTCATTACTAATACTAACCAGGTTTCCATCTAACCTTTTTAGAGTAAAATACATATCGGATAAACATGTCATAACAGGCCTGATGGAAACAGATCATTTTTCGGTAAACTTTCCAAATGTCGACAAAACAAAATACGCTAGACAAGGTGTCGGTAAAATGAATTATGCAAGAAATGTAGGTAGAAACGCTTTTATGCGCAAATATTGATATAATAACCATCATATCAAAGTAAACTTGGAGTCACGCGATGACATGTTTTGTGGTCGTCCCACTACAACTCGTCCGGAAAGCATGCAGATTATTAGGCTACAGATGAAATAAGTTATGATGAACTTCAAAGGGTGGTGAAAGTGCAAGGTGATGAACTTGATGCTGCTTTCCAATAAATATCGAGGATCTTATTCTGGTGACATGATCATCGATGCTTGGCTGCCGTTTGACAAATCAAAATAAATCTCGCTCTTTTTTCCATAATAATCTCATCGTGGAGGCTATACGTGCGCATCATGTAGGCTATAACGAAACATTTATTGTGAGACAAGCATCAGTATAGTTGAAAAAGCGATGGAAACCCATTTAGCTTGTATTTTTTATTTGGTACATGGGAATTGAACCGCATAAAATATTTGTATATGCACTAACGTTACGTCATCACCCACAGCCTTTTATATGCAACAAGTCAATTAGATGGAAACACAACTCATATTGTTTTTATAAGGATTTTATAATATTCGCATGAAAACCTGTCGCCAATTGGATGGAAAGTTTTTTAAATTTCCTGGTGTCGGTACTGTGAACTTCAGAAGTATTTTTCTTTTGAGGTATTAATAGGGGTTCTGTTGAGACAGTTTTCTGTAGCCCAGTGGTAGTAGGTAAGAGGGTTGGGGGGGGTTCCACATACAACAAACACAGTGTCATTTTGCTTTTGTTCCACATGAGCTTTCTGAATAATCGCCCAAATTATTTCATTACATGGGGCACTTCAGGCTGTGGATTATTTTTTGGGGATAACATTTCAACCAAAATTGTGGAAAATTAGATCACCCTCAATTAAGGAGCTTCATTTGGAAATGACAAGCCCAGGGAGGGAGCTCAGTGAGGGAACACGGAAGAGAAGGTTCCTGGAAGGTTGAAGGCTCGGGCACACTATCCATTCCCTCTGCTCCTTTCAGCTGTTTGGCCCTGGTCACTGAAGACAGGGTTTTACTCTCTTCTTGCACTGTGGTTACATAAAGTATGTTTGATAAGGGGTGGCAGAAAGAAACCTTAAGGCAGGACCACCATGAAAGCTTTTTAGTGAGCTACCCATCATTTTTTAAATGTAACCTTTATTTAACTAGGCAAGTCAGTTAAGAACAAATTCTTATTTACAATGACGGCCTACCCCGGCCAAACCCTTTATGACGCTGGGCCAATTGTGCGCCGCCCTATGGGACTCCCAATCACGGCCGGGTTGTGATACAGCCTGGAATCGAACCAGGGTCTGTAGTGACGCCTCAAGCACTGAGATGCAGTGCCTTAGACCGCTGCGCCATATTATATAGAAAGGAAATGTCCAAAGAACTGGAAGGAAAACATTGTATGACCAAATAGCTCAGTGGATCTCTCATGATTCTGTCTCCCTCTCTCCCAGGTTCAGGGTCTGGTGTCAGAGTGGGGCTGGTCCAGAGATGATGTCATCCTCCACACCTTGCCCCTGCACCACATCCACGGCATCGTCAACAAGCTGCTCTGCCCTCTCTGGGTGGGTGCCACCACCGTCATGCTGCCTACCTTCCAGCCTCAGAAGGTACATTACAACTATACTACACTACTACTGCTACTACTACTTGTAACATGCTGTTTCAGTTGACTCCCACCTCATGTCCTGTCTGTGTTCTGTCAGGTATTCTACTGCAGTCTGCCTTGTGTGTGTTAGCAGTAAGTAGTGCCTATGTAACACTAACAGTGCTCTGTAAGGGACTTCAGTGGAGGCTGTCTGTCCTCCTCTTGCGGGGTCCACTCCACAAACCTGAACAGTGGAGACACACTGGGGCGGGAGGCGGGTGGGGAGTAGAAGGGGGCTTCTGTTCAACCTTATCGGCTAGTTGTCAGCCATCGGTGCTAATTGTGGCAGTGTTGCTGTGCTGCCAGCACCGGGCCGGGAGCGTCAATAACAGAGCCTGGAGCCGAGCTGACACGGACAGGTCCATGATGCCCCCTCTGCCTAATACCGCCGGGCCGCTGGGGGTCGGGTGGAAGCAGCCAGGCAGGCAGAGCTCCAGGTTGGATACCCCCCCCCTCAGACTGTCACACTAAGCGTTTGGGGCTGGGTGATGGATTGCCCTGTGTGGCTTTGTATCTGACCACGCCAACTCACAGCACAGGCTTTAGAGCCAGATCAATCGATGAGCTGACATTGAAGGATGATAGTGCTTGTTTGGAGAGGTGGTGGTGGTGTAGTGGAGTGGGGGGGGGGGGGGTGTCAGAGGGGTTTTAAGGTCTAGGAGAACTTAATGGGAGTCAAGGGTATGAATGACAGGTAAGGGCTGTAGAGGACAACCAATAAAGAGGAGGTTTACTGTAGTATCAGAGCATTTCACTTTCTTTGTACCTAACCTGACCTTGTGTAGCAAACAGACAGCAGACGCTTTGCTCTCACCCCTGAGGATGCCTTGTAGATTTTCTTTCATTTTCTTGAAGTCATAATGAGAAACAAATCGATATACTGTAATATATTAATATGGCTCTAGGCTATTTCTGAGTGACTGTCTAATAGACCAGTTGGACATTGTACTGAGAGCAGTACACTGTATATACAAAAGTATGTGGACACCCCTTCAAGTTAGTGGAATTGGCTATTTCAGCCACACCCGTTGCTGACAGGTGTATAAAATCGAGCACACAGCCATTCAATCTCCATAGATAAACATTGGCAGTACAATGGCCTTACTGAAGAGCTCAGTGACTTTCAACGTGGCACCATCATAGGATGCCACCTTTCCAACAAGTCAGTTCGTCAAATTTCTGCCCTGCTAGAGCTGCCCCGGTCAACTGTATGTGCTGTTATTGTGAAGTGGAAACATCTAGGAGCAACAATGGCTCAGCCACAAAGTGGTAGGCCGCACAAGCTCACAGAACGGGACCGCTGAGTGCTGAAGCGCGTAAAAATCGTCTGTCCTCGGTTGCAACACTCACTACCGACTTCCAAACTGCCTCTGGAAGCAACATCAGCACACTAACTGTTTGAATGGACCTCGTGAAATGGGTTTCCATGGCCGAGCAGCCGCACACAAGCCTAAGATCACCATGCGCAATGGTGTAAAGCTCGCCGCCATTGGACTCTGGAGCATTGAAAACGCGTTCTCTGGAGTGATGAATCACGCTTCACCATATGTCAGTCTGGCGGATGCCAGGAGAACACTACCTGCCCCAATGCATAGTGCTAAATGTAACGTTTGGTGGAGGAGGAATAATGGTCTGGGGCTGTTTTTCATGATTCGGGCTAGGCCCCTTAGTTCCAGTGAAGGGAAATCTTAATGATACAGCATACAATGACATTCTAGACCAGGGATGCCCAACCCTCTTCCTGGAGATCTACCTACCTGTAGGTTTTCAGTCCAACCCTAATTTAGCATATCTGATTCAGCTAGTTAAGGTCTTGTTGAGCAGCTAATAAGTAGAATCAGGTGTGTTAAATTAGGGTTGGACTGAAAACCCACAGGATGGTAGATCTCCAGGAAAAGGGTTGGGCAGCCCTGTTCTAGACCATTCTGTGCTTCCAACTTTGTGGCAACAGTTTGGGGAAGGCCCTTTCCTGTTTCAGCATGACAATGCCCCATGCACAAAGCAAAGTCCATACAGAAATGGTTTGCCGAGCTCGGTGTGGAAGAACTTGACTGGCCTGCACAGAGCCCTGACCTCGAACACCTTTGGGATTAATTGGAATGCTGACTGCGAGCCAGTCCTAATCGCCCAACATCAGTGCCCGACCTCACTAATGTGGCTGAATGGAAGCAAGTTCCCGCAGCAATGTTACAACATCTGGTGGAAAGCCTTCCCAGAAGAGTGGAGGCTGTTATAGCAGCAAATGGGGGACCAACTCCATATTAATGCCCTGGCTGTTTTACCAAGAAGGAGGGTGATGGTGTGCTGCATCAGATGACCTGGCCTCCACAATCCCCCGACCTCAACCCAATTGAGATGGTTTGGGATGAGTTGGACCACAGAGTGAAGGAAAAGCAGCCAACAAGTGCTAAGCATATGTGGGAACTCCTTCAAGACTGTTGGAAAAGCATTTCAGGTGAAGCTGGTTGAGAGAATGCCAAGAGTGTGCAAAGCTGTCATCAAGGCAAAGGGTGGCTATTTGAAGAATCTCAAAAATAAAATATATTTTGATTTGTTTAACACTTTTTTGGTTACTACATGATTCCATATGTGTTATTTCATAGTTGTGATGTCTTCACTATTATTCTACAATGTAGAAAATAGTAAACATAAAGAAAAACCCTTGAATGAGTAGGTGTGTCCAAACTTTTGACTGGTACTGTAAACAATCAAAAGGGCAAACAATTCACACAATGAAACAATGAATGCGGGAGACAGCTGAGCCATTCTGGAGAGAGACTCGCCTATATCTTCGCCACACACCCCTCCCCTTCTTCTTGTCTGATTTTTTTGTATTATACTCAAGACACATTATCTTCACACATATTTTAGATGCTTTTCACTGACAGCTTCAACTCAATAATCAACTAGGCCTATTGCCACGCGTGCTGCCCAAATTACGGGCTTCCCAAATAGGCATAGACCTACAAGCTTGTGATTTGTGTTTTCCCGCTAATTGCATTTTGGCAAATGTGTGAAAATGATGTTTTATTGGCTGCTTCATTACATGAGTTGCATGTTCTGTTAACATGAATTACCATAATCACTGTGGGTGGATGCCCTAGTGGGTTACGCAACCAATGCGTATGGGTCTGGTACATTTCTCAAATGGTGGGTAAATTAAAATCTTCCCGGTCACGTTGTCCAGTGCCACATTTTCCTAACGGAAACCCTGGTGTGTCTGTGTGAGTGGATGGTTGGAGGTCCCTGTGCATGACTGTGTCTGACCCCAGAGGAAGGAGTGCTCTGCTCAGTCGATCAAGCAGAGGAGTGGGTGTGTGGCTCCAGCAGGCCTCCGGTGTCCGGTCTGGAGCGTGAAATCACAACTCTGCTGGTCGGCTACTGCGTTGCGACCTAGCGTTGCCAAAAGCCCTGGTCAGCCCTAGAAAGCCTATGTAAATGACGATCGCCAGAACGGCCAAACACATTTTTTTTGGACAGCAGTTTTGGGCTAAAAAATGTGTTTAGTTTTTGGGTGCCATTCAGCCTCATTCAGGAATATGGCGCGCTTCAAATTCAAATAATTCCGGCTTCATGCGCCATCAGGAGTTTTCCACAGGAATACGTGGATGACGTCAGCGCTATCACTATCTACTGGTTTTAATGTCTATGGGCTCCAGCTCCAGCCATGAGTACAGTAGGAGAGAGAACAAAACATACCAGGAGTCTGGACCAGAGTCCAGGAGAGCAGAGAACCTGAGGTTAATGGCAGGGAGGTCATGATCCATCCTCACACAACTGAACTGACTGTAGCATTGTGTGGTGGAGAAAAAGTAATGGCTACAGGGCTAGTGGAGAATAGCTGGGTGCTGCTGGGTTAAGGGCTGTTTGGGATGCAGGCTGCAGCCGAGGGTCTCCAACATAAACTCCCCCAGGTGGAGGGCAGCTCTTTGACGGACATAAATTGGCTTTTCCCCCCTCCTGAGTGGCTGCTGGGGGAAGCGCTCCACTGAGCTTGATAGACACGGCCCAGAATGCCCAGAACAGACACAGGAAATAATATTCCCCTCTGAACCCCGCTATCTAGTCTGTCCGTGTGTGGATGTGTGTGGCTGAACAGATAAAGTTTTGTGAGTTTGTGTGAATAGATGTCTCTGGGATAGTCCACACTTCTGCCTGTTTATTTAATAGACACATCATTTTTCAACCTTAATTAATTTTGATATTGCAATATTTAGAGCTTGATGATAAAATTAGGAAGCAGATATGTTGAGAAGGGGTAGAAACCTAAAGGGAGTAGGAAGTAAAAGAGGGTGATTTAAGAGGACAGGGAGGAGGGGAAGTTGAGAAATTGGTGGCAGATGAGGAGAGAATCGGTATGGGGGGTGATTGAGAGAGGGACAGACAGAGGAAGACTGATAAGAGTAGGGGCAGTGAAGCAGGAAATTATGAAATGGAGAGAGTGAGGGTGTGTGAGAGAGAGGGAGAGAGAAGGAGGAAGAATGAGGGAGGAGGTTCTAGGAGGGAGAGACGTGCGCGTGCCTCCCAGGGGGGACAGAGCCAAGGAGAATCTGTCGTTCACCTTCAATTAATTCACACTGTCCTCCTACTGTGTGCTGGGGGTGCAGCCAGGCGTGCCAGGGGTGTGTATGAGGGACTCGTAATATCTGTGTGTGTGTGTGTGTGTGTGTGTTTGTATGTGTGTGTTTGTATGTGTGTGTACTGTGTAAGTAGCTTTGTCCTTGCGTGAGTGTATGCGTGGCGCATATGTATAAATGTGTAGCCATGTGTCAGTTAGTCTCTATTTATGGGCATCTGTCTCTGTGTATGACTGGGAAAGAGGAGGAGGGGGCGACTGGCTCTGGGCTCCTTCACAAATGCTCTTGGAACACATTTGCCAAAACAAAAAAAATGTAGGAAAAAATGTTTTTTTTAAAGGCAACGTGCCCCAGCGTTATGACTGACCTCAATATCATTCCTGTTGAATTCCTCTCTAAGATGCTGTTAGACTGACCTTTAGCGATTCTGTCAACGTTTTTGTAATAAACTAGCCTGTTGACAGTTTATCTTCAGCCAGGCCCTCGCCTCGCTCCCCATTTATTGTAAATAATGTACACACAACACTATGGCACCCTATCCATCTTCTTTACATATTGTAATCTGGATGTAATGATTTTGTTGGCATTAATATGGGGTGGCTAATCAATCTACGTACAATGTAAGAGATTGTTTTTGACTCCCTCCCTCTTTTCTCTCCCCCTCAGGTATGGGAGGTCCTGCTCAGCTCCAAGGCACCTATGGTGAATGTGTTCATGGCTGTTCCTACCATCTACTCCAAGCTGATCCAGCACTATGAGCAACACTTCACCCAGCCACGTGTCCAGGACTTTGTCAGGGCCGTCTGCAAGGAGAGAATCAGGTAACAAGAACCTTATGGTCTACTTATACTAGTAGCAATACCACAGAAAAGGAGTAGATCTGCACCAATAGCAGTATCATAATATTAATATAACTGGACGAATATCATTAACAAACTCATTGCTTATCTATTGTGATGAAATTGCATTCTTAAAAACTCTGACAAGACATCTTCGGAGCGAATGGGTTCTCATGAATCTGGACAGTAGTTGCTCATTCCATCAGAGAGTGAAGAGATTGTTTGAAGGGGAAGGGATATGTGTCAGAGATCAAAGGGATGGGTTTTAAAGAGAGACCAGGCTTTGTAGTGAGATGTGACAGACGCTTTCTCCAAATGTACCAGGGCTTATGCTCAAGAGAGAGTGAAGAAAGCAGTGGGACACGACAGATGGAATGGAGTTATAAACTCTATATAAAGCCTAGCACTTATGTTACCCCAACCTAAAGTTGCAAAGCTGCCGGTAATGTACCAAAGTGACCAGAATCTTTGGTAATTAACATGTAATTTATGGTAACTTTGGTAATTTATAATTGAGTAACTTTAAAAAACTGTTCATATAAAGTATAATTGTTTTATGTTTCTAGTGGATAGACCATATGGTTCAAGAGAAAATGGCCTAATTAATCTAATCAACAATGGCATTATTTTTTAATTAACTCTCTTAACATTTACAACAAAGACATATTGACGTAGTAAAATAAATAAAAGTGTGTAAAATATTTCATGCTGAAACCCCCCACTGATTTCGCCTCGTTTTTCTGCTTGGTCATTAAGAAATGCAGCGGCCAAATGAGAGTTGTCTTGGGGGGTGGTTTAATGTGGGTGTCTCTTGTGTGCGTGTTCGCAGGTGACAAGCATTTGTACATTCACTCTTCCTAAACAGTATACAGTTGCAGTCACTCACCTTTCTAGATAACTTGAAACAGTCAAACCAGGTCTTGTGTCTTGAAGTTGCCTAGGCTAGCTAGTGCTAGCCAACTTCTTTTGCCAATTAGCTTCAGCCGGCTGGTGTGCGACCGTGGCAAAGTAAATTTGACATTGGATATCTCTAGTTAGGGATGGTCAATAAATTACACAATGTAAATAGGACAATATTTGTATGTTGCACATTAAATGCTTTCGAATGAATTAATGAATTAATGACATATATTTTTGTTTTAAATCGCCAATTGGCAACCAATCCCTTATGGGATTAATTGACACATAAACAAACATTACAATAATTCAATTATAATTATTCTTCCAGTGTTTCTCTGCATTGCGCATCGCATAAAAAGTGAAAAAATGTAAGGTAATATACAATACATAATAGTAAATAAGGTTATCCAAACAATAATTATATGCCTACAGCAGTAAAATAATATACATACATACAGATGAATAACATATACAGATAAATAAATACAGACACATTAAACAGAAGGCATTTGAAGCCAGTCTGGCACAAAGAGAAGATTCATGTGGGAGACAAGCCTTCACACCCCTTGGCATTTTTCCTATTTTGTTGCCTTACAACCTGGAATCATTTGATTTACACAACATGCCTACCACTTTGAAGATGCAAAATATTTTTTGGGGTGAAACAAACAAGAAATGAAACAAAAAAAACAGAAAACTTGGGCGTGCATAACTATTCACCCCCCCCCCCCAAAGTCAATACTTTGTAGAGCCACCTTTTGCAGCAATTACAGCTGCAAGTCTCTTGGGGTATGTCTCTATAAGCTTGGCACATCTAGCCATTGGGATTTTTGCCCATTCTTCAAGGCAAAACTGCTCCAGCTCCTTCAAGTTGGATGGGTTCCGCTGGTGTACAGGAATCTTTAAGTCATACCACAGATTCTCAATTGGATTGAGGTCTGGGCTTTGACTAGGCCATTCCAAGACATTTAAATGTTCCCCTTAAACCACTTGAGTGTTGCTTTAGCAGTATGCTTAGGGTCATTGTCCTGCTGGAAGGTGAACCTCCGTCCCAGTCTCAAATCTCTAGAAGACTGAAACAGGTTTCCCTCAAGAATTTCCCTGTATTTAGCGCCATTCCATCATTCCTTCAATTCTGACCAGTTTCCCAGTCCCTGCCGATGAAAAACATCCCCACAGCATGATGCTGCCACCTCCATGGTGTTCTCGGGGTGATGAGAGGTGTTGGGTTTGCGCCAGACATAGCATTTTCCTTTCATCTGACCAGAGTACCTTCTTCCATATGTTTGGGGAGTCTCTCACATGCCTTTTGGCGAACACCAAATGTGTTTGCTTATTTTTTTTCTTTAAGCAATGTCTTTTTTCTGGCCACTCTTCTGTAAAGCCCAGCTCTGTGGAGTGTATGGCTTAAAGTGGTCCTATGGAAATGTACTCCAATCTCCGCTGTGGAGCTTTGCAGCTCCTTCAGGGTTATCTTTGGTGTCTTTGTTGCCTCTCTGATTAATGCCTTCCTTGCCTGGTCTGTGAGTTTTGGTGGGCGGCCCTCTCTTGGCAGGTTTGTTGTGGTGCCATATTCTTTCCATTTTTTAATATTGGATTTAATGGTGCTCCGTGGGATGTTCAAAGTTTTGAATATTTTTTTTATAACCCAATCCTGATCTGTACGTCTCCACAACTTTGTCCCTGACCTGATTGGAGAGCTCCTTGGTCTTCATGGTGCAGCTTGCTTGGTGGTGCCCCTTGCTTAGTGGTGTTGCAGACTCTGGGGCCTTTCAGAACAGGTGTATATATACTGAGATCATGTGACAGATCATGTGACACTTAGATTGCACACAGGTGGACTTTATTTAACTAATTATGTGACTTCTGAAGGTAATTGGTTGCACCAGATCTTATTTAGGGTCTTCATAGCAAAGGGGGTGATTACATATGCACAAACCACTTTTCTGTTATTTATTTTTTAGAATTTTTTTGAAACAAGTAATTCTTTTCATTTCACTTCACCAATTTGGACTATTTTGTGTATGTCCATTACATGAAATCCAAATAAAAATCCATTTAAATTACAGGTTGTAATGCAATAAAATAGGAAAAACGCCAAGGGGGATGAATACTTTTGCAAGGCACTGGAGACACGTACCATTTACCACATAGAAGCTTTCAATATTTGTATTTGAATTTCTACAATTTATAGTTGGTTTGAAGTTTTTAAGTCATTGAAATTTGGAGCTATAGTCATCTTAAAATATTGTCCATGTACATTGTGTAATTTACTGATGGGTCCCTAACTAGCCCCATAGGGATATTGAATGTCAAACCAAATTGACCATTGGCGTTACGATTGGGTCGCGTGCAGCTGCACTCCGAATGTATGATTACTTGGGTGCTGCCAGCTGTGGGCATGTGGGCAAGATTGAAATAAACCCAACCCAACCCAAGGAAAACTGTTACGGTACCCTTCATTCCATGACATACCATTTATTTTCTATCATCTCGCAAATCTCAGTTAAGAAAGAGACTGACTTTATAACCAAAAATATCCTATTTACACTTTGTAGTAAATGTTGACAATATAATAAATGTTTCTGACTCATATCAATGCCACATAGGCTGTTTTCAAAACGAGAAGTTGCTTTTTAGGGGTGGTCACCAATGGTATTCACTAAATTGATGGTTTATATTTAGGACAAGGATCATCGACTAGATACAACTAGATCGGATGGTCGGGTGCCGGAACATAATTACAAATCATTTGTAGACTGCAAATTGACCCATAAGAAGCCCAAACAGATATAATATTTGACTAAAACATAATCATTTCAAACCTTTCTTACATTTGTATACTTGTCTCTCTAAATTAAAATCACTTGGAGCTGATTTCCTGGTGTTTTTATAGTATTTTATGTCCAACAATGAAACATAAAAAAATTATAATATATTTCTTTATTTATTTTTTGCTCTGAAAACTTGGGGGGGGGGGGCAAATAAAACCACCCCCGGGGCAAATCCGGCCCATGGGCCACCAGTTGGGGAATCCTGATTTAGGATGATATTTTACAGCTTTGTCATTACATTTTTTCTTTGAAAATCATCTTATTTCTTTATTTGATATATTTTACCTGTGATAAAGTCCCCTGTAGCTCAGTTGGTAGAGCATGGCGCTTGCAACGCCAGGGTTGTGGGTTCGTTTCCCACGGGGGGCCGGTATGAAAAATGTATGCACTCACTAACTGTAAGTCGCTCTGGATAAGAGCGTCTGCTAAATGACTTAAATGGAAATAAGGCCACACAGAAGGCCAGAGACACCTGTAATAATCTGGAGTACCCCAAAAGGCCACTAGATGTCATCTTGCAAAATTCACCCAAAAACTTTAAAGTCACCAAAATTCTGGTAGTTCACTGGTAAACTTAGAAAGTTTCCAGTAATATACCCTCCCTTTGCTAACCTGAATCTACTCCAGTCAATGCTAAGGGCTTCATCAGAGCCTGGGCCTTTACTGAGTGTGACCCAGACTGCCACCTCTGTCCCCAGGCTGATGGTGTCTGGCTCGGCCGCCCTGCCCCAGCCCACCCTGCTACGCTGGGAGGAGATCACAGGACACACCCTGTTGGAGCGCTACGGCATGACAGAAATAGGCATGGCCCTGTCCAACCCCCTGAAGGGGCCTCGCATCCCAGGTACACACACCATTTACCACCACCATTTTCCTTTGTACAGTGATGTCATAACCTCACACACATCCAGTAACTATATGACAGTGAGTCTGTCTTTTAATTAATATTACAACATGCAGACAGTAATTAGGCTCTGTTGAAGCTCTATCTTTTTGCCCTGTCTGACCGTTGTCTCAGCTGTCTGAGGAACATGGTGTTGATCAGACTATTTCTTTCTGGTTTACCTATGTTCTTATTCCAGGTGACTTGGTATCAAAGCTCTATGCTGTTGTTGTTATTGTTGTTGTTGTTTCTGTTTAGATCCTCAGGTGACTGGAGGGCTATGTTCCATTCTTTAGTCTTTTCATTCCTCTTCTAGTCTTTTGAGTGGAGGATCTTCAAAGCAGCGTTGTGACAAGGCAGGGTAATTTGACTGTCAGTAGCCCAGCTAATGCAGTCTCTGTTGTTGTGAGCGTGTGTTTGAAATAAAGAGGCAGGTTCTATTTAATCCTGGGAGGTGATTATTAAGACCAGCTCTGAGACGTTGCGGTCGTATTGACGTCTTTCCAGGAGCAGTCTATGAGACACTTGTTGAAGAGCGTGTGTGATGCCGTCTCCTTTTAAAGTAGGTTAAAACAAATCAATATCAACCACAGAGCTCTCAGAAAAGAACACTCCAGTTCCCCCCTCTCCCTCCACGGCACCCCACGCCTTCAAAACAACTGTCAACTGTTAACCAATCAAATTGTGTTTTAGTATGACTTTATTTATGACAATCTATTAAAGACGTATTGTCATTTTATGAGTGAGTATATACACAGTAATACACAATAATGCAAGAATAATGGTAATATTTGTATCATGTTGATGGTTGTAATTTGCGTCCATGTTTGGCGTCTGAGAGGAGTAGGCTATACCCTAAAGCTATCTCTCTCTCATAATCTATTCATCTCCATCTCATTTGTATTTTTTCTTTCATTCTGTATTTTTTTCTTCTTCTTTTGTTTTCCCCCCTCTAACACCAGCCCTGGCAGGAGACACATGTCCCCTTTCAGCAGAATGACTGAGCATCTCAACCCCCACCCTTCCTGTCTTTCACTTCACACCCTTTCACCCTCCCCCTTCTCTTCTCTCCCCTCTCCATCCCACTTTCTCCCTTCCCTGTGCTTTGTGTTTGGGGGAGGTTGTGGGGGGGTTTGAGCAGCAGTGCTCCAGGAGCGGCAGTGCTCCAGCAGGGCTCCAGGGGGCGCTGGGCTGTCAGCTCCCCAGGGCGGCCCAGAGAGAGCACAGCGTGAAGGAAGGCTGCTGAATTATGCATGGGGAAGGCAGGCTTGGAGCTGCACCGCACACAGCTCTCTCTCCTCTCTGCCTGGCTGGTCTCATTTGAAAACTCTGGCTGGCTGGTTGTGTGTGTGGCTGGCTGGCATGGCTACTGCTGCAGTTGTAATTAGAGGTTCAGATGGGCCCACTGATGGAGCCTTGTTAATGGGCCTCTGTGCAGTCAGGGGAGCCATTGTGTTTCTGACAGGGCTGTCGCCACAGGGCCGGCTACATTCCACTACACACACACACACACACACACACCTACGTACTGTATATCTATAAAGCTATATTAATTCAGCTCTGCTTTAATAGGCATGAAGAAAAGGGCAGTAATGAGAACATGAGCATAATAAGATGTTATCTTATTCCTAATACCACTGGAATGTTGTTGTTGTGATTTGAATTGATTATTTCTGCTATTTTCGGCAGAGGGCTGCTGTTGGCCGTATCATTTCATTAGTCGTTTCCAGCTGTCACTCAACGACCTTATGTTCCTCTCAATGCTGTCCTCATTCCCCTGCATGGTTAGTAATTGTACCCTGTGTGGAATGTGGGTAGAACACTACTCTGTAATATTTCTATCTTCTATTTAGAGTTTCTAGTCACTCGTTTAGCCCTTGAGACAAAGGCAGTGCTATCAGAACCCATTGTATTCTTCACACCCATCGTCCCCTTTTTGTAATTCCACTCCAGTCTTTCTATTCTGCCTGTAGCCTTTGAAGTGGCAGTCAATCTCAATTCTCTGTAAAGTAACGGTGACTTGAATGTTACATGGCTCCAAAATATGTCTGGCCTCCCTCCCGAATAGAGAGAAAAAGCGAAGGAGACAGAGAGGGGCAGAGAGAGAGATTGCTCGGGCTCAAGTATAAATGGATTTTGGTTACTTTGTGATTGAGGGGTGAAAGCTCTTTTTATCACCCCATCGTTGGCATCTTTCTGCTGTGTTTGGAGGGTGAGGAGGAATGAGGACACGCTGACGACATGAGGACACGCTGACGTTGTTTCCCAGCGCACTGGGAAACAACCCCGGGAGAAAAACAAAAAGACAGGGACTGAGATGGATGTCATCCTCTCACACAAAAACACTCTCAAATGAAGGGGATGGTGGCAGGAGGGATAGGACAGGAAGTGGCTTTAGAGAGAAGACTGACTTAACAGAGATAAACTGGCTGGTCTGGTTTTAAAACAATGGGAAGAAAGTTTGTATCTCTGTGTTTCTTGCTCTGCTGATGAAGTGGAAATGCAGTGTGTTTGATTGGCATTGCCAATCAGGGCTAAAGTTGATTAGATCAATATGAAGCAGGGAGTTATTTTGTAATCATGGCCTGTCTGCCCTGTTCTTTATTGGGAGAGCAGTGGCCTGTGAAATGACATGGCCCACAGTGTCACACAGAGAGCGAGAGAGAGCAGGCTGCACAAAGGTTTCCTTCTCTTCTGGTGGTGGCAGTCATTAGAGCTTATCTCTCTATAGGTCACACAGACAGAAGGAGAAAATGCCTCAGGAGAGGGGAACGTGTGGGTGGTCACATGCGTATGTGTGGGTGGTCACCTGCGTATGTGTGGGTGGTCACCTGCGTATGTGTGGGTGGTCACATGCGTATGTGTGCGCACTGTGTAGGAGAAGGACTGTCATGAAATCACTATTTTCATTTGTATTTGTTGATGCAAATATTTTGGGGATAAATTGTTTTATTTAAAACTGTTAGCATTAATTGTGATAGTGTAATTAGTTCCATTGTGTATGCATGATGTGAGTATTTACCGTTGTATGTGTGCAGGTGCAGTCGGTGTCCCTCTTCCAGGAGTGGAGGTTCGCATCGTCATGACGAACGCAACCAGCACCACCATCGCCGAGGGCAACAGCAGAGAAACTCAGGTATTCAGTAGTCAGAAACACTCACATCCATAGATACAGTAGGAGTATATTAATCAGTCTGAGGAGTATATTAAACAGTTAGCATGTCCAGGACCCTGTCTGTCTTACCCATCCACTTGTGTGTGTGTCTCTTTAGGTGCGTTCAGGGTTGGAGGGGAAGGAGGGGGAGCTGATGGTGCGAGGAAACCAGGTCTTCACAGAGTACTGGAACAAACCAGAGGCCACCAGAGAGTCTTTCACTGAGGACGGCTGGTTCAAAACAGGTACAGTACACTGTCTCAGTCAGAAACACACCGTCATCTCATGATTTATTGACTGGTATGCAGCTACACAGGCTCTTAACTTGAGGGACAGCCTGATGATACAATACTATGAGAGGGCTGCAAAAGACTAGTGAATATTTCACATGGCCACTAGGTCTGTGGTGGCTAGGGTTCACCATGTTCTCTCTACTTCACCAATTACACCCAGAAGACTGGATGAGGCATGTTGTCAGAACTATGTTTGTCATGACCTCTCTTTCTCCAGGAGCTGTATTTAAACATTTAGGAAGAAGGCGTCTCGCTCCCCTCCAGTGACTGGGTTGTGATAAATGGAGGATGTGTGTTTTTGATGCTGGGAGGCATTTCTCCTCTCTAAGTGGTTGTGACTCCTCTGTGGGTTGGGGAGAAGAAGATCAGAGCTGTCAGTGGTGCAGAAGCAGGCTAGGCCCTCTCTGGCCCAGTACATTCCCCCAAGGAGCCCCGCTTTAGAACAGGGCTACAGGGATGGAGGAGCTGCTGAGAGAGAGAGAGAAAGAGAGAGAGAGATGGGCAGGGATAAAGGATGGAGAGAAGTGGGCAAGAAAGAGTGGAGTAGGCACAGATGGAGAAGGGGCTGCAGAGAGGGAGAGAGTTAGGGAGAGCTGGCAGGGAGGAAGGCGGGAGCTGGCAGGGTGGAGTGGGTTTAATTGGCTTTAAGGGCTGGAAGGACAGAGTTCCAGTGCGCCGCACGCTGCTGTCACACTCCATTAGGCCCACTGGCCGGATAATGAGAGCCAGCACAATCAGCTCCCAGCAGACAGACCAGCCAGTCAGTCAGTGCCCTAGCCGGCCACTGCTACTGCCAAGCAACCTGCCTGCCTGCCCACCCGCCTGCCTGCTCCATCCTACACACACATACACATGCACACACACGCACCATCGCCTCAGGCAGCCTGCTTGCCATGGTGACCCTGCATCCACCAGCTCCATAGGCAGCTATATCCTCACTACCAGAGGAGGCTGGTGGGAGGAGCTATAAGAGGACGGGCTCATTGTAATGGCTGGACTGGAATAAATGGAACGGAGTCAAACATATGTTGGATTTGTTTGATACCGTTTCACTTATTCCATTCCAGCCATTACAATGAGCATGTCCTCCTAGAGCGCCTCCCAGCAGGCTCACATTACAGCACTACTTTACATTTACTTTGACATACATGCCCAGGCCTATTCACCCTATTCTGCTGCCCCCCTCCCTGACACTGTAGGTGTTAGGAGTGTCAGATCTGATGCCACCTCATCTGAAGGCTTGTGGCCAGTTCATATAGTTGAATAGGGAGACTGGAGAATGGGCACAATGCTATTCCCTGTCCAGTGCATGGTTCTTTGGTTGTCAGTATGCGTGAAGATTTGCTCTGTTGGTGTGAAGGCAGGGTGAAAAGGTGTGAGTTTCAACAAGAGTACTACTTACACTCTCCCTCACTTCCTCCAACTTCCTCTCACACTCATACCCTTTTCACCCTCACACCTGCTCCCCCTCTCCCCCTCTCCCCCTCTCCTCCTCCTCGCTTCTTCATCTAACACTCCTACCTACCTCCACCCCTCCCTCCCAACCTCTCCCTTTCTTCACTCTCACCTGAACTATCGGTCTGTCTCTCACCATCTCAACTCTTAACCCTTCCATCCTCCTCTTGGATTTGACCCTGTGTGCTCACCCTTTACCATACACACAGACTCCCTCGGAGAGAGAGGGGGAAAGAGAGAGGGAAGAGGAGAGAGATGAAGAGAGGGAGGAAGAGAAAAGAATAGAGAGAGCCAAGAGATCAACATGGTTTCTGTTTGCCTGGCGGTATCTTTAATTGGGTAAGTGTGGCCTGACTGGCACCTCTATGGATAAGCTGTCACCCTGTTGAGTGCTCACTTTGCGCCCATCTCCACACTACGTTTGTTCCCATTGATTTTCCTCACTTCTCTTTGTGTCAACTCACTCGCTCGGCCTCTCCTCTCCTCCAATCTGCCCTGCTTTCAAACGTATTCCTCAGTAGCTCCCTTTCAGCTGTCTGTGTCTGCTAGATTACCTACCAGGGAGAGGGACAGAATGTGTGTCAGTCTCCTTAACTGGCCAGTGGCTCCAGGCCACCTATTGACATGCCACCAGAGGTCTCTTCACAGTCCCCAAGTCCAGAACAGACTATGGGAGACGCACAGTACTACATGGAACTCTATTCCACATCAGGTAACTGATGCAAGCAGTAGAATCAGATTTAAAACACAGATAAAAATACACCTTATGGAACAGCAGGGACTGTGAAGCAACACAAACATAGGAACAGACACATGATCACATACACACTATACACACACGTACACATGGATTATGTGTTGTAGATATGTGGTAGTAGAGTATGGGCCTGAGGGCACACACTTAGTGTGTTGTGAATTCTGTAATGAATGTATTGTAATGTTTTTACAATTGTAAAGCTGCCTTAATTTTGCCGGACCCCAGGTAGAGTAGGCAGCAGCTAATGGGATCCATAATAAATACAAATAAAAACAAATTGAGCAGATCATTCACACTGGCTTAGAATTACTGACTGTTTGACTTGGGTCTACCATGCCAAACACTAATGATGAGCCAGTCTCTGGACATAGCAACTGAAACCATACCTCCACTAGTCTCATCCCTCTTTCAGGATCTTAACATCATTTCAACCTCGTGACAACCGTGCTGACACACAAGCACACAGACGGTGTGAGGAATCCTGCCAAGGTCTAACGCCATCATGAATTCATAACCTATGTTGTGGATGGATCGTTATCTTCGACTCCCTCCATGAAATATTGACTGTTGCGGTCAGATTTATTCTGCCTCTGGTGTTTGTGTGCAGGCTCCCTGCCTGTGTGGTTAGGCTCTTACTAATAAGGTTTTTCCATTGTACCAGTGCAGTCCTTAAGACTGTCCCTCGTAAACAAGACCATTAATTTTATTAGCGGTAGCGCTACAGAGATAGAAATGGAGAGAGAGGGGTAGAGGAAGAGAGCGGGAGAGACTGGGAGAAGTGGGGTTCAGCTGGTCTCCAGCGCTCTAGCAGGACAGCTCACTCTTTCCCCGGAATGGATTATGCGCTGAAAAACAATAAATAAATATATCAATAAATAAAGATGGCTGGGAGGGAAAGCATTAGCAATTTTCCAAATGCTGCGTGTACATACTTATGAATAATGGAGGCATCTTAAAAGTTGCCAGTGCTCGGGTAAGCACTGTTTGGGGACTGCACATTAGCCTTGCTGAGCTCGTAAATAACAGGCAGGCCTGGATGTGGGTGTGCAGGCCACTGGAGGGAGAGGGGAGAATGTTAACTAGGGTGAGAGGAGAGGAGTGGAGCTCAACCTCCCTCAGATCATCTCAGGGCGGAGAGGAGAGCAGAACCTCTCACAGAGCCAGGCTCATTACCGTTACATTACCACACACACCGCAAGCACACACAAACCACAAGTGCAAACACACATACACTACAGTATATATACTGTATATTATATATTTTTTAATGATACTTGGAGTTATAGAATCAATATAATATCGTCAAAAATAATATGGCGATACTCTCCTGTATCGATTTTTCCCCCCATCACTAGTTTGTGGTCCGTTGATTTTGTGTGTAATTTGTACTGTGGCCGGATTTTGCATTCAATCTGCAAATATTTTTTACATTTGTGTGTGTGTGCTCAGTGCGTGTTAGGTTTTAAAGTTGTGTCAGTCTTAACCTCTCAGCTAAAGTCTGCAGGACAGACAGTCAGACAGTCAGCAGTGTGCCTTATTTTCCAGGCAGGCATCGCTAGTGATTTAAACGTTCCGCCATTGCTCCCAGCAGTGTTCTTCTCCCCTATGCGTCTCTCCTCCTCTCCCTTCCCCCCTCTCCCCTCTCCCCTCCCAATGTCACATTTCACCTCCGCTCAGAACGCGGTGCCCCTCCAATGTCACGTTCCCCTCATGGCTCTACCGCCCACCTTCCCCTTGTTCCATTTCCCCTATGGTAAGGCTACACATCCATTCCAATGATATGTTCCAATCAAGGTGTTGACATGTGGAGCTCTGTGTATCCATATACTCTGGTAAAGGTATTGTACTTCAACTCAGTAAGCACTTGTGTCTGCAGGATATGTGGTAAGCCACTAGTTCTACATTGGAATGCTATAAACATTCTGTGTGCCCAAAGAAGAAACAAAGACTGGTAGAACAGCCCACATTAGGTTTATTGACCTACTCTACTTTTGTCTTGGCATTTATTTTCTATTTTTAGTGGAAAGACTGATTGATAAATAGTGAGTATTTTCTGAGCTGGCTGTCAACTGTAGACATGCTGTGGCTGATGGCAGATGGAAGGGGATGGAGGGACCTCTTTGTGTTGTTCTGATAGAGTTGGCCATGAGATGAGAGGATGGAGGTATAGGTAGGATGGAAGGAACAGGCTGTAAGTATTTTTAGACTCACTGATAAGGCAGGGAAATGCCTACAGTACATTGATAGGCATACTAGCATTACCACTACAGTGGAGGCAGTGTGCTGCCATGTTGATCTCTGCTATGTCTTTGTATAAATGGTTACTGTTTCGATTTTAGGGAGCTTGCTACTGCACCGGCTCTGTGTGTCAACATGGTGAGCAGTTGCATGCAAACTGTAGTCAAGTAGTTAGTGTAAGTACACGCCAGATCTCCGGGAGAGGTTATCAATCGTAGAAGTTTTGCTCGCTATCTCACCAAGACGATAAGCAACCGCGAGCAACATAGTCAGTAACATTAACATAAAGCAATTCTCTCCCTTTAATTGCATTGTATTAAACAAATTAGATCACTCATCCAAGTGCGAAGCCGCTTTCTTGTACGATATTAATTACGCAAAAAGGAGCTGTGACAAAAGTTAAGGATGATATATAACATCAGAGCTGGTGATTTTTGTCAGCGGTTGTCTGTTATTCATCCTCATTAGCTGTTCCATTTAGTCGCCTGGGTTTTAATGTTGGCATTAATATTAATGTCTCTCTGCTTTGTGTTGACTGTTGTTCTTAAAGAGAGATGGCTGATAAACAGAGTAGCAGACCCCCCATTCATCCAGCTCAGATAAGGCCTTCTGCTCTTACTGCGATGCTGGATGTTCTCACTGAGAACATGGCTACTGGCTTATCTTCATCACTGCGTTACTTAGTAAGTTGATTGCGTCTTGTGTGAGGTGAAATGCTGACTGGCTGATACAGGACCTACTTGATGTCCTTAAACTTGCATCTTGTACAGACATTGTTCCATGTGTTCCATGTGTCCCTCTCCAACGGCTAGAGCAGCGGCGCCTGGAGCTGACAGAAGTGTGTGTGACGCTGAGCGTGGCCTTTGTCATTTGTCTCACTCTGCCCTTTCTAGAGCCCCCCCCCCCACACACACACCAAAACCTCCCACAGTGTAACCTTACCACTGAGTGTGCCCAGAGCAGCCCAAGACAAGAGTGGGTGTATGTTTGTGCCTCTGCGTTTACAAAAATGTGTCTGGCTTTGGGCAGTGCTGACTGTCACTTCCCTGCCTTTTCCCTGTCTCAGAATTCCAGCCAGGCTTGAGATCATGGTGTCAGGCAGGGGGAGACAGACACTGGCAAGGAGGAGAGAGGAGAGGAGACATTTCACTGCAGACCAGGAACTTTCTCTGCACACCATCTCCATCTTCTATTCTATTATTTCCTCACTCCACTGTTTTTCATTTCTTCACTGCCATCCATCGTTTTTTTTTTTGTTCATGCCTAGGAAGGAGATGAAAGCCCAGCGCAATTAGGCTTCTTATCGTTTTAATTAAGAAAGCCACTCGTCCATATCTCCCTCCTCCTCCGCTTGTCCTCCACAACAGTAATGAGACTGGGATGCCAAATCACAAGTATTATTCTGTGTGTCCTGGTAACACACTTGCAAACACCCCCCTCACCATTTTTATCAGTTTCGTCTCCAATCACTATTCCCACTGGCCCCTCATTCCAAACAGCCGCTGTTTCTCTCTCCTTGTTTTCCAGGTCCTCAAAGACGTAAGGTCACAACAGCCATCGTCAAGTGAGCACCAAGTGTCTCAAAGTCAGCTGAAGTGTATTTGACTGTACTGTGTGTTAGTAATGTCTGCCTGCTGTGCAGTGTAGACCTCTCTCCCCTCAGACATCATTGAGCAGTAAAGGGGTGTGAAGTGAAAAGCAATGCATATATTCCACTCCACCCCCATGGCATCCCACTTATCTGTAGTCAAGTAAAACATGTTCTCATTCTACTTTCTATTTACATGAGAACGGGGCTACACGCCTGTGACTAAATTATTCCTGGCTTTTGGGGTTTTCTTCCTTAAAACTGAAGGGGAAACTGTAAATATACTATTACTGATGTTAACACCCATCCAGTTCCTCTGCTAGCCCCCCTCCTCCCCCCATCCTCCTCTCTACCCCCCTCCTCCCCCATTGCCCCGGTCTATCAGTGCAGAGCAGTGGTCTGTGAAGAAATTCCCAATATCTAAATTTACACACTGTATCAATCTTGTTTAATAGACTAGAAAGCTTATTGCTCCGGTGCGGAGCCGGGAGAGAGGGCAGCGGTGATAAATTGCGGCGTCCCTGCGACAGCCACCCGTGATGTATAATGAAATATTTATGATTTATCCCGGCTAATAAACTGAAATGAAGTGCGTGATGTATGGGAACAGATGGGCCCTCTATTGATGCTGTGCTCGGCGGAGGCAGAGAGGAGAGAGAGAGAGAGAGAGAGGAGAGGGAGGGAGGGAGGCAATGGGAGAGGAAGAGACACTGTAGAAAGGAGGGGAGAGAGCGAGAGAGAAATGGGAGATAGAGAGGAGGGGATGGAGTCGCAGGACTGAAAGCGGAGCGTGCTGAAAGAGGCAGGATGGATAGAGGGATGTAGAGGAAAGATGAATGTATTTTGGGAGGTTGAGATGATGGAGTGGGTGAGTGATAGAGGGGAGATGAGAGACTGTAACTAAACTGCTTTTGATTTATGCTTAAGTCTTTATCTAGTATTTCCTTACCTTGATACCATATACGATGGTAAGTGTGTACTATGTATATGATAATGTACACTGATATGATCTGAGTCATAGAATGTAGAGGTGACTGTATGGTCTGGTAGAAGTGAGACTGAATAGAAGGTCATGTCGTAGTTCTCTTCTCCTGATGCTGTATCTCTAATGAAGGCAGTCAGAGAGAGAGGCTGGGTGACCTTGTGCATCTGTCACCTGCTGCACCTTCCACTTGTCCTCCACCAGTCACCACCCACCAGCCCTGGGCCAGGCGCCGTCTCCAGCACCCGCTTAACCCCCTCATACGCAGCCCAATACACCCCAATACACCCCCACACCTCTCACATACCTCAATACACCCCCACACCTCTCATACACCTCTCACACACCCCAATACACCCCCACACCTCTCACACACCCCAAAACACCCCCACACCTCTCACACACCCCAATTCACCCCCAAACCTCTCACACAGCCTTCATTTCCCTCTCCCTGCCTCAGCTGGGGACTCTGTAATGATCCACCAGAACTCTCGCCTTCTCTCCACACCTCCCCCTCGCCCTCTCTCAGTCCAACACTCATCCTCCACAATGACCCACTTCCCCTCCTCATCATCCCCCAGCCCCAGCTGAGCCCTCACACTCAATAACCAGCCCCCACCAACCACCCACACACACACTTCCAACACCCCCACACGCACACACATAACCTCCTCTTTCCACACGCCACTCCCAAACACACACAACTACAGTTCTCCCCCGTGGTCACACCAGTAGGTGTCTAGCATGTCTCTTCTGTCTGAGGGCACAGCTCCAGTATTCCACTCAGCTCCTCTCCTCAGCCTCTCTGAGCCCTGGCTGATAGGTGTGGCGTTTTTCGCTGAAAGAAAGTGTTACCTAGTGATGAGGTGTCAGGTGGCCTGGATGTCAGCCAGCTCCCAGATATGGTCCACGGATGTTTGTGTTTTTTTTATATATTATATAGGCTGTTGTTCTTACAGTGCCACTGAGACAGCCCGGCACACCTGAGTCTTGGCGTTGTGCTGCTAATCAGTGGTGTGCATGGGGGAGGTAATTAAGGGGAACAGCTGAGCTGCTCTCTTTCTCTCTTTCCTCTCAGCTATTTGCCCAAGAGATAGAGCCAGAGCAGGTTCAATACTCACTTATTAGAAAGCAGAGGGGAAAGCATCAGCAGCCCTGGGTGTGTGTTTTCGTGCATGTGTGCAGCGTCCAGGATATTGCCATTCACCTGCTGATTGATGGAGCTCTCAGTCTCAGCTGTTCTGCTGTGGTCTGGACTGTGCTGGCCATGTTTACTGTGGTTCCACTGAGTCTCTGACACGCTAATGAAGCAGGCCTGCTTTGTGGTACTATGAGCCCACCCTCTCTACCTCCTCCATACACAAGCCTGTATTAGACACAATATGGCAAGTCATATGACAACCCGTTGGGAGTAGGGGTTGAATTATGGCGTTTGTGCGTTTTTCAGTACATGGTAGATGTGCATACCTTTGATAGACGAGGACTGTTAAGCAATTTTTGTTTAGCGTGGGCTTGTTTTGCTGTTTTTCTCCTATCTAAGCCCAGTCTTCCTGTGTTTGTATGGTGTCCTGTAGGGGACACAGCGGTCTATAAGGATGGGGTGTACTGGATCATGGGCCGCACCTCAGTGGACATCATAAAGAGTGCAGGATATAAGATCAGTGCTCTGGAGGTGGAGCGACACCTGCTAGCCCATCCTGACATCACAGGTAAACACACCCTCCATTGGCAGCTTGGCCTAAATATTCCGACTTTTGTGTTTACATTTACATTTTAGTCATTTAGCAGACGCTCTTATCCAGAGCGACTTACAGTTAGTGAGTGCATACATTTTTCATACTGGTTTCCATGGCTGGCACCATTAGATTAGCACCATTTAGATTGGTTGGGTTTAAACAACATTAATTATTTTACTAGTTGACATATTACAGTAGCTTTCAGGGTGTATCTTATTTCAGGGTGTTATGCTGATGCCCATGTGTGGTGACCCTTGACCTCTCAGATGTGGCTGTGATTGGAGTTCGGGACGCCACCTGGGGACAGAAGGTGACAGCGGTGGTGCAGCTGAAGAGGGGGCTGAGCATGACCCTGTCAGAGCTGAAGACTTGGGCCAGGTAACAGGCAACACAAAGGACATTATTGTCACACTAGTTTTACAGCGCCATAAAGCAGCATTAGTAAAAAAATATAGATACATAACTCCCAATACCTGTAGAGGTATTTATTTCAAAACCACTCATTTTACCATGTCCATTAAGGTGCTTATAAATCGTAGATCTCTTGTATTACAAATGTGTGCCAGACCGAATTCTAATAGATATTGGATGTATTGGTATGTCTGCTAGCTAGTTAGCTATGCTTTGTCATGCTACTCCATTCCATCAGCTAGTTGGTGTTTAGGGTTCTGTGGCTTTACTATTTGGGAACATACGAAAACCTTAAATTGTGTGTTTTTGAAAATAGAATGGCGTCCACTGCATTTATTGAATTAGAGGAAGACTTCACTGCTCAGTCCCCCAAGGAGTCATCCAGACTTGTTTATAGTAACTGATGCTGAAGCCACAAAATCAATGAGAGAGAGAGGTGAGAGAGAGAGAGCAAGAACTCATTTAACTGAAGGGGCCAAGGGCAGATGTGGACTGAAGAAGGGAGGTTGAGGAAATTAGGGATTTTGATGGAGGACTCTCTGTCTGGCAGGCAAGCCGTTTCGGTCTTGGCTTCTTTTTTTCCCTAAATGTCACTGTGGTTTGTTTTGCCCCCCAACACTGGCAGAAGACACATGTCCCTTTCTGTGGAATGGCTCAGGGCATGTCTCTCTCCTTCTCTCTCTCCCGCCTTGTGCCACCCCCCCTCTCTCTTTCACTTGCTCTCTGTATTCTTTCTTTCTGTCTCTCTCCCTCCATCTGTCTTTGTCTTTCTCTCTAGCACTCTCTGCCCACCCCGTTTGCGTGTGTGTGCTGTGGGCTCCATATGGTGCGGGGGTGTGCAGGCCCTACTGCTGTGCCCTGCTGGTCCTGCATGGTGGATTAACAGCGCTGCCTGTCTGCCAATGACCCTGTCCCCCTCACCCACAGGTGCTGCCTGCGGACGGGCAAGCACAGGGCCAAGGCAGGGCCAGCCAGGGTGAAGGAGATGAGAGGAGGAACAGAAAGGGAGAGAGAGAGGAGGGGGGACACAAACAAGTGCATGGATGCTCACTCCTCAGTGCCCCGGCTTCAGCTGTCACTCTGTATCTGTGTCAAGCGCTGTGTTCCTCACTAGCTAGTGCAGACACACACATATACATACACACACAACAGGCAGAGCCTCCGAGAGATGGGTGCGTAGTGTACAGACATGAACAAGCCCCATTAGACAGACACACACCCACGTGCACATAGTTGTCTGACACAGTCATGCAGTCACATGTATAGAGAGAGACAGAACCGTATGCTGCGAGGGACAGAAGTACGCTATGCTACAGTATGATATATTGATTTACTATTCTCTGTCTATCGCCACAACACAGCCATTAGATAATAAAAAAAGCTTCAGGCTTCACGACTCGACATAACAACCATGCATTCAAAATGGAAAACATTTAATTAGCTCAGCCTTCTGTTTTTGCCATGACTTTTTGTTTTTTATTTTGTGCTGATTATATTGTTTTGTATTAACCAAATAGGAAATGTCTTGAAGTAGTCTGGGGGATAATACTGAGGGAGAGAGGCGCTCTAGTGTGTATGAAGGACGTTCTCTTATCTCTCAAACTGACTGCAACACCAGAGGCTCAGCCTTTGTTCCGCTGTAATTGTTATTGTGTGTACGCTCAAGTAGTGTCTCATGGCTTTGTGCCTGTGTGCGTGTGCCTGTGTGTTAAGCAGTAGAAGTGTTAATATGTGAAGGCCTTTATATGTGTTTCTGTCCTGTGTGTTAATTGTCCTGTGTTGTGTTTCAGAGAGCACATGGCTCCGTACACCATCCCTACAGGCCTGGTCCTTGTGGAGGAGATGCCCAGGAACCAGATGGGGAAGGTCAACAAGAAGGACTTACTCAAGCACTTTTTCCCCAGCTAACTAGTAGAGAAGCCTGCACCTCCTTCACGCCCCACCTCCTCCATGACACCTCCCTCCAGCAGGAGCAGAGACCCTCATCATACTACAGTAAACCATCGAGATGTACCCCAAGTGACTGACTCACCAGACAGTGGTCTGGGGAAGAATGAAGAGACCTCATTGAGGATCCCACTAACTACACCATTGACCCCACTCAGCTCTGAGTTAGTGGTATAAATACTGTAGGACTGTTCACTGCTGGGCCTGGAGGCACTGAGCTCAGCAGTGCTGTGTCTTACACATGATTAAACTGCTGTAGAGATATATTTAGTTTGGCCGCTATGATAGAGAACTGATTTAATACGATAACGCTGTGGTGCCTTCTTTAAAGACTGAGTGCTACGATCATTAGCATGACTGGGGATCATGACATGAATAATTATGCAAACACACAAGTACATTAAGAAACTGTGAAAATGATAAGAGCAGCAAGAGATCCTTGACATTATACACAGAAGAAGAAGAGAGGGGAATACAGTGCATTCTTAAATTGTTCATAATTACAATCCAGATGGATGCCCTTGAATTGGCAATGAAGTTTATTTTAATGTAATAAAATGGATGATGTATGGAAATGCAGTTTTTGCTGTTTGGTTTATTGATTGCAGCCTTGCTTAATATTCAGCTACTGTGTAAGGGGTGACATATCAAGTGAGTGTGTGTAGGTGTGTGCAGCTGTGGGTACACAGGTGTGATGAGAGCCTAGAGGCAGAGAGGAAGGAGTCTAGATAGAGAAGTGTCCCACAGCTGGAAATCCTCCAACCTCCTCTCTTTTCCACCCTCCTCCTCTCTTTTCATCTCTCCTCCCACAGGCTAATGTGAGAGATCGAGTACCTACGCCGTTCATTGTTTGACACCATCATCATGGGTCAAGAACAAATAACATGAGCATTCCCTCTTAGCAGAATGGTGGCATTTCATATACTGTATTGAACAAAAATATAAACCCATGATGTAAAGTGTTGGTCCCATGTTTCATGAGCTGAAAGAAAATATCTGAAATGTTCCATATGCACAAAAATGTCTCTCAAATTTTGTGCACAAATTTGTTTACATCCCTGTTAGTGAGCATTTCTCCTTTGCCGAGATAATCCATCCACTTGACAGGTGTGGCATATCAAGAAGCTGATTAAACCGCATGATCATTACACAGGTGCACCTTGTGCTGGGGACAATAAAAGGCCACTCTAAAGTTTTGAGGACGCGTAAAATTGGCATGCTCACTGCAGGAATGTCCACCAGAGCTGTTGCAGAGAATTTAACGTTAATTTCTCTACCGTAAGCTGCCTCCAACGTCATTTTAGAGAATTTGGCAGTACGTCCAACTGGCTTTACAACCGCAGACCATGTGTAACAACGCCAGCCCAGGACCTCCACATCTGGCTTCTTCACCTGCGGGATCGTCTGAGACCAGCCACCCGGACAGCTGATGAAACTGGGTTTGCACAACCAAATAATTTCTTCACAAACTGTCAGAAACCTCAGGGAAGCTCATCTGCGTGCTCTTCGTTCTCACCAGGGTCTTGACCTGACTGCAGTTCGGCGTCGTAACCGATTTCAGTAGGCAAATGCTCACCTACGATGGCCACTGGCACGCTGGAGAAGTGTGCTCTTCAGGGATGAATCCCGGTTTCAACTGTACCAGGCAGATGGCAGACAGCGTGTATGGCGTCGCGTGGGCAAGCGGTTTGCTGATGTCAACGTTGTGAACAGAGTGCCTCATGGTGGCGGTGGGATTATGGTATGGGCAGGCATATGCTACGGACAATGAACTGAATTGCATTTTATCGATGGTAATTTGAATGCACAGAGATACCGTGACGAGATCCTGAGGCCCATTGTCGTGCCATTCATCCGCTGCCATCACCTCATGTTTCAGCATGATAATGCACGACCCCATGTCGCAAGTATCTGTACACAATTCCTGAAAGCTGTAAATGTCCCAGTTCTTCCATGTCCTGCATACTCACCAGACGTCAAACATTGAGCATGTTTGGGATGCTCTAGATCAACGTGTACGACAGCGTGTTCTAGTTCCCGCCAATATCCAGCAACTTTGACCAGCCATTGAAGAGGAGTGGGACAACATTCCACAGGCCACAATCAACAGCCTGATCAACTCTATGTGAAGGAGATGTGTCGCGCTGTATGAGGCAAATGGTGGTCACACCAGATACTGACTGGTTTTCTGATCCACGCCCCTATGTTTTTTTAAGGTATCTGTGACCAACAGGTGCATATCTTTATTCCCAGTCATGTGAAATCCATAGATTAAGGCCTAGTTCAATTATTTCAATTGACTCATTTCCTTATATGAACTGTAACTTACTAACATCTTTGAAATTGTTGTATGTTGCATTTATATTTTTGTCCAGTGTAAATAGAGTAAGTGTCTATAGAAATACAAGTACACAAAGACTCCATGGGTTCTGAGAAAGACAGACTCAATAGTACTGCTCCCATTGATGTGTTGGCTTGTTAAGGGCAGCCAGAGGCAACATCTTGTTCAATCTGAATATAGAGTTTGTATATAATTTAATATACAATTTGATAGTCTGTACACACTCTTGAAAATAGCAGAGTAAAATTCAGTTGGAGGTGTCGGCGGCAGGGGGAGATCTGTGTAGTTAGCCCATGTATCAGAGCCCCAACGTTCCTTCTCTTTGTGTTTGCATCTTTGGGAATGATCTTGTATAAATTATGTTACGGTATGGCGCAGCTCTATATCAATACATCAGCACAATTAAAGTGTGTGTGCCAAGCAGCAGGCAGGCAGGCAGGGCTGGAGCCTGGCAGCATCAGGCTGGGAGCCAGCGGTGCTGCTGGGCCAACCTGGGATACTGGCTCCCTGAAACCTGGCAACCTGCTAACACAGACACACTACAGTACAGCATGGAGAGGGATACAGTAGAGAGGGGAAGACAACACAGACACCTACAGTAAAGTGTGAGGGAGAGAGGGAGGACGAGAAGGAGAGAAATGGGAATAAAACAAGTATGGAGTAAACGGACAGGAAGGGAGGAAAATAGAGGAAAACAAGAGAGTGGTAAAGAGGTGGGGAGGGAGAGTGGAAGGAACAAGCCTCCCTCTTCCTCCACTACCCACAGTCACCAGAGACCTGATTAAAAGAGCAGGTCTATCGATCTGTGGGCTGGCAGGGCAGGATGGATGTGCTGGGAAGATTGCTGGGGCACCAGTGGACAGGCTCTGTGCTCGCAGCGCCCACACCGTGGCTGGGCCTGGCCAGCATGGCAGTCACTCAGGGTGGGCCCAACACTCAGGTGGTGGGAGGTCACTCCCAGGACTCTGGCGTGATGGAGTGCTTGTGCCCTTGGACTACTTCCTCTTCTCTCCTCCCCTCCCCTACCCTCCCAAACACACACACAGATACACACACCCCCACCCCACTGGCTGTGTGGCTGCTGGAGCGTGGTGGTGGAGGTTGTCTGCAGATGGCTGCTTATTGGGCCCCAGGGCCCGGAGGGGCCACCAGGGAGAGGAGGCAGAGAGAAGGGCAAGCGCCGCCGCCGCTGCTGCGTTTGACTGGGCTCATCTCGTCTCCTCCACGCCTGCCTGCCTTGCGATGAATACTGCTATAGTTGCATGCAGAAAGACAGACAGCCTCTCCCCTAACACACGGGGAGAAGAAAGAGAGGGAGGAGACTAGAGCAAGCCAAATGCCATCGCAATCTAACACTGAATTCAAATGAGCGAGGGGGGTTTAATATTTGAAAGGGTGTGGGCTTTCAAAGAGAATGCCCTGCTGCTATGTATTGATACCTGGCTAATTGAGAGCTTTTGTATTTCCACTCAGTTGTTGAGCTCAAGGTGTTTCTTCATTTTTCCCTCCATGTTTCTTTTTTCAAACTTCTCTCTTTTTTATTGAGTCTTCTAAGTCACTCGGCACATGAAAGGGATCCATCATAAATGATTCAGAGAGAGAACGAGAGGTTCATACTGGATCGTCTTTGAACACTCCTACTGCAGAGTAAACAGGTCTGACTTTGAAGTAATTGTGAGATACAGAAAACAACAAAGAATAAGTCAGGGAATGAAATGTATTAAAAACATGGTACATAAATGGTATGTACTGGGAGACAGGGAGGGAGAGGAGGAGAAAAAAACAGCCCGCAAACATATACAGTCAAACGTGCACACGTACACACTTTTGACAATAACAAAAGGCTGTGTTCAAAAGAACATTGCCGTGCCTGAGTGCCAAGCCGGTGGCTAATTGATTAATATGACAGAGCTAATAAAACATAGCGGCGTGAGGGATGAAAGGATGACAGGCCTCATGTTGTCCCCCAGCCGCTCTCCAGCCACGGGACATGGTGGGGGCACACACCCCTCACCTCCCCGCTCACCCCCCAGTGTCTGCTTGGGCTCTGTGCTGTGGAAGCCAGCTCACTCAGGCAGTACAGTGCTACTGTTTACATGCTAATGTTTATTCTGTTCTACCTCTGTGGCTCTGCCCAAGGCTTGGTTTTCATTAAACTCCTGCTGACTTGGGATCTCATTTAAAGGGACAGAGAGTGATCTGCTCTTCGTCACCACTGACACAATGTTACAACTGGCTCAGCTCTCATGGGGATTGGGAGTGGATGTGAAGTATACTTTATTACAAGAATAAAGTATCCTAACTCATTTAAGAATTTCTTGAAGTAGTCTATCAATTCTATAGGGGATTGAAAATTATAGTGAAAAATACATACTGTAAAGAAAAATACATACTGTAAAGAAAGAAACATACTGTAAAGAAAAATACATACTGTAAAAAAATGCATACTGTAAAGAAAAAACACACTATAAAGAAAAATACATACTGTAAAGAAAAATACATACTGTAAAGAAAAATACATACTGTAATTGTATTATCTTGTTTTTTATGTTTTCTTCGTTGTCCATCCCTATAGGTTGTTAATTGTTTCCTGTTCCATATTTCTCCTTTCTGCATACGTGATCATTCATGTGGGTGAGTGTGTGTGTGTGCGTATGCAAGTGCATCTGTGCCCGAATGCGTCTGTGTGTGTTTGCAGTTTTTATCTGTAATGGACAGAGGATCTGGGCTGCAAACCTTTTGAGGAGTAAAACGGATCAATATTGAATTATCATGTTCACTCATAACTCGGTCTACTCAACAATGGGGAGAGACAAGGTCATGAGAGAATAAATAGCAGGCAGACTAGCTAATGATCTATCATTCTGGACAAGCACAGGCACCCAGGAGCTGGGCGGCTGACAAGATCATTAATAAAAGCTGCTGGGAGCGTGATCGATCGTGCTGATGGATGATCACAGCCACAAATACTATAAAACACCTGGCCGTCCCGTCATCCCCAGCCCCAACCCCAGCCCCAAGGTGAGCTAGCCTGGTCAGAGACACTCCTCTCCTCTCAGTATCCTCTTCAGTCCAATCAAAACTCCTCACAAACAAACAGGCGTCTCTGCTGGGCAGATGGCCTGTGGTGTGGAATCCCTTTAGTGTGTGAAAGAAACAGTCATTTTGTTTCTCTCTCTAGTGGTTAAGCTAGACTGCTGTGTGGCTGTGTCTCTGAGTGTGCTGCTGTGTAGCAGAGATGCCCACTGTGAGGATCATTGTTGGCTGATGAATAGATACAGGACAAATCTGCTGGTGAATCTGGGAGTCAGCAGGTGCTGGAGTAATGCCGCACACATTGACTGGAGAAATGGGAGGGAGCTATTCATTATTGACCCGTTTGCACTGATACTAAACTCTGTGTTGGTAACATATATCTCCCACAACTCTCTCTCTCTCTCTCTCTCCTTGTCTCTCACACACATTCCTCCCTTACTCAGCAGTTAATCTAGATTCCCAATCTGTATTTGAGGAAGAATGAGTACAGGGGATGTAGGTAGCAGCTCCTTGCATGGGTGTATCAATATCTGTACATTGATCAGGCCTCTCGTCCCCATCTATCCAGATATGGATTGATTTTCTGTGCAGCTATCTGTGCGGGGCATCTGACTGATGGGCCCTGCTCTCAGAGCATGATGCAGGAGCCCCTGTCCTGTTCAGTCTTGTTTCTCAGACATACAGCCAGTAAGGCCAGGGGCAGGGGAGTCTCTTCAGTAAGGTGCTCAGGCAGGGGTAAGAGATACATGGAGGATTGGTGCATGTGGCTGAGTGGTAGTATCTCCCAGAGAGAATTGTAAGGATATTATGTGGGTCTCACAATGTCAAAGGCCTTAGTGCGGATTGGCTGTTTGACTGTCCATGGTTATGAGTCATGGGCTGTGCCTCTTAATGTGTAATGTCATGCCTGTTCTTTCCACTAAGGCTGAGCTGAGTGTCTGTGCCGAGCCGGGTGGGTTGTCATTTAGTCCAGATCATAAATCAGAGGAGGGGGCATTGAGATCGCCACACTGGCACTCTATGTGTAATTACAAAGCTGACATTTTAACAGGACCAGCCATATTTCAACTCCCTCTCCTCTCCAGCCTAGCAACAGACCCAAAGTGTACCACGGACGAAGTCAAAGTTTTTTCTTTTTCAATAAGAAGAAGAGGAAAATCAATAAGAGGTAAAATGCATTCTAATGTCTCGTTAATGGGTCTGGGTATTAATTATTCAGTGGCGCCCATTTTATCTGCTCATTAAAGTGGCAGCTGGGAGGAGAAATATGCAGCATTGTGCTGCAATGGCCAGGGTCATTACCACAATCTCCTCTCCACAATGCAGGACGAGCAGACACACACACACACACACACACTCACACACACACACACACACACACACACACACACACACACACACACACACACACACACACACACACACACACACACACACACACACACACACACACAGTACCAGAGCACTGATTGAACAAAGGTTTTGGTGTATCTGTATGTGTGTTTGTTGGTTTTTGTACGTAAGCATGAAATATAATAGTTCAATCTTTGATATACAGATGCATGTCTCTACATAACACTGTCTCCACAACCCCATCCATCTAGCCCACACATATTTAATGCAGAGGAATGGCAGTGTTGGAGGGAAAATTAAAATTCCTCTTTGGCCCACTGTCGACCTAGGTAAGCAGCATGCTCTGTCAGTAAGGCTGCGTGACAGGATTTCTAATGACACTGCAGCAGGCCTGGGCACAAATTGCTTTGACTTGATTTATTTCTCCTTCTTTTACCACCACCATCCCCCTTCACCACACTGCCATTCAAGCACAAAGCCAAGCAACACACATATGTACACACACTCACACATGCTGAAATCTCCTCTCCAGTACCATGCCAGTGGCAGGGAACATCTGTCTTTCGGTCCCCCTGCCACACAGCGTTAGAGTCAGGATAGGTCGCTCACTCGAGTGGCCTGTCTGGGAAGGCCTCTGGGCAGAGCTGGCTGTGGTGGGGCGTCCAAGCGGAAACTTGTCCTGCGGTCCATCCTGCCTGCCCCTCTCCCTTTGTGTGTTTGGGCAGGGGGGTGGTGGACATGGACAGGCATGGGGATGAACTGGTGTGGGCCCGGATCAGGGGGCACTTGGGTCTCAAATACATCCAAGGTCTCCCAGGCTTTTCTGGTGTTGGTTCTGTCAGAGTGCTATATGTATGTTTGTGTTTCTCTCGGGCAATGTTGCAACCGCCCTGAAAATTATGCTGCTGTGTGCTCAGTCACTGTTTGACCAGTTTTAATCTCGCTGCATTTAGACTGTTTAAATTGTTTCAGTTCAGTTAAGTTCCTATTTATCTAACCAAAGTGGAATCCTATCAGAGCAAGCAGCCAGGCGTCTGTCAGTCAGGCTGCAGATAGCTCGCTCATGCAGGAACAGCGACAGATAAGGAGGGAGAAAATGCTATTTAATCAAGAGGGGGAGGAAGAGGGAGGCTGAGCACTGGGGAGGCAGGTGTGCTTTAAGGACATTTTAGTTCCACTTTCAGGGTCTCTATCTCCATTTCTCTTTCCCTCCCACTCTCCTTCTCTTCCTCCATCTCTCCTTGCCCTTTACCTCTGTACAGGCAGAAGTAGGTGAGGTATTTATCATCTTTATTCCTGGAAGTTTGAGGGCCCTGCGTGGAGCTGATAAATGGGGCAGGCAGTGATGTGCAGCCACCTCAGGGGGGAAACGAGACAGCTATTTAGTGGCTGAACAAGACACATCACTTTTCTTTTATTGTTTTCAAACTGCATGGAGGGGGATAAAACAGAGCCGAGGCAATCTAAGAGAGGGGGGAGAAATCAACAGGAGTACTATCTTTTCCCAGAAAGGAAACCACAAATAGTCCCAGGATGGGCCAATATCCATACATACTGGAAAATTGCCTTGGGTATCACCATGTTGACAAATCTTTTTCTCTTTGACAATGATTACTCTGTTATAGCACACATAAAGCATTTAGACAGCCTCCCTACCAAAGAGACGCTATCTCTGGGAGCAGAAGGGCTGCAGGAGGTAGCAGGCAGTGTTTTCAGGCCCAGGGCAAGGGCACTCATAGTCAGGGCCGATTTGTGTGTGTGTGTGTGTGTGTGTGCGCGTTTCTGTCTGTGTGTGTTTCTGTCTGTGTGTTAAGGTTATTGTAGTAAATGAAAACAAAACGAAAACGTAAACTAATCAATGACAATTTAGTAAACTGAAATAAAATAATGAACAAACCCGTTTGAAAAACTATACTGAAACTATTATCTTTGACTCCAAAACTAACTAAAATAAAAACCATCATGAATTATGTTCAGTTTTAGTTTTGGGGGTTTTGAAGCTTTTTTTTCTAATGGGGTTTTCAAGCTTCTGAATCTGGCGGGTCACATTGAGATTTACTTTATAATTTATAGGTAGACTCAGCGAGATGACGATGCCACGAGCTGCACTGTAGAATTGTAAGGCTAAAGTGACCAACTGTAGACGAAAGTCAAAGTTGAAGAATGAAGTTGGGGAGGTGCATCTGCGACAGCCGAAAGTCGGACACCAATGTGGTTTTCCAACAGCAAGGCTCAGATCAACATGGCAGTGTTGCCATTGTTTAAATATGATTGAAATAAACATATCTAACCCCCATATTACACACTCACAAACTAAAATCATAATATAATATTATGCGTGTACACATTGTAAAATCAATTAGTGAGAGAGCACATATAAACAGGGGTGAAAGTAAGGCAGTATGATCCGGTACGGCATCCTGGCAAAATAAATAGTGGGGTACGCTGTACCGGTAAAACATGAGCCTATCACAATAATTGAAACAAAATGTCACGAAAACTGTAGGCTATTACACCACTTTTTATCATTACCGCATGTCAGATGCATGAAAAATTAGGGAATGGACTTGAAAACAGGTGGTATAGCCTACGCTCCAAAATGAGATGTGGTTCGGCGAGAACACTGACATTTTTCCAAGGCAGAGATGAGTGGTGACACCGAGACAGCAGTGGATGCATACATTCTGGCCTAATGAAAATAGCCAAATGTCATTACACTTTTTTGTGTTTTGTGTATGTGTCTTTCCATTCAACACTGTTTGGAGGCTGGAAATATGTTGCGAGTGGATGAACGTGCGCGGATAGCCTAGTAAAGAAGCCCTTTGAAGTGATTGTTTGACAAGCAGATGAAAACATGACAGGTTTTGTTTATGCCACAATAACGACTAGGCCCACAGAGATCCTATTGAATTAATAGGGATTCTATATGTAATTCTATGATTAGGCCTATAGAAAATACATATAGGAGGTCGCTTAAATGAATTCTACTTTCACCATGCACATAAATCACAACAAACTGTACACATAAATCACAACAAATTGGTTCCTGTTTCAGTCATGTCTTTGGTCACGTTCATGTAGGTCAAACAAAAACAGCCTAATGATTGGTTGACAATGCAGGCAATGGCTGCAGGATGAATGCGGCGTTCAACTGTGAATTTGGAACTCGGAAATCTCAGACTTCAGTGTGTTCAAGACAACTTGGAACCCCGAAAAAAACAAGCTCTGACTGGATTTCTTTTTTTCGGAATTCCAAGTCGGAAGCTCGTGCATCTTTCTAGAGCTCTGACTTTCCGACCTGAAGATCACAGAGATTTCCGAGTTCCCAGTTCCAAGTTGTTTTGAACATGGCAATAGCCGCTTCAACGCTCCTGCTTGTTGTTGACCCACTACTACTGTTTACTTCGTGCATCTACATCATCTCGCTGAGTCTACCTTTAAAAGGGGAACTGCACTCGCTGATTTGGCCTCGTTTTTTGTCTTGCTCCTCATGAAATGCTGGCGGCCATGACAGAAGCCAAAGGTGAGTTGGCTTGGGGGTGTGGTTTGATGTGGGTGTTTCTTGGGTGTGTCTTTGCCACCACCAAGACACAACCGCTGCCCACAGCTGTTTCCCCCCACTCATGCCGCATTCAAAACAACTGGGATCTGGGAACTGGGAACTCGGAAATCTCAGACTTCTGACTTCAGTGCGTTCAAGACAACTGGGAACTCTGAGAAAAAACGAGCTCCGATTGGGAAGTGTAAAAACTACAGGCAGATGTATGGTGAGATGCCGGAGGAAGCTTTGAATAGGTCAGTAGAGTAATATGAAAATAATATAATTGCTGAATTTATGTAGATATTCTAAACTAAGTGTTTTGATAACTTTCAAATGTAGTAACAGGTCCATATAAAATAAACAGCCCTTTACATAACACCATATAAGCAGTGTTCTGCTAATATATTCACCTTTCATTGTCATTCCCAGCCGATACAGATACTGTACCTATCGGCATTTTGTCTGGTGGTAATGGGGCTCAAAGCATTTCGTATTATTCTGTATGTAAATCAGAGATATCCCATTTAGTATGATATGTTACGTTTCGTATGGTATTAATTAATTTGTGGATGTCCATCATCCATTTCGTATGATATGTTACTAATTACAATTCGTATGATATGTTATGAATTGTAATTCGTACAATATGTTCCGAATTGCAATTTGTAGTTTTTAACGCTAGCTAGGTAGCTAACTTTAGCTAGGCTAGGGGTTAGGGTTAGGGTTAAGGTCAGGAGTTAGGTTAAAGTTAATGTTAGGGGAATGGTTAGCTAAAAGGGTTAAGGTTAGGGTTAGGGGAAGGGTTGCAAAGTAGCTAATTAGCTAGAATGCTAAAGTTGTCCGTGATGAGATTCTAACATGCAACCTTTGGGTTGCTATACGTTCGTTTTATATGCCCACCCACCCTGACCAACCACCCTCCTTTCATTTTTGCCTTAAATTAAGTAACCTTCTAACTTATGTAACCATACCAAACATAACATATAATACTAATTTGAGCATCCCTGATTTATGTTGACTATGTTATGTCTAGTCTATGAGACCAGGCTGGGCAAACATGTCAGAGTGGTCATACATACCTGTGTGGAGTCCCATATACAACAACAGTTCCCTGATCCAGAATACACAGGGTTTCTCCCTCCCCATATTGACTGATACCATTCAATAATAAAAGTTGTCTAGTAAAATGTTAATGTCTGTCAGTCTGGACTTCATCACATCATCTTGCAAGTCTCCATGTGCTGGCTCTATACATGTTTCTGTGAACACATACATAGTCACTTTTTTATTTTGTTATTTAACTAGGCAAGTCAGTTAAGAACAAATTCTTATTTACAATGACGGCCTACACCGGACGACGCTGGGCCAATTGTGCGCCGCCCTATGGGACTCGGTTGTGATGCAGCCTGGAATCGAACCAGGGGGTCTGTAGTGACGCCTCAAGCACTGAGATGCAGTGCCTTAGACCACTGCGCCACTCAGGAGCCCCGTTGGCAGTTAGGATAGGTACAGTAATATCTGACACACAAACAGGTACTATATTGAAGTTTGAACAGTTTAACACCTAGCTAATTCTGTTCTCCCCATCAACGATCGTTGGTACACTCTAACAATTAGGGGTTCAACAAGGGTTCTTCTAAGATCCTCAAAGTCCTTTGAAGAACCTTAAGGTTCTTGGCACCAAGAACCCCATAAGAGGTGGGGTTCATCGAGGAACCTCCTTAGTTGGTGGGGGTTCTTGCAGGAACCTAACTGCCCAACTGAAACATTTGGATTTGAAAGGACAGCAGGTGCAGGCACTTAACTTATTTAAGGTAAGGTTTGTCCCTTGTATGATCTAAATTGATATTGTTTTATGATGATACCATCTATCTTTTCATATTTGTGTAAATCTTTCTAAAACAGAAAATGGACACAATTCAATGGATATCAATCAACAAAGAGGTAAGAATATGTAGGCTATAAGAATATGTTGAAGGCTAGCTGTATTGGCTGCAGATGAATGAACTGCTCACTTTTGTGTCTGTGTCTGCAGGTATACAGACGAGGAGGCATACAAAGGTATGTAAATTGGTATTGGTATGTTATGCAGATCACATGTACCATCCTCCCCCCTTACCTCTTCAATGAAAATCCCATAGGCCTCTACATTTTGGACAAGGTATGTGTATGAAAACCATTATCAAAACAGTTTTTTTCATTCACATTTACCACAAAAACCAAGGTATGAATACTGTTGTGTGCATGTTGTGATCAACATCTGTATAATTAATATTTTTTGCCAATACAATCATAAAAATAGAATGGTCAACACAGCGATCAGGCTGGTTCCACCAGGCTAAGATATGCCCTGGACATTATATGCAACTAAGAAGTAGAAAATAAGCAACAAATAATGTCAACTTACATTAATTATGTTTCACAATTGGGTTATCAAATGTATCAAAGTAATGTAGTGGGTTACCTTCTGTACTTGTACAAATGATGAGCCTGTGAAAGCTGTTGCCGCTGACAGGTGAAGGTTGCTGGCCGGATACTTGCCAACAAGTGGCTGACTGTTCCATTCATAGGAATGCTCACAGCAAGGGCCTGTTTGCATGATTCTGATGAGGGCCCCCTTGCTGATCTTCTCTATGATGCATGTTCGGCTGCAAACTGGACATCTCTCAAACAACTGCAGCAGGCAATCTTATGAGGTGGTGTTGACTGGGAGGGCCTGTGACAGGGTGATATAATAGGCAGCCAAGTGGTAAATTGCATTTTGTTCTAAAGAAAGGACAAAGCTTTTTGCACTTCCCAACCAAAATGACTCTACTAGTTGTATCTGCTTGGCTGGGGAATTAGCATACTAGTTTATCAAGCCGGGTATTTTTTAATATAACTTTTCACATAACACACATTACCTGTCGTTGTTGATGAAGCCATCTGTGCCATCAGGGCATTAACTCGAGTCAGTATCTGAGGCCTCATGATTGCGTGTCCTTTTAATAGAAGTCGAGTTAGACTTTCATAGGAGTTAAGGGTACTTGTGTCGCATGACACACTTTTATTTTGAAGTCTTGCCTGACAAGCTGTGAAAATAGCAAGTGAACAGTAAATGAAAGGAGTTTTGGAGGTCGCTAAACCATTGCAATCACATTGCTGGACATGTTATGATGCCCACCTTTGTTCCCTCTGGTAGGTCCCGGCATCTGTTCATGACCAGGGGATCAGTCTGGCACCCAACTGTGCACTTTGTCTAACAGAAAAACAGAGTCGACGATTGTCATCATCCCTCAATTACAAACATAGCTAGAGAAATAACGTAATCTTGTTTGGAAGCTAATTCTATGCTTCACCTGGAATGCTTTTCCAACAGTCTTGAACAGTCTTGAAAAAGTTCCCACATATGCTGAGCACTTGTTGGCTGCTTTTCCTTCACTCTGCGGTCCGACTCATCCCTAACTATCTCAATTTTGTGGAAGCCAGGTCATCTGATGCAGCACTTCATCACTCTGCTTCTTGGTAAAACAGCCCTTACACAGCCTGGAGGTGTGTTGGGTCATTGTCCTGTTGAAAAACAAATGATAGTCCCACTAAGCCCAAACCAGATGGGATGGCATATCACTGCAGAGTGCTGTGGTAGCCATGCTGGTTAAGTGTGCCTTGAATTCTAAATAAATCATGGACAGTGTCACCAGCAAAGCACCCCCACACCATAACACATCCTCTTCCATGCTTTACAGTGGGAAATACACATGCGGAGATCATCCGTTCACCCACAAAGGACACATTTCCACCGGTCTATTGTTGTGTTTCTTGGCCCAAGCAAGTCTCTTCTTATTATTGGTGTCCTTTAGTAGTGGTTTATTTGCAGCAATTCAACCATGAAGGCCTGATTCACACAGTCTCCTCTGAACAGTTGATGTTGAGATGTGTCTGTTACTTGAACTTTGTGAAGCATTTATTTGGGCTGCAATTTCTGAAGCTGGCAGAGGTAACTCTGGGTCTTCCATTCCTGTGGCGGTCCTCATGAGAGCCAGTTTCATCATAGCGCTTGATGGTTTTTGCGACTGCACTTCAAGAAACTTCCAAAGTTCTTGAAATGTTCTGTATTGACTGATCTTCATGTCTTAAAGTAATGATGGACTGTTATTTCTCTTTGCTTATTTGAGCTGTTCTTGCCATAATATGGACTTGGTCTTTTACCAAATAGGGCTATCTTCTGTATACCCAACCTACCTTGTCACAACACAACTGATTGGCTCAAACGCATTAGGAAGGAAATAAATTAACTTTTAAGAAGGCACACCTGTTAAATGAAATGCATTCCAGGTGACTGTCTCATGAAACTGGTTGAGAGAATGCCAAGAGTGTGCAAAGAGTGTGCAAAGCTATTTGAAGAATCTCGAATATAAAATATTTAACATTTGTCTGGTACTACATGATTCCATATGTGTTATTTCATAGTTTTGATGTCTTCACTATTATTCTACAATGTAAAGAATAGTAATAAATAAAGAAAAACCCTTGAATGAGTAGGTGTGTCCAAACTTTTGACAGGGAGTGTATACAGTGGGGGGAAAAAAGTATTTAGTCAGCCACCAATTGTGCAAGTTCTCCCACTTAAAAAGATGAGAGAGGCCTGTAATTTTCATCATAGGTACACGTCAACTATGACAGACAAATTGAGAGAAAAAAATCCAGAAAATCACATTGTAGGATTTTTTATGAATTTATTTGCAAATTATGGTGGAAAATAAGTATTTGGTCACCTACAAACAAGCAAGATTTCTGGCTCTCAGAGACCTGTAACTTCTTCTTTAAGAGGCTCCTCTGTCCTCCACTCCTTACCTGTATTAATGGCACCTGTTTGAACTTGTTATCAGTATAAAAGACACCTGTCCACAACCTCAAACAGTCACACTCCAAACTCCACTATGGCCAAGACCAAAGAGCTGTCAAAGGACACCAGAAACAAAATTGTAGACCTGCACCAGGCTGGGAAGACTGAATCTGCAATAGGTAAGCAGCTTGGTTTGAAGAAATCAACTGTGGGAGCAATTATTAGGAAATGGAAGACATAAAATACCACTGATAATCTCCCTCGATCTGGGGCTCCACGCAAGATCTCACCCCGTGGGGTCAAAATGATCACAAGAACGGTGAGCAAAAATCCCAGAACCACACAGGGGGACCTAGTGAATGACCTGCAGAGAGCTGGGACCAAAGTAACAAAGCCTACCATCAGTAACACACTACGCCGCCAGGGACTCAAATCCTGCAGTGCCAGACGTGTCCCCCTGCTTAAGCCAGTACATGTCCAGGCCCGTCTGAAGTTTGCTAGAGTGCATTTGGATGATCCAGAAGAGGATTGGGAGAATGTCATATGGTCAGATGAAACCAAAATATAACTTTTTGGTAAAAACTCAACTCGTCGTGTTTGGAGGACAAAGAATGCTGAGTTGCATCCAAAGAACACCATACCTTCTGTGAAGCATGGGGGTGGAAACATCATGCTTTGGGGCTGTTTTTCTGCAAAGGGACCAGGACGACTGATCCGTGTAAAGGAAAGAATGAATGGGCCATGTATCGTGAGATTTTGAGGGAAAACCTCCTTCCATCAGCAAGGGCATTGAAGATGAAACGTGGCTGGGTCTTTCAGCATGACAATGATCCCAAACACACCGCCCGGGCAATGAAGGAGTGGCTTCGTAAGAAGCATTTCAAGGTCCTGGAGTGGCCTAGCCAGTCTCCAGATCTCAACCCCATAGAAAATCTTTGGAGGAAGTTGAAAGTCAGTGTTGCCCAGCGACAGCCCCAAAACATCACTGCTCTAGAGGAGATCTGCATGGAGGAATGGGCCAAAATACCAGCAACAGTGTGTGAAAACCTTGTGAAGACTTACAGAAAACGTTTGACCTGTGTCATTGCCAACAAAGGGTATATAACAAAGTATTGAGAAACTTTTGTTATTGACCAAATACTTATTTTCCACCATAATTTGGAGAAAAAAAATCTCATTTTGTCTGTCATAGTTGACGTGTACCTATGATGAGAATTACAGGCCTCTCTCATCTTTTTAAGTGGGAGAACTTGCACAATTGGTGGCTGACTAAATACTTTTTTCCCCCACTGTATATATATAATAACCTCGCTGTGTGTGTGTGTGTGTGTGTGTGTGTGTGTGTGTGTGTGCGTGTGCGTGCGTGCACGGTTGTTTATGAAAAGCTGTATAAGATACCTTAGCAGTACATTAATTAACTCTCTGTCAACCATATCACAGTAGGAAATTAAGATTGGTAGATGCCGAAGAATGAGGTCTAGAATGAAGACCTCTCCTCCCTCCTTTCTAGAAGATACACATTTCTGCTACAGAGAGCCACTGAGCTGTCTAGGCTTGGTGGTGTGATAGTTGACCAAATATTGGTTAACATTTACATTTTAGTCATTTAGCAGACGCTCTTATCCAGAGCAACTTACAGTTAGTGAGTGCATACATTTTTCATACTAACATCTAAAACACGACATGAATGTAAATTCCCTAGACAAGGGCGTGACCCATGCACTGCTGCAGAGGAGCATGATAACAGCATGTACAGTGACACGCTACACGGCACCTTTCCAACACACGTTGCATGGGATTCCTCATTTTATCATGCATGTTAGGACAGAGATGTTGTGCGCTTCGGTAGGCACATATATGCTCCGTACAGCTACAGACACATTATCAGGGCATGTGAGTGTCTCTATCCCAGGCTCATATGTAATGAGTCACCAGTGCCATGTGCACTGAGTCCTGGGAGGGAGGGGCTCTGCATGTGTTCTGTGTGATTGACACTGCGTCCCTTACCCCCCTGTGGTTGGTGCTGGGGGCAGTTCACTGGGGCAGCCTCAGCCTTCGACTAATAACAGACATATGCCCTTCTGCTGTCATTGGCATATGGGCCTTCCTGTTATTTGGGACACAGACCTACTGTTTATTCATGCTGTGTTAAAAACCTAGGACTAATATCAGAACATTTTGAAATGCATTTTTTTTTTTACCTTAACACTGTAAACAATGGCAGAGGAACTATTCTAGCATGAATTTAAGTGTTTTTAGACGGAGATAGAACATGAGAGAGGGAGAGTAGTAGGGGTTAAAGGCGAGAGTGAGCAGCCGCGTTGGAGCGTAGAGGAGATGAGTTCGGAGCGACAGGAAAAAGACGGAAGCTGCCCGTGTCCCCATGTCTCCCCCACATCTCCCCTAGTGCAGACGAGCATATGTGGGCTGACAACATGACATTGCCGGTGGAGTGAGAGAGCGAGGAGAGGAGAGGCGAGGAGTGGCCCTGACGTCCCGTGCTCTGACAGCTGATGGAGGAGATTAGGCTCACGCTCGCTGGCAACTGTCAACCCCAAAAAGCCACTCGCTGCCCCCTCCACCTACCCCGCAGCCAGATGGGAGGGGTGTGCACTGACCCCCAAACTGTCCTCTGTCTCCCCATTTCAGCACGCAGGCAGCCACACACATACAGTGCCTTCGGAAAGTATTCATACCCCTTGACTTATTCCACATTTTGTGTTACTGCCTGAATTCAAAATGGATTTAAATAATCAAAAAAAAATCACAATACCCAATAACAATTTTTGCTATTTTATTGAAAATTAAATACAGAAATCTTATTTACATAAGTATTCACACCCGAGTCAATACTTTGTAGAAGCACCTTTGGCAGCAATTACAGCTGTGAGTCTTTCTGGGTAAGTCTCTAAGAGATTTCCACACCTGGATTGTGCAACATTTGCCCATTATTCTTTTCCAAATTCTTCAAGCTCTGTCAAATTGGTTGTTGATTGCTAGACAACCATTTTCAGATCTTGCCGTAGATTGAGGTAGTTTTAAGTCAAAACTGTTTCTCGGCCTCTCAGGAACATTCACTGTATTCTTGGTAAGCAACTTGTGTAGATTTGGCCTTGCATTTTAGGTTAATGTCTTGCTGAAAGGTGAATTCATCTCCCAGTGTCTGGTGGAAAGCAGACTGAACCAGGTTTGCCTGCGCTTAGCTCCATTCGGTTTCTTTTTTTATCCTGAAAAAAACTCCCCAGTCCTTAACGATTACAAGCATATCCACAACATGATGCAGCCACCACTATGCTTGAAAATATGGAGAAGGATACTCAGTAATGTGTTGTATTGGATTTGCCCCAAACATAACTTTGTGTTCAGGACAAAAAGTGCATTCTGTACAGGCTTCCTTCTTTTCACTGTCGATTAGGTTATTATTATGGAGTAACTATAATGTTGATTGATCCTCAGTTTTCTCCTATTACAGTCATTAAACTCTGTAACTGTTTTAAAGTCACCATTGGCCTCATGGTTAAATCTCGGAGCAGTTTCCTTCCTCTCCGGCAACTGAGTTAGGAAGGACACCTGTATCTTTGTAGTGACTGGGTGTATTGATACACCATCCAAAGTGTCATTAATTACTTCACCATGCTCAAAGGGATATTCAATGTCAGTTTTTTGTTTTTTACCCATCTACCAATAGGTGCCCTTTGCGAGGCATTGGAAAATCTCCCTGTTCTTTGCGGTTGAATCTGTGTTTGAAATTCACTGCTGGACTGAGGGACCTTACAGATAATAGTATGTGTGGGGTACAGAGAAGAGGTAGTTATTCAAAAATCATGTTAAACACTATTGAACACAGTGTGAGTTCATGCAACTTATGTGACTTGTTAAGCAACTTTTTACTCCTGAACTTATTTAGGCTTGCCATAACAAAGGGGTTGAATACCTATTGACTCAAGACATTTCAGCTTTTCATTTGTAATTAATTTGTAAACATTTCTACAAACATCATTCCACTTTGACATTATGGGGTATTGTGTGTAGGCCAGTGACAAAAATATATCAACTTAATATTATGCTTGTAACAACAAAATGTGGAAAAAGTCAAGGGGTGTGCATACTGTGTGAAGGCACTGTATACGAACATACACACATGCATGTGTTCTTAAATCCCACAGCAAACACAACCACAGTGGCAGCCCAAAGTTCAATCACAGGTTCATTATTATAAATTAAGCTTTTACAACAATGACAATATACAGTATCACTACGGCCCGATTAGAAACGTATAAAAGGGCTAGGAATTAGGGCTACATGGTAACTATGAGCACTGGGGCAAACTAACACAACAGTTGATTCACTCACGGAGCAGTGGCCAATGTTCGGTCATTCGTCTCTTTCTGAGCAGGGTTCGGTTCTTCCTTCCGAACAGGGGTCATTAGTTGATGGCTGGTTCGGTTGTCAATGGCAGGTCGGCGGCTGTCGCTCGCTCCACACCAGCCCGGCTGCGTGGTAGCATTGAGTGTAACCTCTCGCAGCTGCGTCGGGCGTGTAGTCGCTGGGGACACGAAACATACAATTAGAGCATGTCCTGGCCAAAAATTGGAGTCACACTCACACACCGGAAATAAGCACTTTCCTTTAGTAGTGCTATGGAGAGCGTTTTATGAGTTGAGCTCTTGGTAGCCTGGCTCGGTTGCCGGTGGCTGCTTGCTGGCCTGTCTCTCGATTTGTTTGCTGGTTTGTCTCTCGATTGGCGCCGGGCCTGCTGGGTTGTAACGTTGGATGTAGCCTCTCGCAGCTGCATCGGGCATTTCCCCTGTGTCTGCAGTCATGGGGGACACAAAACATCCAATTACAGCATGTACTGGGCAAAAATTGGAGTCACACTTTTGAAACAAGCACTTTCCTTTAGTAGTGCTGTAGAGAGCGTTGTGATTTGTGACTTTTTCCCGCAGCAGCACAACAATGTGGAGGTCCGTTTAGCAATTAGTTTGGGGAGGGAGGAGGTGATAGGGAATTGGCAAAAGCTGTCTCAAGTCAATGTAGTTCATGCCTATCTGTGAGATCACAGCACACCATGCAAGCGAACAAACAGTTCATGCAATTCAATTTCACACGTGAGGATGTCAGAAATTAGGTGAACGCAATCATTGTAACGCACAGCTCACTTGAGTGAAAGGCTCTCGTAAATAGAGATGATGGCAAAATAACAAGGCATGCTGATAATATTGTAATGACCCTGCTGGGTCATAAAGTAAAAGAGAGACGGGCACCAGGTGTACAGGCAGAACACAGGTTTATTCCTGAATGGGCTATTGTTCAGGCCACAACCCACGCCGCTAAACCTCGAACATACACAAATAGAACATGTCAAATCAAGGGTCCCGAACAGAAGAGAAGAGAGATGAGACAGTAACCCCTATTTAAGCATTCCAAAACCCCGCGGGATTACCCATCATACCCCCCCAACCTTTCCATCTGTCCTGGCATATTTAACCCCTGCTAGCACCCATGAGAACGATAACACACCCATGAACACAGAACACAATACAGGGTCGTTACATAGCCCCCCCCTTTCTAAACCCTAGCCCCTAGGGTTACAAAACAAAATCCTTAAAACGACCCGGAGGTCGCATCAGTCTCTTGTGCCTCCCCTTGACTCTCACTGGTGGACCCCCAGAACACTCATCTGCCCCAATGTCATTTCCAGCGCCCTCCGAAGAGGCAGCCCCCGTCCCAGGCTCAGCTTGCACTAGAGTCTCCTCGCTAGACTGTCCCCGTGTGCTCACATCAGAGTCCTCACTTCCATTCCCTACCGTTTTCCTCCCTCTGTAGGGCGCCAATCGGTCCCGGTGGACCACCACCTTCCTGCCCCGTGGGGGAACCTCCACCCGGTACGTCACCTCCCCCACTCTCTCTATCACCAGGCACGGACCCACCCAGGCACTGTCCAGCTTTGGGCACCGCCCCTTCTTGCGCGTGGGGTTGTGAAGCCACACGCGTTCTCCCGCTCCAAAGTGCCTCCCCCTAGCGCGTGAGTCATAGTGGCGCTTTTGGCGCATTCCTGCGTTCTCGAGTTGCTCTCTTGCGAAGGTGTGAGCCGCTTCTAACCGGTTCTGCAGTCGACGAACATAGTTCGGGCCAGGCAAAACCCCGTCGTCGTTATCAGGAGGGTGGCCAAACGTCAGTTCGGCTGGGGTGCGCAACTCACAACCTAACATTAGTAGCGCTGGGGAGCACGCAGTCGATTCCTGAACAGCCGACCTACATGCCATAAGAATAAACGGTAAGTGGGTGTCCCAATCTCTCTGGTGTTTTGAGGTAACGATAGCCAGTTGTTGTGCTAATGTTCTGTTAAATCTTTCCACCAGCCCATCACTCTGGGGGTGAAGCGGAGTAGTGCGCGTCTTCTCCGCGCCTAACCGTCTACACAACTCTGAGAACACCCGTGACTCAAAGTTTCTCCCCTGGTCGCTGTGTATAGACTGTGGCACCCCGAACCGACTGATTATTCCCCCTACCAATGCATCAGCTACTGTTTCTGCCTCCTGGTCTGGGAGAGCGTAAGCCTCTGGCCACTTGGTGAAGTAGTCCATAGCAGTTAGAATCCACCTGTTACCGCTGTCTGTGGTTGGAAACGGTCCAACTATGTCTACCCCCAGTCTCTCCATGGGCTCCCCTACTGGGAATTGTTGTAGGAGGGCGTGTGACTGACCTGGAGGTCCTTTCTTAGCAGCACACTCATCGCACTGCCTGCAAAAGTCCTCCACATCCCTCCTGTGCCTGGCCCAATAGAAGCCTTTACGTACGCGCTTTAACATTTTGGAGACCCCAAAATGCCCTGCGCCTACTCCCCCGTGAAGCTGCTGTAACACGCTCCCTTGCAGCCTTTTGGGAACCACTACCTGCCACGTCATTTCTCCAGTAGCTGGCTTTTTCCACCCCCTCTGGAGCACTCCCTCAGCCACTCTAAGGACTGAGAATTTAGCCCAGAGTCCTTTGGTGACTGGTGATAGAGGGGCTACTTCCCCCCATGGCGGTCGTCTTCTCTCTTCCACCCACCCCAGCACAGGACGCAGCTCTGCGTCCTCCTCCTGGCGACGCCTCCACTCCCCGACGTCCACAGCCTCAAGCTCCCGGCACTCTGTCACACTCAGCTGACTCACCGTGGCGGTGACTCCCTCCTCCATGCACAGTTCCCTCTCTCGCTCCACCCGTTTGGCACAGTACCCACAGCCGTCCTCAGCACACGGGCGGCGGGACAAGGCGTCTGCATTGCTGTGGCGAAGGCCGGCCCTGTGCTCCACCTGGAAGTCGTAGGGTTGCAGCTCCTCCAACCAGCGGGCGATCTGACCCTCTGGCTCCTTGAAGGAGAGAAGCCACTGCAGGGCGGAGTGATCCGTCCGCACCACAAACGGCAGGCCCCCCAGGTAGTACTTGAAATGGCGTACTGCTGCCACGACAGCCAAAAGCTCCCTCCTTGTCACGCAGTAGCGTTTTTCAGCCTTATCAAAAGTTCTGCTGTAATAAGCTACTACGTGCTCCCCGTCAGAACCACGCTGAGCCAGCACGGCCCCCAAGCCCTCATTGCTTGCGTCGGTGTCCAGGATAAACGGACGGTTTGGGTCTGGTGAGGACAGGACAGGGGCCTCCACCAGGGCACGTTTGAGGGCCTCAAACGCCCGCTGGTGCTCTTCGGTCCACTGAAAAACAGTGTCCTTCTTGAGAAGGTGGTTCAAAGGAGCTGCTATCCCCGCAAACCCTTTCACAAACCTACGATAGTAGGATGCCAGACCCAGGAAGCTCTTAACCTCTTTTTTTCCCCTTGGAATTGGCCACCCCCTCACAGCCTCCACTTTGTCTGGCATCGTGCTGATACCCTCACCACCCAGCTGATGACCCAGGAACGCCAACTCCCTTTGCATGAAATGGCACTTTTCCGGGTGTAATTTTAGCCCCGCCCCCGAGATCCTCTCCAGCACTCGCCTAAGTGCCCCCAGTGCCCCCTCAAACGACGTGCCGTGTACCAATATGTCGTCTAGGTACACGACACACTCGTCTCTCGGAACCCCCGCCAGCACTCTGTCCATGAGCCTCTCAAAGGTGGCAGGAGCATTACAAAGCCCGAAGCACAGCACCTTGAACTGCCAATGGCCCCTATCCGTGGAGAAGGCCGTTTTTTCACGTGCCCCAGGCGAGAGGGGCACCTGCCAGTAGCCACTGCGCAGATCAAGGGAAGAGAACCACGAGGACCCTCTGACGTGGTCTAGCGACTCATCGATCCTCGGTATGGGGTAAGAGTCTTTAATGGTGACAGAATTTAGGCCCCTGTAGTCCGCACAAAACCTAAGTTTACCCCCTTTCTTAGGCACCATGACGACCGGCGCGGACCATGGGCTATCTGATGGCTCAATGAAATCAGCCCGCAACATGTCAGCAATAGCTGTGGCTGCTGCTTCCCTCTTGGCAAGGGGAATGCGACGGGGCCGAATTTTAATGGGTTGGTTGTCCCCAGTGTCGATGTCGTGCTGAACCAGGTGCGTTTGCCCTACCTCATCTTCCCCCCAAGCGAAGCTATCTTTAAAGTCAAACAGCAGCTGCTTTAACTGTCTCTGTTGTCTCTCGTCCAGACCTTGACAGTTTTTCAGCCACACAGCCTCAACGGTGTCGATAACTTCCTCCTTCCCCCCGTCGGGCTGATGGGGTGAAGGAGCCAGTGTGTTTTGGGCTACTGGGATGCCTGTGCTTGCACCATTATGGGGAGTGAAGGTCGTTGCCGCCGGAGACAGCTGCTGGGATGGCACAACGACCAAGGGAGCAGCCGGGACGACCAGTGGAGTTTCGGCAAGCTTGGAGGAAGACGGAGGGACAGCCCTGCCCCCTGCTGGCCCTCCCGAAGGCGACATTCCCACTGTGGGCCCCCCCGACAGCCTCAAAGTGCCCGAAGCTAAGTCCAACTGAGCCCCACAGTTTTTCAAAAAGTCCATTCCCAGTATACAGGGGTCCTGTACCGCTGCTACCCACACCGGACACCCCACAGTTCTCCCCCCCACAGTCACAGACAACCGACACTTCCCTAACATGGGGGCTAGCTCCCCCGTGACAGTCCGTAGCTGGACAAGGGTCGGCTCCACCCGCACCCCAACAGGTAGTATGTCTCACCAGGGTTACTGTAGAGCCCGTGTCGACCAGGGCCAAACATTCCACCCCCTCTACCTTGACGATGACATTGCAGAAGTCCCCAATGGTGGTACGTCCCACCACAACTACCGGACTAGGAAACACGGTGGCAGCTACACCCTGGGGAAGCAGGTCCCCACCCTCTTGCCTGCACTGCTGGGTACCTCTTCTGCTTACTGTGGGTTCGGGGGCGGAGGAATGGGCCCGCGCTGCCCCCTGCGCGAGAACCCGCTGTCGTTTCCCTGTTGACTGGAGAATCTGCCACACTCCCGCTGAATGTGGCCAGGCTGGCCACAACCCCAGCAGACAATGGAAGTTGAGCTGACACTGCGATGTTGTCTGGAGCCCCTCTCAATGACAAGCGAAGCGGTCTTGACTAACCCTCCCAACTCGTCGACCCACTCTGGTTTGGTGACCCCCGGCACCCCGGCCGCCGCTGCTCTCACCTCTGGTTGACTGGCAACCTCCACTCTCACTCCCTCACCCCAGATCAGCTCCCTCTTCCTGGCTATCTCCACTGCAGCCCGCAGAGATGCTGGGTCCGACATCTGCACATGCTTACCCAGCTCGGTGGGGGAGAGCGCTCTAATAAAACTGTCCCGTGCCAGCTCGTCTTGCACCCCAATCGGCATAGTTGCATAAGCCCGCCTGGTCAGGCTCAGAATATCACTTGCCAACGCCTTTAATGATTCCCCCTGAAGTCTCTTTTTGTTATTCAGTTCAATCCGCAGCATGTTGGGCTGTGCATCGCTGCCGAAACGGCCCCCCAATGCCTCCACTAGCGCACCGTAGTCGCCCCTCTCGTCCGGGGCTAGCGTTAGCAGGCATTCCGACGCCTCCTCTGACAGGCTCAGGGCAAGCTGTAACCCTTTCGTCTCGTCAGACCACCTCCCGGCTCTAGCCAACAACTCGAATTGAGTGAAAAAAACTTCCCATTTACCTTGTCCATTGAACTTTGGAAGTTTAGCCGCTACCGTGGCTAATGGCAATAGGGCGCTGCCATCTCTGTTTACATAAGGGGGCCCAGCCATTTCCGCACGCGGTGACGTCGATATCTCCGTCGCCGTGACGTCTGTTCTGGTCGAGCGGTTTGAAGGAAAACCCGCCCGTTCTGCCATCTTGCTGACTGACAATTTAACTCCCGCCATGTGGCTCTCCAGCTCTTCTACAGCCGTCATCGCCTGACCCTCCCGACCGGGTACACCCGAGCCCACAACGGACACTTTGTCCGACTCTTCCTTAACTTTCCGCCTCGCCCCGATCATCATGACCGTAGATGCGAGTCACGCTAAAGCTAACCACGGCCTATACTGAAACAGCTAACTCGCCTAATCTCGATCTATCCCGTCGTTCGAAAGCACTTCTGACACCAATGTAATGACCCTGCTGGGTCATAAAGTAAAAGAGAGACGGGCACCAGGTGTACAGGCAGAACACAGGTTTATTCCTGAATGGGCTATTGTTCAGGCCACAACCCACGCCGCTAAACCTCGAACATACACAAATAGAACATGTCAAATCAAGGGTCCCGAACAGAAGAGAAGAGAGATGAGACAGTAACCCCTATTTAAGCATTCCAAAACCCCGCGGGATTACCCATCATACCCCCCCAACCTTTCCATCTGTCCTGGCATATTTAACCCCTGCTAGCACCCATGAGAACGATAACACACCCATGAACACAGAACACAATACAGGGTCGTTACAATATAAATATAAGGTAAAATGGCAGTCTCTAGTCTCGCAAGAGTCAGTGTCACTTGTGACACACACACACACACACACAAGCATGGCCTTATTTCTATTACAGCAAATTGGATGACTGTCATTCATATTTCATTCACCCAGCTCAATGTAACATTGATAGGTTAAGGCTACTACATGATACTCTAATTTTCCCTATACCCATCATGAGGTTGCTACAACGTAGCCTAAGAATAAAAGTTTACAAGGTAGGTGCACAGGTCGAGAGAAAAATTGTAGTAATCAAGGTAACAGACAGTAACACATTCAATACAGCCGTGCACACTCTTGCCTGCATCTAGCTGATCTAGGGTGTAATCATTAGTCAAAACAGTTGCAAACAAAACTTTCTATTGGACAAATTCAGATATGTTTATCCCTGTTTCGTTCCGTTTGCTTCCCTTTAAGAAACATTTTTCAACAGAATCGGCGGAATGAATACACCCCTGATCACCCGCGAACAGTTCACTTTAATAGCAGCCACATACAAACAGGAGGATCACTTTGCTCGTTGTATAATTTATTCTCGAATCTACCCGCTCTCCTCCTCTCACCTTTTCCCTTCGCTTGTGGACTTAATTGCACAACACAACTGCTGTCTGTGATCAGGCGAAAAAACCTTTCCAAGTCAAACCTTCCTAGCATAACCGCTAACCACTACGCACAGCCTACATCGTTGTCACCATATTAGCTAACCTCATAGTCAACATAGCTACTAGAACTAACACGTTAGTAAACCCGCTACAATCATGCAGTACAGTGTACGGCAAGCAGTTTAGCAGTTACACCGGTGGGCCCCGGTGGCAATAAATTAATAAAAACAAAAGCTTACCTTGACTTGGAAAAGTTCCAGTGTTGGATAGCCATAGCCAGCTAGCTAACATAGCATCCCTCTCTGTTTGAGCTGGGTGTTTGAGTAGGCTAAATGAGCTAGCTGCATTCCCTAGCTAAGTAAGTGAAAGTGAAAAAAAAGAATACAACGAAATATACAGTGGGGAGAACAAGTATTTGATACACTGCCGATTTTGCAGGTTTTCCTACTTACAAAGCATGTAGAGGTCTATAATTTTTTTCATAGGTACACTTCAACTGTGAGAGACGGAATCTAAAACAAAAATCCAGAAAATCACATTGTATGATTTTTAAGTAATTCATTTGCATTTTATTGCATGACATAAGTATTTGATCACCAACCAACCAGTAAGAATTCCGGCTCTCACAGACCTGTTAGTTTTTCTTTAAGAAGCCCTCCTGTTCTCAAATAAATAAATAAATAAATAAATAAATAAATGTTCTCCACTCATTACCTGTATTAACTGCACCTGTTTGAACTCGTTACCTGTATAAAAGACACCTGTCCACACACTCAATCAAACAGACTCCAACCTCTCCACAATGGCCAAGACCAGAGAGCTGTTTAAGGACATCAGGGATAAAATTGTAGACCTGCACAAGGCTGAGATGGGCTACAGGACAATAGGCAAGCAGCTTGGTGAGAAGGCAACAACTGTTGGCGCAATTATTAGAAAATGGAAGAAGTTCAAGATGACGGTCAATCATCCTCGGTCTGGGCTCCATGTAAGATCTCACCTCGTGGGGCATCAATGATCATGAGGAAGGTGAGGGATCAGCCCAGAACTACACGGCAGGAAGAGAGCTGGGACCACAGTCTCAAAGAAAACCATTAGTAACACACTACGCCGTCATGGATTAAAATCCTGCAGCGCACGCAAGGTCCCCCTGCTCAAGTCAGCACATGTCCAGGCCCGTCTGAAGTTTGCCAATGACCATCTGGATGATCCAGAGGAGGAATGGGAGAAGGTCATGTGGTCTGATGAGACAAAAATAGAGCTTTTTGGTCTAAACTCCACTCGCCGTGTTTGGAGGAAGAAGAAGGATGAGTACAACCCCAAGAACACCATCCCAACCGTGAAGCATGGAGGTGGAAACATCATTCTTTGGGGATGCTTTTCTGCAAAGGGGACAGGACGACTGCACCGTATTGAGGGGAGGATGGATGGGGCCATGTATCGCGAGATCTTGGCCAACAACCTCCTTCCCTCAGTAAGAGCATTGAAGATGGGTCGTGGCTGGGTCTTCCAGCATGAGAACGACCCAAAACACACAGCCAGGGCAACTAAGGAGTGGCTCCGTAAGAAGCATCTCATGGTCCTGGAGTGGCCTAGCTAGTCTCCAGACCTGAACCCAATAGAAAATCTTTGGAGGGAGCTGAAAGTCCGTATTGCCCAGCGACAGCCCCGAAACCTGAAGGATCTGGAGAAGGTCTGTATGGAGGAGTGGGCCAAAATCCCTTCTGCAGTGTGTGCAAACCTGGTCAAGACCTACAGGAAACATATGATCTCTGTAATTGTAAACAAAGGTTTCTGTACATAATATTAAGTTCTGCTTTTCTGATGTATCAAATACTTATGTCATGCAATAAAATGCAAATTAATTACTTAAAAATCATACAATGTGATTTTCTGGATGTTTGTTTTAGATTCCGTCTCTCACAGTTGAAGTGTACCTATGATAAAAATTACAGACCTCTACATGCTTTGTAAGTAGGAAAACCTGCAAAATCGGCAGTGTATCAAATACTTGTTCTCCCCACCATAGCTAGCTCTCGCTCTCTCTTGCTTCTCCTTCATTTTTGAATAAATTAATTTGTTGAAAACTGTTCAACTATTGTTTTTCTCTCTCTTTGAGTCAGCTACTCACCACATGTTATGCATTGCAGTACTAGCTAGCTGTAGCTTATGCTTTCAGTACTAGATTCATTCTCTGATCCTTTGATTGGGTGGACAACATGTCAGTTCATACTACAAGAGCTCTAATAGGTTGGAGAACATCCTCCGGAAGTTGTCATAATTACTGTGTAAGTCTATGGAAGGGGTTGAGAACCATTAGCTTCCTAGGTTTTGTATTGAAGTCAATGTACCCAGAGGAGGATGGAAACTAGCTGTCCTCCGGTTACATCATGGTGCAACCCCAGAGAGTGCTGTTGAGACTACTGTAGACCTTCATTGCAAAACAGTGTGTTTTAATCAATTATTTGGTGACTTGAATATATTTACTATAGTTTTATCTAGAAAGGATAACTTTTTTTATGTTTCACTATTTTCATTTTTATGAAATTCACTGAGGAGGATGGTCCTCCACTGACACACACGCACACACACACACGCACACACACACACACACACACACACACACACACACACACACACACACACACACACACACACACACACACACACACACACACACACACACACACACACACACACACACACACACACACACACATACACACACACACACAAACACACAAACAAACAAACACACACAGACACACACACAGTCTTGTACAACTAACCTTGTGGGGACACACAATTCATTCCCATTCAAAATCATATTTTCCCTAACCCCTAACCCTAACCTTAATCCGAAAACCTAACCCTAGCTCCTAACCCTAACCCTAAAACTAACCCTAGCTCCTAACCCTAAACCTAATTCTAACCCTAACACTAATTCTAACCTTAACACTAAACCCCCTAGAAATAGCATTTGACCTTGTGGGGACCAACAAAATGTCCCCAGTTGGTCCAATTGTTGTTAGTTCACTATTCTTGTGGGGACTTCTGGTATAGTTAAACAAATACACACAAACCCACACACACACACACACACACACACACACACACACACACACACACACACACACACACACACACACACACACACACCTCCCCAGTCCCAAACGTACTCTTCTGTCACATTGCTCTCACAACACTCCAGGGCTGGAGTTACTGTGGAAAAACTGACCACAGATTCAGTTGGATTTGGTTAGTTTTCTTCTCATTTTGCCTATTTCAACCTGACTCATGAGTATGCATGGTATGGTTACTCTACAGTACTACATTACCATATGACGGCGTCTTGACTAATAACAGCTGAGAGGTATCTGATCCCAGTCAGTAACAGTATCTCACAGACAGAGGCCAGTCTATAGCAGGGGGCTTATATACAGTATATTACATATGCATTAATATGTGTGTAATCCCCATGACATGGCTGCCCTCAGACAGTCCAGGAACCCCCTCTGGGGATAGATGGAAGCATGCTTTGTTACTTATGGCTGGCTGTAAAATGGAGCATCTTTCTGAAAAGCTCTTGTGTTTTTTGTGTCTGTTTATCTGTGAGTATGAATTTGTGAGTGTCTATCTGTCCATCTGTTTTCATACAATGTATTATTTGTTTGTTTCTGTGTGTGTGTGTCTGCATTGCTTGCTGTTTGGGGTTTTAGGCTGGGTTTCTGTATAGCACTTTGTGACATCTGCTGATTTAAAAAAGGCGTTATAAATACATTTGATTGAATTTGATTGATTGTGTGCGCGTGTACAAGAGAGAGCTGACATTTGCCTCCCTGACAGGCAGTAGATGCGGTGGTGGTGTGTGTGTGTTGGTAGTGTAGTGAGGTAGATGTCCGCCCAGGGACTCAATGTCATCGATTGAGCTGCAGGATGATTCCCATTATCCCTGCCCACGGTTCAAATGGGGGAGTCAAGTGTGTCATACATGTTAGCTCTAATTGGCAAAAAGAACTCTAGCTAGGGGAGCTAAAGCTAACTCTACCTCCCCTGTCTGTCTGCCCACCACTGTCGCTCAATAATACAGTGCTCCCTCTTCAAAACCCACAGCTTCATCCCATGTCATTGTTAATAGTTTGGTTTTACATGTGTTTAATTCCCATAGCTGTTTGACTCTCCTGATCCTGACTGATCTTATTCAGCTAGGTAGTGAATCATGTCAGAATGGACCAATCTTTCCTGGGTCTGGGGGTCTCTATTCCTTTCTCACTCTGCTCTTCTCCTGTTCAGGGAGGTCATTAAAGGAGGAAGAATGGACATGTCTGGTTGGACAGGTGGCTGTAGGTCTTTAACCCTTGCCAGTCTAGAAACACCCCTCTCTGTGTTCCGTCTGTGCTCCATTTGTGTTGTGGTTGGTCTGTGTGTCTAATGGGTAGGCTACCCTCGGATCCCTTAAAGCATAGCCCTGTCTGTCTTCTAAAGAGTGAGAGAAATAGATGGAATACAGAGAACGCAAGAGATGAATCAAAAAGAGGGAGTAAAACAAAAATACTTTGATCTTGTTTCACTGCTAGAAACCATATTTCTTCCCTCACCGCACCCAGACTGGATTTGGATTGGATTGATTTTAAATTTGTTTATGAATTATTCTCCATAACTGGAGGCTCCTCTAGTTATCATCAATATGTTTTAACTTGAAGATCTGTGGCATATGATATTCTTAGATTTTGTTATTTGTACCTTTTAGATTGAGGTCCTTATTATCATGTTATAAAATCATACAATCATTGGAAAAAAAATCTAATGACAGGCCATATTAAACTTAATGTTGATAATGATAATGATATATAATGCGGACAGATATTATAATGTTTGTACGTTTCTAAAGGGAATCGAAAAAAGACATTGAATGCACCTTGGCTAAGCTCATTCAGGACCATAGAGCTAAATGGGCTCTAATAACAAAGATAAGTAGCAACGGGCAGATTTTCCTGGAAACCTTAGAATGGACTCAACTTCAACAACATAAAACTGCAGAATTCTAACACTTTATTGTTCTTTCTTAACTGTTGGGTGATGCCAATAATCTCAAAATGAATTTTGAGTTGAGCTATCATATCTCTATTGCCTCCATACTCAGCTGGCGGACTGCGGTCCGGATCTGGACCCAGAACGGGGTCAATACGGACCGCGGGTCCCGACTACAAAAATGTGGTCGGGCTTTGACCCATAGTATCATATAAACACACATAAGACATGGAAAAACTTGTAGAATTGTGGGAAATTTGCTTTAAAACTGCAACATTTTCTCTCTGCCAACAAAAGAGGTGTGAACAGTTTGGGGTTGCATGGGTTGCGTGGTGGGGGTTTGTTACTACGCCGATAAATGACTATATCCATTCGGACCTTTGTCACCTAGGAAATGTGTGTGACCGGACCTTCTCAAATAGTACTGTAGGGGAGACCGGGGATGGTTGTAACACAGGATAGCTGTAACACTCTCAATATCTCCAATCATGAACAAGCTAACATCATGTGACTCACTGTGCACATGCTCAGTTTAGTCCTCAACCCTCATCTGAAGAAGCAAGACCCTGTGATAAACTCTGATTTTGAGGCAAGAAAATAATTTTTATTCACACACACACACCAAAAACATTCAGTTGTTTATTTCAGATGTTGTTGTAGCCGGCCGTTGTCTGTCGTAGCCGGCCGTGACCGGGAGACCCATGGGGCGGCGCACATTTGGCCCAGCGTCGTCCAGGGTAGGGGAGGGAATGGCCGGCAGGGATGTAGCTCAGTTGGTAGAGCATGGCGTTTGCAACGCCAGGGTTGTGGGTTTGATACCCACGGGGGGCCAGTATAAAAAATAATGTATGCACTCACTAACTGTAAGTCGCTCTGGATAAGAGCGTCTGCTAAATAATGTAAATGTAAATGTTGTTTAGTTGAGAAGGGCCAGTTAATGTAGTGTAAAAATAATAAACATTTTATGATTTGTATTATGACTTTATTATTTTTGCCACACAAAATGTTAAACATGGCAATGTTGTTCTCATATTCTCAATAAAGGTTTTCAATATCTTGTTGCATGTCATGATTTAAGCATTTTTTTCAAACTGTTACGTTTCACCCCAAGCCCTGTTACAACTGACCTGGGAGGTGGGGTAAATTGTAACATTTCACTCCTTGTATTTGAGACAAAGTCACACCTTGTCTGTTTGATTTAGAGAGATAATACCAATACCAATTTGTAGCAGACAGATGGAAGTTGTTCCTATCACATTTTGAATGTAGTACCTCAAACAATCTCTGAGAAATTGACAAAAAAAATCTAAAAGTGTTACAACCATCTCCGGTCTCCCCTACTAGAGTAGCCCTGGTCTATTGTATCTGCAGTTGATTGCAAATAGGATCATTAGGCTATATGCCTACAACAGGCTGTGGATGAATGGTCACATCATTCATCCTAAATTGGGCTTGCTGAACCTGGCTATTGTATCTCATAGTTGAGGTGATACAAGAAACTAAACGGGGTGATGAAGAATACCACTGATTAACATGATCCTTCATAGCCACTGAGAGGGAATAAGAAGATCAAGATCATCTGAAATATATGGTTTAATGATAAGGAATAGGAGGCAGTAGATTTGTTAGGACCAGTGAAGGAGCATCTCTGCAGCCCAATATGTGTCTGTTAGATAGTCCTCTACTGCCCTCTTCTGGTGAGTATGAACTCCTCCTAGATTATTTACACCCCCAACTAGTACAAACTCCCCTAATCATAACAACACAGAATATGAATTTGTCATACATTAAATATACAGAGATGGAAGAACGTAAAATACTTTCTGAGCTGATGAGACATGTTTTCTTGAAGAATTGCTAGAGATCAATCCAGAGAGAAAATACAAAATGAGTGTCCATTCACATTTCCTTCTTATTTCCAGCACCATCAGATCCACCTAAGGCAGTACAACTATAATGAGGACACCCAGAGTGTTTTCCTAATGACACACCCCTGTACTGTCTGTCTCATTATCTCTGGGCCTGATGGGGAGAAAGGTTGCTATGCTTGTTACAGTCCTTATTACTGCTTCAGATTGGCCAGAGCCACCTGTCACCCCTGCAGAGTCTACAATGACATAGAGAATGAGCCCCAAACCACCACAGGCTGCTCTTACTATTATCACCTCCATGGGACATTGCATGTAAGAGCTCTAAAAGGACAGATGAGAGTAGAGGTGAGCCATACTCTTAATAGAGTTCTCTAGCATGATTAACACCACAAAATGCTGCTCTCATCATTGCTGCTTGACATTTTCTCTATGGCTTTTTGATGGACTTTTTCTGTTCTTCTCAAATGTTTGACTACTTTTTACTTAATACATTTTTTTTAATGATCTGTGACAATAATAGCTTGTTTTTGTAATGCTTACAAAAAAACGGCATATTGGGGTTATACTTTGTACAATGAGAAAGCAATGGAACTCGGTTAGTCCAACGAGAAATGTAGCGTTAGCGTGAGACCATGGATGCCCAGAAGTGGGCAGTAGACTATCTCCCTGTGTTCAGAGGGGAATCCAACCACCTCCTCTCCACCCCCTTGGTCTGGCTGAGGAATGGGGGGATGGAGTTCGTGTTGTGGGCATGATGAAGGGCATGCGGGGGCGGAGGAGCGGGGAATGGGACGGCTCCTGCCAGCTGCTCCCCTAACGTGACAGAGACAGGTGCTGCACATTCATTCCTCAGTCAGCCCAGGAACTTCCACAGACACACACAGAGACACACTCATGGACAGACATTCATTCATCGCACATACCAGGGTTAGCCAACAAACACACCAGCTATTTTCACTCTTGTTATAGGCCTACTGTACCCACTGGGCACAGAAGTCAATTGAACGTCTATTCCACTTTGGTTCAAAGTAATTTCATTGAAATGACGTGAAAACAATGTTGATTCAACCAGTGTGTGCCCAGTGGGTACAGTTGAAGTCGGAAGTTTACATACACCTTAGCCAAATACATTTAAACTCAGTTTTTCACAATTCCTGACATTTAATCCTAGTACAAATTTCCTGTCTTAGGTCAGTTAGGATCACCACTTCATTTTAAGAATGTGAAATGTCAGAATAATAGTAGAGAGAATGATTTATTTCAGCTTTTATTTCTTTCATCACATTCCCAGTGGGTCAGAAGTTCACATACACTCAATTAGTATTTGGTAGCGTTGTCTTTAAGTTGTTTAACTTGGGTCAAACGTTTCAGGTAGCCTTCCAAAAGCTCCCCACAATAAGTTGGGTGAATTTGGGCCCATTCCTCCTGACAGAGCTGGTGTAACTGAGTCAGGTTTGTAGGCCTCCTTGCTCGCACACGCTTTATCAGTTCTGCCCACAAATGTTCTATAGGATTGAGGTCAGGGCTTTGTGATGGCCACTCCAATACCTTGACTTTGTTGTCCTTAAGCCATTTTGCCACAACTTTGGAAGTATGCTTGGGGTCATTGTCCATTTGGAAGACCCATTTGCGACCAAGCTTTAACTTCCTGACTGATGTCTTGAGATGTTGCTTCAATATATCCACATCATTTTCCTTCCTCATGATGCCATCTATTTTGTGAAGTACACCGGTCCCTCCTGCAGCAAAGCGTTTGTAGGTTGGCTTTTTTATGGCGGTTTTGGAGCAGTGACTTCTTCCTTGCTGAGCGGCCTTTCAGGTTATGTCGATATAGGACTCGTTTTACTGTGGATATAGATACTTTTGTACCTGTTTCCTCCAGCATCTTCACAAGGTCCTTTGCTGTTGTTCTGGGATTTATTTGCACTTTTCGCACCAAAGTACGTTCATCTCTAGGAGACAGAACGCGTCTCCTTCCTGAGCGGTATGACGGCTGCATGGTCCCATGGTGTTTATACTTGCGTACTATTGTTTATACAGATGAACGTGGTACCTTCAGGCATTTGGAAATTGCTCCCAAGGATGAACCAGACTTGTGGAGGTCTACCATTTTTTTTCTGTTTTTCCTGAGGTCTTGGCTGATTTCTTTTCATTTTCCCATGATGTCAAGCAAAGAGGCACTGAGTTTGAAGGTAGGCCTTGAAATACATCCACAGGTACACCTCCAATTGACTCAAATGATGTCAATTAGCCTATCAGAAGCTTCTAAAGCCATGACATCATTTTCTGGAATTTTCCAAGCTGTTTAAAGTTACAGTCAACTTAGTGTATGTAAACTTTTGACCCACTGGAATTGTGATACAGTGAATTCTAAGTGAAATAATCTGTCTGTAAACAATTGTTGGAAAAATTACTTGTGTCATGCACAAAGTAGATGTCCTAACCAACTTGCCAAAACTATAGTTTGTTAACAAGAAATTTGTGGAGTGGTTGAAAAACAAGTTTTAATGACTCCAACCTAAGTGTATGTAAACTTCCGACTTCAACTGTATATACTTCAACTTCAACACACTTTAACTATTACATTAGTTTCAATAGTCTGTGTTTCACACTTTTTGCTACAAATCACCTTATTTCTTCCATAATAATTATATTGCCCACACAAGTAGATTTAAACAACCTTTAAACCACAGTGTAACTGTAGACCTTGCCTCCCAAAACCGTTCTGGATGGACAGCTTTAGTACATTGGGAAACATGGTGTAATGCAGGGCCGTGCACAGACCTTTCAGGGGGCAGGTGCTCAAACAGAAAAAAAGGGCATAGGCCTATTTCTTTCTGCAACAACACACTCATCACTAATAGTAAGCAAGCCTCCTAAAGACATGATTGACATCGGGAAAAGAGGGTGGGCTATCAGCTGATCATTGGTGTTGATGATTGATGTAAATCTGTTAGCTAGCTCAATTTTTTTTTACTGATTGTGATTTATCTTCAGTGCTCTTAAATAATGTCATAATTTAATACACATAATCTTCTAACTCAAGATATATGGCTGGCTCCATTTTCGTATGATATGTTATGTTTCGTATGGTATGCATTAATTTGTGGATGTCCATCATCCATTTCGTATGATATGTCATGAATTACAATTTGTACAATCTGTTACAAATTTGCAATACGTATGATATGTTAAGAATTCCAATTTGTTGTGGCTAACGTTAGCTAGGTGGCTAGGTGGTTAACGCTTACCTTTAGGTTGCTAGACGTTCGTGTTATATGCCCACCAATCCACCCCCACCAACCACCCGCCTTTCATTTTTGCTGTAGCCCTTTCCTACAGTCAAATGACCAAATCGCCCTCTATTGACCTCATGGGTGGAATGTTATTAATATTTTTCATAATTTCATAATTAATAAACATTATTTATTTATTTTAACTCTGAAAATCTGGTGTTTCTATGTCAAATGGTTTAGTTATATTTCAGTCTTCTGTGATGTATTTAAAGTGTAATATTGGGATGCAAACTCAAAATTGAATACATTTCAACTCTATATCTGACTTCTTTCATTTTTTGCCCATAACCGTGTGTGTGAGGTGTATAAATAATAATAATAATATGCCATTTAGCAGACGCTTTTATCCAAAGCGACTTACAGTCGTGTGTGCATACATTTTTGTGTATGGGTGGTCCCGGGGATCGAACCCACTACCTTGGCGTTACAAGCACCGTGCTCTACCAGCTGAGCTACAGAGGACCATATACTTTTGTTTCAAAGTTGATTTGTTTAAGACTACCAATAAACACTCTGTGTGACCCTGATTTACCCTGCTGCAGTAAATGAAGTAACCTTCTGTCTTATGTAACCATACCAAACATAACATATGATACTAATTTGACTGTCCCAGATTTACATTTACTATGTTACATCTAGTCTATGAGACCAGGCTGGTTGTTCTGGTTCTCTCTGCTGCACATATCAGCCAACCAGACCGAATATTCATGATGATGTACAGTATATCAAGTGTTAATCAAATGTTATACAACGGGTGGGTCTAATCCTGAATGCTGATTGGTTAAAACCGCATTTCAGCCGGTGTCTATTCCACAAGTTACCACCAGCTAAAGCCATGACGTTGAAATGCCAATTTACTCTGTTCCATCTGACTGCGCAATTCACTGTCTCATCAGCCCAGCCAAGCAATTCATAAACTTGATCTCCACTATAATAAACATTATCTCACATTTCTTTTAGACTAACATTTAGTTTTCAACAGCGGAGATTTGCATAAACCTTGCTGTCTGTCTCTCCGACATTTGCAACATTGTTTCAATATTCAAATTCGATCTCCAGCTGTCCCATAGTAATGAACGTGTCGGGAGTCGGGATGAGACAGACAGGCAGGCAGCGTTTCTCAGCCAGTCGAAATCATGAATTAGCTGGCATAATTTTTATGGATATATACAAAGAAATGTCAATTGAAAAAAAGTGCAGGTAGTTTGCAGTCTTTCCAGCTTTAGTTTGTAGTGATTGTGTTTGTTGTGTTTTTGGCTAGCTCCTCTGAACAACAGTGTCCTGACGAGTGAGAACATTTTCTATGCCAGGCAAAATCGGGCCTCATTAGCTCATTGTTATGGATGTATCCAAATAAATGTCACTAGAAAACAGCTTAAACAAATGCAAATGCAGCTACTTTGCTGTTATTCTGGCTGCACTTTTTGACGTGACTGTAAGTGAGCCGTAGTTGGCTAGCTAGCAAGCAAGGGATAATAAGAACGTTGCCAGCCAGTATGGCAATGGAACATTTAGAATGAACGACTGAGTCGCGTCTGTTAAGTTGCGTCAATTCAAATCTGGTATAGGAACAAAAAGAGGTCAATACACGTCTTCTAAAATAGACTAGTATTTTAATGAATGCAAACACTTGAATGGTAAATATGATGTTCGTATATACGGGCCCACTGAAAAACCATGCAGGGCAGTCAGAGAACTGAGCCATGTTATAAGTTCTTCTTTAAATACTCTGACAGAGATAGTTCCTGCTCCAAGCAGGCCTATCAGAGTAGAGACTGAGCGTGGTTTAGACTTACTCAGCCTATCGTTGGCGCACAGGCTGGTCCGAGCCCCTTGGCGCTTCACTGTTGAGAGGCATTAGTTGTTATCTCCACAACTTGTCTCGAGTCAGCAACCTCAGACATAGTCTGTTCCTCTCCACTGTAGCAGAACACATGTCCTTGAGCGGTTTAACAAAGAGGCAGTGTGTGTATGTGAGTCACAAGTCTGTCTCAGCCTACCCCCTAACGGTTCCTCACATTAATCACAGCTTGTTATGTTAAACAATCTATATCAGTACAGCACAAACCTATTATGTTTAATCATTAATGTATTCTTTCTAAGCTAGGCATCACATCTAGTTGTAAGAAAATAGATCCCCACAATCCCCCTTTTCACACCCGCTGGGTGTGAACCCAAAATAAGACATTTCAGGGAAATTTAGGATTCCCCCTTTTGACACCCACTAGGATGTCACTCATTAAAATACAATACAAACAAAAATAATCACACTTTTATTAATAGGCAATAATGATAATAAAAAATAAAAACCCTCAGTCCTTCCATCTACACCTAACTTGTACTAGGTTGGCTACCAGCCACCCAGGAACTTCAAACCTTCACATAAGGAAAGACAAACATTCACAATGGTTAACTTGATTAATAAAGCATAAAACATAAACAGGGAAGTAAACTTTGGCCCCCTTTAGACACCCACTAGGGTGTCACTCCACCACCTCACCAATAGCAAACCAAGGGTCATCCTTTGTCAACCCCAGTTTCTTCCGAAAGCTAGACTCAGAGTCTGCATCCCCTTCTTGAGCCCCTAGGAGGGGCATCATACCAGCCGTATGCACGACATCTGTAACAGACTTTCTCAGACAAGGAATTACACAGGCAGCACAGCACATTAATATTAGAAACACAACTACTAGGGTCAGAAATCCAGTGACCACCAGTGCAACATACTTACCAAACCACTCCCCCAACCAGAAGAACAGTCCGTTTCCCTCCATTCCAGCCATGCTCTTCATTTCAGCTGATAGTTTATCTAAACCAACTAGGGCTTTAGAGATACTCCCGTCAGGACTGGTATTGTTAGGGATAAACGTACAACAATGGCTTACCATTCTATAGACACCACCCCTTTCTGCCTGATCTAGAGCCAACCTCTTTTTACTAAGTCATAAGAGTGAGATGGCGGATAATTGTTCAAAGATCCCTTCTGTTGCATCCCTAGTCTAGCCAATAAATCGTTGTTGGTCGTAATAGATATAAATAATCAAATTCACAATTTTGTTTATTGTCCCCCACCAAAAGAATGTGGTAGTAAACCCTTCCCCTAATTGTTACATAGCTCGGTATCCATCCGATACCCCTCTTGGTATCCCAATCGCATCCATCTAAATAGGGCTATTCTCCTTCTTGTTAAAACTCCTCCTACATCTGTTTAATCCTTGGTTCCTGGTGACTAATTCTAACTAGCTGAACCAGTAGAACCAGGGCGCACGTATCTAGCCACCCTTTTGGAATTCTCTGCCTTACACTGCCTTTACTGGCACACGCCCACCACACATCGGTTACAGGGGCTGTAAGGTTTAGAATTCTCTCCTGTGCTTCCGAACTTAAATCTCCAATTGATAATTGGTGATGTCTTTGTTTCTCTTTACCCCCCATCTGGATGATCAGTCCCCCTCGGTCTCATATCCCCGTCCCAGAGTGTGTTTAAACACTTGAGTCTAGGAACAATCCGCCGTGGGGGCCAAACACGAATATAATGGGATTTTATAATCCCAATTTGCTTATTGACATGTACCCCACCCATTGGCTACGTCCCTAACCCTTATTCTGAATCTGACAGTCTGCCCTTCTCTGACTCCCATTTTGTAGGCCACTCGTCCTTGACGGTCAGTATGTCAGGTCGCTTCTCTTCTCTTTTACTTCTTAACAATGGTAAGGGCATAGCACAACTGGTGGTGGATCATGACATATCAAGACCATTGCCGAGACTATGATGCAACTCAAGTTATCCATATTCCCCCCAAAAAATCCCAGTTCTTCTCTCTAACTCTGCATGTGTTCAGTGGTGCTTGCATGTGTTCTTACCTTTTTGCAGTGGGTAACGTGGACCCAGGTTGCTCTTTCTGCTATTCTAATGGCAAAGGCAGTGACCAATATAACCTGATAGGGCCCTTCCCAACAGGCCTGCTTCCAGTTTTTCTTCTTTAGGGACTGGATGCTCACCAGTCACCTGGTTAGATAGAATGGGTCACCTTCTCCTTTAGTTCACCTGTGGGGCACAAAACCTCTGACATACGGGTGTGGTTAATAAACTATCTTCACACATGTTCAGCTCTCAATTTCTATTTCTGACTTTTTAAAAAAAAGTATTTTGTCCTCCTACCATCTACTTATTATCCCCCTTTTGACACATGTTTTGCCCATGTGTCAATATTACCACCTACCTAAACAATCACTTAGGTAATATTGGTAATTTATCATCCAATTGCCATCCCTTATTTTTACCCCCTAATTTTAACATAACAACCATTTATAACCATCATACTAGGTGTGTTGTTTTTATTTGAAAAACCCAATTTGAAAAACAACAACCACAAATAGCCAGGCCCCACTTAATTTGGTAGCTCAATTTTATGACCTAAATACTGCCTAACTTCACTACTGCTCCCCCTAGCCCTGGGCAACATACCAATGAGATAAGCTAATCTCTTTCTCCTGGTTATACACTCTGTTAACCTTCAATTACCATCAGTAATCTAAAGATGGTAGTACACACAAAACATGATAAAGATATCCCCAGTCCTAACCCATCAATAATTGTTTGTATCAATCTAATTCCTCATAACTAATCCATAAAACCACTCAAAATTCCTCGAGTATACAATGATTATTTAATTGATTACCCTAAATATGCTACATGTGATCTCATCTCAAATGATCCATTATCAATTATTTGATCAACCCCCTACGAAAATCTGTCTCCCCTTCTATTGTTCCTGTCCCCCCTGTAAATGTCATATTTCATTTTTTAGCCAATACAATCACGGTTACATCAAATGTTCCCTCCTTTGGCCATTTTGTTACTATCTTTCTGGTCCTTTTTCTCATTTGTTAGAGATATTACCAATATCTTCACTATTTTCTGGGAACCTTCTCTTCATGATTGCTACTGGTGATCTCTTCTTCTTCTTTCCCTAAATGAGATGTAATCCCTTGCCTTTCCTCTACTATCCTTCTATCATTACTGGATCAATGATAATAACTGTAATAACTATTAAAAATAATTGTAATAACTATTTCACATTAAATTGTGCCCCTTTCTGACAATGTTATAATTGCAGCCCACCGCATTACTCTAGTTCAAAATATAAGTTTGTTTATTTAACAAATCTAGAACCCACTATAGGTTGGTGCTATTCCCTCAGCATAATAGCTAAAGCTACTTGCATCCCCTGGTCCCCGTAACGAAAATAAATTATTGTTCTAGAATTCACCAACTATTTGCATACACCACTGGTGTTAAGCAACCGATCGAATAAAGTAATAACAATTAGAATTTATCAAAGCACTGCCTTCCAGTCAAGTATTTAGACCTCTACTTGAAATCTTACAGCTCAATCTAACCCGCTGGACTGTCTCTATTTTTTTTTCCCGCTAACCAGAGCCATAAATTATTCTCCTTTGTCCTCAACTCAATTTTCACAGCTCTATCGCCATTTCAGTTCGCTATTCAATTTCTTTAACTGTTCTCTCTGATTAGGCCCTAATTAATAAAACAAATACTTGCTATCGTCGATAAGCATACATTTAATGATATTCCTATCATTTGAACTATCTCTCACCCCTCGCTCCTTCCTACACAATGGGGGAGGCGCGGGTACCTTGTAACATATTTTCATAGACCTTTCTAGAATACTTCTACTTAAGCTATCTAATTCAACCTTTCACATTTCTCAATCCACGTAGTAATCTAGGTCTATAGCCCCAATGCGAAAGCTTTACCCAATGTCCCTACCTGTGTTCGAACCAGGGACCCTCTACATACATTGCCAGTCACCCCACACATTCCACAATGCTTTCAAAGTAAATACTTCCAGTTCATAGAGCAAGTGACGTCACCAAATGAAAACCGCACTAGCTCTCACCTCATTCTAAGGTTGCTGGGGCCTCTTTCATTCCCCGCCAATAGATTAGGTAAGGCTATCAGTGGGTACTGGCCCCCTCCTACTCTCTCTCTCTCTCACACTGCTTCTTTAAATTTACCCCTACGCGGTTCTCCCTCCTGTTTCCACTCCGAACAGGTTTTGTCCGTTTTTCGTTTTAACGTAATATTCGTCCGTTATTTAAAATACGTTAGTCTATTTATTTAAATCAAATTATTCCCACCTAATTAGTTAAAGTCGGTGCATATTTATATTTCAACGATAAACCAAATTATTTCAGTCTAATTATTTAACCAGTATTTTGCAGGGTCAAACATCAAACGTTAAATTAAATAATAAACCAAATTGCTTCAACTTAATTATTTAAAACCAGTATTATGCTATGTCAAACATCAAACGTTACAGTTCAGTTATATCAGTTCAAACGTTTCAGTTTAGTCATACTAGTTATTCATTATTCTACCTTTATGTTCCCAATTGTTATTAACGGGTTATACGGTTTAAGCAACCACAGACTTCTTTAACTCCTAATTCGTTTTCTATCAAGGTATACAGGTTTATTAATTGTAATAACCCGCATTCACTCTTTTATTACACTGGGATCATTCGCACTCTCATTCATACAACACCCTATACTTTAAAGTGCTCCTCCGATCTGGGCTGTACCCCCAAGTACAACTCCCTGCCGAAGCGCAACACTATAGTGTACTTTAAAGTGCTGCTACGATCCTAGCTGTACTAGTTACGGACCTTGCCGATAGCGCAACACTATCTAAAATTGTAAGTGTCCCTCTGATCCTAGCCGTACCCTCGTAGTTACGATCCTTGCCAGTAGCGCAACACTTTTGATCCAATAATTCCCTATACCCCCAGTTCCCACCCCTGGTGGTCCTAGCCTGGGGACTTCTGTATTTTCCCCGATCCTAGCCGTACCTAGCCCTCTGGTACGTGTCAGTGGAACAATACTCTATAATACCATGGTTTAACATCACATTCACCACAGGTTTGCATGTCACAATATGGTGCTTATCTACTCATAATAATTCGTATAATAATTCATAATTTAGTACACTTACATCAAACAGGTTCACAAAATTAATTTGGATAAAGCCAATGTGCAGAACTTTAGCTATATAACAATAGGTGTCTGCTTACCTGTTTTTAGTTCAAGGATGCTTTTTGAGAGATTCAGCATGTTGAAAGATTCCCCACTGCCATAAAATAAGTGTCATAGTATAATGCACAGAGAGCAGTAGATCTTCTTCACCCGCTGCTTTGACATGGTGTTCCAAACAGCTGGAGATGAAAGGGTGTTGGGCAAATGGTCTGTATTTCTGAAGGCCCGACATACACATAACAGAACTGCATGGACAGTAAAGGTTCCATATGCACTCTTAGGACATTTAATTACCTCCAGCTGGGCAACAGGCTCATGTCTGTGACAGAGTTAGGGAAAAGCAGATGACCTGTTAAGAATGGTAAAGAGAGGACCTTCACTAACTGAATTTAGGGAGTTCAGTCAGATGACGTAGTTTTGGACATGTGTTCTGTTTGCGACAGTGAATATTTTATTAGTACGTTGAGGGTGAGTGAATGGTTGAGGGTGAGTATGTACACACAGTAGAGGCTCCTCCTGGGCTGTGTGGCCCAGGGTCAGGGACAGCAGGCAGGCCAGAGCAGAGCAGTGACAGACTGAACACTGCTGCTGAGGACTGACCTTCACCAGGGCTCTCTCAACACAGCACAGCCACCAGCTGCTCTTCCGCTCTCCTCTCCACATTTCCCTCTTTCTCTCTCGTGCGCTCTCTCGTTCCCTCACTATCTCGTTCTCTCTCTCTCTCTCATTCTATCTTTCTGTTTCTCTCCATCTCTCCATCTCTCCTTTCCTCTTTCTCTCCCCCTCTCTGTCCCTCTCTTTACCTTTCTTTCTTTCTTGCTCTTACTATCTCCCCTTCTATCTCAATCTCTCTCTATATATCCATCTTTCTCTCTCTCGCCTTTTCCCTCCCTCTCTCTCTGCATCCAGTGACCCCCTACTTCCCTGCCCATAGCTGGGGTGTGTCCCAGTTGAAGACTCGGAGGGCTAGGGGGTTAGAATTTCAGACTTCAGCCCTCCCAGCGCACATGTGCTGTCACTCAATCGCCTCTGCACTCACTGCCCAGAGAGAGAGAGAGGGAGAGAGACACACAGGGGGTTTGGATTTTAGACATTTGGTTCCATTGCCCAGTACTGCCAGGAACCCTGAGCTTCTCCTAAAACTAGTTTGAGAAAGAGGTGCCACCGTGGTCATTGGGTACAGTACGTGTTGGAGTTCGCTGAGAAGATCTGCTTGCTGGCACAGGAGATGGCATCAAGGGGGTTGGCAGTGTTGTGTGTGCTGGTGGCTGGCCTTTGTCAGGTAGGAACTCTTATACTATAGTGCTGTAGTGTCTCTCTCTATAGACTTCATGGCCTACACTTTCTTAAATCACACAGAATTGGAGCCATTTCAGCTATAATATATATGCCATTTAGCAGACTCTTTTATCCAAAGCGATTTACAGTCATGCGTGCATACATTTTACGTATGGGTGATCGTGGGAATCGAACCCACTACCTTGGCGTTACAAGCGTCATGCTCTACCAACTGGACTACATTTGATATTTTCTCACAGTCTGCTTGTCAGACTTTTACTTGGATGTATATGTGTTACTTAAAGCAGTTTGATTGTGATTCAAGTAGAAGCAGTTTTAACTGTGTTTGTCCTATATTTCCACAGTGCAGTGTTGGCTGTGGTGGGACAAACTTTTAACTGTTTATTTAGTAAATCTATGGTTTATGTTTAAATTTGAATGATATGCTTTGTTTAACATAACATAAACTGATTTTCATCAATATAAGTGATAAACATCATGTGAAGAGGTGAACATGGCTATTGGCTAATCTAAACATTTCACAACCGTTGTAGATCAGATGATGAATACTCTTGTAAATGACCAACGAATGCTGATGTTTTATACATCAGGCGGAAATCGGGGCTCCACTGTTAGCAGGCTTGTCATCAACACCATTATAAGACACATAATGGATGACATTGGAAACAGACATTTTACTAACAAAACTCATTCAGTCACTAGGGCTGTTTATACATGTAATGGAACCCAGGTTGGAGACTGAGACATTTGGCCCTCAGTAACCTCTTCTGTTGAATGGCCTGAAATCATTATGGATGTTGCAGGTTTGCAGCTAAATTAATTTCTAAACGTATGGATAACAAGACTTCAAACCATTTTTTAAGCAATGGCTTCAAATTGATGATGGCAAAATGTGTAGCCTACTGTACATTTTTATGCTGACAAATGGGTAAGGGCTGAGTCACATTTTCTTTATTAGCGTATCCAATTCGAGAACCACATGGTAAATGACATCAGCTGTAGAAGATGGTGGTAATAGATCAATGAAACAGCCGTGGGGAATGCCAGTTAGTCACAGTTTGCCCCCAGCCATTGGCCATGTGTCTTACTGTGAGTTAGAGGAACAGGTATGTGATGACACAACCCATGGGGCTTAGCTTGCATCACAAAATGTGTAATCTGAAAGCAATACACTTTAAGTACAAACACGTACCAAAGAACATGAACACCAGGACCACCAACAATAGACTGTAGCTCAATGCCCACTCTGCACTTGAACGCCCATACATTCACATTCATGATTTGGACTATACATTGACATCCAGTAATCTATTTGTGTGTGGACCGATGTGAGAGACCTAAAACCACAGAACAAGATCCTTCATACCTGAGGATCCTAGTTACTCTGGTTACATACAGTACATCAGATAACTATTTTAGCTCTGTGTGTAAGTGTAACCTATGTGAGTTTGTGTTCCATGTTGAAATGCCAGAGGTGTTACAACCCAGTGAGTGGAAAGGGGCTGATGAGGTTTCACAAACACCTACTACATATACTCCTATGGGAGGAAGGCTGTGTTGTTTTTGAGAATATCCCTGGGAAAGAAAGAGGGTTATATTGAACTGGCCTGCTTGCATGCCTACAGAATGTGGGCTCTGTTCATAGAGGCGGTCATGTTGGCCAGCAGCTGTTCCCAGATGCGTACTTGATGCCATTTGTCCCGCTCAGTAATCCCCGCAGTGGAAAGAGGAGTCGGCCACTCCCTAAACCATGAAATCAGGGACAAATCCGTCCATAAAGCAGCAGCCGGTGCTGAGTTCATGCCCATTGGAAGAAATCACTCAGTACAGCTGCTCAGCGTCTGAATCACAGGCCTGTTCTGTCTGGGTGGATGCTTTCTGTTTTACACAGACTTGGGTTTCAGGAACAGGAAGGGCCTCCACTACAGGGGCAGACTCAACATTAAAACCACACTGTCAGTGCACTGTTACCAGAGATGATCTTTCCCAATTGCTCTTTCCCAATTCATACTTCCTTAATTGCTGGCATCCACTCTCCTCACCTCTTTCTCAAAGATCTGAGTGGAGGGGCCTTGGATCTTCTCCTCCAATGTGAGGTGAGGAGAAAGGACACGAAGATGAAGGAAAGACGAATTGGGAAAGAGCCAATATTGTAACAAGCTTTGGTGATACCTCCAGCTGAGTCATTGACCAATTAGTGACCCTTCAACGGATAGGGTCTCTTCATGTTGTTAGAAAACAGGTTCCATTTAGTCTTTGTGTTCACAACAACAGATGTGACAAACATTACATGGAAAGGAACAGGAAAATACATTTTTGAAATGGGACACTCATCTCATTCAGAGCACCTTATGCCTTGCATCAAAGGATGTTTTCTCTCTGACACAAAAGGTAATGTATTTTCTTTTGAATGAGATAAGGGAATAGCAGTGGCAGACAAGGCCGACGGAACAAAAACGGCACTGTTAATGGGCACGGTAATGGTCTTTCCTTGGACTTCTATCATGACCCTCTGAAAGAGGACTGACCCTAGAGTGAAGAAGGGGTAGTGGTGGTGGTGGTAGTAGGGGGAGTGGTGGTAGGGGTAGTGGTAGGGGTAGTGGTAGTGGGGGTGGTGGTAGGGGTGGTGCTGGTGGGAAGACTCCTGAGCCAGAGCTGGGAGAGCGAAAGAAAGGGGGACATGATGAGATGAGGAAGTGGTTTCGGTCCTGGTACAACCTCCCTCAGGCTTTAATAAAATTCCACGCCAAATTAACAAGCTCTATTCTCACTCCCACACTCTGGGAGTGGAGTCCTAAGTAACTCTCATCGTCCCCATTAGGTCAGCAGTCATGAAGTTCAGACATCTGCTCTCGTGAAACCCTGGCTAGCACCCCCAAACATAGGAGGCCCAAGCAGCCTTAGCTGAATGGGTGGGAAGGGAGGTAGATAGCTGCTCATTAGAAGACACTGAATGAACCTTTGGAACAGTGACGCAGGGGGACCATGAGGGGAACAGAGGCACCTGTCTGACCCTCCACCCCATGGCCAGAGGGATTGTCAGGCATGCTGCCTGCATTCTCTCCCTCTTCCCCTCCTGCTCATGCTGTGGCACTCTGGCTGGCTCACATACACAGACTGTACCTCCACTCAACTAGCACATGGCTGCCTCAGGGGTCTATTTTATATTCTATTTTAGAGAGGCACGTGTCTAAAGCTATGACTAACTGTTTGAATCCATAACAAAGCAGACATATAATTGGAACTCTAGCAAGAGCATACTCTAATTGTAAAAGCCTTATATTTTTGTCTAGATATGTATGAGTAACGGTAAATATCTGTGTCTCTTGCACTGACTATGACCTGCTGCGGTAAATGGAGTGAATTAAGCAAAAATAAGTGTGTTATCACACAGCAGCTACTACTGTAAAATCAAAATTCAAACAGAGTTACTACTCTCATGACATACCCCATACAGTTGGTGCAAGCTAGTAATAGCTCTGAAGATATACAACTCTCACTCTAGGGAAGGGCATCAGTCATGCTCCCCCACCATATCCCTCCCATGGTTTGGACCAGCTGACCCAGCCATATGCGTGACTTGATTGGAATGTATTACTCTGGTAAAAAAGGTGAGAGCAGGGTTATGGTGCCCAGCAAGGAAGATACCTGTAGATGGCAACTATGACTAGCCGATTGTATGCTCTGGAACATTCCAAAAGCCCTCCTAAGCCCATGTAAACCTACAAATGTGACATCACATCCAAGCTGTACATCATGATGTTTATATATTTCAGAGTCAGATTAGATGTTAATGACTTAGCACCTGTAGCAGAACTCACATTATGTTTTTATTGAGATGATGAAGCTTTCCACTGGAAGATAAGATATAACTGTGTGTGTGTGTATAACTGTGTGTGTATATAACTGTGTGTGTGTGTGTATAACTGTGTGTGTGTATAACTGTGTGTGTGTGTGTGTGTGTGTGTGTGTGTGTGTGTGTGTGTGTGTGTGTGTGTGTGTGTGTGTGTGTGTGTGTGTGTGTGTGTGTGTGTGTGTGTGAATCCCTCCCCTGACTGAGCATCCTTGACTCAACAGAATGAATTTGAATAATTTCATCCTTGGATACTATAGTAGACTATGGTATAATGTTATATCTACCAAGCTTCAGTAATAAGTATCCACTCCATGGGACAGATGTTGGTCTCCTAGCAGCTATGTTTCATTCACAAAATGCAGGATCTAAATGAGTCTGAGAGATTGGCACACTTTCAAAGCTATTTTTAGAGACAACAGTTAGAGCGAGTTGCCAAGGGTCCTTGCTGCTGACACTACCCATGAAAGTGTGACAGTCTCACTTCAGCTCCTCAGTGTGGGGTCAGTCTGAGCAATATTTTCATCACAGCAACAGATTATTACGTTGAAATGTTGCCCCAAACCTTTTGACTGTAAATGTTATATCACACTGCGAATAAGATCTTGGATGCTTTGATTGTGAAATACACAGTGATTTTGAAATAAAACGTATTTAGATACTCTGCATAGTTGTATATCAAGCTTGGTGTTGCCCTTGATATCAGTAACACAGACCGCAATAACACATATGTTCTGATACTTTTAACTTCCCCAATACGTTTGCCAGCTTATTCCCTCCTCTTGGCCGCGTCAGTAACCAGGCTGCAAATCAACACAAATAAACAAATGAAAGGTTGTGTATAAATGATGATGTAGTCTGGTTTGGTACCACGAGACACTTTATGTCAACAGCAGACTTATAGAAAAAGATTCCTTACCCTACCTACCTACTTCAGAGTGCAGTACTCCTCACTGTGTTAACGGGGGTGTTGACCCCCATGAGGCACCAGGCAACTGTCCTAACTGCTCTCTGGCCACAGGGTGAGAGGCCAAGGTGTAAAAGTATCTGGAAAAAGTCCCTAAAACAGTTCATGTTGGTGAGAAGAAAGAGGAGGGTGTGCTGTCCTTCACCCTAGCTGTCAGAGGTGACTGGTGCTAATTGGTAAGATGACTCCTAGGTGTAGCCCAGTCACTGCTGAACTGGAAAATAGATTAAGACATTACAGAGCTCTCCTGGGTTTGTTTGCCACCCAGATGGTGTTCAGACCACAGGAGATCAACACAATGATTTTAACTGGGTCTGTCTTCCGATGTAGCAGGCTCTTTCCAAATGATCAGAATAGATGTACACCTCTAGCCCCATTCAACATCCTGATCTCACAAAACTAAACAGGAGCACAGTGGTCAGTTCTGGTTCACAAGACTAGACTGCAACATATATTTATCTAATTCTAATAGTATATGCTATTATTTTACTTTAGTTGTTCTTCCTGAGCTGTTTTTGTATTAATTCAAAACAAGTAACCCCACAACAAAAAAGCCAGTTTTAATTCATAAGTTGCAGAGTTAATTTTGTTGTAGAGTACTTGAATCAGGAATTCAACAGGAATGTTGTTTCAGTCTTAACTGGTCATCCAGTTACAGATTTTGATTGAACAGGGCCTTTGGCCTCTGACTGGCCGTAGCTTGATCTCTGATCTGTGATCAGAGCGGTAGTGGAAGGTGAGAAGGCTTTGCTGTCTAGCCTGGTATGTGAGTGTAAACATCTCTGTATGAGCGTAGGGAGGGCTACACCAGTGGTTTAGGGTCGGGGTTGGGAATATAGAGTACTCTAAGATTAGTCTGCTCCTAACTCAGCCTGCACATGGCACTCATGGTTGGCATTCTCCTCAGACTGTACGTTACAGCAGCGTGACAAAGTGCCAGTGTGTCATATCTCCAGGCCTAAGGGACAGGGAAGGGCCACCCTGTCCCAATACACAATAGAGATTAAATCTAATAATGTATGTCCCATATCATCATCTTTATGTATGGAAAGAGCCATGTGAGGAATGGGCTATGGTCAATGTTACATATTCTGTTTAGTTGTATTAGCATGTTATTACAAGTTGTTCCTACAGACTTCAAGATTGATGATGAAAAGCTGAATGAGAACAAAATGTGTTACTTTTTCTGTATCTTCTTAGCAAGTTCATTTTTACATAGACAGTACTTATCTGCCCATATCTGTGATCATCTTGTCACCACTAAATGCTGAGCTTTTTCTCCTGAGAAGTGATGACAGGCGGTGTCTTTCTTAAGGAATGTGTGTGTGTGAGGAATTCTGTCACGAGAGCGGATTCATAAGGTGACCCCCAACCCCTAGTCAGGTGCAGAGTTGAACATAAAGGGGAGTCTGTAAGTGTGAGTAAGAGAGAGGTTGGGAAAGCACAGGAACTAAATCCATAGGTGACAGCTGGTGTGAGTGTGTCTGAGTGTGTCTGAGTGTGTGTTTGAGATAAAGGCAGAGCGTGCGTGATAGAGAATGAGAATGAACATGAGTTTAATTGTTTTCGCCAGGCGTAATAGGACCCATGTCGTCCAAAAGTTATACATTTGATTCATCGGACCAAAGAACATTCTTCCAAAAGTATTTTTGACAAACTTGAGTCAACTTTTTGGACAAGAAGAGTCCCATTATGTCTGACGAAAACCAAACACTGCATTCCACAGTAAGAACCTCATACCAACGTTCAAGCATGGTGGTGGTAGTGTGATGCTTTGGGGATGCTTTGCTGCCTCAGGACCTGGACGACTTGCCTTAATAAAAGGAATCATGAATTCTGCTCGGTATCAGATAATTCTATAGGAGAATGTCAGGCGATCCGTCTGTGAGCTGAAGCTGAAGCGCAGCTGGGTCATGCAGCAAGACAATGATCCAAAACACACAATCAAGTCTACATGGAAATGGCTAAAAAGCAACACATTTGAGGTTTTGGAATGGCCTAGTCAAAGTCCAGACCTAATCCCAATTGAGATGTTGTGGCAGGACTTGAAACACGCAGTTCATGCTTGAAAACCCTGTCGCTGAGTTAAAGCAGTTCTGCATGGAAGAGTGGGCCAAAATTCCTCCACAGCGATGTGAGAGACTGATCAACAACTACAGGAAGCGTTAGGTTGCAGGCATTGCAGTTAAAGGTGGCACAACCAGTTATTGAGTGTAAGGGGGCAATTACTTTTTCACACAGGGGAATTGGGTGTTGCATCACCTTGATCATAAGTATCATATTTTTTTTGTTATTTGTAAACTCAGGCTCCCTTTATCTAATATATATGTATATATATATATTTGTTTTAATAGGGGGTAGATCAGCTTTAATATTGCAGATAGATTGTAACTTCCATCAATGTAATTGTCTATATCACTTCCAATCCCCCATATGTTTTTTTTCCCGCGCATATATATATATATATATATATATATATATATATATATATATATATATATATATATATATATATATATATATATACATACATATCCTTTAAAAATATATTTCCCTTTATTACTTTCCAACCCCACCATCCCTTCCCTAATTGGAGTAAACCAGTGAACAACAATGCTTAGGCCTCTACTTTACTTCATGCTTATACATACTATATACATTTTATGGACACAGTCAATAATTATATTTTGTTTGTTTTTACTCCTGAACTTCCTCCGATCATTTTCATGATGTCCATCTGGTATGCTTCTATATACCATATCTTTCTAACTGTGCTCTTTCACAAAAGCTCACAATATATAACCTATATACTTATTATGGACACAGATTATGTCTTACACTAGTTATCTTGTTGTTATTAGTTGTTGTTATTAGTCCCATCCTTCAGCTCCATTCAACACCTCCCATCTATCTCTTAACACCATCCACATTGGATTTCTATTTGCCATATATTTTTCAACTGTACTGTGATGTTTTACAAAAGTTCTGAACCTTTCTATTCTCATTGTTTCTACAGTTTGTGAATTGAAAATAAAAAATGTTTCTAAAAGTATTATTATATTATTGATCGATTGACTATGACACCCAGTAGTGCTATCTGCAGGGTCAGCTCCATGCAAATATTGCAATCCTTCACCCATTCCTGGACCTGTGTCCAGAAACAAGCTACAAATGGACAGTACCAAAACAAATGATCTAATTATTCTGTCTCTTCACAGCCAAATCTGCAGAACTGGGAAGATTGTATCCCCCATACAAATAACATTCTATTGGTAGCAAGAATTTTATATAATTCTAAGTTTTGAATCCGGCGTCGTTTTGCGTATCAGTTCATAAACACTATGCCATAGAATCGGTACGTCAAAAATCTCTTCCCAACTATTGTGCAGTCTATATGGGACGGCTGTCAATCTTTTGGTCGTTAAATGAAATTGGTAAAAGAAAATATTTATCACAATTTTCTTTAATCAATTATGTTCTTTAATGCAAGGCCGACAGACAAGTTCCTTACTTTTTCCTCCTTCCACTTTGCTCTTCCATTTTTGCGGTAATGCTGCAATTATTTGGTTGTAATTTTGGGTAGAGCAGGCATTTCCATATGTTTTTGTTAGCTGCATGTGCGACATAACTCCACCATTCCTACTGATAATATCATTTACGAAGATTATACATTTTTAAACATTTTCTCAAAAAATAACGTTTTTTTTAATCAATTAGTATATTTGAGTTTAACCACAATATTTGTTGCAATATTTGTTCTGTCATTACTGGAGGATTAAATTGAAATTGCAACCAACTTTCTATGGCTTGTTTTAGAAATAGTGATATTTGGGAGATGATTTCCTTTTCAAATACCTGAAAGTGAGGGGTTGTAATCTGAATAAAGGGAAAAAGTCCCTTCTTGAACATTGGGTGAGACAATATTAGATTTTGGTTGAAGATCTGATAACATTCAGTATAAAAAATATGCAAAAATAGAGAAAATCAGAAAGGGGACAAATACTTTTTCACGGCACTGTATGCATATCTGTATTCCCAGTCATGTGAAATCCATAAATTAGGGCCTAATTAATTCATTTCAATTGACTGATTTCCTTATATGAACTGTAACTCAGTAAAATCTTTGAAATTGTTGCATGTTGCGTTTATATTTTTGTTCAGTGTACAATATACACTGAGTATACAAACCATTAAGAACACCTGCTCTTTCCATGACATAGACTGACCAGGTGAAAGCTATGATCCCTTATTGATGCCACTTATTAAATCCACTTCAATCAGTGTGGATGAAGGGGAGGAGACAGGTTAAAGAAGGATTTCTAAGCCTTGAGACATGGATTGTGTATGTGTGCCATTCAGAGGGTGAATGGGGAAGACAACAGATTTAAGTGCCTTTGAATGGGGTATGGTAGTACAACCTGGTCTCAGACCATTTCATATTATTCTGTAAGTGAATATTACGAATTCTAGCTAGGTGGCCAACGTTAGCTAGGCTAGGGGTTAGGGTTAGGGGTTAAGGTTAGGGTCAAGTTTAGGAGTTAGGTTATAGGGTTAAGGTTAGGGTTAGGGTTAACTAAAAGGGTTACGTTTAGGGGAAGGGTTAGCTAAAAGGGTTAAGGTTAGGGTTAGGGGAAGGGTTAGCTAACATGCTAAGTAGTTGCAAAGTAGCTAAAAAGTAGTAAGTAGTTGAAAAGTTTCTAATTAGCTAAAATGCTAAGGTTGTCCCACCCATCCACCCCGACAACCACCCTACCTTCGTTTTTGCCTTAAGTAACCATCTGTCTTATGTAACCATACCAAACGTAACATTTCATACCCGGATTTACATTTACTAGTCTATGAGACCAGGCTGGATATTAGGTGCCAGGCGCACCGGTTTGTGTTAAGAACTGCAACACTGCTGTTTTCACGCTCAACAGTTTCCCTTGTCTATCAAAAATAGTCCACCACCCAAAGGACATCCAGACAACTTGACACAACTGTGGGAAGCATTGGCATGAACATGTGCCAGCATCCCTGTGGAACGCTTTCAACACCTTGTGGAGTCCATGCCCGATGAATCAAGGCTGTTCTGAGGCCAAAAGGGGGGTGGGGGGGGGGGGGGGTGCAACTCAATATTAGGAAGGTGTTCTCCACACACCTAGGCCTAGGCTATTGATGGATTCAAGACAATGTCGTTTGTATTGATCTCAGATTCTGCCTGTCAGTGTCAAAGTAGCCTGTCATTTCGATCATTTGTGAGGTAAAGTCTCCAGTCATCTAATATGATGTAGAATTGCATGAAATGCACTTATAAAAGGCCACATTCTTCCCGGACCCTAGGCTACAAAATAATTTCCCCATGTGTGCAACTTCTGCAAGCGCCTTGCTTTATTACAAAGGTGATTTATTTTAATGCGTTCCGGTACCTCAGAGCCCCACCCAGGTCACCCCCCTCTCGTGCTCACTTTTTGTTCCGGCACCTCCCAATTTACAAATTAATCACTGGAGATGTAGTGTGTGAAACCTGAACCCATGCCTCTCCACCCCCTCACCCGCCCCAGCCGAGTGGATTCCACATCAGGGATGGGGCAGGGGGGATCACCATTCCACCACCACAAGGCCACAGAGAGAGGCCAACTGCTGCACCCCTCACCAACTGATATTAGTAGCCACAACACGACTACCAAAAATATAAAAATGTATTTGGGTTCTGTACTCCTTGACATGAAGAAAATGAATCATGATTTAAATGACTTAATTCATCCAGAAATGCATGGCCCTCACTCAGACAATCTAAATGGAAGATGCCATTGAATGAATTATGTATAATGGCCTTCTTAAATTAATCCCATTCTGTTCCCCCCAGGTCTGGAGCAGCGGCCAAGCGGGGAGGGAGGACCTGAACCCAGCGATCCTGTATCCATGGAGACAGAAGAGCAGTGGGGGTCTGAGCAGGGTGAAGAGGGACTGGATCATCCCTCCAATCAGGGTGTTGGAGAACAGCAAGCAGGTCCCCGAAAACCTGGTCCAGGTGCTGAATCATGACATCTCATATCTATACTGATGTTAGGGCCTCTATATTGTATACATTAACTGATAAGAGTGTTGGCTAAGTGACTACAATGTAAATGTTAGGGTAACACTGACACTTTTTGGTCCAGTGAAATTGATCTTACCAAACATGGTATGTAAGATCAGTCACGTGATCTAGAAAACCCACTGCTCTCAGACTGAAGTGAACATGGTTATTGTCCAGACAGACAGCCCTTTAAACTGAGAATGAAAGAGCCACGCTGGCCTCTCTGACCTCCAGAACCACTAACCAGTCATGTGCTGTTGTTCTCCCTCTCAGTTCCCATCAGTGACCAAATTCCCATCTGGTACCCTATGTGCTGTTCTGTTCTGTTCACTCTCTTCTCACCCTTACAATGAGATTCTCACCCAGCCTTCCTCCTGCGTTGTTTGTTCCTCCAGATCAAATCAGACAAGATTTTCACCGGAGAAGTGATCTACAAGCTGGAAGGACCAGGGGTTGACCAGGACCCTAAGGACCTGTTTGAGATAGACGATAAAACGGGCTGGATCAGGAGCATGATTCCCCTGGACAGAGAGAAATACAGAAGCTTCACGGTACAACTCACAGGAGAGACATTAGCACTGTTGCCTTTCACACGCAAATTACACTATGTCACAGCAGGTCAGCCAGAAGCCTTCTTTTGTTTGGGTAACAAGGAATGTCCCACAACATAATAGCATGTTATTAAATGTTAGCATGTAATTCAATGTTTTTCAACTAAACATCTACCACTGCGATTTTATTACATTGATTGTCATGGTTGAGTGAGACGGGAAGTTGAGCACGTCTGTTACTGTAGTGGAGTGCTTGCTTCGTAGGCCTACACGAGCAGCCGAATATAGACCCACAGTCAATAAACTGAGAATCATGTAAGAACAGCAAACACTATGAATGAAAAGACGATGTCTCGAAACATATGAGTAATGTTCTGTTTCTGTTCACTATAGCTGAAAGCCTTTGCCCTGTCGCCCAGTGGAGAGAGACTAGAGAATCCCTCCACAATTGAGATCGTAGTGCTGGATCAAAATGATAACCGGCCCAACTTCTCCCAGAAAGACTTTGCTGGGTCTGTTTCTGAATTCTCCGTACCAGGTAAACACATGCACCACCTACACACACCGTGGATACACAGTTGATACACAAAATGTCAACTGATTGGGTAGTGAACTGAGAGAGTGACTGAAGTTGTTTTAATAGGCACATCTGTGATGTCTGTGACTGCGACTGATGCTGACGACCCAACCACAGACAACGCTATCCTGAGCTACTCCATCATTGGCCAGGAGAGCATCCCGCCTCTCTACATCAATAAGACCATGTTTGGCATCAACAACGAGACAGGGTCCATTTACACACGAGACGTGGGCCTAGACCGGGAGGTAGGGGGTCTTCCTTTGTCTTCTCATTGACCCATTATTTAGGTCATACCATTTCTAGTTCAACAAAAGCACAATATTTTGAAAGGTGTTTGAAAGGAAAAACTCATTAATGTAACAGAATATACTGTATGTGACATAAATGACTGTGAACTTCTGTGCATTCTTTACAGGTGGTTAAAGGTTTTAGGTTGAAACTGCAGGTTGCCGACATGTCAGGCATGGGGTTGACCAGTTTTGCCAATGCAGTCATACATGTGACTGACATCAACAACAATCCCCCACGGTTCTCCCCAGACCTGGTGAGTTTCACTGTTTCATCTCTCAGAAGCAGTTAGCTCCCTTCCATCAATTTACTTTTATCAGATAACATAAACAATGTGGACACATCATTCACACCAGGTTCAAAATATAGACATACACATTCACATGTGTTTATATAAACTAAAACACAACACAACTTCTTTGTGTCTCTGTTTCCTGACTTCAGTACACTATGTCAGCTGTGGAGAACAAAGTAGACTTTGCGATTGGATGGGTCAACGCCACAGACAATGATGAGCCAGGGACAGGAAACTGGGAGACCAAATACACCATCGCCAAGGGCAACCCCTCTGGGAACTTTGCCATTCATACAGACCCTGTGACCAACGAGGGTATTTTGTCAGTGGTGAAGGTAAGCCATTCTCCATCTGGCAGGAAGGCGAGAGGGAATGTGTGGGGGTATTCTGGCTCCATGTTAGAATGACAAACGTGACAATCAGTTAATCCAGTTTATTTAGAGCATATATAGAGTATAGAGCCTTGGATAACACACAGTGGTCAAGGCCTTGATACATGACACTGGATCCCCATCTAGTGGTGACTTACTGGGCTGCAAGTCACCAGGCCACGTTAGAGTCCTGTGCTGTGACATTACTGGCTGTAGCTGGCATTTTCAAGCATGTGACTGATGCATAAAATGGACAACAAAATATATGTAACGGTATGTAGTTTAGTTATTTCTCAACATGTACAGTACCAGTCAAAGGTGTTGACACACCTACTCATTCAAACGTTTTTCTTTATTTTGACTATTTTCTACATTGTGGAATAATAGTGAAGACATCAAAACTATGAAATAACACATATGGAATCATATAGTAACCAAAAAAGTGTTAAACAAATCAAAATATATTTTATATTTGAGGTTCTTCAAAGTAGCCACCCTTTGCCTTGATGACAGCTTTGCACACTCTTGAGTAGGTGTGTCCAAACGTTAGACTGGTACTGTCAAACCCACACTATCCAAGTTGTCCTTCAAAATCTCTGCATTTTTTTGCAGGCTCTGGACTACGAGTCCCAAGAGGTGTATACTCTGACTCTGACGGTGGAGAATGTGAACCCTCTCAGCATCAAGGCCCCCAAGGACCCTGTAAGCAGTGCCACGGTGGTGGTGACCGTGGTGAATGAGAACGAGGCCCCACGCTTCAATAAAGACCCCATAGAGATCGTGGTTCCTGAGTCTGTGGTCCCTGGCACCGTGCTGGCCAGTAACATCGCCTACGATCCTGATAATGCAAAACTCAAGTAAGATAGGTGAATCTTAATGTGTTTACACTGAATATATAAGAATATATACGTTTATATACTGTATCTATAAGGAAATTAAAACATTACTGTCATTTCCATCAGGTATGACATACTCAGAGATCCTGAGGGATGGTTGAATATCAATCACGAGACTGGAGAAATTACAGCTAGGAAACCGTTCAATGTCCGCTCCCCTCACGTCAAGAACAACATTTACAATGCAGTCATCAGAGTCACAGACACAGGTGAGTATCCAGAGTTAGCCACTGATTCACCTCACATAACTGGAGACATCATGTCAAGCAGGAAGTGACAGTGAATAATGATGTAATTTCCTCCTAGATGCTGGTGGAATCTCGACCACAGCGTCTCTGGTGATCACTTTGCGGGAGACCAATGACTTCCTCCCTCAGCTGTTCCCCCTGATGGGGACGGTGTGCAGCGAGTCAGGCCGGGAGACATCTGGTCTGTTCCTGACTGCTGTGGATGAGGACCTGCCCCCTCACGCTGAACCCTTCACCTTCCACCTGCAAGACATCAATGTGTCTGCCAACTGGACCATCATACAGGTCAATGGTAAGGACTATATACAGCGACGACAGGATTAGATACTCCATTAGTCCATGTAGGATGGGTTATGGAGTAGTATGCTATGTCTTCTTCTCATTCCAACTCCCTCTCTCTCTGTCTGTCTGTCTGTCTGTGTGTGTCGCTCTCTCTCTCTCTCTCCAGAGACTCATGCAGTGTTGCGACCCCTGGTAGAGCTAGAGACAGGGGAATATGCTGTCACCGTGTTGGTGACTGACTCTGGCACCCCTAGTCTCAGTGCATACGCTCAGGTCAATGTGACTGTGTGTCCGTGTGGGAAAGACGGTGAATGTAAGACCGAAGCTGCTGCCATATTCGGAACACGAGTTGGTGTCAGTTTCATCGCCTTACTGGTCATCATGGCCAGCATCGCACTCCTTCTATGTAAGTTATACCTCATGTAAACCCTCACATCACCTGAACAAAACACATAGCTACATGAATACACACCATTTTCCAAATGTTTCTGTGCAGTGAGATGGGTCTCTGTGTTATCAGTGTTGCTGCTCCTGGCTGTAGCCGTGGGTAACTGCAGACGGCATCATATCAAGAAAGGAGCAGGGCTGCTGGTGGGGGATTCAGACGATGACATCCGTGACAACGTCCTGAACTATGACGAGCAGGGTGGTGGAGAGGAGGATGAGGTCAGACAACATAACACGTTACAGCTGGCAAAACCCAGTTATCTGGTGACATTATCGCCTATCTTGTCCTACAGACACTTCATATTTCTCATCCTTTTCTCTACCTAGAATGCCTTCAACATTGACCTACTGAGGAACCCAGCAGATGTGGGACCATTCCCAACATCCTTCTACCCTCCAGTCTCTGGCATCCCCAGGGGAAAGCAGCCACTTAGGAAAGACTACCCAGACAACCTGCCCTCCCCCTCATATCCACGGAAACCCCCAGCGGACCCCACTGACATTGAGGACTTCATCAACGATGTGAGAGAGGATTCCATTATGGCCCTGGCTATGGCCTGTTGTTGTAGTCATTTGAAATAAGAACGGTCCAAATCCACAGAGAGAAACTAATATGTGCTAAATATGTTAGATTTGTTATTTCTTGTCTATTTGTGTCTCCACAGGGCCTGGAGGCAGCAGACCATGACCCCAATGTCCCTCCCTACGACACAGCTCTGATCTATGACTACGAGGGTGATGGCTCTCTGGCAGGCAGCCTGAGCTCTATCGCCTCAGCCAGCTCAGACGGCGACCAGGACTATGACTACCTCAATGACTGGGGACCACGCTTTAAGAAACTGGCCAACATGTACGACCCACGCTAAGGAGACTGCCTGGTTATTTAGCGACCAGTACATTTACTGTAGCTTTATCCTCAGATGCCATCTATTTTCTCCTAAACTCTACCCAATTCCCTATACTTCATCATACATCCTCCCTACTCTGCTTGAAGCTAGAACCTGATATCATCCTCTACGTGTAGGACAGGGTAGGGATTTGGCTGATTGGCAGAAGTTTAGAGCAGATCTCTGTGTTCCTATTCCTTCTCAGGTTTCCAATTGTCTCCAGCAGTGCATTAGCTCAATTCTTTAGGCTCTTTTGACACAACATATTGTCCTCCTCCCATCTCTCTCTTTGCAACTGTAAAGGTCACGGTTGTCATTTGAGGTACTATCCTGGGTAATGTTGATATTCTCTTCACAGTTCAGTGAGTTTCTGACAGGTTTGATGAGACAACACAGCCTTCTGCAGCATATGAATGGTTCACCTTGTGCTGAGTGGAACGCGTGTGTCTGCAGAATGGAGAAGGGAAGGAAACACATGGTAGAGCATACCAATGAGGGAAGAGAAACATGCACTGTAGTCCTCCAGTCAGTCAGTCCACCCATAGAGCCACAGTGGCCTTACCAGTCAGGTGTGTTGTCTTGAGGTTTCTCTAATAGTTTTTGGTTTGTTTTTGTAGAAAGCTTTTTATGTGGGAGGAATGTAGAGAAAGGTTGACCATGTACTTGAACAGTGATAGCAAAAAGGGCTAAGCATGCAATTAAGGAAACAGAACGTCTGTGGGATTGTACATTTTAAATACTGTATGTGACCACTACAATTTGAAAACATTTAGATTTTCTAAATACTGTTAGTTGTTTTCCTTTTTTTTGTATAAATATTTTGTACATACATTTTCCATTAATATCTTTACATTTTGTTTTTCCCTCCTAAATCAAAATCTACGTGGAGGTCTATACACTTGTTTGATAGTTTGTTAACTCTCCTCCCATTTCAGTTTTTTACACCTACAGTTGATAGAACATTTGAAGCCAATAACCAATGCCATAACATTTGAGGAGATATGGCTTGGTGGACATTTTTACAACATAATGCAATGCTCAAACTTCTGTGAGAACCAATGGTTTGGATGTGACATTTTTGTTCTTGATTGACATGTATAAATGATTTACAATTTAGATTTTACTGACATCTTTACATAATAACATACAAACAAATGTTTCAAAGCAGTGGTCTCATTACTATTAATTTATAATACTCTTTATAATAACAATAATAAAAAAAAGAGGACAATTGCTTGAAGTCATATTGAAGTTTGGTAAACAGAACACAAGATGGTGCTGGCAACTCAAGGACAGTTTAAATAAAGCTTTATTTAAAAAACCCTGAGCATCACAGGGATTTTGGAGCAAATCACAGTTTTCCAACTCAAGTTAGGATTCTGCCCATAATACAATTAACTGCATATCCACTGCAGCAATAAACAATCTTTATTGGTACAACACTTATGCCATGCTTAGGCTGACCCAAACCAAGTTAATCAAACAGAAGCATCCTTACAAGTGCTACTTACTCTGCGTATGGTTGAAATACTCTTCAAACCTAAAAAAAGGCCCACCAAATGTTCCCTCTAAGGAACTGAAAGAGGACCAGTGGTCCTAAAAGGTCTACAAGTTTTCACTGTTCCTCTCCAATATCTTGAGCAATATCAGTCCTAATACTAACAGATACTCCATACTCTGTAGTGAATGGACATTGATCAACAAACTGAACTGATCTCCACCAGGAAAAGCAGGTGAGGTGGCACTTAACTGTTTATAGTGATTGGTGTACTGGAAACTTGCAGCTCTGGTCCTCCTATACACTGGAGGAGTGTTGAGACTGACCGGGTCATCCAGGCCTCAGGTTAGATGGTCATCATCGTCATCCTTCCTACGAGGAGGTGGGCGTGGCTCATCATCCTCCCCTGTGTCCTGCTTGTCCTTCTCTGCTTCGATCCAGCTCTGAGGGGCGATCATCTTCTTGGGCCCGTGGGGAGGGGGTCCCAGCAGAGCCTCGATGTCCTCATAGTTCACCACTTCCCGCTCCAGGAGAGCATTGGCCAACTGAAAATACACACAGAGAGAAAGACTGTTAGCCAACTGTGAATGCAAAGTTATGTTTGACAATGGAATACAAAGCATGATGAGTGTTTAAAGATGGTAGCTATATAGACATCACAAATCCACTGTATATCACACAAAAATGTGGCTAACAAATGTGGAATGAGGGTCTTACCATTATCAGCTTGTCTCTGTTATCCAGAAGCAGTTTCTCTGTCTGTCTGTAGGCACGTGCTATCAACAGTTTAGCTTCCTGCAAGAACCAAAATACAAGCCATACTTCACAAGGTTATCGCCAATGAACAGAACTACAGGTTAACTTACAACAGGGGAATCTACTACTCGTACTGTTTGGTCTCTAAAGTGTAGTTGGGCGGGTGCAGACTTACGTGGTCCATCTGCTGCTGGAGGCCCTGGCTGAAGGGCCTGCGTCCCACCGCCCCCTGCTCCTCTGTCTCAGGGAAGGACACCTGACCCACACTGGAGGACATGCCATACTGCTTCACCATGGAGTAGGCCACACGAGTCACCTTCCGCAGGTCATCCTGGGCACCTAGCGCAGAGACCAACATGTCTCACAGACTGAATGCTATAGGTGTGTGCATGTTGTGATGAACGGTCAGACGCCCTACCTGTGGTGACCTTGTTGAAGGTGATGGCCTCCGAGGCTCTTCCTCCTAGAGCCATACACATCCTCTCAAACAGCTGTTCTTTGGAGAACAGGTACTGGTCTCTGGGCAGGATCTGGGCAAAGCCCAGGGCAGCGTTGGTCCTGGGGGCAATGGACACCTGGCAAACAAGACATCCAGTGAATATATCACTATTGTACAATATATGGCCATCTAGAATGTTTTTGGTCCTGTTCATTTATCCATAGTATTCAACAACATCGCATTGAGCAAAGACACACTGACAGTAGTGGATAGACAGCTATGGAGGTGGTGTGTCACCTTCATGAGTGCCTCTGTGTGCTCTAACAGCCATCCAACCACGGCATGGCCAGACTCATGGAACGCTACAATCCTCTGCTCCTCTTTGGACAGGATCTTACTTTTCTTCACACTTCCTGTACACACAAATGTAGAAAGTCAATAAGGGATCAGAAATCAATCTCTACCACAACAACTTTGCCCGGGTGAGTTCCATGGTGGCAGACATTCAGACATCGTCATGAGCTCGTACCGGCTATGACTCTCTCCACAGCGTACTCAAAGTTGAAGGTGTCGATGGACTTGTAGCCTTCCCTGGCAGCGTGCAGGGCTGCTTCATTACAGATATTGGCAATGTCTGCCCCTGAGAGAGTAATGCACAATCACATTAATACATCAGTGTATTCTGAAAACTGTGAGCCTATGTTCAGCGACAGCATACAAGAGGGTGAATATACAGTCTTTATAGCAGGGTGCCATTAGTCTGTATTTGTGTGTGTGTGCAAGAGACCCACAGAGTAACATCCGCCATGTGCTACATACCACTGAACCCTGGGGTGAGCTCTGCCAGACGCAGGGAATAACTGCTGGCTGGGTGGGTGAGCTTTAGTATCTTCAGGTGCTGCTCGAAGATCTCCTTCCTCTCCTGAAATGCACAAGAAGGAAACAGCTCCTGCATACTTAATACGTTGGAGATCTTCTGGACATAGATACTTTCAAAGGACAGGGCACCGTACCTGCAGAGTGGGAAGGTCAATAAATATGTGCCTGTCCAGTCTCCCTGGTCTCATGAGAGCATTGTCCAAAATGTCCGCCCGGTTTGTGGAGGCCAGGACTATCACATGGTCAGTAGTGCCCATTCCTATTGGGAGAATGATAATAAACATTACACAAGTACAAACAACGTTGTTGAATAGTCAAAAAAATCATTCAACCTTCACATGTCAGTTATGATAAAGAGATTGATAACCGTGACGAAGTAGTGGAAAACTATTTGTGTAACCCTAATCTGGGTTAACTCAGAACAAACCCCCTCCTCACCGTCCATCTCCACCAGCAGCTGATTGAGGGTCTGCTCTTCCTCGGTGTTCGAGAAGCCAGACATGTTATTGGAGCGCTTCTTTCCCACAGCATCAATTTCATCTATGTAGACGATGCAAGGGGCTCGGGCACGCGCCTCTTTGAACAGACTCCTCACCCTGGCAGCACCAAGACCTGCACTTACAGACAAAATATACTTTATTATTGCTTTGACTCGTTGTCCACCTTGCAGTCTTCTTTGGACAACTTCAATACATAAAACTGATTACTGATATGACTTCTGATTGGGAGCAGTGTAAATCTTACCCCCAATCACTTCTACAAACTCAGAGCCCGCCATGGCCAGGAAGGGCACCTGTGCCTCTGTGGCCACAGCCTTGGCCAGCAGAGTCTTTCCACAGCCTGGGGGCCCCAGCAGCAGGGAACCTTTGGGGACTTTGGCCCCCAGGTTGAGGTACCTGTCTGGGCACTGCCAAGAGAGAACAGGGGTCTGTAAGACACTGAGGAACCGGTTGACATTGCTAATAACCATCACACAAATCACCTCTTTACATTTGCCCTCTTACCTTCAAATAGTCAACAAACTCCTTCACCTCCATCTTTGCCTCGTGCATGCCTGCCACATCTTTGAAACGCACACCCTTCCCAGACTTGCCATCCACGATAGTGAACTTGGCCATTTTCAGCTGGTTCTGTTGAGCACATCACAGATGAGCATGAGAAACACAACAAAATGGCTAAGACCACTAGTAAACGAAAAACAGTTCAACGGCCCCTACTTACAAATGCACTGAAGCCGCCCTCTCTTCCACCCATGCCAGCCAGGCGGAAGATATACCACAGGATTGCCACCCCAATGGCAGCCATTCCAAGGGCATAAAGTGCACTGTGACAGAAACAGAGACAAAAGCAGTATTGTACCAATGCCATGGAAACACATATTACATGTTATTAAGTTATAAACATATTACATGTTACCTAACCATGGCATGCATGTGATATTCATTATTGCATGATCAGGTCACAGATGCATCTGTTGGTTGAGAGTCAGGTACTCACTTTCCAAAGAAGCCAGTGCGCTTGTAGGAGACTGGTATCCTGTCCTTGGCGTCAATATTCAGCTCCTCTTCTGAAGCTCTAAGCTTCTCCTCAAATTTGTCAATGTTGGCCACCTGCATACGATACATCAGAGCCAGCCTCTGCACGCAGACGGACGGAGGAAGCATGTTAAGGGGGGATATTTCACTGAACATCATCTAGATACCTGTGCTTATAAATAGGTGACATGGCCATCACGTCAACATTAAAGTGGGGATAGAATGTATCAACATTCTAAAAGCTGAGGGGTATACTACAAAGTGGGATCAATGAGTTAGCCAGGTAACATTGATAAGCAACCAGAAATAACAATTGATTTTCTGGTTCATTAAAAAGCTAAATTTAGATATGCGTTTTCATTTGTTGAATCAATTAGACCATGCCCATTTCAAGCTCATCTTTCTAAAAAATAAAAAGATATCCAAATATTTTGGCAAGGTAGCTGGTTAACCCCTTGATTCTGCTTTGTAGTATACCCTGATCTACTGTACATCAGTGTCTAGATTCTAGAATGAGGAAAAGGAACGTACAGGCCTTCCGAAGATGACTGCTCCAGGGTGGAGGTAGATCTCCACGATGTCGCTCTCAGGGACCACCTGCACACGAGACACCTCACCCTTGGCCAGCATCTCATTGACGAAATCATTCCAGGAGATGTTTCCCCCGCTGGTATTGATGGAGTTGAGCACGCTCATGATGAGGGCGATGATGAAGAGAGTGCGCAGACGTTCCCTGTACATCTGATCCTCCTGCTCCCGCCGCTTCTTCTCCTCTGAAAGACAATGGGGAATGAAGAGGGGCAGCTAACAACTCACCTGTGTCATCATGGCACAAGGTATCTAATATAAAGGACTGTAGCCTGAATGCAATGCTTCGTTGACATTTCTTATTAACCTTCATCTTCCTCTGGAGTTTTCCCCTTAGGTCCATCACTCTTCTTTTTATCTTGTTGGTTAGACTGAGATGTACTGAAATAATTTGTGGAACCTGCAATGATAGGTTACTAGTCAGTGTCATCAGACTGGAAAATAGTAGACCAACTTCGAATTATTGGGTGGGGTGGCTGCTTACCTAAAATATTCCACAGGCCAACAGGGTTTTTGAACAAGTTGTTCTTGATCAGTAGCTTACTTATTGCTGTCAATCTGGGACTCATGGGTCTGTGTAGAAGATGCTGGAGAAAGAAGTGGTAACATAACATTAGACTAGGACCTTTTCCTGTTACTCACAGGTACAGTAGTTACAGTACATAAAAGAGGAGTGGCATGACCATTGTGATATGAATGACAGTGGGCTATTGTCATGGTGGAAACAAAGACAGGCTACTAACCTGAATGAGTCCAGGGTTGAGGCCATAATGTGGTTGAGTCGCAAATGGACGAAGTGAGCCTGATAATCTTTTACACTTCATACATGTCGATTGCTGCAGTTTGACGCCATCGTTGTTTGGACGCTTGTTGACAAATTGACAGTTGTTGCGTCCTGACACGGTCCATATTATGGTCTTGTAATTGCTACAAGAACTGGCACGTCGCAGAGCTGCCATATCCCTGCCTGCTAGGCTACCTAACGTTCGCACAGGTTAGCTTCAACTACAGTACAGCTGGCTAGCTAATAAAACGGACATGGTCACCATTAGCAGTGCATTCACTACCTGGCTAGCTAGCTTCAATAATTCAATAACAATGGGCTTTCGATCTTGAGGTTGCAGCAGTGGTCAGCGCGGTATTTTGTTATCAAATAAGCTAACTAGATAGTTAGCTAACTGTTGTTATGCAACATGACAAGTATAATAAAGATGGTTTGCTACATTAAAGATATATCACTCCTCACACTGATCCGTCCTCAGCATATGTACAACTGTCTCTGTATGTTATACGACAAGGTTTCGTTCACAAATCTTCTGATATGCTCTGAAATGTAGATGTACCCATTATTCTGTTTTGGTAAGGAATTTGTATCATTGCAGCAAGGTCAGTGAATTAAATGGGTCAAATTCCTTGTTAAGCTGACCACGAGAGCAAATGAGCACATACATATCCTGACGCACTTAAAAAGTGTTTGCTAAACCCTGAACTTTAACACCGAGAGCTATATTTCGTTTGATCAAAGAGCATCTATTTATCTGATTTGATTCAATATTCACGCTGAGATAGACATACATTTCAATTTACAGAAAATATATAATTTATTGTCAGTAAATATATATCATAGATATATAGAGAAAAGTCAGCACTGAACTGCCCTTTGACCCTTGTCTGATTATGTCACGATGTTGCTTCATGAGCGTCCTACCTGCGCAGGATTTTCCCAGCCAGCAAACACGTTTCTTGAGATAAAAATGCCACATAGAATAGATGCTAACTGTAAAAAAAATACAAAAATACACGTATTATTGGCAATGTGCGTGTGCGCTGATACAATATTGTATTTTACTGTTTCTGCCTCTCGTGTATGCTAAATAAAGTCTCAATGGACGTTGCTGTAGTTACAAAAGTAGCCACCAGAGGTAGCTATTGCATCGCGCACTCATTGTGTTTATATTTAGAAAATAGAACATTCCTCAATACTCATCTTTTATCAGTAAAATCATGGTGAAACAGCTTGGAAAGTTTTGTTGTTGTTCATAAAGGTTTGTGCATGACATTGTGATTGTAAAAGCTGCCCTGCCTAAGAAATACCAGAGAAAATCTGATAGCCTGGTAGACTAAGGTAATACCAAAAATGATATACTCTGTTGTAGCCTAATACAGCCTAATCAATGACAACGTCCCCTTTCACACCGTCTGGGCTGAAGTGGAGCGGTTTGAGAGCTTCAAGTTCCTCGGTGTCCACATCACTAAGGATCTATTATGGTCCAAACACACCAACACAGTCGTGAAGAGGTCATGCCACAGGAGGCTGAAAAGATTTGGCATGGGCCCTCAGATCCTCAAAAAGTTATACAGCTGCCCCATTGAAAGCCAGTTCACTGCTTGGTATGGAAACTGCTTGGCATCTGACCGCAAGCTGCTACAGAGGGTAGTGCGTACGGCCCAGTACATCACTGGGGCCGAGCTCCCTGCCATCCAGGACCTCTATACTAGGCGGTGTCAGAGGAAAGCCCTAAAAATGGTAAAAGACTCCAGCCACCCAAGTCATAGACTGTTCTCTTTGCTACCGCACGGCAAGCGGTACCGATTAGTTAAATAGTTAACCGAATAGCGGTACCGATTAGTTAAATTGTTAACCAAATACAGTGGAAGTCGGAAGTTTACATACACTTAGGTTGGAGTCATTCAAACTCGTTTTTCAACCACTCAACAAATGTATTGTTAAAAAACTATAGTTTTGGCAAGTCGGTTAGAACATCTACTTTGTGCATGACACAAGTAATTTTTCCAACAATTGTTTACAGACAGATTATTTCACTGTATCACAATTCCAGTGGGTCAGAAGTTTACATACACTAAATTGACTGTGCCTTTAAACAGCATGGAAAATTCCAGAAAATGATGTCATGGCTTTAGAAGTTTCTGATAGGCTAACTGACATCATTTGAGTCAATTGGAGGTGTACCCGTGGATGTATTTCAAGGCCTACCTTCAAACTTTGCTTGACATCATGGGAAAATCAAAAGAAATCAGCAAAAAAAATGGTAGACCTCCACAAGTCTGGTTCATCCTTGAGAGCAATTTCCAAACGCCTGAAGGTACAACGTTCATCTGTACAAACAATAGTACGCAAGTATAAACACCATGGGACCATGCAGCCATCATACCGCTCAGGAAGGAGACGCGTTCTGTCTCCTAGAGATGAACGTAATTTGGTGCAAAGGACCTTGTGAAGATGCTGGAGGAAACGGGTACAAAAGTATCTATATCCACAGTAAAACGAGTCCTATATCGACATAACCTGAAAGGCCGCTCAGCAAGGAAGAAGCCACTGCTCCAAAACCGTCATAAAAAAACCAGACTACGGTTTGCAACTGCACATGGGGATAAAGCTACCCAGACTATCTGTATTTACCCTTTCTGCACTAACTTTTTTGAATCATCACATACACTGCTGCTACTGTTTACCTCCCGAGTGGCGCAGTGGTCTAAGGCACTGCTGTGCCACTAGAGATCCTGGTTCGAATCCAGGCTCTGTTGTAGCCGGCCGCGACCGGGAGACCCATGGGGCGGCGCACAATTGGTCCAGGGTAGGGGAGGGAATGGCCGACAGGGATGTAGCTCAGTTGGTACAGCATGGCGTTTGCAACGCCAGGGTTGTGGGTTCGATTCCCACGGGGGGCCAGTATAAAAAATTATGTATGCTCTAACTGTAAGTCGCTCTGGATAAGAGCGTCTGCTAAATGACTAAAATGTACTTTATTCCTAGTTATATGTACATGTCTACCTCAATTACGTCATACCCCTGCACATCGAGTCAGTTACATTTTGTGATTTACTTGACTATTTACTATTCTTTTTCCATTTTCTTTCTATCTGCATTGTTGGGAATGGCCCGTAAGTAAGCGTTTCACTGTTAGTAAATACACCTGTCGTTTACGAAGCATGTGACACATAAAAAAAAAAGGAACTCCTACACGCATGCAGTATGACCTGTATGTCCATTTAATAATGTAGAGGACCATTAAACAAATTATGCTTTGAGAGGCAAAATAAAGGCCCACCCCCATCATCGTGACGAACATTTAAATAAGCCAATGAAAAAACAGATTCAAGAGAAAAATACATATGTTAACCAATGATTGCTCTTCTTACATCTCCGTGCAGGTCATGTTGCCGCCCAGCAGAGGCCGCTCTTCAATGGGTGCAATCGATATGCATTACCAAATTACCCAAACCTGTCTTACTTTCAAAGTGTGCACAGGTCATCATCATCAACAACAACAATGTTGTGATATTGAGATTGTAGTTGTCAACGGTAAGAAATCATGCATCGATAATTGCACTGAGAAAAAGTGTTTTGGAAGTGAAATAGGCTATTCAGACCTGTCCTGTGATCTGGACATTTGGGACAGACTAGGGTGCTAGTTTCCTGTAAATGTGCTTTGGTTCTACTGACATCATGAGTAGGACTACGATAAGATTTAAGTATGCAATAATACGTTTGTTCACGTGAATAATAATAATACGATATGAGGTATCTTAATCCATCACGCTGGGCGAGGTAAATCAAGTGCACCCAGCCATCGTACTCCATTTCCTTTGCTTGCTCTCCCAACTGTATAATGGAAATGGGTCCCCAACCATGGAAATTGAAGTAATCCGTCAACCATGTTCGCGCCTTCAGATTATTGTATCAATGTAGATTTTGTACATTGATTTGATCCATAATGGCGCAAGTTTCATCGCTGCACAAATAGTACCCGCCCACATTCAAAAGCCAATCACAATCAGTGTTTCATTTGGCCTCTTTCCTTTAGCCCCATATCGAAGTCAAAGCCCGTCTGGAAACAGTTTGCAAGGTGTCGTTAAAGAAGATTAAGCCGAAACAAAATATCGTTTTTAGCTACTTTAAGTTTACCTCTCAAGGCTCCCGTTTAGATTACCGAGCATACAAAGCTTCATTTCAGACCATGGTGACAAAATACAAATTCTCCATGAACGTTTTCGAGAAGATCTTAAGCTTTCTCTGTCGGTTGTTGGTGTTCAGGAATTAGCAAGCTAGTTAGCACTAGCCTAGAAATATTAGCTAGCTAACTAGCCTAGCTTGCTAACATTCGCTTCCAGTAGTCGGATTTTCAACTACGATGTTTGCAACATTTCTTGGATGTCTACGGACGGCAGATTGCTGAACCAGAGGGCCTCAAATGGGAAAAACAAGCATCGGACAGGAATATCGCCGATAAGCTTGTCGATGTAACACAGATTCTGTCGAAGGTAAGACGCAATAACATTAGTTGGCTAGCTAGCTGTGTTTGTTATGTGACTAACGTTAGTGAACTAGATATGTTAGATAGCTAAACAGCTAAGGCTAACGGTATAATTAACTAGATAACATGGCTTCGTGCTTGAGTCGAAGGAATGTGTTATGAAGCTAGTTGACCCCCCCAGTATTCTAACTACGTACGCGTTTAACTAGCAAGATGGCAAGTAAGGTCTTAATCTAGGCGAAAAGCGTGGCAAACTAGCCTGCGAGTAGTTTGTGGACCTACAGATCCTGCTAATGTTATAGCTAGATATTTAGTTGCATAGGTAGTTGGGATATACTCCCAAATGTATTTGAAAAGCTTCAGTGCCATCCATGTAATAGCCTACACTTATCTTCAGGCGATTTATCTATTTTGTTGTTAAAAAAAGAACGAACACCATGTGTTCAAGGGAATACTATATCACTGCCAGTGACGTTTTTACAGACAACTCATCTGCTTATTTCTTTGTGGAAAAAGACACCGAGATGGGATGAAATAATAGGTTATTATGTTGTGTAATGCAGTGGTGAGATTAGCTAAGACTAGCATCATAATAAATTAGTGCTTTCCAAAGTTGCTGGACTTCTCCTTGATTTGGCAATGTTTGTTTGCCTAGTCGACTCATGGATCCAGGATTGGTACTTTGATTAGAATATTTTACTGTAATGTATTAACACAGTTACTGTGAAATGTGTCATTTACTATGTCCTAACAAGAGCATCATTATGGTTGTCATCAAAGTAATACAGGTGTGCAGTGTTTTCGAATTAATTCATATAGTAGTCCCAATGCCATTGGTTTCAGGCTCTATAATTTGAGTGGCTGTGGAATGGTATGAACATTTCAAGTCAACAAGAAGTCAAAATAGTAAGGCTTTGACTTCTGGTTGTGGGAGAGCATGAAAAGATGAGCATGGTTCTTAACAAATGACACTGTACTTGGAGTAGACTGTGGTTGATAACGTTTTGGTGCAGTATCAGTGATGTTGAAAACACTGCAGTGGAGCTGCTGGCTGTATTTTCTTACAGAGATACTCTGAGCTCTTCAGCTTGTTGGGCGTTCACATTGAAATTCACTGCAGACGCAGCAATGCATGTAATCCCCCACCACCACCTTTGTCAAGACGTTGGAAGCCCCAATTTCGTGTGTCTTAGTTTCTGTAGTTATTTTGCAACTACATCCCTCTTCTTTTTTTTATGTAAATACAACTTGGCTCTGTGTTGGATGTATTAAATCAACTTTATACAATAAGTAGCCCTGGTACCTGGTGCAACACGTATTTCGCGATGTATCCACTTGGTACACTCCCCTGTTAGTTTCAGCTTTAGGGTGAGGTTTTGGAGAACTTTATAGCCAAGATGGAGATTTTCACCAGTGTCCTGTTGTAGTGTGTAAGCCTGAGACAGGAAATTGAGTCCTGCCTGGGTCAGTGAGGTCAGGAGCTGTGTTGGGAGCTGGGATTTCTCAGAACGATTTCCTGTTCAAGGCAGACATCCGGTGTGCCCGGTCTTCAGCTGCCTAAGTGAGCCACTTTGACTCAGGTTCAGAGACCGTGGTTCCTGTTGTGTCCTGGCCCAAGTCTCCTGAACATTAGCCCATTTGTGGTCATGGCAGTGCCACTATTTTACATAGTCCCTCAGTGCCCTCTCCTGCCTACACGGTGTGTAACGTGACACCTTCAGCAATGGCAGACTGGCTAATAGGGGCAGAAATATAAATTGCAGTGGGGAACAATGTGTCCCTCACAATGCCTCTCTGGCAGTCTGGATTGGAGGGCCTTGTTCAGTTTGGCGTGTTATGTCTTGTGTAGAGGAGAGTGACAAGGCTTCCGCAAGTCTGTACATCCTCCATCTGTGTTTATGTTGCTGCTCTGTGCGACTATCTTAACCTGTGGTGCAGGAAAGACACAGCAAAACATCAGTACTGTGACTGTCTGTGGTCTGTCCCACCACATCCTCTCTACACGTTGGCCCTGAGGTCAGTGTGCAGTAGCTGCATTGGCCCCACACTTGTTGTGGCATGCATTGCTGAGAAACTGCTCACCTAAAGATTAACAATGTTTATACCCAGGCAACTGTTTCCATTGGATTGAGTCACAGCTCTGACAAGGTGTTGGATCTTGAATCACAATGTTTTTTATTTTTGTTTACTCTGGTTCCAGGCCACATGTTTGAATGTGGGAAGGAAGGTTTTGTTATGTTATGAGCTAATGATAAACCCAGTCATGTAGCTGGCCCCACCAATACTCTGGACAGCATTAGGGTATAGCCAGTGTTCCAGAATCTTCTGTGTCCACAGAATGGGGCTAGCATTCGCTTTTTTTCTTTGCGGTGTAAATCTTTTATAACATTCTCCCAGCTAGCGCAATCTCTCTGGACTGTCGATTGCCATTTAAACCCCTTTGAAATCGTTCCCCCTCCCTCCACACAAACAAAAAATATCAAAATGGCTGTGTCTCAGTCTCCCTGCTCTGCCCCAGGGACAGGGATGCCTCATTTGGAGTTTTGAAGGTCCTGTGTCTGATGCCTCCTCTCCTGGTCACAGGTTTTGCTCACGTCTTCCACTGCAGCACTTTTAATCATATTTATTCCCTGACTCTTATAGATCAAAGGGAACGGGTCTCCCCTCCTCTGGTTTGCTGCAGTTTTAAAACCTAACTTTTAACAGTTTTGCTTTTGATCTTTTGATAAGGGCACACTTGAAGCGGAACATTTTGGTATTGCTTTTAAGGTGAGAAGCACAGTGTTATTTTTCAGAGACCAATACATTTCCCCCCCAAACATTATGTCATGAAGCAAAAGCTTCAATTATAGGCTTTTGCTTCCTTGTTTACAGTTGGATGCTGTTGTACCTTTGTGTATTTCCTCCCAAAAAGTCCAGCACTTTATGTTCAAGAAGTTTTTGTATGAGAGAGCAGTTTCTGTGTCAAGTGTGGGGGAGGTTACAGCTTTGCTAACGTGGGCAGATGTGAGCTGGGAAGGATCACAATCACAAGGGGGGGGGGGGTGTAAATCTGAAGACAACAGTTGGTGTTTTGATTGGATGTGCTTAGCACTGCGTGATGCATTATCCATACGTGGCACTAAGAATGTCCTTTGGTAGCTGGCTTGGCTGGCCAGTTCTTCAGTCACTGCCTGTGAGCCCCTGAAAGAGGAGAGCTCTGACGTGTCCTCTGTGCTGCTCTGTCCTGTCTGGGTGGAGAGAGACCAAACTCAGCTCACATGGAATCGCTTGCCTCAGTCGCTCCTCCTCACTCTTAAATGTTTCATACTTAGTTTAACTCTCCCTCGGCTGCTCAAGTTCTAAGTGAGCAGGGTTTTATCCAGCGTTTGAAATGCTTGGGAGGAGAAGGACTGCCATTTTAGAAATGGGTTTAGGCTGCTGGCTAGAGTTGTGCCAGAGAATTGAATTTCCTGTGGGTTGTTGTGGGCTCGTATCTCCCCTCTCCTTTTGGTGATGAGCTGGGTGGGTGGGGGAGCGTGGCCTGGCTGAATCTCAATCACTGGGGCCTTCAGCTCTGCTGTCCTTTTGATGGGGCAGCTGCAGCCATTCAATCGGTCCATTTACATTGAAATGCAGCGACAGGAAGGGGGATGGGGTCGTGGGGCAGTGCGTGACTGAAAAGCATACCTAAGCAAAGACCAAAGAGGACGTCCTCCACGGGGCTGTGACACTTTGTTTCCACTAGCCGTGGTGCCATATACATCACACAAAGGCCCTAAGCACCCTCCTTTGACCACCAAGGACATTTATACTACTCAGCTATTATTTTTGTTTTTTTTATACAACCAAGCTTTGATTTGTGGAGTTTGTTTGTTCAATCTCTTTACAACAATTAGCAGCTGAAGTTTTTGTTTGCTTTTGTGGTTTGCACATTGCCAATGTATTTTAACCACACATTTGTTATGATTCTTTCATCACATTGTTTCCACCATATTCTCTGGCTTGTTTCCATTAGCCTATACTCTGGTTGTTATTATGCATTGGATTCAGTCCTTCCCACTGCCAGTTCTAATGGGTGTCACACTGTGATCTTGGATGTTAAACTAAGCCTGCACACAGGAACTTTCTGTTACTCATTAGGGTTTGATAGACAACTGTGTTTCAGACAAATGAGGCCAGTGTGTCACATGACTAGGTTGATATAGCTAGCTTTCCAGGATTGCTTGGAGCTCTTTTGTGAAGTGACACTGATTTGGAGGCTCTGTCTGGTGGGGGATGGGTTTGCCTGTGACTTGTGTAGGGTTGGTTGGGTGTTTTTCTACATGCTCTGAGCTGTTCGTTTGGACAGGTTTAGGTTTGTCCTGCTTGCCCAGTGGGTACCTTCACCTGACTGTTGAGATCGCCTTGCATAGTTCCTTCTAAGGTTAAAGCATGCTTCAGTTTGTTTTGCACCCAAATACTGTTTCCTCTTGCAGCCAAGCCAACTGTCCTTAAAACCAGTTAGTGGTGTTTGAGTCTATAGATTGTCAACACCTGCTGGCTGCAGTGCTGTTTGATACTCCTGTTTTTCCTGAAATGTCTCATACAGTGCAGTCGGAAAGTATTCAGAGCCCTTGACTTTTTCCTCGTTTTGTTTACGTTACAGCCGTATTCGAAAATTGGTTAAAATAACATTTTCCTCATCACACAATACACACAATGGCAAAGCAAAAACAGGCTGCTAGAAATGTTTGCTAATTTATTAAAAATAAAAACAGAAATATCACACTTAAGTATTCAGATCCTTGTTGATGCACCTTTGGCAGTGATTACAGCCTCATCTTCTTGGGTATGACTCTACAAGCTTGGCACATCTGTATTTGGAATTTCTCCCATTCTTCTCTGCAGATCATCTCAAGCTCTGTCAGGTTGGATGGGGAGCGTCGCTGCTCAGTTATTTTCAGGTCTCTCCAGAGATGTTCAAGTCCGGGCTCTGCCTGGGCCACTCAAGGACATTCAGAGACTTGTCCCGAAGCCACTCCTGCGTTGTCTTGGTTGTGTGCTTAGGGTCGTGGTCCTGTTGGAAGTTGAACCCTTGCCCCAGTCTGAGGTCCTAAGTGCTCAGGAGCAGATTTTCATCAATGATCTCTCTGTACTTTGCTCTGTTCATCTTTCCCTCGATCCTGACTAGTCTCCCAGTCCCTGAAAAACATCTCCATAGCATGATGCTGATGATGCTGCCACCACCATGCTTCAACGTAGGGATGGTATTGGCTAGGTGATGAGCGGTGCCTGGTTTCCTCCAGACGTGACGCTTGGCATTTAGGCCAAAGAGTTCAGTCTCGGTTTCAGACTTGTTTCTCATGGTCAGAGTCTTTAGGTGCCTTTTGGCAAACTCCCAGCGGGCTTTCATGTGCCTTTATACTGAGGAGTGGCTTCCGCTTGGCCACTCTACCATAAAGGTCTGATTGGTGGAGTGCTGCAGAGATGGTTGTCCTTCTGGAAGGTTTTCCCATCTCCACAGAGGAACTCTGGAGCTCTGTCAGTGACCATTGGGTTCTTGGTCACCTCCCTGACCAAGGCCCTTCTCCCCGGATTACTCAGTTTGGCCAGGCGGCCAGCTCTAGGAAGAGTCTTGGTGGTTCCAAACGTCTTCCATTGAAGAATGATGGAGGCCACTGTGTTCTTGGGGACCTTCAATGCTGCATAATTTTTGTACCCTTCCCCAGATCTGTGTCTCGACACAATCCTGTCTCTGAGCTCTACGGACAATTCCTTCGACCTCATGGGTTTTGCTCTGACATGCACTGTCAAATGTGGGACCTTATATAGACCGGTGTGTGCCTTTCCAAATCATGTCCAATCAATTTAATTTACCACAGGTGGACTCCAATCAAGTTGTAGAAACATCTGAAGGATGATCAATGGAAACAGGATGCACCTCAGCTCAATTTCGAGTCTCATAGCAAAGGGTCGGAATACTTATGTAAATAAGGTATTTCTGTTCTGATTTTTTTTGTATACAGCTGCAAAAAATTCTAGCCCTGTTTTCGCTTTGTCATTATGGGGTATCGTGTGTAAATTGATGAGGAGAAACATGTATTTAATCCATTTTAGAATAAGGCTGTAACGTAGAAAGTCAAGGGGTCTGAATACTTTCACAATGCACTGTACCTCCTGCAGTTAACTGGAATAGTCTGCGTGGGGAAAACACCTTTTAGCACTGAGTTTTCAAACTCCGAGGCGCAACATCGACTCGACAAACCAAATTAAGGTTAGGCAAGTCAATGGGAGAAGTAAAAAATGCGTGCTTAGTAGTTAATTTTCTCATTCTAAAGGCAAAACTTAGATTGGAGATGTCTTAACCTGTCACTACTACAGCCTTGTGAAACAGCTGGCTAGCGCTAGCTAATGCTACCTAGCAAAATCCATACTTGGAAATAATATTCCAATAAGTAACTTAATTTCCCCCCCCATCACTACTATCTAGGTTATCATGATAGTCATCATGCTCTTGTTTAGATGTTGAGAATGTTAATCATGCATGTGTGTGGACACTAATGCTCCTACTGCCAAATGTAGGCCTACTTTCATTATTTGTCCTACGTGTGTCAAACTCTACTCGGTAGTGTTGCTTTTTATAGAAATACGCCAGCCTTATCTTGCTAGTGTGTGTGTATATATGTAGGACAGAACAATTTATGACTTGCTGATTATGTATGCAAGGGGTTGCTTCCAACACAATTTTTGGTTGGAAATTCCATGCTAATTTCTCAGAATAATGTCTTGTTTTGAACGTACCACGGGAGATTTTGAAAATCTTGGATAATCCTATGGTCTGAAATAGCTGGTTTTCAATTTCATGTGGCACGTTTGGTGCACTTTTAGAGAACCATTCCAGTTGCAGGGCCCACGTTGAAATCTATTTAAGACTATTGCTGTTCTATTATGAATGTTTTACATAATGAATTATTCAATTGCGCATAACAGGGTTATTTTTGGCGCATTTGAAAGTGCAGTAAGAGTGCTGACCAGCCACCCACTGAGAAACTTCACAGGGTCGAGGCCTGCTGCGCCCCCTCTCCCTACTGTCAGTCAGTCATGCTTATCTGCATTCCTGGCTGGGCCCAGCACCGCCAGGTGTGGCCATGTCATGCACGGTAATGCTAGCTAAACAAACACCCTCCTGAACCACACATACACCCATACCACACAAACAACTAGGTCTGGGAATTACCAGGGACCTCACAATAAGATATTACGATACTATGTATTGTGATTCTCACAATTCTATATGTATTTCGCTTCTGCAATTTTTTTATTTATTGCGATTTGATGTTCCAAACATATTGCTCACTATATGTCTGCTGCATAGACACGAGAGAGCATGAGAAAATTAGTTTTGATCAGTCATGGAAATAAGTTCTGAAAACGTCTCACTGTTTAAAAAGATGGAGAACAAGCTATAGGGTGAAAAATACTGGACTTTTGACGCATGTACAGCCGACTAAAGCTACCTAGTGCAAAAAAACACTTATTTTTACAAATCGATACTTGAAGTCACATCACTACAAACAACCTTACCCATCAACTTTTCTGCTCAGGATGGTCTAGCTAGCTAGTGTCTCTGCTGAAGGTGCTGCTATACTCTAACACAGTTGGCAAGGCACTCTACCTATGCATAGCTCGAGTTCTTCAGGAAGCGCTGTTCACCGGAAGTGAAGGGCGTTGGAGCTGACTGTTTGCCTCATTTCCTTCATTGAGTAAATCACTGTGACACACACACACTAGCGTGTCTGTGTTTGGGGGAGGGGCTATGCGGTACTAGCGTTTTCCCTCCCCCCTGTTTCTACCAAGCTTGGTTTGCCAAGTCGTAGGTTTCCTACAGTGTCTCTGCACCATGTAAATGCTCTCTGTGTGAAAGAAGGCTGTTGTGAAAGTTGACTTCTCCTTCAGTGAGAGAATGCCAGGTATGCAGCACCTAGAATGTAAGGCAGGAGGTGGAGAGACGTCTCTCTTTTCATCTGTGTGATCAAAGCCTCTGCAGCGTGCACTTCTTTTTAAGCACTTCTTTAGCAAACACATGCTCCAACCTCAAAGATTCATCTGTGCTCGTTGGGATGCTGCAGCCGTGTAGTATGTATGTGTGTAACTCTCTGGGTGTGTGTGTTGAAGGGGTCATGGTGCTGCTGATAACATATGCATGGACTTGGGTTCTGAAGAAATTACCTATTACTCTTCAGGCCAGAATAGTCGGTCTGCCAGCTGCTGTGAGCTCTTCGCTTTTCATTTGACACTGCTGTGTGATACTGATTCTTACCACTTAAAAATACATTCACTGCAACTTTACAAAGATTTTAAATAGGCAAAAGCTTTTTTTTCACAGCTGTAGACATGCTGTTTTCCTGTCTTTTTGGGATGTCACCATTGATTTCCCTCTAATCTAAAAAAGGAACATGTTGACATACGATTCGAGCTTAAACGTGTATTCATCTGAATGTGTGTGCCCTTAAAAAGAGAGCGAGAGAGTGAGGCAGGATGAGCACAGAATGATAGTGGAGAGGATTGTTATGAAGGGTAATTGCGTTCCCTAATGACAGCCTGTCAGGCCTAGCTGTAGTGTTTGTGCAGCACTGCATGCCAGCCCTGCCTGTGAGAACAGGAAGTTGATGCATCTGTGCCACAACCAAGCACCAGGCCCCATGCCCAGCACCATCAGTGCTCTAGTGGGGAAGTGAGAGTGACCACCACAGCCTTGAGCGTGGCCTCTGCCTGTTAGAATCCTGTGTGATTCAATGTCTGTGTGTGAATGAGTGTGTGTTTGCGTGGTAACACCTCTACATATAGTGTTATTATGAGCCCTGTTAAGGCTGGCTGCATACAGGAACACACTCCAGTTGTGTGGTTGGCTGGAGCTGCAATCAGTGATGTTTTCAATGCTTCATCTTCCAGGTGGTACTTCGGAAGCACAACTAAATAGACCCTTCACAGCAGTGACCACACACACACCCACATGCACACACACACACAAGCATGTACACGCATACTGCCACACAAATGTTCCCCATCCCCTCTATGGACTTGGCAGTAATTTCTGCACAGCCTTAATTCATGCATATCCACTTCTCCTGGGCAGACAGGTTTCCGATGAGGAGAAAATGAGAAATCACAGGGACTATGGCTGTTAGGTTGGTGGCTGGTTGTTTGGCTCCTGGCTGATTGGAGGGGATTGGAAGTGACACAGAGGCCCAACAGAGGACATAGATCCTCTGAAATGCCTCCTCCACACCTGACACCCAGAGCTAGCCAATAGCCATGGTGGTCAGCTCCCGTTACAGTGAGACCCCGGGCAGGGACGGCCGCCTCTCAAAGCTATGGGATTGGAAATCCCCTCCAGAGCACATTACTACACCACCCATACTACCTTGATGAGGGAGGAGAGTGTTGAATGTGCTTAAACAACCATAACAATCATTGGTTTCTGCACCACAGAGGTATTATGTCCACGTCCTGTAAGTCAGCTGGTGTAGCAGCAGATTAGATGAATTGGTTGTATCTGGCTGCCTGGCTGAGAGTGGGTGGATGGCTATGTGCAGTCTTAATGCAGAATTGATTTAGGGTGGCTGTGTGGGGTTGATGTGCCATGTGCTGCTGCTTGCACCTCCCTTCCATCTTCAGATTCACTAGGCCATCATTGAAACCCCTCTGCCTTTGCTGCCATGGGAACAGGAAATGACAAACAAAATGGTCCTTGAAACGGTCAGGTAGGCTCTCTAGAAGCAGATCTTACATCAGTGAGAAAATGAAATCTTCGACTTTGGGGAAGAATCCTTTTTTTTTAGTTTGGTGTATATTTACATTTTAGTCATTTAGCAGACGCTCTTATCCAGAGCGACTTACAGTTAGTGAGTGCATACATTTTTTCATACTGGCCCCCCGTGGGAATCGAACCCACAACCCTGGCGTTGCAAGCGCCATGCTCTACCAACTGAGCTACACAGGGTATATCTAGGGTAATTGGCCACCTCAGTTCCTGTATACTTGGGTGAGGGGAGTCTTTGAATGCTGCTATTATAACCTACCTTACTGAGGCCATCTTATGGGTTTCTGAGAAGCTTGTCACAGTTTCCCTCACGTCACTTTCTGTTCTCATCCTAATGTCACTCTTAAGGCGTCTGCATGCTTCCCAGCCGAAACAGTTGGGAAGAGTTTGTGCATATATTATGACGACATTTTGATGTTTTTTGTTCGTTTTGTACTTCGATAAGGGTTTTTTCGGCCTCATGCAAATGTTTTAACTTGAGAAATAGCGCACCAAACATCCTACTCAGATGCAAAATTGCGCAAATAAGATCTCCTCTGCAAAATTTCATGACCGATTTACTTGATTTATCTTAGATTACATTTCCTCAAAATAGTCAGAATTATACTGACTACGGCGTCTCAAAATGCACAAACAGTACTATTGCCGCTTTTTTATTTGTTTTTCAAGCAACAGTCTTTTTAAGGGAGAATTCAAGCGCAGTTCGGCTAGGCGCCAGCCGAATTGAAGCATGCTGACACCTTTACCCCTCAGGGCTCATCCTCTATTAAATCTCCTCATCCAAGTTCTCTATTCCGTTTCTGCTCACCACTCTTTTTCTGTTTCTCTCTCATGCTCTCTCGCTGCGTTCTCTCTCTGCATTCGAAGACCGCGTCAGTGCACCAGCCAAGGCTACTGCAGCCCTGCTCGTCTCAGAATCTTAAGTGCATGAGGCTGCTTTTGCGGTGAGCTGCTCCACAGAAACACAGCGCTGTTCCCTTCCCAGCCTCCAGTTCTGCTGTGACTCAGTCAGATGTTGTTTACGTCACTATTTCAGTGCAGCCATCACAGCTCCAACATGAGGGGGCTGGAGATGGGTGAAGGACAATGCACATTTAAACATCCTTTCTCACACACGTCGCCTACCTCTTACCAGGCGTGTTCTACCTATTGGTTTCCTCTGGGCATATCAATGTCAAATGATGAAATATTGGTGATTTTAATAGTAGTGTTAATTATTCTGATGCATAATCTCTTTACACCTCTCACTGTCTTTCCTGGGGGGCAAATGGATTAAAACCCCTTAATTGTTCATGTAAAGAGCTACACACCCATCCTGTTAAGACAAATATTATTCTATGGGAGAAGTGCGCTTTGGGGTTCATTTAGTGTATCTTCCTGTCCACCGCTGCTCTCCAATGAATAATACGGTAAAATCTGAAAATAATTTCTCTTGAATGTCATGGCTAAACCTGTGCAGGCATTCTAACAACCTGGTATTCAGCCTCTGAATTGCTTCTGCAGAGGGGAATAGATGTAATATCACTGTACACATCACCATGGTGATGGCGGTGATAGGCTGTAGAATGAGAAGGGGTTGGACTTGGTACTGTGAAATGTGCTGCTGCTTTGTAGATTAGGAAAGACTATTGGGTTGGTTTAGATTTTTTGTGCAATTTCTGAAGTCTCCCTTTTTGGGTCTTCTACAATGTGATGGTTAGGGAGCTAAAGATGGGGGGGGGGGGGGTAATGTGTGTTCTCTTACTGACCCTCAATCCACCTCTGCTGATGCACTAGGGCGTGTGTGTGGTAGACAGCCCGGGGAAGGGCATCAACCCCTCCCATCGTGTCTGTGAGCTAGTCAGTCACAAACAAGCACTCAGGCATGGTAGTGAAGATGTGTACGCACGTCTGCTGCCTGCCTGCCTGACATTTAAAAAGTCTTTATGGTTTAAATAGTGGCCATTATGAAATGGCAGCCTTATTGTCCCTGTTATTTCAGAAGATGACAGTATCAACAGGAGACCAGGGATGTGTCTGCCCCCCTGAGGTGAGGTTTGATTTCCTATCGACGGCCTCGTCCACAAAACTCACTAATTTATCATACTCACGTTTCCTCTTGAATTCTGTAAAGGCTGTTCTTATTTCTTTCAAAAGGAAGCGGAAACTCTCCAGGAGAAAGCACACATACAGTGGGGGAAAAAAGTATTTAGTCAGCCACCAATTGTGCAAGTTCTCCCACTTAAAAAGATGAGAGGCCTGTCATTTTCATCATAGGTACACGTCAACTATGACAGACAATGAGAAAAAAAAATCCAGGAAATCACATTGTAGGATTCTTAATGAATTTATTTGCAAATTATGGTGGAAAATAAGTATTTAGTCAATAACAAAAGTTTCTCAATACTTTGTTATATACCCTTTGTTGGCAATGACACAGGTCAAACGTTTTCTGTAAGTCTTCACAAGGTTTTCACACACTGTTGCTGGTATTTTGGCCCATTCCTCCATGCAGATCTCCTCTAGAGCAGTGATGTTTTGGGGCTGTCGCTGGGCAACACAGACTTTCAACTCCCTCCAAAGATTTTCTATGGGGTTGAGATCTGGAGACTGGCTAGGCCACTCCAGGACCTTGAAATGCTTCTTATGAAGCCACTCCTTCGTTGCCCGGGCGGTGTGTTTGGGATCATTGTCATGCTGAAAGACCCAGCCACGTTTCATCTTCAATGCCCTTGCTGATGGAAGGAGGTTTTCACTCAAAATCTCACGATACATGGCCCCATTCATTATTTCCTTTACACAAATCAGTCGTCCTGGTCCCTTTGCAGAAAAACAGCCCCAAAGCATGATGTTTCCACCCCCATGCTTCACAGTAGGTATGGTGTTCTTTGGATGCAACTCAGCATTCTTTGTCCTCCAAACACGACGAGTTGAGTTTTTACCAAAAAGTAATTTTTTGGTTTCATCTGACCATATGACATTCTCCCAATCCTCTTCTGGATCATCCAAATGCACTCTAGAAAACTTCAGACGGGCCTGGACATGTACTGGCTTAAGCAGGGGGACACGTCTGGCACTGCAGGATTTTAGTCCCTGGCGGCGTAGTGTGTTTCTGATGGTAGGCTTTGTTACTTTGGTCCCAGCTCTCTGCAGGTCATTCACTAGGTCCCCCCGTGTGGTTCTGGGATTTTTGCTCACCGTTCTTGTGATCATTTTGACCCCACGGGGTGAGATCTTGCGTGGAGCCCCAGATCGAGGGAGATTATCAGTGGTCTTGTATGTCTTCCATTTCCTAATAATTGCTCCCACAGTTGATTTCTTCAAACCAAGCTGCTTACCTATTGCAGATTCAGTCTTCCCAGCCTTGTGCAGGTCTACAATTTTGTTTCTGGTGTCCTTTGACAGCTCTTTGGTCTTGGCCATAGTGGAGTTTGGAGTGTGACTGTTTGAGGTTGTGGACAGGTGTATTTTATACTGATAACAAGTTCAAACAGGTGCCATTAATACAGGTAACGAGTGGAGGACAGAGGAGCTTCTTAAAGAAGAAGTTACAGGTCTGTGAGAGCCAGAAATCTTGCTTGTTTGTAGGTGACCAAATACTTATTTTCCACCATAATTTGCAAATAAATTCATTAAAAATCCTACAATGTGATTTTCTGGATTTTTTTCCCCTCAATTTGTCTGTCATAGTTGACGTGTACCTATGATGAAAATTACAGGCCTCTCTCATCTTTTTAAGTGGGAGAACTTGTACAATTGGTGGCTGACTAAATACTTTTTTCCCCCACTGTACGTTTAAAGCACAGGTTTTAGATTAGGACCAGTGAGTGTTTTGAATTCCTTGGAATGTGGGTTTCGCAGCACAGAGAAATGGTTACCTTGACAACAGTAGAATGCTGGGTGTTTTGAGATGGAGTGTGTGAGCCCAGTGTGGATGGTGGCTCTGCTGAACAAACAAGCCCTGGTAACTGTCAGGAGTAGTGCGGATTCCTCTCTCCTTCCTCGCTTTCTTCCTTCATTTGATAAAACCCCTTAATTTCATCATTTTAATTTTCTACCATTATCTTCCCCTCCTCACCATCTGGTTGCATCACCCTGCCTATCTTCCCTTTATAATGTTTCCTCCTCTCTCTCCTCTTCCCATTTACGTTCTAGTCATTTAGCAGACTCTTATCCAGAGCGACTTACAGTTGGTGCATTCATCTTAAGATAGCTAGGTGGGACCACCACATCCCCTCAGCATCAATCATAGGACTATAATTCTTCCTATAGTATTGGACAGATGGACCCAATATCCTTAAACTACCCTGGCCATGTCAGAAGCCTTCTCTACGTGGACATGGGGGTTAATAATGTATATCTCTTCAGATGGATATTGGCATTTTTAATGGAATCGCTGGCAAGTTTGGGGGAGGTTCAATATCGTATTGAATTGGATTCCAGTTTAGAAATCAATGAGGTCCATATGTCTGAACTGTGGTCAAAGTGCAATGGTCATTTTGCTGGAATGCCTGTTATGGTGGCTCTAGTTGAAGGCACAGGCTTATCTTTTCCATGTGCAAATAGCTCTTTTGCAGTAGTCAAGCTCTGTCATCAGTATCATGTTTAGGACTAAAAGTTAGCCCTATTTCAGTGTGTAGCATAAGTACCTTGTTCAACCTTTTTTTATTCTGCTAAGAACCTATCAAAGACCATGATGTAGAAAATGATGGGCCATATGTTATTGTTCAAGAATAATCAGTAAATGTTAGGTAATTTCCCATTTCACTGCAATTTCACTCTAGAATACAAAATATGTACATGGATGTGCACGTGAGTGCATAAATCGTGTGTTTGTGCCTGTGGTGTTGTCCACGCAGTGTGAAAGGGCCTGTGGTGCTGCCTGCCTGGCTCTGTTCTCAGTCCCCCTGCCTCTGCCTGCCTCTCTGCCGTCTCGCCTGCCTGCGCTGGAGGTGAGGAGTTTTAGCGTGGTCCCTGCAGAAGCCAGCCTGATCAATAATGTAGATGTTTTTGAAGAGGGGCAGTGTGCAGGTCTCTCACACGCAGCACACACACCCTCCCGCCTTCCCTCTACTCCCCCCTTCCCTCTACTCCCCCCTCTCTCAGGAGGCAGTGTCAGGTTCCTCTCCAATGTGGAGGACAGATAGGATGGCTGAATCTAATTTGCCTCAGTAAGATATTACAATAAGCGTGCTGCGGCTGCTGATACTTGATGCTTGAAATATAGCAGGCTGCCACTGGACTCTGGTGTCTGTCATATTGAGCTACTGTTGTTCCGAGCTGTAAGTCATTGTGGGGGCTTTGAGAGGCGGACAGGGTGAGACATTGGATAAGGTGGAAAATAACATGCTTGTTTACATATCGGCTCTTACAGGGGTCGTGAAATATCTTGCTGCGTTTTGTAAACGCAGATCTAAAATGCTTCTTATTGTAATTTCTGCTCGGCTTCAGACACATTTGGTGCTTCAGTTGCACTAGACAGCACTCTGACAGATGTGTAGCTACTTTTTTCCTGTACTTTTCTCGGTGTAGTCTACTTTTCTCTGGTAAAATGAAAGATTAACTTCAAGCAAAACATTAAGAAATATAGCTGGCTGCATTTTGTCTTTGATAAACATTTTGAAATATGATGGCCATGCATCGTTTTTGCCAAAAATTCCTTGCTTTTTCATTGTAAGCTCATTTACTTGTGTGGCTGCTGGCCAAATACAGTTGCACTTATTTTGTCATCTGATGAAAATGAAGCTATTTTCTGAATGTGCTACACTAATGTATTTTCTGTGAAGGAAAACTGTAGTTGCATTCCCTTGATCGCTCTGTGAAGCAAAAAAAAACACTGACTTTCAATATAAAACGCAGGTTGAAATGGTTTAAAACTGCTTTTTGAAAACGCTGATTCCTGAACTCTAACGCGACCCCTGTCTCAATAGTAAGTGCCTGTGTCTCGTCAAAGAGGGTAGATGGAGGCTATGGTTTTGTCAATGGGATCACGTTACTTTATACAGTATTTAGCCATGCTAGTTTAGGCTATATGTTCCTGTTTCACCAGTTGTATTTTGGTGAACATGCTTTGTTACATTAAGCATTTTAGACATTTTGTGCGTATTTGGAGTTTAGATGCAAGGTTTGCACCCTGCATATGAACTCCTTATATAAGGCATTCTGTAAGGGCTCAGACACCAATATTATTTGCTGGCCGAGAGTACTTAGCACCTCTAAATGTAATTTGCGAACCAAGTGCGCACCGATTTTTACATGTACTGCGCCTTCAGAAAGTATTCATACCCCTTGACTTGAAATGTTACAGCCTGTATTCAAAATGAATTAAATATATTTTTTTCTTGCCCATGTACACACACTACCCCATAATGACACAGTGAAAACATACTTTTAGATTTCTTTTCAAATTTGTTGAAAATTAAATACAGAAATCTAATTTACATAAGTATTCACACCCCTGAGTCAATACATATTACAGCTGTACCTTTTTCTGAGTCTCTAAGAGCTTTGCACACCAGGATTGGACAATATTTGCACATTATTATAAACAACATTCAAGTTGGTTGTTGGTCATGGTTAGACAGACCATAGATTTTAGTCTGCTGTAGTTAGGCCACACAGGAGCATTCAATGTCGTCTTGGTAAGCAACTCCAGTGTTTATTTGGCCTTGAGTTTTGGTTTATTGTCCTGCTGAAAGGTGAATTTGTCTCCCAGTGTCTGTTTGAAAAAAGACTGAACTAGGTTTTCCTCTAGGATTTTGCCTGTGCTTAGCTCTATTCCATTACTTTTTTTTATCTTAAACTCCCTTGCCGATGACAAGTATACCCATGTCAGGATGCAGTCACCACCATGCTTTAAAATATGAAGTGGTACTCAGTGATGTGTTGGGTTGGATTTGCCCCAAACATAATGCTTTGTATTCAGGACATAAAGTTCATTTCTTTGCTGGATTTTTTGCAGAGTAACTACAATGTTGTTGGTCCATCCTCAGTTTTCTCCTATCACAGCCATTAAACTCTGTAACTGTTTTAAAGTCACCATTGGCCTCATGGTGAAATCCCTAAGCGGTTTCCTTCCTTTCCGGCAACTGAGTTAGGAAGGACGCCTGTATCTTTGTAATGACTGGGTGTATTGATACACCATCCAAAGTGTAATTAATAACTTCACCATGCTCAGATATACAATATTTGCTATTTTAATTTTTACTCATCTACCAATAGGTGCCCTTCTTTGCGAGGCATTGGAAAACCTCCCTGGTCTTTGTGATTGAATCTGTGTTTCAAATTCACTCCTCGACCCCACAGATAATTGTATGTGTGGGGTACGGAGATGAGGTAGTCATTCAAAAATCATGTTAAACACTATTATTGCGTGCAACTCATGTGACTTGTTAAGAATTTTTTTACTCCTGAACTTATTTAGTCTTGCCATAACAAAGGGGTTGAATACTTATTGACTCAAGACATTTCAGCTTTTAATTTTGAATGAATTTGTAAACATTTCTACAAACATAATTCCACTTTGGCATTATGGGGTATGCCAGTGACACACAATCTCAATTTTATCCATTTTAAAATTCAGGCTATAACACAACAAAATGTGGAAAAAGTCAATGGGTGTGAATACTTTCTGAATAATCGTGTGGGGAAAAAGTCGTCAGTCAGACGTCTACAGCAGGTGGCCCCTAAAACACTGCACGCTGCACGATCGGTAGACAAATGCTAGATGCACGTTCGGTGCGAGCCTTAAGTCAGTTGGTTCCACGCCACAGTCCCACTGCATAAAGAATAGAAGCTGAAAAACTGCACTGTGTGCACCAATGTAAAACAATTATGCACGCTAGAATAGCAGGCTGCCAACACACAATTGACTCCTCTCACACGGACTCATGCCATACTTCTCATTTATCATGTTTTGAATTGCTTTGAACTCTTCTCGTTTTTGCAGCCAGGTCAGTATTCGACGTCCATGTCTGAGAATGTCGGGAGGTGACTTGGAAACCGGCCTATAGGGGCAACCGTGAGCGCTGTTACCTTCAAGTAGGTTTTGCCAAGTCGTTGTGGACGAGGGGTGGCGGATGGATGTAAGCAACTGCCTCTGATTCCAAAGTTTGAAAGTTCCAATCCAGCGATAGAAAGTTGTTTATTTTTGTTTTAAGCCTATCCCAAACCTTAACCCTTACCTTAACTATTTGGAGTTAATGCCTAAACTTAACCTTAAACACTTTGAAATGTGACATTTGCAACAACTTCTAAATTTGACGTTTGAGAAACATGGATAAACGTCTAATTCTGTAGTGAAACTGTAAGAGCTAGCTGTGTTTTTGTTCTAGTGAAAACACAACTGGTCTAAATAACTGAAACCTGAATTGCCATTTAGTCATGATTGTTTTCAGCTTACGTTTGGGTTTACAGCGCTCCTGCTGTTTTTAGAGACAACTGGAAATGTGTCATATTCTTCCCTGGTGGTGATGTGGATATACTCTGAATACATATCCCAAAGGAAATAAATGATCTCACTTCAATAAATTTTAATAGAAAGTTAGCAAAACGTTTTAGTATTATCCCAGTTGACCTATTTGCTTATGGTCTTGCCTACGCCTAGCGAACAGTTTTTTTAAATTATATGAGAAAAAAATATTCCATTTTATTTGGAACGGCAAGCCAGACCAAATTAAACGGGCCTATTTATATAATGAATATGAATTAGTAGGACAGAAATTATTAAATATTAAAGCATTAGACCTATCACTAAAAGCTTCAGTCGTACAAAAGTTATACTTAAATCCGAAACTGGTTCTCTAGCAAATTAGTAAGATTCTTGAACATTGGGTGAGACAATGGCCTTTTTCCCTTTATTCAGATTACAACCTCTCACTTTGTTATTTGAAAAGGTAATCATCTCCCATATATCTCCATTTCTAAAACAAGCCATAGAAAGTTGGTTGCAATTTCAATTTAATCCTCCAGAAACAACAGAACAAATAATGCATCAAATATTGTGGTTAAACTCAAATATACAAATTGACCCCAACATTTGTTTTGGAAAGTATGTTTAAAAAAGGTATCATCTTCGTAAATGATTTAATCGGTAGGACTGGTGGAGTTATGTCGCACATGCAGCTAACAAAAATATATGGAAATGTCTGCTCTACCCAAAATTACTACCAAATAATTGCAGCCTTACCCCAACATGGAAGAGGAAAGTGGAAGGGGGAGAAAGTAAGGAACTTGTCTGTCGGCCTTGCATTAAAGAACATATCTGGTTAAGGAAAACTGTGATAAGTAAAGAAGTATACCAGTTTCATTTAAGGACCAAAGGATTGACAGCCATCCCATATAGATTGCGAAATAGTTAGGAAGAGATTTTTGACGTACCGATACCATGGCATATGAACTGATACGCAAAACGACACCGGATTCAAAACTTAGAACCTTTCAATTTAAATTATTATATACAATTCTTGCTACCAATAATGTTATTTATATGGGGGATACAATCTTCCCAGCTCTGCATATTTAGCTGCGAAGAGATAGAATCATTAGATCATTTGTTTTGGTACTGTCCATTTGTAGCTTGTTTTTGGACACAGGTCCAGGAATGGCTGAAGGATTGCAATATTGACCTGGAGCTAACCTTGCAGATAGCATTACTGGGTGATCTGAAAAGTCATAGTCAATCAATCAATATAATAATACTTTTAGCAAAAATGTTTATTTTCAGTTCACAATCTGTAGAAACAATGAGAATAGAAAGGTTCAGAACTTTTGTAAAACATCACAGTACCGTTAAAATATATGGCAAATAGAAATCCTATATGGATGGTGTTAAGAGATAGATGGGTGGTGTTGAATAGAGCTGAAGGATGGGACTAATAACAACTAACAACAAATAATAAGATAACTAATAATGTAAGCATACTGTGTCCATAATAAGTATATAGGTTGTAGGTTGGGAGCTTTTGTGAAAGAGCACAGTTAGAAAGATATGGCATATAGAAGCAAGCCGGATGGACATCATGAAAATGATCGGAGAGGTTGAGGGTAGAGGATGTTCAGGAGTAAAAACAAACAAAATATAAATATTGTAAAATTGACTGTGTCCATAAAATATATATATTAAGTATAAGCTGGAAGTAGAGGCCTAAGCATTGTTGTTCACTAGTTTACTCCAAGTAGGGAAAGGGTGGTGGGGTTGGAAAGTAATAAAGGGGAATATATCTATTTTTAAAGGGTGTGTGTGTGTGTGTGTGTGTGTGTGTGTGTGTGTGTGTGTGTGTACATGTACAGTGGGGAGAACAAGTATTTGATACACTGCCGATTTTGCAAGTTTTCCTACTTACAAAGCATGTAGAGGTCTGTAATTGTTATCATAGGTACACTTCAACTGTGAGAGACGGAATCTAAAACAAAAATCCAGAAAATCACATTGTATGATATTTATGAAATTAATTTGCATTTTATTGCATGACATAAGTATTTGATCACCTACCAACCAGTAAGAATCCCGGCTCTCACAGACCTGTTAGTTTTTCTTTAAGAAGCCCTCCTGTTCTCCACTCATTACCTCTATTAACTGCACCTGTTTGAACTCGTTACCTGTATAAAAGACACCTGTCCACACACTCAATCAAACAGACTCCAACCTCTCCACAATGGCCAAGACAGAGAGCTGTGTAAGGACATCAGGGATAAAATTGTAGACCTGCACAAGGCTGGGATGGGCTACAGGACAATAGGCAAGCAGCTTGGTGAGAAGGCAACAACTGTTGGCACAATTATTAGAAAATGGAAGAAGTTCTAGATGACGGTCAATCACCCTCGGTCTGGGGCTCCATGCAAGATCTCACCTCGTGGGGCATCAATGATCATGAGGAAGGTGAGGGATCAGCCCAGAACTACACGGCAGGACCTGGTCAATGACCTGAAAAGAGCTGGGACCACATTCTCAAAGAAAACCATTAGTAACACACTACTGCCGTCATGGATTAAAATCCTGCAGCGCACGCAAGGTCCCCCTTCTCAAGCCAGCGCATGTCCAGGCCCGTCTGAAGTTTGCCAATGACCATCTGGATGATCCAGAGGAGGAATGGGAGAAGGTCATGTGGTCTGATGAGACAAAAATAGAGCTTTTTGGTCTAAACTCCACTCACCGTGTTTGGAGGAAGGATGAGTACAACCCCAAGAACACCATCCCAACCGTGAAGCAAGGAGGTGGAAACATCATTCTTTGGGGATGCTTTTCTGCAAAGGGGACAAGACGACTACACCGTATTGAGGGGAGGATGGATGGGGCCATGTATCGCAAGATCTTGGCCAACAACCTCCTTCCCTCAGTAAGAGCATTGAAGATGGGTCGTGGCTGGGTCTTCCAGCATGACAACGACCAGAAACACACAGCCAGGGCAACTAAGGAGTGGCTCCGTAAGGTCCTGGAGTGGCCTAGCCAGTCTCCAGACCTGAACCCAATAGAAAATCTTTGGAGGGAGCTGAATGTCCGTATTGCCCAGCGACAGCCCCGAAACCTGAAGGATCTGGAGAAGGTCTGTATGGAGGAGTGGGCCAAAATCCCTGCTGCAGTGTGTGCAAACCTGGTCAAGAGCTACAGGAAACATATGATCTCTATAATTGCAAATAAAGGTTTCTGGACCAAATATTAAGTTCTGCTTTTCTGATGTATCAAATACTTATGTCATGCAATAAAATGCAAATTAATTACTTAAAAATCATACAATGTGATTTTCTGGATTTTTGTTTTAGATTCCGTCTCTCACAGTTGAAGTGTACCTATGATAAAAATTACAGACCTCTACATGCTTTGTAAGTAGGAAAACCTGCAAAATCGGCAGTGTATCAAATACTTGTTCTCCCCACTGTATATATATGTATGTATGTATGTATGTATGTATGTATGTATGTATGTATGTATGTATGTATGTATGTATGTATGTATGTATGTATGTACAGTGGGGAAAAAAAGTATTTAGTCAGCCACCAATTGTGCAAGTTCTCCCACTTAAAAAGATGAGAGAGGCCTGTAATTTTCATCATAGGTACACGTCCACTATGACAGACAATATGAGGGAAAAAAATCCAGAAAATCACATTGTAGGATTTTTAATGAATTTATTTGCAAATTATGGTGGAAAATAAGTATTTGGTCAATAACAAAAGTTTCTCAATACTTTGTTATATACCCTTTGTTGGCAATGACACAGGTCAAACGTTTTCTGTAAGTCTTCACAATGTTTTCACACACTGTTGCTGGTATTTTGGCCCATTCCTCCATCCAGATCTCCTCTAGAGCAGTGATGTTTTGGGGCTGTCGCTGGGCAACACGGACTTTCAACTCCCTCCAAAGATTTTCTATGGGGTTGAGATCTGGAGACTGGCTAGGCCACTCCAGGACCTTGAAATGCTTCTTACGAAGCCACTCCTTCGTTGCCCGGGTGGTGTGTTTGGGATCATTGTCATGCTGAAAGACCCAGCGACATTTCATCTTCAATGCCCTTGCTGATGGAAGGAGGTTTTCACTCAAAATCTCACGATATATGGCCCCATTCATTCTTTCCTTTACACGGATCAGTCATCCTGGTCCCTTTGCAGAAAAAGAGCCCCAAAGCATGATGTTTCCACCCCCATGCTTCACAGTAGGTATGGTGTTCTTTGGATGCAACTCAGCATTCTTTGTCCTCCAAACACAACGAGTTGAGTTTTTACCAAAAAGTTCTATTTTGGTTTCATCTGACCATATGACATTCTCCCAATCCTCTTCTGGATCATCCAAATGCACTCTAGCAAACTTCAGACGGGCCTGGACATGTACTGGCTTAAGCAGGGGGACACGTCTTGCACTGCAGGATTTGAGCCCCTGGCGGCGTAGTGTGTTACTGATGGTAGGCTTTGTTACTTTGGTCCCAGCTCTCTGCAGGTCATTCACTAGGTCCCCCCGTGTGGTTCTGGGATTTTTGCTCACCGTTCTTGTGATCATTTTGACCCCACGGGGTGAGATCTTGTGTGGAGCCCCAGATCGAGGGAGATTATCAGTGGTCTTGTATGTCTTCCATTTCCTAATAATTGCTCCCACAGTTGATTTCTACAAACCTAGCAGCTTACCTATTGCAGATTCAGTATTCCCAGACTGGTGCAGGTCTACAATTTTGTTTCTGGTGTCCTTTGACTGCTCTTTGGTCTTGGCCATAGTGGAGTTTGGAGTGTGACTGTTTGAGGTTGTGGACAGGTGTCTTTTATACTGATAACAAGTTCAAACAGGTGCTATTAATACAGGTAACGAGTGGAGGACAGAGGAGCCTCTTGAAGAAGTTACAGGTCTGTGAGAGCCAGTAATCTTGCTTGTTTGTAGGTGACCAAATACTTATTTTCCACCATAATTTGCAAATAAATTCATAAAAAATCCAACAATGTGATTTTCTGGATTTTTTCTTCTCAATTTGTCTGTAATAGTTGACGTGTACCTATGATGAAAGTTACAGGCCTCTCTCGTCTTTTTAAGTGGGAGAACTTGCACAATTGGTGGCTGACTAAATACTTTTTTTCCCCACTGTATGTATGTATGTATATATATATATATATGTATATATATACACTGCTCAAAAAAATAAAGGGAACACTTAAACAACACAATGTAACTCCAAGTCAATCACACTTCTGTGAAATCAAACTGTCCACTTAGGAAGCAACACTGATTGACAATAAATTTCACATGCTGTTGTGCAAATGGAATAGACAACAGGTGGAAATTATAGGCAATTAGCAAGACACCCCCAATAAAGAAGTGGTTCTGCAGGAGGTGACCACAGACCACTTCTCAGTTCCTATGCTTCCTGGCTGATGTTTTGGTCACTTTTGAATGCTGGCGGTGCTTTCACTCTAGTGGTAGCATGAGACGGAGTCTACAACCCACACAAGTGGCTCAGGTAGTGCAGCTCATCCAGGATGGCACATCAATGCGAGCTGTGGCAAGAAGGTTTGCTGTGTCTGTCAGCGTAGTGTCCAGAACATGGAGGCGCTACCAGGAGACAGGCCAGTACATCAGGAGACGTGGAGGAGGCCGTAGGAGGGCAACAACCCAGCAGCAGGACTGCTACCTCCGCCTTTGTGCAAGGAGGAGCAGGAGGATCACTGCCAGAGCCCTGCAAAATGACCTCCAGCAGGCCACAAATGTGCATGTGTCTGCTCAAACGGTCAGAAACAGACTTCATGAGGGTGGTATGAGGGCCCGACATCCACAGGTGGGGGTTGTGATTACAGCCCAACACCGTGCAGGACGTTTGGCATTTGCCAGAGAACACCAAGATTGGCAAATTCGCCACTGGCGCCCTGTGCTCTTCACAGATGAAAGCAGGTTCACACTGAGCACATGTGACAGACGTGACAGAGTCTGGAGACGCCGTGGAGAACGTTCTGCTGCCTGCAACATCCTCCAGCATGACCGGTTTGGCGGTGGGTCAGTCATGGTGTTGGGTGGCATTTCTTTGGGGGGCCGCACAGCCCTCCATGTGCTCGCCAGAGGTAGCCTGACTGCCATTAGGTACCGAGATGAGATCCTCAGACCCCTTGTGAGACTATATGCTGGTGCGGTTGGCCCTGGGTTCCTCCTAATGCAAGACCATGCTAGACCTCATGTGGCTGGAGTGTGTCAGCAGTTCCTGCAAGAGGAAGGCATTGATACTATGGACTGGCCCGCCCGTTCCCCAGACCTGAATCCAATTGAGCACATCTGGGACATCATGTCTCGCTCCATCCACCAACGCCACGTTGCACCACATACTGTCCAGGAGTTGGCGGATGCTTTAGTCCAGGTCTGGGAGTAGATCCCTCAGGAGACCATCCGCCACCTCATCAGGAGCATGCCCAGGCGTTGTAGGGAGGTCATACAGGCACGTGGAGGCCACACACACTACTGAGCCTCATTTTGACTAGTTTTAAGGACATTACATCAAAGTTGGATCAGCCTGTAGTGTGGTTTTCCACTTTAATTTTGAGGGTGACTTCAAATCCAGACCTCCATGGGTTGATTAATTTGATTTCCATCGATAATTTTTGTGTGATTTTGTTGTCAGCACATTCAACTATGTAAAGAAAAAAGTATTTAATAAGATTATCAGATCTAGGATGTGTTATTTTAGTGTTTCCTTTATTTTTTGGAGCTATTTATATATATATATATATATTTTTAAACATGGGGGATTGGAAGTGATGCAGACAATTACATTGATGGAAGTTACAATCTATCTGCAATATTAAGCTGATCTACACACTTTAAAAAAATATATATTATTCCCTGGTACCCAACACTCCAGCTATTTGGGTAACTTGGTTAGAATATTGTTTTCAAGAATAATTCATAACAGTAGGTATATTATTCCTGTATTCTATTTAGTAATACTTGTGTTTTGGGACACATTTGAAAAAATGCACGCTACAACCAAGTGCTGAATAACAATGCCACCATGAGCAGCTTGGTGCCCCACCTACAAATAAATGGAGGTAAGGGAAATGCTGTCTGTGTGCCTGCTGCTCTGTAGGTGAGCAGTGCAGACTCTCCCTGTCCCCCTGTGTCCGTGTCTGCTCTGTGATGCATGTTCAGTATTCAGACATAAAGGTCAGAGCTAGTGTCCCAGTCCCAGGCTGCTGTCAGCTCAGTCAGATGTGTTGTCTGATAGGGCAGCCAGAGAGGACTGGAGAGGTGCTCTGTATCCCAGGGACACATGGAGAGAACGGATGGGGATGGAGGGGTCTGCCTCATCGTCCAGATATCCCAGATAAATGGAGCTGACCAGATTGTGAAAATGGTGGCGCTTCCTGTAATCCGATGCCCTGGGGAGCAGAATAGAGGGGGGGGGGACAACAGAAAAGAGGCATGATAAAGGATGGCTGTGCCTGCCCTCAGGTGACCATTAGAGCACCCGTCTTCTCCTTAATCCCACAATGCCCGGTGCCCCACATAGGCCTGCACGTTCGCACAAAGCCACGGGCCAGGCCGCAGACACACAGTGGCAGCCCGGGCTGAAACAACACACAGTCCAGCCTGTTGTTTTTAGAGCTCCACTCACTTTGCCCTCCCCCCAGCCATATTACTAGAGCTCAAATGGGCTGACCTCTCACTCTCCTCCCTTCGCTCTGTCTCTCTCAGTAGCTCGGCTCTCTTTTCCATATTTTCCAGTCTTTGCTTTGAGCTGTGGGCTTCAGAATAGCATGTGTATACACTCTTGGGTCCAGTATTTATTTCCCCCTCTCTCCTGCAGACACAGCCAGTGTTTTCAGCCCTATCACCATTGCAACATGTTGTGGACTAATCTCCGGAAATATACACATTAAATAGCTACGGGGCTCTATGGCATGTGGAATTGTTTTGTGTTTGAGATTGAGGGTCTGAGTGTTAGCAGTTGTTGTGTGTGTTCCCTCTGTTTTATTTCCAAGCAGTTATCTGGACACAGTGTGGTATGGTTGTAGCAGAGCAGCTCTGGCAGCCATTGTCTGTTGTTGAGGCTAGGTCCTAGGATTGGCCATGACTCCTCTCCCAACTCCAATGAGATTCTTGGATCTCAAACCCTGGGCGTTCGGCTTCAAAGCTGGACTATTGAGTCCACAGAGACCGTAGTTAAAATCAACACTGGCCAGGTTTTCAAACTTGTCAGAAGTATGACTTGCCTTCACACGCACCCATATGCACACCACTCCTCATGAACAAAGTCCATTATTTGTCTTTCCCCTGTTGATGTTGAAATACCCCATATCTAGTAGGGATTTGTTTTAAAAGATGGTGTTAGTGTTTTCACTTCAAATAGCCAAACATGCGAAAGAACACCTTTGTCCTGAGCTGCCCCTGCTTACGGTCAGCATGGGGGAAGGAAGGGTGAGGCTTGAACTCTCACCTCTAACCTTTTGCATGTTTAGGTCAACTCCTACATGTCCTGCTTTACTCATCTCATCAATTTGGCCATATCATAAAACCTAACCCCTGTAGGAACACAACAGGGATGTTAGCCAGAAGGAGAGAGAGCTAGCTAGTACTTGTAGGCCTATGTCCTGCAGTGTGTTTGGATGTGAAGCTACAGGCTAGTTGGCCCATGTCGGTCTGTGTGCTGACTGTGCTCTCTAAGCCTGGTCTTTCTGGTAGGCTCACCTAAAAGCCATGCTGATTAGTATCTCTAGATTTTTGTGAAGCTTTTGTGCCAGGTTTTGTGCCTCAATCAGCAGTTTCTACTCATGTGTCGCCTGCCTTCTCAATCTCCCATCATGCTGAGTCAAACCTAATTAGCCAGGATAGATGCAGCCGTAACAAATGAGCACATCAAAGCCCCCCAGTGTGGCTCAACACAAGTTGTGTAAACATGGCTGGTTTTGGGGAACCGGTCTCATTCACCAGAGAACCCTGCTAAACATGTGTATTAACACACATAAATACATTGGAGTAATAACTGGAGACGTTGTGCCTGGAGGGTCACTATAGGCCAAACACACACACACACACACTCTTTGGTGTGAGACCTTGGAGGGGCCCAGAGCTGCAGCGCAGAACCAAAATCTCTGCGGAAGCATAGTTCCCGCTCAGCCCAGTCAAAACTGTTCGCTGCTCTGGCACCCCAATGGTGGAACAAGCTCCCTCACGACGCCAGGACAGCGGAGTCACTCACCACCTTCCGGAGACATTTGAAACCCCACCTCTTTAAGGAATACCTGGGATAGGATAAAGTAATCCTTCTACCCCCCCCCCCCCCCAAAAAAAAACATTGTAAAGTGGTTATCCCACTGGCTATAAGGTGAATGCACATATTTGGAAGTCGCTCTGGATAAGAGCGTCTGCTAAATGACGTAAATGTAAATGTAAAATGAAGAGCAGACAAACTTCAGCGTCTCCCTCACTCTCTCTGCAGACATGCCTCACTCAAGCCTCACTACCCCTGCAAAAAGGCTCTTAAAATGGGCCAGAAATAGCCCAGGCTCCCCACCTGCCCTGCAAACCTTCATTTAAGTCTAAGTAAGTAGGATTTCTGGGTTTGACTGTGAATGGCCAAACCTATGGTGGCGTGTCTGTGCTCCCAGCAGTCTGTCCACCCATGTGGTAGGGATTTAACGTCCAGTTTGGTCCTGTTACACTTTACTACTTCCTCAGTCATAAATGTACAATTCCTGGACACATTGGACTGACTGGCAGCTCCCTCCACTGCCTCTGTGGGGGAACGGGTGACTTCTAGTCCAGCTTAACGTCAGCAGGTAGTAAATTACCTCCTTGCTGTGTTTTTTTATACCAGTAGGCTGTCTCTGCCGTGTTCACATAAGAAGAGCCGCCAAACCTATGTCACATCCTGCCCAGCAGCCCTGGCAGACAGGACTATGGATATTTGCACAAGAGCATTTGTGTACTTCTGCCTCGCTATGGCCAGGGCAAACACACTTACAGTAAGCCTCAAATAATGACACAGGATTAACTTATGGCGTTCTTAAAATACCTGGTCTTCCCTGCCCCTTGCCTACAGACATAGCTGTCTCTTCTCGTTGAGTCTTGTGCCTGCCCTGAGGGCATGAGGGGACCACCATCAGGTAGGAGCCATGTGTTTTTGGCTGAGTCATCCTGCTTAAGTTGTTTGAGAAGTGTGGGCTGGGCACCTTGCAATGACTGGTAGTTTAAACAGTCTCAACTATGTTTGCATGAGGTCAGCAGAGCCTGGCCCATGCCCTGTGGTGCAACTGAAGTCCTGTCTTTGGTAATCCCTCCCAGTGTATGAATAATTGTGGAAGCATCCTCTTTCAAGAGGAAAATAACCAGCTCCCTAAGAGCTGCGGCAAAGCACTGGAGCTTGTCTTCTCAGGCTCAAAGTTTCCCTTTTAAGGTCAGCATAGTGTGCACCCTACGAGGGGAGGAAAGCCTCTGGCCAGACCTAGCGGGGGAGAGATCCTCCACAGACAGAGTTTTAATGTGCAGTGTGTTTGCTAGTAGTAGGGGCTCTTATCAGTGACTGAAAGAACCTGTCTCGTTCATTTGATCATAAGTGCACAAAGGGAGGTCAGTGAGTTTGCCGTGATCATTTTGATGTTTTTTTATTTCAATCAGGATTTAAAGCTCCATAGGGATTCTAAGTACGACATTTCACCAAACGTGTTAAGTTGAATTGAACCCTGGCATGATATCCTCAGATGTTCATATTCTACCCAACTAAGAGCTTACCCTGGGTCGGTCTGGCAGAGACTGATCTGTGTTATCCATGAGTGATGTCTTGTGTGTTTTAGCATGGCCCGGCTTAAAGTGAGTGTACTTTGTCACTGTGTGGTCAGGGGATTTTCTTAGTAAGATTACAGGCCTGTATTCAAGCCCCATTAAGAGGGAGTGCACTGCTCTCCATTCTGGATTAGTCCAATCCCTGGATTCCTGCTGGGAGAACCAACAGGGTTCTGATCCTCCCAGACACGCCATCCATCCATTTCAGTGAGGCCTGGCCCCTTAATCTGGCCTGGCTTCCTGTTTTGCCCTGGCACCTTCAGTCCTGGCCTGGGCTCTAGTGTCATCCACTTCAGTTGGTATGTTCAAAGTTGAGATTCTTGCTGTTCCATTTCTAGATGCTAAGATTGACAGACATAAAATGGATTGCAGATGTAACATATATTTTCTTAATCTATGACTATTGCGATCTCTAATGGCTATTGATGCACACTTAGGTAAATGTTGCTGCCGACTAACCAACCCTCATTAACTGGTCAATAAACGGTTACATTTTTTCCAAACAGTAGAATGATGTGACCTACAGAAATGGCTATGCATGCATCCAAGGAACTGACATTTTTCAATAAGAGCTTAATGAAAACATGCAACAATAGCAAGCCTATCGTCTTACAGTTAAAAGGCTATAGCCTATTATTGAACTTGCAACTGCTGTAATGAAGCAGCTAATAAAACGTCATTTTCAAACATTTGCCAAAATGCAATTCGTGGGAAAACACTGTTATAAACAGCGCACCTAATGCGAGCGGAGATGAAAAGGTGAGATAATGAGAATATGACAGAGATGAAAATCTCAGTTAGAAACTTGGAGGGGGAATCTAATAGCAACAACTAGGATGGGTTGTTAAAATGACTAGGATTGTACCTTTGGCTTCTTGACAACTAAAGAAAGTTGATATGAAAACCAATAGAACAGCAGAGAAATGCTGGTTAATAGCATGAGGAAGTCTATAAAATAATTGCCTCCACATTTCTATGGTTGGATTTTGGCTAGGCTGCTTTGAAGCAAGGTAAGACATTTCTCATTATTTGAATTATAGTAAAACGTTAAGTTTTCAAACAATTATACAGCCTCTAGTTCACATTGCAAAGTGGTGGGTGACGCGCTGATAGCCTGCCTACCGTTGACTATAGCCTATGCACACAGATGGCAATTCGGAGGAGCGCTTTAATTACAAATTGAGATTGAGAAATACAAATAGTATCTGTTTTTAATCGTGGCCATCCAAAAGTATTTTTTTTATACATGCAATTGCATTTAGAATTGTTATTTGTTGTGCAATGACCAAGCTCTTAGGCCTCACTCCCCCCTATCCGAGCTGGTCATATAATCCAAGATGGCGTAGAAGTGCGGTCGTGTACTCTGTAGTGTGTCAGTCTCTTCCGTATATATTTCTCAATCACACTTTTCATCCTTCAACTAAATATACTTTCCTGCAACCAGCCTCACCCAATGTGGAACGGATTCTATTATTTCTTATACCTTTTTATCCAGAACCTCCAGTTGAAACTAGCCTGCTAACTAGCTACTTGCTATTAGCCACCGTTAGCGGTTTTCACCATTGTCTGTGGCCTGCACTACCTACCAGCCAGCTCTAGCCTGGACTATTATCGGCCAGTCTGCACTGTCTGCACAGCACGCTATCGACCAAGAACATATCGGATTTTCTGCCGGAATCACTGAATCACTGGACCTTAACACCGGATCATCGCAACTAGCTAGCTGCAACCGAATGGATGTTGTTGGCTAATCACCACTGCCCCCAAAGCAAGCACCAGTTAGCCTTGAGCTAGCCTCGAGACAGGCCCATCTATCTCCCAGCTATCTACCTCTCTGTCAACCGGACGGGACCTCCTAGTTTCGACACGGAGCCCCGCCGATCCATCATGACTGGTCTGCTGACGTAATTCGTCGGATGTGGTTTCAACAGGCTTCCCGTTGCGATGACCACGAAGATCCATTTGCTAGCCCCAGCCCGCTAGCACACGCAATCAACAGCCTTGCTTCCTGCTCGCCTGTGCTGTAGCAGCCATTCGAACTGTTCCCGGTCTCACCACCAAAACCCTGAAATGTCCATCCCCAACTACAACATTTCCCGTCTAGATAGAACTGCCAAAGGGGGCGGAGTTGCAATCTACTGCAGAGCTCTTTCATACTATCCAGGTCTGTGCCCAAACAGTTTGAGCTTCTACTTCTAAAAATCCATAAATAAGTCTCTCACTGTTGCCGCTTGCTACAGACCCCCCCTCTGCCCCCAGTTGTGCCCTGGACACCATATGTGAATTGATTGCCCCCCATCTATCCTCAGAGTTCGTACTGCTTGGTGACCTAAACTGGGATATGCTTAACACCCCGGCCATCCTACAATCCAAACTAGATGCCCTCAATCTCACACAAATTATCAACGAACCTACCAGGTACAACGCTAAATCCGTAAGCATGGGCACCCTCAAATCATCCTGACTAATTTACCCTCTAAATACACCTCAGTGATTACTGCATCATTGCCTGCGTCCGTAATGGGTCCGTAGTCAAACGACCACCCCTCATCACTGTCAAACGCTCCCTAAAACACTTCAGCGAGCAGGCCTTTCTAATTGACCTGGCCCGGGTATCCTGGATGGATATTGACCTAATTCCGTCAGTAGAGGATGCCTGGTTGTTCTTTAAAAGTGCTTTCCTCTCCATTTTAAATAAGCATGCCCCATTCACCCCAGACTTGACTGCCCTTGACCAGCACAAAAACATCCTGTGGCGTACTGCATTAGCATCGAACAGCCCCCGCGATATGCAAATTTTCAGGGAAGTCAGGAACCAATATACACAATCAGTTAGGAAAGCAAAGGCTAGCTTTTTCAAACAGAAATTTGCATCCTGTAGCACTAACTCCAAAAAGTTTTGGGACACTGTAAAGTCCATGGAGAATAAGAGCACCTCCTCCCAGCTGCCCACTGCACTGAGGCTAGGAAACATTGTCACCTACGATAATCAAGGATTTCAATAAGCATTTTGCTACGGCTGGCCATGCTTTCCACCTGGGTACCCCTACCCAGACTCACATTAAGCATCTCCAATCCAAAGTTAAATCTAGAATCGGCTTCCTATTTCGCAACAAAGCCTCCTTCACTTATGCTACCAAACATGCCCTCGTAAAACTGACTATCCTACCGATCCTTGACTTAGGCGATGTCATTTACAAAATAGCCTCCAACACTCTACTCAGCAAATTGGATGTAGTCTGTCACAGTGCCATCCGTTTTGTCATCAAAGCCCCATATACTACCCACCATTGTGACCTGTACGCTCTCGTTGGCTGGCCCTCACTACATATTCGTCGCCAAACCCACTGGCTCCAGGTCATCTATAAATCACTTCTAGGCAAATCCCTTCTTATCTTAGCTCATTGGTCACCATAGCAACCACCACCCGTAGTATGTGCTCCAGCAGGTATATCTCACTGGTCATCCCCAAAGCCAACACCTCCTTTGGCTGCCATTCCTTCCAGTTCTCTGCTGCTAATGACTGGAACGAACTGCAAAATTCTCTGAAGCTGGAGACTCTTATCTCCCTCACTAACTTTAAGCATCAGTTGTCAGAGCAGCTTACCGATCACTGCACCTGTACACAGCCCATCTGTAATTAGCCCACCCAACTACCTCATCCCCATATTGTTATTTATTTTGCTAATTTGCACCCCAGTATCTCTATTTGCACATCTATCATTCCAGTGTTAATACTAATTGTAATTATTTTGCAGTATGGCCTATTCATTGCCTTACCTCCATAACTTACTACATTTGCACACACTGTATATAGATTTTCTATTGTGTTATTGACTGTATGTTTTGTTTACCCCATGTGTAATTCTGCGTTTTTGTTGTTTCTATCGCACTGCTTTGCTTTATCTTGGCCAGGTCGCAGTTGTAAATGAGAACTTGTTCTCAACTGGTTTACCTGGTTAAATAAAGACCTACTGCAGCCCTCATCCTCCACATACAACACCCGTTCTGCCAGTCACATTCTGTTAAAGGTCCCCAAAGCACACAATTCCCTGGGTCGCTCCACTTTCTAGTTCGCTGCTGCTAGCGACTGGAACGAGCTGCAAAAAAAATGGTCCAGTTTGAGTGTTATCTCCATCTCTTCATTCAAAGACTCAATCATCATTTACATTTACATTTAAGTCATTTAGCAGACGCTCTTATCCAGAGCGACTTACAGGAGCAATTAGGGTTAAGTGCCTTGCTCAAGGGCACATTTACGTCATTTAGCAGACGCTCTAGTCCAGAGCGATTCACAAATTGATGCATTCACCCTATAGCCAGTGGGATAACCACTTTACAATTTTATTTGGGGCGGGGGGGGGGGTAGAAGGATTACTTTATCCTATCCCAGGTATTCCTTAAAGAGGTGGGGTTTCAAATGTCTCCGGAAGGTGGTGAGCGACTCCGCTGTGTGTGTGGGGGGGGGGGGGGGTAGAAGGATTACTTTATCCTATCCCGGTATTCCTTAAAGAGGTGGGGTTTCAATGTCTCCGGAAGGTGGTGAGTGACTCCGCTGTGTGGGGGGGGGGGGGTAGATAGGATTACTTTATCCTATCCCAGGTATTCCTTAAAGAGGTGGGGTTTCAAATGTCTCCGGAAGGTGGTGAGTGACTCCGCTGTGTGTGTGGGGGGGGGGGGGGGTGGGGGGGTAGAAGGATTGCTTTATCCTATCCCAGGTATTCCTTAAAGAGGTGGGGTTTCAAATGTCTCCGGAAGGTGGTGAGTGACTCCGCTGTGTGTGGGGGGGGGGGGGGGGGGGTAGAAGGATTGCTTTATCCTATCCCAGGTATTCCTTAAAGAGGTGGGGTTTCAAAATGTCTCCGGAAGGTGGTGAGTGACTCCGCTGTCCTGGCGTCGTGAGGGAGCTTGTTCCACCATTGGGGTGCCAGAGCAGCGAACAGTTTTGACTGGGCTGAGCGGGAACTATGCTTCCGCAGAGGAAGGGGAGCCAGCAGCCAGAGGTGGATGAACGCAATGCCCTCGTTTGGGTGTAGGGGACTGATCAGAGCCCGAAGGTACAGAGGTGCCGTTCCCCTCGCTGCTCCAAAGGCAAGCACCATGGTCTTGTACCGGATGCGAGCTTCAACTGGAAGCCAGTGAGTGTGCGGAGGAGGGGGGTGACGTGAGAGAACTTGGGAAGGTTGAACACCAGACGGGCTGCGGCATTCTGGATGAGTTGTAGGGGTTTAATGGCACATGCAGGGAGGCCAGCCAACAGCGAGTTGCAGTAATCCAGACGGGAGATGACAAGTGCCTGGATTAGGACCTGTGCCGCTTCCTGTGTGAGGCAGGGTCGTACTCTCCGAATGTTGTAGAGCATGAACCTGCAGGAGCGGGTCACCGCCTTGATGTTAGCGGAGAACGACAGGGTGTTGTCCAGGGTCACGCCAAGGCTCTTCGCACTCTGGGAGGAGGACACAACGGAGTTGTCAACCGTGATGGCGAGATCATGGAACGGGCAGTCCTTCCCCGGGAGGAAGAGCAGCTCCGTCTTGCCAGGGTTCAGCTTGAGGTGGTGATCCGTCATCCATACTGATATGTCTGCCAGACATGCAGAGATGCGATTCGCCACCTGGTCATCAGAAGGGGGAAAGGAGAAGATTAGTTGTGTATCGTCAGCGTAGCAATGATAGGAGAGGCCGTGTGAGGATATGACAGAGCCAAGTGACTTGGTGTATAGGGAGAAAAGGAGAGGGCCTAGAACTGAGCCCTGGGGGACACCAGTGGTGAGAGCACGTGGTGCGGAGACAGCTTCTCGCCACGCCACTTGGTAGGAGCGACCGGTCAGGTAGGACGCAATCCAGGAGTGAGCCGCGCCGGAGATGCCCAGCTCGGAGAGGGTGGAGAGGAGGATCTGATGGTTCACAGTATCAAAGGCAGCAGACAGGTCTAGAAGGACAAGAGCAGAGGAGAGAGAGTTAGCTTTAGCAGTGCGGAGAGCCTCCGTGACACAGAGAAGAGCAGTCTCAGTTGAATGACCAGTCCTGAAACCTGATTGGTTTGGATCAAGAAGGTCATTCTGAGAGAGATAGTAAGAGAGTTGGCTAAAGACGGCACGCTCAATAGTTTTGGAAAGAAAAGAAAGAAGGACACTCTTACTGCCAGTTGTGGCTGCTTCGCGTGATGTATTGTCGTCTCTACCTTCTTGCCCTTTGTGCTGTTGTCTGTGCCCAATAATGTTTGTACCATGTCTTGTGCTGCTACCATGTTGTTGTAACCATATTGTTTTCATGTTGGGTTTCTACCTTGCTGTGTTGTCGTGTGTTGCTGCCATGCTATGTTGTTGTCTTAGGTCTCTCTTTATGTTGTGTTGTCTCGTTGGGATGTGAGTTTGGTCCTATATATGTATAATACATTTTTTATCCCCCGTCCCCACAAGAAGCATTTTGCCTTTTGGTAGGCCGTCATTGTAAATAAGAATTTGTTCATAACTGACTTGCCTAGTTAAATAAAGGTTAAATAAAAATGATAAATGCACTCCAGTACCATCTTTTTGAGGAGCTGCTCTTGCGTTGTCTGACATGTGATAAGCTATTCTGCGCCTCCTACTAGGCTCTGTATGCTGTGTGCGTGTGATAAATAAGATGCATGATTTTAACGAAAATACACACATGTCAATTCAATTCCACTAAATTATGCAAATTAACCTATAGACCGATAAGGATGACCAGTCAAATGTATTTTTGTTAACATCTCTACTAATGGCATGTGATTTTGCATTCATGGCCTTGCACAGAATAATGGCAGTCTAACAGACAGATTTGGTAAGCTTTGCACCTGTTCTCTTCAGAAGGAAAGCGTGTTAGATGCTAAGCAAAAAGCCCTTTTACCTTTTATATTTTATTTATTTCTGAAAAGAACAAACTCTTGGCTAATAAGGCCCTCTAAGACTGAAATCATGTTATTCTCCATCCTTAGACATATACTTTTCCACAATACCACTTAGCCTAACTACCAGGGCTTGTGGATATTTATGTGGTCCTCTTGAGTCAACTTGCTAGAACCATTTGTGCTAGTGGATACTCTCAATGTTATTTGAACAACAGCCATGGAACAAATGTGAGCAAGGGGCTAGGTGACAGCGACACAGGAATGTAACCAATGTGGCACAACTGAAGGCCTTTGAAAAGCCCCTCTGACTGTCTCTCAAATCCTGATAAACCCCTGCCCTCAGAGTGGGGACAATGCTAGGGTTGGGGCTGGCTGTGGTTGGGGGGGTTGAGGGGCTGTTGCTGGGGGGCTGGTTGTGAGGGGCTCTCTACAGGGGTAGGAGAGGCTGGCATGGTGTGGGGATTTGACCTTTGAAAGGTTGCGCTTAGACAAGCCTTTTCTGTCAGCCATACTGTGTTGGGGGAATAGGAGAACCTGAGTCGGGAAGATGAACTCATTAGGAATGTGAAATGCCAGCTAGCATCTTGGTAACTAATCCTTCGGTTTTCTTTTGTTTTGTAGGATTCTTTGGACTTTGCTACTGCAGCCCGTTTTAAGCAGGATTTTAACCTCACCCATCCGCAGACAGCCATGGAATCGGTATGTATTGCTACATTCTCTCCACTTTTTCTCTGGAGCCATCTGTTTCTTGGTCCTGTGTTTGTCGTTACGTACTGAAGGGTTGAACACGCAGTATAATTTTTTGAAATGTTGTTTACAGGAAGGGGTTTGTTTTCTAAGCCCCGTATTCCTGTACGCCAGCAGTCCTGTTGTTTTGACTGGTCATTTTTCTCCAAACCATCTCAGATGCTACATAAACCATACACTCTTATGGCAATATAGAGAGGGTTTGCTGTGGAACTGTGTACCGGTCGGTTTGTGTGGCTATAGACTTATTTATATCATTTCAAGCCATGGGTTGAGCCAGTCTCTCTCTAGCTATGAGAGAGAGAGTGGGAGAGGGCCAGACAGGAGCAGTGCTAGTACCAACAGGCAGCTTTAAAGCCCTGCACTCTCGACTGGAATGCGTGTATTAAGAGCATGGCTTAGTGCATGCCCAGGCCCTGCCTTCCTGTCCCTTTGTTAAAGGGGTTCTGTGTTTTAGCTGGTGTGGCCTTTTGTGTGTGTAATGTGTGTGGTTGGTGTGTGTGCATGGCTGTTTGTGTGGCGAGCAACTTGGTTTGAAAGTAGGTCACAGCTCCTGTAGAGCTCAGTGTCTCTAATGAAGAGTCCCTGCTCTCCTGCATGCGGCTCATGTGACTGTGCTGCTTCATCAGTAAGTAGTGGCAGCCCACGCCTCTGAAGAGACGACTGGCTTTTCCCCGCGGCACACAGCCCGAGCACACAGAGACTTTCACCATGGGGGCTGTACAATCAATCTCCCCTCTCCTTCTCTCCCTAATCTAATTTCGTTCTGCAACTCCTTCTGTAGCCTTCTCTTTAGCCAGACGCTCTGTGCAACGGGAGCTGGTGATGTTTACCTCTGAAATCATACCATATCTGCTTACTGTCAGTGGAAACCAAGGAAACTGATCAAAAAGCTTGTTATGCTGCCAGTAGTGTGTTTCTCCCCCCCCCTACCCCATCTCTCCTCATGTGATGCCAGTCACATGGTTTCCAGGCACCAGTAGAGTAAATCAGAATCAGATTTTATTTTTAACTGCTCCACATCCTCCACTTTGCCAATGGTTAGCAGAAACAGACGTAGGTTCCTGTGTACCTCTCTCTCCCTCTGTTTCATGCTCTGTCCTCTCTCACTCTCTCTCTCCTGCTCTCTAGAAATCGTTCTCTTTGCCACTCCCTGTCTCATACTCTCTCTGCTCTTACTTTCTCTCTCTCGCTCTCCCTCTCTCTAGCCTGCTCCCAGCCCTCGGCAGTGCTGATATTATTCTCACCGTTACCTGCTGGTTGGGAGTTGTGCTGTGTTGGATGGTAGTGCAGATGAAAGGTCTCTCTCCTGTGATCGCTCTTCCTGCACCGTTTTGCCTCTGCTCGTTACCAGCGTGTTTCTCTCCCTCCTCCCCTTTCCAAAGTAGGCCTGTTCCTCAATGGGATTAGTCTGCAGCACTCTGAACGGGAAAGTGGTCCCTGCCAGTCATATTACATAACTCTCATAGCCTGGCTTGAGACAACTATAGGGGCTTTGTTCCCCAAGACCCCGCTCCCACCCGCCTACCTCTCCTCCTGGCAGGCCACATGCTAATGCTCTATTGAAAGAGTCTGTGTGCTCCAAACAGGCATGGCTCTGTGACCAGGGAGGAGAGAAACTCTGCATCATTACCCTGCAAATTGGCATTTCACTCATATCTTTAGCTGAGGAATGTGAACTCGAGGCAGAAGGAGCGGGAACTTTGTTGTGATAGGTTTTCTTGTAAGCATGTTGAATGGTGAGATGATATAGGAGGTTGTGGACGGTTGAAAGGATTGAACCTTTTGCATTTGGTGTGTCAAATGTATGGTTTTTCTCTCAATTGTAATATTCTTGTTTGGGGTTATCCCCTCTGACTAGACCAGTGTGCCCCATTAACCACTTAGGGTGCAGACCTGGATTGTTATATTGTTCTGTGATAGAGGCCTATGCCTTGTGATTCTATAGCTTATTTGAGCAGAAGTTTGACAGTTTGTACTTTAGTAGGCTTGCTGCATAATGTGAAGAGCAGGATTGGTAGGAGGTAAAATAATGCCTTTGCCGAATGTTTTTCTTCTCATTCTGTTCGAAGTCATTAGAGCTAAGCACCGAGGAGGAACCGTTCTTTAAAATGATACCCAAGAGTGTGATGTCATTGTTCCATTAATCAGCGCAGCTGCTGATTGGCTGAGGTTCAAGTTCAAACACACCCTGAAAGGAAGTGTCAACTAGCTCTCTCTCACCCAACTGCAGAGGGAGGGATGTTGGTATCTATGGTGGGTATCTATATGTGACGACTCCAATCGGCGTTGCGGTCTGGCTAATGGAAAACACCTACATGTCTTTTTCAACTAACCTGCACTTGCCGATACTTTCTTTGTTCTCGAAACCGGAAAAGGTGTATCTTTATAAATGTCCCGTTGCAGGTTGTTACAAAAACCAGAGACAATTCCGAAATATATTAAATCCATCTTTTGTATTAAGTGAGAATGCCTCTTGCATGTGTGTAGAGCTTTGTTTTGGTTGCACTGTGTGACATTTTACATTGACATTTTAGTCATTTAGCAGATACTCTTATCCAGAGCGACTTACAGTTAGTGAATGCATACATTTTTTTATATATATTTTTTTACATTCATACTGGCCCCCCGTGGGAAATGAACCCACATCCCTGCCGGCCAAACCCTCCCCTACCTTGGACGACGCTGGACCAATTGTGCGCCGCCCATGGGTCTCCCGGTCGCGGCCGGCTGCGACAGAGCCTGGACTCGAACCAGGATCTCTAGTGGTACAGCTAGCACTGCGATGCAGTGCCTTAGACCACTGCGCCACTCGGGAGCGGTGCTGTCAGCTACTTCTACACGTGGCCGCGGCACATAAATAATCATCGTTCCTGCCAAGATGCTGGGAAATGCTAGATGTGCGGCAGCTAAGATGGCGAGGAACCTACTCGGGCAGCACAAACCATGGATTTAATATCTTTCAGAATTTTTCTCAGTTTTTTGTAGAACCACATGCAACTGGACACACAATTTTAAGATAAAAAAATTCACGAATCGAGAACAAAGAAAGTATCGCCAAATGCAGGTTAGTTGACAAATACATGGCAGTGTTTTCCATTAGCCAGACCGTAATGCCAATTGGAGTCATCACATATCGGCAATACCCACCGTAGCTAGGCTGTCGGTAGCATCCAGCTGTCTGTCTGTCCACTCACAGGACACAACTATAAATGCGGATTTCGGACGTGTGCTGTCACCAGCTCCAAGAAAATATAACCCTTTTGACGAACTGGCTGAGACACTGACCTTTGAGCATAGCTTGATGGCAGAAACGTTGTATTGTGTTTCTCTTTGCAGATAGCACAGGTTCAGAGGAGAAGCCCCGTGGCTGCCAGAGGAGTTGGAGGGAGTCGTGGTAATGGGAAGGACAGGGGGCCATGTCCAACTCTGCCACTGAAATGGGTTTTGATGGCAGGTTGGGCCTAGCGGTACCCTGGGCTTTGGAAATGAGCATGTAGGTGTGAGAATGAAAATGATAAATAGCGCAGCTACATAGAAAAGAGTTTGTAAGGGCCGACTCCAGTTCGCTCTCCTGTGAGGTATGAAATGCTTTGAGGGAAGTGGTGGGGAGATGAGATGGGAAGGAAAAATATTTCAATCTTGAATATGTCAGAAGAGAACAGTGCTTTGAATGCAGTTTGTGGTGAAGTAGAGAGGAGAACAGGATGTATCCATTTTTTTAATTAAGAGATGTTATGCTGCTGGCTTGAAAAGAATGTGCTGCTAGGAGGTCAGGGTTGATTCTCATGCTCTGCTCAAGGGTATGTGTCAGAGCTGCTGACAGCCAGGCAGGCCAGTGTTTGTCCTGCCACTCCCACACACTCAGTCAGAAACAAGCTCACCCACCACAGCAACACACTGACTGCATAGGAGAGGGGACTGGCTGACTGCTGGGATGATAGATATCCAGTGCTACTCTGAATTGGTCAGATTTGTAGTGTGTGTCTGGATGCTGAGGAGTTGGCTGGGTGTTTTGTAGATGGGACAGAATGTTTTTAAATGTTTTGCCTCCCCTTCTCCAAAGCCAAGTTCCCATCAGTGAGTCGTCCGTACACAAAGTCTGTGTTTAGATCTTAAGTCTAATTTTAGAGCTGAGCTTTGGCTTAGCGTTGGGAATAACAGGATAACAGTAGCCTCATCACGGGCTGCTGTGTGCCTTTTTCCAAATGGATATGACAGTGGCCTCACGTGGTTCTGTTCAATCAGGGTCCAAGAGACCAGAGTGGCTGGTCCTAGCCTGCTCACTGTCCCTCTGCCCCTCTCCCTCCAGTACAATACCCTCTGAACAGTACTATGTACCCGCCAGGCACCCAGTGTCTCCCCCTCTGGGCCTCTCTACTGGACCTCCTCCACACGTCGTCTCCTCAGAGGATCAAACATTCCCCCATCAAATCTGACGGGGAGGGGGATGAACCACAAAACCCAGTGGAACAAATGGCCCTCCCACAGCGTCTCCTTGCAGTCTATGTTACTGCCTGTTTGCTAGGGTATTTAGAACTCTGGCCGGGCTGGGTGATTTAAAGAAGATGGAGCGCCATGGAGACATTGTGCATTGTTTCTCTCGCTGACCCTTTTAGCTCAATAATTGGATTCTTTGTAATGTAACATGTTTCATCTCTTTCTCTGTAGAGTGAGAATGGAAATATGAGGGATTTGTTTGCTATATCTGACTGGTGGAGTGTAGTATCAGCTCAGCAGCCTGACTGTGGCCTACACCACAGTGCTCTTCTGCACTTTGTTAGTGTTGTATGCATGGGAAAGGACTGTTTGACATGAGTGATGGGACTGACTGCAGATAAATTGGCTATTTCTGTCTTACCTTTCACCTCTTAATTTGTCAATGTCACCAGACTGGTCCAACTCCAGGGCAGCTAGCCTACTTCTCAATCCACAGCACAATGGTTTATATATATTTCTGACTTGACTGTCAATGTCTGTGTGAATTGAGTACTCAATATTAAAATGAAAAATTGAGAAAATAGAGAATCATATTCTAAGATCTATAGAACATGATCAACAAATATTTCTAAACATTGGCTCAACGATTTGCTTGGATAGCATTACTTTTCTTGCTATTTCACTTGCAGCTAATGTGTACAATTTCTGAGATGAGTGTGTCCATGTGGAAATCAGTGAAGTACGAGAGCGGGAAAGATGGTAGAAAGAGGAGCCACAACAACCATTCTCCTCTTCCCTGTCCTTCCCCTCCGCCTGCTCCCCGAGTGACGCTGTGGTTTTTCCCCTGACTGCTGCCAGGTTTCTCCCTCCCCCTCTCCTCTCTCTCCTCTCTGGATCATGATGACTGGGCTGTTTGCATGGGGCTGGAGATTAGCAGGCTAATGTAGTGTTGAGTGGGAGAGCAGAAACTGAGGCACAGACAGACACACAGACACAGTGATGGGGCCTGGGTGTGCTGAACAACACTAGGCAGACCCCCTAACATTGGGCATGGGCTATGCTGGGGGGGAGCCTGTCAGCATCAGGGTAAACTATACCCTTGTGGTGGTGAATGGAATATATTGAGCTTGTATTAAAAACACACACAGCCTAATCTCCTGCTCTGAGTGCTCTGGTAGTAGACGGGCCTATTTTAGGGAGCCGCTTATTAAAGGTTGAATGAGTGGAGTAGCTTGTTCCCTCGTCTCTGGTTTCTAACTATAATGGCAGCCATAATGGCTCAGTTTCTGATTTATGTCAGACGGGATCTGATTTCAGGAAACTGCAGTGAATGTTTTTTTTCTTCCAGTAATCTGAATTCCCTGTGCTCCCCACCCAGCCCAGCTCTCAGAGGAGCCTGAGGTAAAGTGCTCGGGCCTGGGCAGTCAGACCTGTAGCACAGCAGCCCTGCCAGTGGCAACCCAATCCTGCTTCCAGCGTTTGGGTTCAGTCCGCTGTCACTCCAGCAGCCAGGGCACTGTGACCTTGGTTTCAAGTAGCCCTGGCTTGGTAGTAAGCCAAAACCACTCCTGGGATGGGGTGACCTTGTTCACCAGCCCACTGTACGTCTGCATGCCTCTCTCCCCCCTTGGCAGAGGGGGCGACCTTTGCTTGCTGTGATAATTCAATGCGAAAACAAGAAATGTAATCATTGGCTGGTCATTGGGCCTGTCCTGCTGCTGGTTGCATAAAGGCTGTTGAATGTCGTATTGACCAGTCCTGGGCTCTGCTCTGAGAGGCTTGGAGTCTGAGCTCTCTGCCTATGTGATTATTTTTCTCCAGCTGCCCTCTGTGGTTCCCTGTGTGGGCTACAGCAAAAGACTGTTACGTCACCATCATATGCGTTCCCTCTAGTCTAGTACACCTGTCATTTGGCCACTTGGCTTGGATGGAAAGGGAAATTACTTTTCCCCTTGTTTCAATCAACTGATTGGAGCCCTGGTCAATCAGTGGGTTTGTGCCGTATCGTTGATACAGGGAGGGAACGGCACGTTTTTAATATCTGAATGAATGGAACTGCTCAGTAGCTAGGCTAACTGATATGCTTTCTTAGGATTTCACTATGTCCTCTTTTGTGGTTCAGGTTTGTTTGGGTTGTGCCAAATCACTGTTCTCCCATGCTGGTTGGAGTGAGACACATATGCTTGTTGCCACAGAGTGGTTTTGCCTTGTGTAAACACAGTGGGTACTAGCAGTGCATCTGACTGAACAACAACCTATAGGTCAGCAGCTGGACCTGTCTCTCGTCAGCGTCCTGTTAAATCATGATGGCGCTGAAGTGGATAGCAGTTCTGACCAATCCTGCGCTTCAGCAACCCAAGCCATAGTCTTATCTCTGCTACCGCACTGCAAGCGGTACCGAAGCACCAAGGCTGAAACCAACAGGACCCTGAACAGCTTCTACCCCCAAGCCATAAGACTGCTAAACAAGACTGCTAAATATCTAATCAAATGGCTACCCGGACTACCTGCATTGAGGCTGTTATTTTTTTTCTAACACTCTTGCACTGACTCTCTGCGCACAAACACACACACTGGACTCTACCCACACACTTACACATACTTACACTGACACACTGACACACAGCACACACACTACATATGCCCACACATGCATTCTGACGCCACACACACACTTTCACATTCTCCACGTACACTACTGCTCCGTCTATCATCTATCCTGTTGCCTAGTCACTTTAACCTTACCTACAGTGTATGTACATACAGTGGGGGAAAAAAAGTATTTAGTCAGCCACCAATTGTGCAAGTTCTCCCACTTAAAAAGATGAGAGGCCTGTAATTTTCATCATAGGTACACGTCAACTATGACAGACAAAATGAGAATCCAGAAAATCACATTGTAGGATTTTTAATGAATTTATTTGCAAATTATGTTGGAAAATAAGTATTTGGTCAATAACAAAAGTTTCTCAATACTTTGTTATATACCCTTTGTTGGCAATGACACAGGTCAAACGTTTTCTGTAAGTCTTCACAAGGTTTTCACACACTGTTGCTGGTATTTTGGCCCATTCCTCCATGCAGATCTCCTCTAGAGCAGTGATGTTTTGGGGCTGTTGCTGGGCAACACGGACTTTCAACTCCCTCCAAAGATTTTCTATGGGGTTGAGATCTGGAGACTGGCTAGGCCACTCCAGGACCTTGAAATGCTTCTTACGAAGCCACTCCTTCGTTGCCCGGGCGGTGTGTTTGGGATCATTGTCATGCTGAAAGACCCAGCCACGTTTCATCTTCAATGCCCTTGCTGATGGAAGGAGGTTTTCACTCAAAATCTCACGATACATGGCCCCATTCATTCTTTCCTTTACACGGATCAGTCATCCTGGTCCCTCTGCAGAAAAACAGCCCCAAAGCATGATGTTTCCACCCCCATGCTTCACAGTAGGTATGGTGTTCTTTGGATGCAACTCAGCATTCGTTGTCCTCCAAACACGACGAGTTGAGTTTTTACCAAAAAGTTATATTTTGGTTTCATCTGACCATATGACATTCTCCCAATCCTCTTCTGGATCATCCAAATGCACTCTAGCAAACTTCAGACGGGCCTGGACCTATACTGGCTTAAGCAGGGGGACACGTCTGGCACTGCAGGATTTGAGTCCCTGGCGGCGTAGTGTGTTACTGATGGTAGGCTTTGTTACTTACTGCAGGTCATTCACTAGGTCCCCCCGTGTGGTTCTGGGATTTTTGCTCACTGTTCTTGTGATCATTTTGACCCCACGGGGTGAGATCTTGCGTGGAGCCCCAGATCGAGGGAGATTATCAGTGGTCTTGTATGTCTTCCATTTCCTAATAATTGCTCCCACAGTTGATTTCTTCAAACCAAGCTGCTTATCTATTGCAGATTCAGTCTTCCCAGCCTGGTGCAGGTCTACAATTTTGTTTCTGGTGTCCTTTGACAGCTCTTTGGTCTTGGCCATAGTGGAGTTTGGAGTGTGACTGTTTGAGGTTGTGGACAGGTGTCTTTTATACTGATAACAAGTTCAAACAGGTGCCATTAATACAGGTAACGAGTGGCGGACAGAGGAGCCTCTTAAAGAAGAAGTTACAGGTCTGTGAGAGCCAGAAATCTTGCTTGTTTGTAGGTGACCAAATACTTATTTTCCACCATAATTTGCAAATAAATTCATTAAAAATCCTACAATGTGATTTTCAGGATTTTTTTTCCTCATTTTGTCTGTCATAGTTGACGTGTACCTATGATGAAAATTACAGGCCTCTCTCATCTTTTTAAGTGGGAGAACTTGCACAATTGGTGGCTGACTAAATACTTTTTTCCCCCACTGTAGCTACCTCAATTACCTCGTATTCCTGCACGTCGACTCAGTACTGGTACTCCCTGTATATAGCCATGTTATTTTAACTCGTTGTGTATTTATTCCTTGTGTCACTATTTTTATTTGATATTTTTTCACTTTAACTTTGCATTGTTGGAAAAGGACCCGTAAGTAAGCATTTCACAGTTAGTCTACACCTGTTTACAACGTATGTGATAAATAAGATTTGATTTCATAGGCTTCTTCCTTGTGATAATTCCTCCCCGAGGCCAGCTGCCTTAGCACCAGCTACCACCTCAGTTCTCACTGTAGTGTTGGTGCTGCCTCGGTTTCCATGATGCAGTTGATGCTCCAAATAGGACGATCTGTCTCATTGAGGAGGGAGAGTATCTGTACATAACCGATGAAGGAGTGGGGGGCGGGGGGGGGTTAGTGTGCCTGCCTGTTTTAAACAACTTAGGGCTATCTGGATGAAACCTAAAAGCAGGTGTGCGTGTGTTTCCTGTTCTGTTGCGAGGCATGTAGGTGAGCAGGGCATTTGTTTTTGTTGCCCGTTGTGCTGCGTCCTGGACCGTGCATGCAGAGAAACATAGAGGGTTAAGCAGGCCTGGGCTTCTCTCTGCTCTCTCTCTCCGGATCCAGGTGTTCCTCTATCAGTGGGCTCACAGCGACAGACAGCAGACACTTAATGTGGGCCCTCTGTGTGTGTGTGTGTGTGTGTGTGTGTGTGTGTGTGTGTGTGTGTGTGTGTGTGTGTGTGTGTGTGTGTGCCCCCTGCTCCTGGCTTTGATTCACTCCAGCTGGCCGACTGGAATCAGCTCTGAATCGGCCCAGGCTTGTATGCTGGGGAGAATTGTAATTGCTGTTGTGTGTGAATATGTTTCCCTCTCCTTTTTCCCCCTCCCACTTTAAGTTTCTATTTAAGGTAATGGGGGGGGTTATTGCTTAAAGTGCTTTGTTACATTATGTAAACATGATTTCTAGTGGGGGTCTGTTGTTTTTTAATACAAAAACTCTTTATATAAAAGGAATGTCAAGATCTGTACTTTCCATATACCTCCTTTTATGTAAACAAAATGTGTTGCCCTGTCATAAGCTCTTGGCACCCTTGGGTGAAATTAACGTTCTCACTATAGAGGGGTATACTGCAAAGCAGCATCAATGAGCTAACCAGAAATTACTATAGATTTTCTGGTTCCTTAAGAAAGCTAAACTTAGGTATGTGTTTTCAGTTGTTTAGTCAATTAGACATGCCCATTTCAAGCTTATCTTTCCAAAAAATACAAGTTATTTCAGAATAGTTAGGCAAGTTATCTGGCTAACTCATTGCTCCTGCTTTGTAGTATACCCCTAGGGCCAGTATAATGGGGAGATGGATAGATAAATCCTGAGAAACAGAGCAGTAGATTGATGTTTTGGACCGAGTTGTTGTTCAGCTGTTCTTAGAGATGGTGATAAAGAGAGAGGGGAGAGATCGAGTCACTGAGCATCTCTGTGTGTCCAAGCTCTCTGACGGAGCCAAGCAAGGGAACAGATGAGGCAGCAGATGGTCCTTCTCGGACTTAACCCTTCCCACGCCTCTCACGGGCCTGTCTGTCCAGGAAGGAAGGAAGGCTCTCATGGCTCACTCTCTCTCCACCTCACCGTTCATCCAAGCCATGTCATATTCACTATGGCGGACCATCAGTGTCTGATGAGAAGTGGTCAGGGTGACATATGGCTGTCTCCATGGGGGGAAACAGTGTGCTCCCTCGCTCTCGCTCTCTCCCTCTCTCTCTCCCCCTCTCCTCTCTCCTGCTGAGAAAGGGCCTGGTGTACTGCTGCTCCCGGTTGATGGAAATGAAGACCCACCACACCCCTGTGATAACCACTGGCTGCCTGCCAACTCGGTCAGATGTCTCAGTGGGCGGTAAACATGGGCTTAGTTTGAATCTGACTACGCTGCTACTGAGAATATCTGGTCTACATATACTAGGCCTACGCATATAGCATGCTCACCTGCTATCTCCAAATGCAGATCTAGGGCCTTGGATCCCAGGTCCCTTGTTACCTGTTAATACATTTTTGCTCAGCCAACTTTATGGATGGTTCCCCTCTCCCTCCCGGCCCCAGTGCTTTAAATAGAAGCCCCTCTGGGAGGATCGATACAAACTCCAGGGTAATTGATGAGAGGAGGCAGGCTCTGTGATGACCTGCAAGGGGGAACCTGAGGAGATTACAAGTTGGGAAGCAGGTTTCATCACATGCATATTCATCTTTGTTCTCTTTTGGAGAAGCCCTAGTGGGTTGCTCTGTCGGTAGGTGTCCACTGCCTGGAAAGCCATTTGGATTTCTCTTTCAGGGAATTCAAGGTTGTGTCTTAGATTTTGTTCCCTTTCCAGTCTCCATCTCGGTTGCACTGCCATATGACCAATGCAGCTCTTTCTGGTTCTGTAATGAATACTAGCTTTACTCATCAGTGAAGAGAACTGCAGCCAAATACAGTCGTTTCAATCCATTGTTTAATCTTAGAGTAAACTATAGTCGTTGATACCATCTCTTGATACTTCTTAACAAAGGGCCATGCTATAGGCCCCCCTGGAGACCCAACCTCACCCCCTTGGCCAAGGAAAAGGGCCTAAATTATTAACCATCCACGGTGTCCTCTGGGCTGTTTAGGCTTGGCTTCTCCTTTTTGTTTGGTGGGGAGGGGAGGCTATGCATTTTTCCACCTGACCCAACCTGATGCAGGGCAGTAGGGCGGCTCTCTCCTCTCTCATTGTCCTGCTTTAGTTCTCATTTCACTTCTCCAGGCTCTATGGACAAAAGTGGCTTTTCTGGTGACCTCTGGCTAAGATAATGACCTCCCAATGATTGCCAGGGAGCCTTTATGTCCTCCACATATTCTGTTATTGTTCGGGGAACAGAAATCACCTCTCGGTCTCTGTTCATTTTGAGGCCTGGATTGGAACGGTGATGGCTGTTGGGCTGGAGCTGTTGATAATGCATGGTGTGACTGATGAGGTGGAACACTTGGACCCTGGAGCCCATTGCTTTACGGCCTAAATGAATGGCTCTCCCCCAGCCTCCAGTCCAGAACCCAGTGGACAAGAAGGCCTCACATTAGCCCCAGATTGAAGGGGTTCTATTTTGGTGTGGTTTACTTTTCAGAATAGGTTGTCTGCTTCCATGCAATGGTGCCTGCCAGGAACCTACAGTGTCTGTCTTGGACAGGGTTCGCTACCCTTGTCACCGCCTCTTGTGTTTGACTTGGACTTAGTGAAGGCAGGAATTTTGACTTCCACTCTGAAAGAAGCAGTGAAGGGGAGAGAGGGGATTTTATGTGTGTGTGTTTATGTGCCAGAGGTTCTGAAGAGATGGACAGGACTCTCCCATGCTGGCAATGACTTGGTGATTGTGACAGGCTGGCCTGGCAGCCCTGCCTCTCCTGATGGATTCTGGGTTTCAGAGTCTTGTGCTGTAGTTTTTGATATACTGATACAGCAGTATTCTAGCTAAGCAAAACTACGAAATGAATTGAAGTTAATGAGGAATGCTAAGTCTCACACTCTGCAAGGATACAGAGTGGCAATGCCAAGTACCAAGTTTCTGTTTACCTCATTTGGACTCCTTTGCCGTAGACCTGGCCCACGAGAGGAATTATTGTTTATTTTTTGTCTCCCCTTCATTCCATCCAGAGCATCATGTGCTTTATTATTCAGTAGGCTATTTGTAACATTTGGTCAAGGTCATTTTGAGTGTTGCGTTGTTGTGGAAACTAATATCCACCACAGGAAACTACTATGTTTGTAGCCTAGTAGTAGTAAGATGCTGAAATCTAAAAGATTCTGGTTCAGTGGAACTAGAAAATAATGGACTGTTTCTCTTTCACCAGCAGCTCTTTGCCCATCTCTTCCTATTTCCCTCAGCCAGGAATGTGTTCCTGTCAAAATGGCAGGTCCCTGTCGGCTCAGAGTCCTGGGTTCAGAGTACTCCACATTCGCCTTGTTTGTCATAGAAGTCCCAGGAGTGACTCACAACACAGGAATAGCTGATATATTCTGGACTGAAATAGTACAGCAATTATCATGTTTTCATTCCCTGTGTTTTTCTTTCTCCTTCTCTCCTTCTCAGGAAGAAAAACGTGGTTTATCTGTACTTCCTGTGTAATTGCTCTACATCTGCATAATCACCCACATAGCCTGGGCGCTGCTGTAGTTTGGAGGGTGTTTATATGTTAAGTGTAGATATGTGAGATCTGTCTGCAGCTCTTCAATTACGTCAACTCTTCAACTGTTTATTATCACTGTCTCTCTGGGTGTAGGCCTATACGCTATAATAACCTGCTGACCAAACTGGTTCCGTGTGTGCGTCCGCCATCGTGCGCATGTTGAATATGTCTATCCCCACCAGACGCGTTCATGACACGCAGGTTAAAATACCAAATGCAAACTGTGAACCAACTATATTTGGGGACAGGTTGAAAAACACATGAAACATTCGTGGACATTTAGCTAGCTTGCTGTTGCTAGCTAATTTGTCCTGGGTGATAAACATCGGGTTGTTATTTTACCTGTAATGCAGATGATCCTTTTTTTTGTTGTTGCTGGATCTTTGTAGAATTTTGACCCATTTTAAGTCACACAAAAGTGTGTGTTCTCTACTCTGACAATTAATCCACAGATAAAAGGGCAAACCTAGTTAGTTTGTTTTCTTTGATTAATCTCTCCTTGTACATTTTTCTTCTGTGAATTTAATATGGCAGTTGGCAACCAACTTTAAGTGCATTACCGCCACCAACTGGACTGGAGTGTGGACCTCGTTCATCTTTCAGTCACCCACGTGGGTATATGCTCCTGAAAACCAATGAGGAGATGGGAGAGGCGCGACTTGCAGCGCCTGGCTACGCAGAGGCTTGCGAGCAGTTTGGATAAAATTATTAAATAACATGTATGTGTACATTTATTTTGCAACGCGGGTGGTTTGGTCAGCATGTACGCCCTATTTCTTCAAGGGTTTCCTCTGTTAGTTCCATTAGTGCATCCTTCATCCCTGGTCCTGACCAAGCCTGAGTTGCTGTATCAATTCTCTATCAGTGGTGAGCGAGCAGTGCAGACATGACGTGACTGAGCCAGCCTCCAGCCATCCAGGAGCACCGACCTGTTTTGAGTTTCCATTAAACTCATAATGGTGTTTCTGAGGCTTTCTCTCTCCCCTGGGTGGGAGCATTATCTCTCCTGGCTGCAAGAACTCCATTATTTACCGAGCAGAGCACTGAGCCCGCCCTAATACAATGTTTCATTAGATTGCATCAGCCAGATTTATTGCTGGGCTCCTCATCTCTCTCACCGATCTGTGGTCTGGGCTCCGGATTCTGCAGGGGAGGGGTGGGAGGAAACGAGGGGGTGGTGTTGGGGAAACAGGATCTGGTGTGGGACATTACTCCATTCTGTAGACCAGGGTTCTTCAATTCCGATCCTGGAGGGCCGAAACACTTCTGTTTTTTATTTCTACCTGGTAGTTAATTGCACTCACCTGGTGTCCCAGGTCTGAATCAGCCCCTAATTTAGAAGGAGAGGATGAAAAACAGAGGTGTTTCGGCCCTCCAGGACCGGAATTGAAGAACCCTGCTGTAGACGGACAGAGGGAGGAGCTGAGGGGCCTGGGCCTCGCACCTGTTAACCTCTTTGAAGGCAGAGGAAACTCATCTGAGCTGCTCTGAGATAAGAAGGAACTTGAGCTGCACCATGAATGAATCCTGCTCCCATGGTTTTTAGACAGACATGTTTTTAATAATAACCCCCTCTTTCCTTGCCTTTATTAAACGAGGCTCTGGGGGCAGTGGTGTGAACGGGGCTGTGGTCGTGAAGGAGAGCGCCATATGTCAGAGGTAGCAGCAGACAGCCACTGTGTGAGGCCTTAGACCTTGTCTGCAGCACGCCCCAGCTCACGCTGATCACTGTCTGGAGGAACTGTGCAGAGAAACACAATGCATGATTACTACTAGCACTCATGCCTTGTGGAGGTGTAGAGGTTTCCTAGGCTGCAAATATTGTAGTTTACAATCTCACACTCTTTGTTTACTTTATGGTCCTCGTAGTGTAGGCCAAAGGTCACATGAGATCGCTTGTCATTGAATGCTGAAATGGCACTACAGAGTTATGATGCAGGCTACATGTATTCTCTAATCCTAAACCTTTCCTCCCCGTGTTCCATTTTCATCCAAGCCAAGGACAGTTGTTGGGAGTGACTCACTCATCCATCAACCCTCCCACACACACACCAACAGTAGCAAATGGAATGGTGCTTATGTGGCAGCACTGGGGTCAAGTGGGACACCTGGGATGTTGGCTGCCTCTGCTCAAAGGACTGTGTAAAGCAGGGCTGCCCAACCCTCTTCCTGGAGATCTACCGTCCTGTGGGTTTTCAGTCCAACCTTAATTTAACACACCTGATTCTACTTATTAGCTGCTCAATAAGACCTTAACTAGCTGAATCAGATATGCTAAATTAGGGTTGGACTGAACCTACAGGACAGTAGATCTCCAGGAAGAGGGTTGGGCCTCTCTGCAGTTTTTTTAAATTCAGTAGAAGCTTAAGCAGAAATCCAATCAATAGCTTGGAGATCGTGCCATTGGTATATGTGGCAATCATAAACTCAGCACAAAAAAAGAAACGTCCTCTCACTGTCAACTGCGTTTATTTTCAGCAAACTTAACATGTGTGAATATATGTGTGAATATATGTATGAACATAACAAGATTCAACAACTGAGACATAAACTGAACAAGTTCCACAGACATGTTGTCACGGATTCAGCCGAGGCTGCCCCTCCTCCTTGCTCGGGCAGGCTTCGGCGTTCGTCGTCACCGGAGTACTAGCTGCCACGATATATGTTTCTGTGTTCTACTTGTTTTGTCTTTATTGTACACACCTGGTTCCCATTATGTTCATGATTTGTTCCCTATTTAACCCTCTGGCTCCCACTGTGTTGTGTGCGTGTTTGTTCTATGTTTGGGGTCATAGACTGGTGAGCGGTATTTGTCCTCCCTGCGTGGAGATTATGTTCATTTATTTTCACGAGTAAAGTACGTTGTCTACTAGCTCTGTGTCCTGCGCCTGACTCCGTCCTACCACTACACACTGATGCCTGACACATGTGACTAACAGAAATTGACTAATGTGTCCCTGAACAAAGGGGCGGTCAAAATCAAAAGTAACTGTCAGTATCTGGTGTGGCCACCAGCTGCATTAAGTACTGCAGTGCGTCTCCTCCTCATGGACTGCACCAGATTTGCCAGTACTTGCTGTGAGATGTTACCCCAATCTTCCACTAAGGCACCTGCAAGTTCCCGGACATTTCTGGGGGGAATGGCCCTAGCCCTCACCCTCCGATCCAACAGGTCCCAGACGTGCTCAATGGGATTGAGATCCGGGCTCTTCGCTGGCCATGGCAGAACACTGACATTCCTGTCTTGCAGGAAATCATGCACAGAACGAGCAGTATGGCTGGTGGCATTGTCATGCTAGAGGGTCATGTCAGGATGAGCCTGCAGGAAGGGTACCACATGAGGGAGGAGGATGTCTTCCCTGTAATGCACAGCGTTGAGATTGCCTGCAATGACAACAAGCTCAGTCTGATGATGCTGTGACACACCGCCCCAGACCATGACGGACCCTCCACCTCCAAATCGATCCCGCTCCAGAGTACAGGCCTCGGTGTAACGCTCATTCCGACAATAAACGTGAATCCGACCATCACCTCTGGTGAGACAAAACCGCGACTCATCAGTGAAGAGCATTTTTTGCCAGTCCTGTCTGGTCCAGCGACGGTGGGTTTGTGCCCATAGGCGACGTTGTTGCCGGTGATGTCTGGTGAGGACCTGCCTTACAACAGGCCTACAAGCCCTCAGTCCAGCCTCTCTCAGCCTATTGCAGACAGTCTGAGCACCGATGGAGGGATTGTGCGTTCCTGGTGTAACTCGGGCAGTTGTTGTTGCCATCCTGTACCTGTCCCGCAGGTGTGATGTTCGGATGTACCGATCCTGTGCAGGTGTTGTTACACATGGTCTGCCACTGCGAGGACGATCAGCTGTCCGTCCTGTCTCCCTGTAGCGCTGTCTTAGGCGTCTCACAGTACGGACATTGCAATTTATCGCCCTGGCCACATCTGCAGTCCTCATGCCTCCTTGCAGCATGCCTAAGGCATGTTCACGCAGATGAGCAGGGACCCTGGGCATCTTTCTTTTGGTGTTTTTCAGAGTCAGTAGAAAGGCCTCTTTAGTGTCCTAAGTTTTCATAACTGTGACCATAATTGCCTACCGTCTGTAAGCTGTTAGTGTTAGAGCCGATTTGGGCATATTTTGTATAAAAGACTGAACATACTGAGCTCCATGTACATTTGTGTAAATATATTAAATATTAATGTATATGATGAAATATTAGGTACGTACCTTTATGATTTATTTACCGGATTGAGATATATTCATTTGTTATTAGTGTAACTCCGTTTTTGGCCCCCCCTCTTGCCCATTCATTGTACTGTGTTAATTGTGTTAGTATAAAGGCAGGAAGTTGGGCCTTCGGGGGGAGGAGTCCTTGCTAGATGCGGGAGCGGTATAGTTTTTTGACCATATAGACATACAGACAGACAGGTCATATTATATTAGGTATTTGCATTTCAAGTAATCTCTGCTTTAAGTTGATTGGAGAATACCCTTTTGTTAGATAAGAAGAATAAACAGTTTTGTTGCACTATATCCCTGGATCTCATTGAATGTTTGGCCGTTTGGAAACGTTGAGTGTGGACTGTATGCGTCCGAAACAACCCCGCTTCAGGCTAGGGCAGTGGCTATGGTAAAGAGGAAAGGAAGCCACTACATACAAGTCAAAAAACTCCGTGAAGGATTACTACCGGAAGGAAATCTCCGGTTCGGACACACGCTGGATTTTGTTCTATTTGTAATTGCATTCGGACCATAAGGACAGCTCGCTTGGAAGGATTTGAACTCCTAGATTTCGCCAGCCGTGAGTAACCACTGCGAATGAATGAGCTGCCCTGTTCAAGGCGATCGTTTGATCATGCATATTATGGAAGCGCAAATGTGCTTATAATTGGAATGTTTGATAAACTTGGGAATGGAATTCAAAATACAGCGCTGTGAAAACAATTAAGAAGTTTAAGTTTGGGAAACACAGATCCTATGCACAATGTAGCCTAATCATATATCTAATATTTGGCCTAACGTGGAAATGCAATCCATCAACGCAACGAATGCAACTTAAGGATCTAAAGATACTGCGTGTTAAAACTTCATTAAAGGGACAAAACCTCAACGGGATGAAATGTTTAAAACGCATCTAAAATGCCAAACTTGCACATGTGCAATTCAAAATGGGTCAATATGCTGAAATGGATGACTGTGTTTTTAAAGATTAAAGGAGGTCTAAAGGGGCATTACGTTTAACAATCAAACCAACAACCGTGTCATTGTAAATTGAGTGAACTAAAAGTGAATGATGGAGGAGGAAATCCCAAATAAGACTCCACTGGAGAGGGCAGAGGAGCATCTAAATTCACTCTATGCAGCCCGGAGAGGCAAACTTGGAGTGTGTACACGCAAAATGAATGAAATAAAAGTCCTTCTTGTTGATGGAGGAAACATTGCAACTGTGAATGAGAGTCTTGAAGCATTTGATGCTGTGCTCAATGACTTTAAGAAGGCTCATGAATCTGTGCTAGAGCTGGTCACAGAGGAGGAACAGGAACAGGAGAGCATTAACTATTATCAACCAAGAATGAGAACTTATGAACATTTCCTGAAAGAGGTGGAAATATGGAAAAAGGCTGAAGTTGAGCCACAAACGCTCATTGAACCACATGACAGCATTTCCAATGTGTCAAAAATATCAAGTAAAACTAAGTATTCTAAGACTGCTTCCTCAGTGTCCTCTGAACGCCTTAAAGCCGAGGCAGAACGAGCAGCTCTACTAGCTCGCCAAGCATCATTACAAGACAAGCATGCATTGGAACTGGAGAAAGCTCAACTGAATGTTAGGATGGAAAAAATGGCACTGGAAACGGACATAGCAGCATATAATGCCAAACTGAACCACACTCTTCAGCAGCCAACAGCAAGGTCTAGCAATCGACACAGAATCAACACTGCGGGTATCAGCCATAATACCAGCCATGATAACCTCTCTACTGTCATGCAAAGGCAGAATGAAATTGCTGACCTCCTAGTACTACAGCACAAACAAGCCACACTCCCTGTTAGGGAGATACCTATGTTTGACGGTGATCCTCTAAACTTTAGGCCATTCATGCGTGCATTTGAGCATGGTATAGAAGATAAGACAAGCAGTCACCAGGATAGGCTCTATTACCTGGAACAATACACCTCTGGTCAGCCCAAGGATCTGGTCCGTAGTTGTCTGCATATGGAAGCCAGAAGAGGCTATGCAGTAGCTAAGAGGTTGTTAAAGGAACACTTTGGCAATGAAATCAAAGTCACCACTGCTTACATGGAAAAGGCTTGGAACTGGACAAACATCAAACCCGATGATGGAAAGGGACTGGGTGGTTATGCACTCTATCTAAGAGGTTGCTGTAACGCTATGCAAGACCTACAGAACATGGAAGAGCTTAATCTTCCCTCCAACATAAAGCTGATCATGTCAAAACTTCCCTACAAACTAAGGGAAAAATGGAGGTCTATGGCATGTGATATTTTAGAGAGAAGTCACCTGAGGGCCCAGTTCAGTGACCTGGTAACGTTCATGGAAAAACAGGCCAAAATACTGCAGGATCCGTTGTATGGAGATATTCAAGATCCCCTGTACAACAAAAGATTTTTAAAACCCAAAACAGAAGCTGACTTTAAACAGCAGTTCAAGTCCAAGAGTAGGGGAAGCAGCTTTGCCACTACAGTAGCTGTAGTGGCAGATCGTGACTCTGAAAAACCTTTAAAAGAACAAACATTCAAAGTAAAGAGACCAGGCACCTACCCTTCTGATGCTCCCAGTATCTCATGTATATTTTGTGCTGGTGCGCATTTATTGGTCGACTGCCAACAGGTGAAGGCACAGCCACATGAATTCAAGGTTGAGTTTCTGAGATCAAAAGGCCTTTGTTTTGGCTGTTTGATGAGAGGACACTTAAGCAGAGAATGTAAAAGAAGGATGACCTGTCAGAGCTGTCAAAGAAAGCACCCCACTATCCTGCACATTGAAGGAAGAGAGAGATTTAGATCTCAAAAGGCAGATATGAGTGGTGTAGCAGTAAAGCGGGAGGAGACTGTCAGCAGTGCTCTTGTTTCACTGGAAGCTGGTGAAGATACCGGGGCCGGTACAGATTGTGCACTTGCAATTGTGCCAGTTCAAGTAAAGGTGGCAAATGGAAGCAAGTCTGTGTTAACCTATGCGTTTCTCGATTCTGGTAGCTCAGCAACATTTTGTACGGAGAGACTCATGAGGCAGTTGCAAGCTAAAGGCAGTGCGACTGAAATTCTGCTACGCACAATGGGGCAGGAGAGTCCTACCAAGAGCTTTGAGATATCTGGATTAGAGATTGGCAATGTGGAAGGCGACACATTTCTTGCATTACCAAAGGTCTACACCCAACATAAGATCCCAGTGACAAGAGAGAACATTCCCACTCAGAAAGAGCTCAAAAGGTGGCCATACCTGAAAGAGGTTCAGTTGAAGGAGATTGATGCTGACGTCGAACTTCTGATTGGCGTAAATGCTCCAAAGGCAATGGAACCCTGGCAAATCATAAATAGCCAAGGCAACGGACCGTATGCAGTGAAAACCCTCTTTGGATGGGTGATGAATGGTCCTCTCAACAGTTGTACCATGGCAGAAGAATCCGGGCGTCCTACGGTGATGGCCAATCGTATCTCAATGGCCGACCTGGGGGTTCTTCTTGTAAATCAGTACAACCATGACTTCCCTGAGAGAGAGTATGAAGAGAAAAGTGAGATGTCAGCTGAGGATCGTAGGTTTATGGAGATAGTATCAAGCTCCATAACCCTCAAAGACCATCAGTACTACTTACCGTTGCCCTTTCGCAACAAAGATGTAGTCCTGCCAAACAACCGTGACATGGCAAAGCAGCGGGCTCTAAATATTATCAGGAAGTTCAAGAAGGACAAAGGTTACGCTGCAGAGTACAAAGGCTTCATGGAAGAGATGATAACAAAAGGTTACGCCGAGAAGGTACCACAAGAACAGCTCCTCAGAGAGAAAGGCAAGGTATGATACATACCACACCATGGCGTTCACCATAAGCGCAAAGGAACGATACGAGTGGTGTTTGACTGTTCATCATCCTATAAAGGTACATCTCTTAACAGTGAACTCCTTCAAGGCCCTGACCTGGCAAACACGCTTATAGGAGTCTTGCTAAGATTTCGGCAAGAGCACATTGCCATGATGGCAGACATCGAAGGAATGTTCCATCAAGTACGTGTCCATGAAGATGACTTAGACTTCCTGCGATTCCTATGGTGGCCGGATGGTGATACTAACAAAAGATTGGAGGAGTACAGAATGACAGTACATCTTTTCGGTGCTATATCCTCTCCAAGTTGTGCAAACTTTGCACTGCGAAAGACTGCAGAAGACAACTGTGAGGGGTACGATGAAGAGGTGATTCAAACAGTCAAGTCCAACTTCTATGTTGACGACTGCCTCAAGTCAGTGGCCACAGAAGAACAAGCCATAGCTCTCACAAGAAACCTCAGGGATGTGTGCTCTCAAGGTGGGTTCAAATTGACCAAGTGGGTCAGCAACAGCCGCACTGTACTAGCTTCTATCCCTGATGAACACAGAGCCAAGCAGATAAAAGAACTGGACCTGGACAGAGAAAAGCTGCCTGTTGAAAGAGCACTTGGAATCCGATGGAACATTGAAAGGGATGTGTTTACCTTCCAGGTCACTGTCAAGAACAGACCCCTTACAAGAAGAGGTATTCTCTCAACTGTCAGCTCTATTTATGATCCATTAGGTTTCCTCGCCCCATTCGTATTAAAGGCAAAGCAAATTCTTCAAGTGCTCTGCAAGCTAAAGTGTGGATGGGACGAAGTCATCCCTGAAGAACACTCTATTTCATGGAAGAGATGGCTCTCAGAGCTGGACCAGCTCTCCAGATTCCAGATCAACAGGTGTATGATGCCGGAGAACTTTGGTCAAATCAAGACCGCACAGCTGCATCACTTCGGTGATGCAAGTGAACAAGGTTATGGCACGGCAAGCTACCTTAGGTTCACAAACGTTATGGAAAAGGTCCACATCGCATTCATACTGGGGAAATCAAGGGTGACTCCACTCAAGCAGATGACGATCCCCAGACTGGAACTAGCTGCAGCAACATTGGCAGTGCGAGTGGACAGGATGTTAAGGTTGGAGCTCCAGATTGAACTTGAGGAGTCAACTTTCTGGACAGACAGCCAGTCGGTGCTAAAATACATCCGCAACGATACCAAGAGATTCCATACTTCTGTGGCTAATAGGGTTGCTATGATCCGTGACCTATCGAAAGCAAAACAGTGGAGGTATTTGAACTCCAAACACAACCCAGCCGATGATGCCTCAAGAGGATTACATGTTGAAACTTTCCTGAACTCAAAGAGATGGCGCAAAGGACCAGAATTCCTGGAGAAAACAGAAACACAATGGCCGAAAGTCCCCGAGGAGCTTGGCTCCATCCCTCCAGATGATCCAGAGGTGAGAAAAGACGTCATCGTAAACAGTACATGTGTGGAAGAAAAGAGTCCGACCAGCAAACTGATTGAGTACTATTCAACATGGAACAGCTTGAAGAAAGCAGTTGCCTGGATGCTGAAACTGAAGAGACTTCTACTACAGTTAAGCCAGAAAAGGAAAGTTCTCACCCAAACTGATCCAGGATCAGATCAGAGTCTGACAAACTCACTGAAGGAACAAATTGACAAGTTCAAACTGACGTTTGGAAAAGAAAGTCTGTCTGTAGATGACCTAGATGAAGCAGAAAAGGTCATCATTCGATTTGAGCAACGACAGCACTTTAAACAAGAAATTGCACTAGTTGTAAAAGGAAAACAATGTGCCAAGAGAAGCGGCTCAATCTGTAAGCTTGATCCAATAGTTGACAATGGCATTCTGACAGTAGGAGGAAGGTTAAGCAAAGCTGCTATGCCTACGGAACTAAAGAATCCTATGATCCTGCCCAAAGACTCCTACATCTCCAGACTGATCTTACTCCACATCCATGAGCAGGTTGGCCACTCTGGGAGAGGTCACATGCTTTCTAGACTTCGCCAGCGATATTGGATACCCTGTGCCAACTCCTTAGCAAGGAAGATCCTTAAGAGCTGTGTCTTCTGCAGGCGGATGCAAGCTAGAGCTGGGGAACAGAAGATGGCTGACCTTCCACAAGATCGGGTAGCACCTGATTTGCCGCCTTTCACCCATTTGGGCATAGATTACTTTGGCCCCATAGAGGTGAAGCGAGGCCGCGTTCATGTGAAGCGGTATGGTGTGATCTTTACTTGCCTTGTGAGTCGAGCTGTCCATCTAGAAGTTGCTAGTTATCTGGATACTGATTCCTGCATCAATGCCCTGCGCAGGTTCATCTGTCGAAGGGGCCCAGTAACAAGTATCAGAACAGACAATGGCACCAACTTTGTCGGAACACACAGAGAGCTAGGAGAAGCTCTGAAAGAGCTGGATCACAACAAGATTCAAAATAAATTACTGAAGGAAGGAGTGACATGGTCATTCAACCCTCCCTCTGGAGCCCACCAGGGGGGGGTATGGGAGAGGTTGATCCGACTGGTGAAAAAGATCCTCTATTCAGTCCTTAAAGAGCAAGTACTGGATGATGAGGCTTTGCAGACAGCCTTGTGTGAAGTTGAGGCGATTATGAACGACAGACCAATCACTACTGTAACAAATGACCCTAACGATCTAGAACCCCTGACTCCGAACCATCTGCTTCATCTGAAAGCAAAGCCAGTCCTGCCACCAGGACTATTCCAGAGAAGTGACCTATACTCAAGAAGGAGATGGAAGCAAGTACAATATATCACTGACCTCTTCTGGAAGAGATGGATCAGGGAGTATCTTCCACTTATGCAGGAGCGGAACAAGTGGAACAAAACTAAGAGAAACTTCAGTCCTGGTGACCTTGTGGTCATCGTCGATGACACCGCCCCAAGGAACTCTTGGCTAATGGGGCGTGTGGTGAAGGCTTTGCCAGGGGCCAAAGGTCTTGTCCGGAGCGTCATGGTTAAGACTAAGACCAATATCCTACAGAGACCTATCAATAAACTCTGTCTGCTCCTTGAGGCGACGAAGTGAGACACACACACACACACACACAGTGCTCCATCTTTGAATCACGCGCACCTCTGATTCGTTGATGTCGTACTCTTACATTCTTTGATGTCATACATTTTGTGGACGTCAAACTCTTGACATTTTTTGGAAGTTGAACACCTTTACACTTCAACTCAGACTGAGATCTATGGACTATTTTCCTATATGGCACCTTGTATATTTGTATATAGCTATGAACTGTAATGGTGCTCTGGTATAGAATGTTTTTGTATTGGCTCTACGTTTGAATATTAAGTAATTGTTGTGCATTCAGTGCAGTCAACAATTAGGGGCCGGTATGTTAGAGCCGATTTGGGCATATTTTGTATAAAAGACTGAACATACTGAGCTCCATGTACATTTGTGTAAATATATTAAATATTAATGTATATGATGAAATATTAGGTACGTACCTTTATGATTTATTTACCGGATTGAGATATATTCATTTGTTATTAGTGTAACTCAGTTTTTGGCCCCCCCTCTTGCCCATTCATTGTACTGTGTTAATTGTGTTAGTATAAAGGCAGGAAGTTGGGCCTTCGGGGGGAGGAGTCCTTGCTAGATGCGGGAGCGGTATAGTTTTTTGACCATATAGACATACAGAAATACAGACAGACAGGTCATATTATATTAGGTATTTGCATTTCAAGTAATCTCTGCTTTAAGTTGATTGGAGAATACCCTTTTGTTAGATAAGAAGAATAAACAGTTTTGTTGCACTATATCCCTGGATCTCATTGAATGTTTGGCCGTTTGGAAACGTTGAGTGTGGACTGTATGCGTCCGAAACAACCCCGCTTCAGGCTAGGGCAGTGGCTATGGTAAAGAGGAAAGGAAGCCACTACAGTTAGTGTCTTAACGACAGTTCCACAGGTGCATGTTCATTAATTGTTTATGGTTCATTGAACAAGCATGGGAAACAGTGTTTAAACCCTTTACAATGAAGATCTATGAAGTTATTTGGATTTTTACTAATTATCTTTGAAAGACAGGGTCCTGAAAAGGGGACGTTTCTTTTTTTGCTGTGTTTATCTGTGAAGGCCATTAGGCCTGTTCATTTTCTAGACCGAGAGCTGCAGCTCCCAGGTCTGTAAGTGTTGATGGAGCTTGGTTTTGCTGTTATACTGTCTAGACAAGTACTGTACTATTTCAGCTGAGTGGTTTTAACTCTCGCTGTAAATTCCTAGCATGTAGAGGCTACTCCACTCTCCCTGTTCTCCCACTCCTGTCATTTCTTCCTCTCCCCATCCCTTCTAGACCACCACTCTCCTCCCCTTTCTCCATTTCCCCAGTGATTTTCCTTTTGGTGTCATTTTCTTCTTGGTATTAATCCGTCCTTGGTTCTCTGAGCCATAGAAATGAAGGTAAACAACAGCCAGTCTAATCTACCCTCTCTCCTAACTATTCATATCCCCATATTCACTGTGGTGCTGCTCATCAGGCAGAGAGCAGCAGTTGATTAAAGGACATAAGCTAGTTGCATCGTGAATGTTTTCCACTCAGAGGGAACAGAACACACTGATTATTCAGATTCAGCGTATAATGGACATTGTGCTGTAATCCACCCGCTCGGCTGCAGCTATACCATCAGTGCGTGGAGGAAGGAGGATCCGGTTGCACAGGGTTTCTTATTTGTTTGATGGTGAGTGTGATATGTTGGGTTTTAGTGGACCGTTTGATGTCATCATTAAGTATTTTCAAAGGATAAAAATTACGATTTTGGCGCATCTTGAAACAAACTAATATTTTAAGTGGATTCATAATGAAAACAAATCGGTCAATTGTCCTGGGGATGATGATCTGGGGAATCCGATGTGTGATCCCAGACTCTATTAGCTGGGTGGGTGTAATAGAAACGTAATGAGCTGATCGATACTATCATCAGCATAAGAGCGGCTGACGCGTTCGATCAGGGCTTAGTGCTCGGAGCTCAGCCCAGCCCAGGTTGGAGCCTCACTGTGGTCCAGTTGTTGGTGCAGTGGGTCCCTGGGGAGCTCAGGGAGAGTGCATTACAAGTGCAAAGCTCTGTTGGAGAGCTACCTGCAGGGATGTTTGAGTCATCAGCCATATCTTGCCACTACTGTACATGTTGAAAATATTTAGGCCATCATTTCATGTACTTAGTATTCGGTGTGTGTTTTAATTATAATAGAACATTAGGCATTTTATAGACATTGCTCTAAGACCTAGCCATAGGGTTTTAATTGTAAGCCCAAATAGTCAAATCGCTTCTTTCCTCCACCATAGCAGTGAAGGTCCCACAGCTTTAGCTATGATGTAGGCTGAGGCATCACTGCTAACAATTACTGAATAATAGTCATTATGCCAATGATCTAATTGGTCTCGTTATTAGATTATGTTCTTGCTGTAGTCACCGCCCAGCCACACAGCAGCTCTACTCAGACAGACGGCTGTAATGGGTGTATTTTGTCTTAGTAATTAGCCTACTGTTTTTGTTTGGGAAAGGTGGAGGTAGTGTAGCGGTAGCCTAATACTGTTTGGACTGTGTGAGTCTGCGTTGAGTCTTGGGCTAATGTGGATGTTTATCTAATGTGGTTTCCTCCCGTTGGGTCATTGAGTTCAGTCGTGGCATTCAGATCAGACTGGGGAACTGGCTGCATTGTTATCTACATGGATATCTTTTCAGACCAGTTTGGCTCTGGTTTATTTCTAGCATTGGAGGTGTTACATATCATTTGGTAGGCTGACCTGTCCCCCAGTTGGGTGTGCATCTCATCTCATCCTCATTAGTGAGTCACAGTGGAATGCATCACAGGCCTGAGAGAGGGAAGGGAAGGCTGGCTGCTCATAGAACCAATGATCACAACACACAATTCATCATGTTGCCTTTCCGTCCTCCATCTCTATTTAGAAGATAACCTCGTTAGCAAGACAGTGGGTTGTAAGGTATTTATATCTCCCTCCTCCCAGTCTCAGAGGAGATGCAGATTTTCTGTTCCTCTGCTGAACCTCCGTCTACAGAAATGGGTCCAAGGCAGGCTGGCAGGCAGCGCACACGGCCCTCTCTCTCTCCATCTCTCTCCCTCCATCTCCTCGCTTCCACGTTCCCCCAACGGGTTAACCCGGTGGACGTTGCCATGGCAACTGCCTGGTGGACGTCGCGCGGTGTTGCGAGGGGGTAATGGAGTGAGCGCTGGCGCTGTACGTGACAGGGAATGAGATGAGCCGGATCTGCTGTTCACCTGCCCTGCAGAGAGACTGCCTCACAACAGCAGCAGCAGAACAGGCCTCCTGCTCTCCTTCTCTCTCCCTCCGACTCTCTCCGGAGCCTCGGCCAGATAATCTGCTAAGCTCCGAATTGCATGCAAGCCCACCTGTTACTGCGGCCCGAGTCCCCAATCCCAATGACTAACACAGTACACAGATGGGAGCGCCAACATGTGGTTTGTGTGATTGTGTTTGAAGAGGTGACAGAGGGCAGCTGTTCTTGGTGATTCTTCTCATCTCACGAGTGACTCATGTGGAATGTAAATGGGACTGCATGGAATGAGAATGGATGGGTAGAATGGACTGCTTGGGAGTATAGCAGTAGATAAGGTCAGTGTGGATGTGTTGGGATATGCGGCTCCCAATTCTGTTTGTGTGCATCAAAGAAATGGAAGTATTCTGCTTGACCGAATTGACGTTCCTTAGCGGTTAGGCTACACGTTGTTATGCTGCAGCCTGCAAGTTACACACATATCTTCCGAGTCACTATTTCACTCTGCCCCACACATCCACTCTGCCCCCTGGTTTAGGCACTGCTTTTCATAATAGGGCCTACATGCTAACACTTGACGTGTTGTTGGGTCGTGGTGGTGTATGTGTTCTCTGAACATGTTTCATTCTCTCTCTCTGCCCTGAGAGGCCTTGTGCTGTGGCCCTTCCCTGACACTGAGCTGAAGGAGAGACTTTGGGCTGCTCGAGTGGCTCAGTGAAGTGCTCATTTGTCCAAGCTCCATGGTTTTCATGGTGGTGTAAACAGAGGAGCTGGAGAGGGGAATGAAAGGCCCAGTGTTGTCTGGTCAGGACGACCTTTCCAAAGACTTCACTGGAGGAGTTGGGTTTTTCCAGGCCTCTGCTCTGACCATAGCTGCTGTGCTTTCAAAGCCCTTGGCTTGTCACTGTTGCTGCTCATGACCACTAAGTGAGGAACCATTCACTCCAGGGGAAACCTCCCTGTTGAGTAATGGGAGATTTTACTGCAGGCTGTGGCCACGTAGTGAATGAAGTGGAGAGATGGGCGATGGATTTTGATGCACCACTCAAACTGGTGTTCTTTTAGATGGTCAAATCATCCATTGGCAATGCGGGTACTTTGCTGGAGATGACATAAATATAGGCTAGCTAGTTCTTGCCTGTTACCATGTCCATTTTATTTATTGACTCAGTGGGAGCACAGCTGAAAAAAGCTATCAGATCAGAGGGAGTGAATATATGGTGTTTCTCTTTCTTCTCCTCGAACATGGCTTGGTAGTTTGTCTCTAGGCCTCGTTTCTCTTGGCAGGTTCTCTCAGGCTGCTCTCTGGAGCCCTGTGGCTGTAAGCCTAAAGGGTGCAGGGGACTACAGGGGGCAGTGCTGCTGTTTCCTGGTGCCCTGCATGACAGCCTTTCATCTCAAACACGTGGGGAGCTGCCTCCCTCCATGGGGATCGGCTTCCGGGAGATGTGGACAGAAGAATGTTTGTCAGCCTCACTCCTCCCTCTCTAGTAGATGCTTTGGGAATCTTTTCTACCTCACACTTGGAGTCAAATGCTGATGCTCGTTACCCAAAGTGGCACAATAATAGAGTTACCGGTGAAATGGTACACATCTTTAAATGGTACTGCTCTGAATGTGCAGAATCGCTAGACAGAAAAAGCACTGCTCGTCTCCTACACTTCCTCCTGCTCAGTGGTTTTCACTCTCTGCTGGCAAAAATGTGATCCTGAATAAATTGTGACACAGGTTAGCTTCACAGGATGTTATTCTGTGGAGGGAGGATGTTTGAAATGCCAGTCACAAGCAGGCACATGGTGCACACTCCTCACTGCTCCTGCCTACCTCTACCCAAGCAGCTCCTCTCTGAGCAGGCAGACCAGTGTTGCAGAGCGTAGTATTGCAGCGGAGCGGAGCCCAGAGCTTTGTTTGAAGTCATGTGGATGGGTGGACAGGGACAGTGGGGCGATCTGATGAAACGTAATGAGGGAACATGTGAGCGGGTTTCACAGAGATGGAACAGGCCACACAGTTTATAGACAGTCTGATTTACAGCTGTATTATTCACGCCATCCCAGCCCCCCTCCCTGGTCCCTTTCTCAATGTCTCCCTCTCCCTCTTATCTCTTCTTTCAACCATGGCCTTTTCCTTCTCTCCCTTTCCCCTCAATCCTTTTACGAGCTGCCCATCCTTCCCCTGGCTGGCTGAGAGATGAGCCATCGGAGGGAGGGAGGTGGGAGGGAGGGAGCCAGGCCTGGGCATTGACAGAGTAGTGAGACACAGCAGGAGGTGAGCAGCTAAATATAGAGCAGCTTTGGAGGAGTGATGTCATGGGCCAGAGGAGAGGAGAGGTGGAGCGCTGCTGAATTCGGTTGCCCAGCGTTTTACCGTCAGCTCTGAGAGACAGATAAATGCTTGTTAGATAAATGAAAGGAGCCCGATTTGTCAAAGACTGTTGGCAAGCTTGTATTGAGAAATGTTTGTTTTTGGAAAAAAAAGCATTAGAAAAAAAATTCTCTCTCAATGCATGTCAAATCAACATCACCCTGCCCTGGCAGCTCATGCTCACTTTGATTATTATGGGGAGCTGATGTTGCTAGTGTGATGGGAAGGGTGTTTGAGTTTAGATTAGGATGGATTTGTGCGTGTTGCATGGTGTGAAGGAGGAGGCTATTTCAATCTCTAGGGCAGGTCTATATGAAACCAGGCAGTGCTGCTGGCATGGGTCTTGTTGACCCAAGAGTGACGCAACAACCGAAACTCTTCTGCTTCCTCAAGGACATGACGGCGCGGTGCAGGTGCACTCACTCTAACACGCGTTGGCTAACAGAGCACGGTCACTCTCTGCCAGCGGTCCAAACGCTCAATCTGGGATCACACCTAATTATGATCCAAGGTCCAGTCTATCTCTCTGTGTGTGTGTGTGTGTGGAGGGCTGTGGGTTGCGTCGTGGTGTCATTCTGACCTGGCAGCCATAACAACAGTGAAAACACGAGCCAACTCGGCGTTGAGTATAGCGCAAAGTTCAGAGTCCTACCTGGCTGTCAGGGCCTCTACAGTAGGACTAAGGAGCAGCACACACACACGCCACACTGGCTGCACCTCTCCTTCTCATGAGAAGCATGAGTGTTTGTGAACTCATGATACACTTCCAGTCGTTACTAGCATTACTTCCTCATGTAGTCTTCATATAGTCTAGCTCTTTCATAAAGCTTTTCGAATTTGAAATCTGATAGTGACTCAAGGCCTGGGGCTTGGCTCTAAAACTGGAGTCCAAATCCTGCTGCGGGCATGTGGGCAGCTGCCTGACACCCAGCTCCTCTCCTCAGCCACAGGCCTATTTTAACACATAGCAGAGAGACTTGTTTATGCTATTAGTCCTCTGTTTGCCCCACTGTCAGCGGACGCATGTGTGAGAGAGAGAAAAAGGAGAGTTGGAGCTTAGTGTTCAGGTGACTGAACTGTACAGTGTATTCATAATGTGACCGAGGGCTTTGTGAGTGTGTGTGACTGATGTGTGAAAGTGAGTGTCTTAGCTGTGCTGTACTGTGGGATCCAAGCTTTTATCAGCCGAGCTGCTTTCATATCAGGCCCAGACTTTTATTGCAATGCGGCAGCAGAAAGAAGAGCCCTCTTCATATTGATCGTTAAACCTGATTCTTAAGTACAGAAGATGGTTGGCTATAGCCCACCACCACCTCCAAGACAGTCTAACATGGACCCTATCCCTGCCTTCAAACAAACTGAATGTAGCTGGAACGAGTCTTTCCTGTATATTTTCAGGGGAGAAAAACTGGGTGTTTTGTATGGAGTGGTATTTTGGTCTAGAAGGGCCACCGTAGATGTTAATCAGGCTCCGTAAATGACAGCTGTTGGGTGAGAGGGCTGTACTCTGCACCGGGCCTTTTGTGTTGGTAAATATGGCGGTGTTGTAAAAGTGCTCTCGTTTACGATGCGTCTTCAGTCTACGTCTCTACCTCTCGTTTCCTTCTCTCTGTCTGATCTCTTCCTGCTGCTGAGCCCCTCACACCTTTTATACCCCTTTCCTGCCGTGCCTCGCCTAGCAACCCGCCAAACACCACAGCTGTTTGGCTCAATCAAATTGTATTTGTCACATGCTTCGTAAACACGCACAGTGAAATGCTTACTTACGGGCCCAATGCAGAGAGAAAAATATAGAAAAATAATAACACAAGGAATAAATACACAATGAGTAACGATAACTTTGCTATATACACAGGGTACCAGTACTGAGTCGACGTGCAGAGGTACGATGTAATGTACATATAGGTAGCGGTAAAGTGACTAGGCAGTAGGATAGATAATAAACAGTAGCAGCAGCGTCAAGAGTTAGTGCAAAAAAGGTCAATGCAGATAGTCCGGGTAGCTATTTAGTTAACTATTCAGTAGTCTTATGGCTTGGGGGTAGAAGTTGTTCAGGGTCCTGTTGCTTCAAGATTTGGTGCATTGGTACCGCTTGCAGTGAGGTAGCAGAGAGGCTGGAGTCTTTAACAGTTTTAGGGCCTTCCTCTGATACTGCCAAGTATAGAGGTCCTGGATGACAGGGAGCTCGGCCCCAGTGATGTACTGGGCCGTACGCACTACCCTCTGTAGCGCCTTGCGGTCAGATGCCAAGCAGTTACCATACCAAGCGGTGATGCAGCCAGTCAAGATGCTCTCGATGGTGCAGCTGTAGAACTTTTTGAGGATCTGAGGGCCCATGCCAAATCTTTTCAGCCTCCTGAGGGGGAAGAGGTTTTGTCGTGCCTTCTCCACAACTGTGTTGGTGTGCGTGGACCATGTTAATTCCTTAGTGATGTGGACACCGAGGAACTTGAAGCTCTCGACCCGCTCCACTACATCCCGGTCGATGTGTAGGGGGCCGTGGTCGGCCCTCCGTTTCCTGTAGTCCAAAAGCTGCAGCCTTCTAGCCATAAAACCACAGATCACCAACACACACTTATAGGAACAGCCTGTTCATTAATGGCCTAATCTGACAGTGATGTTGCAGCCAGGTGTATCAGAAACGGTTGTGCAGCTCACTTCTTGTTTTTCTATTTCACAAGCTGAAACCTGAATTGAAAGGCTATATTCTGTCCGGAAGACCTGTGATTGTAGCACTGGCCTAGCCAGTCTCCAGACCTTAATCCCATAGAAAATCTGTGGAGGGAGCTGAAGGTTCGAGTTGCCAAACGTCAGCCTCGAAACCTTAATGACTTGAAGAAGATCTGCAAAGAGGAGTGGGACAAAATCCCTCCTGAGATGTGTGCAAACCTGGTGGCCAACTACAAGAAACGTCTGACCTCTGTGATTGCCAACCAGGGTTTTGCAACCAAGTACTAAGTCATGTTTTGCAGAGGGGTCAAATACTTGTTTCCCTCATTAAAATGCAAATCAATTTATAACATTTTTGACATGCGTTTTTCTGGATTTTTTTGTTATTCTGTCTCTCACTGTTCAAATAAACCTACCATTAAAATTATAGGCTGATCATTTCTTTGTCAGCGGGCAAACGTACAAAATCAGCAGGGGATCAAATACTTATTTCCCTAACTGTAGCACATCAATCTAAGGTAAATTGGCCACAACAGTTTGCCAGCTGCATTATGTTTTATGCGACCTGGCTGTACAGGGTTCAGTCTCTGTTATGCTTTAAAGCACAAGCAAATTGACTTGATATTGGTGGTGTACTTAGGCGTGTGTGCAGCCAGGACTCTGAACCTGCCTGACAGCCAGGACTCTGAACCTGCCTGACAGCCAGGACTCTGAACGTGTGTGTGTATGCGTGCACGTCACTGCCTGCCCCTTACATGGACACTTGCAGTGTGGCTTGCGTAGGTTGCTAAGCAACATGCTGCTCTAGTATTCTCAGGTTTGGATATCTTTCATTTCATAGCCTGAGAAGGATAGGACTTCACATAATTAATTTCCCTCTGTCATTTTGGCAAACGAAAAATGGCCTCTCTCACCAAGCTAGTAGTAAAAAGGGCCGGAAGGGAACAACATGACAGAGTGAGATGTAAACATATGTTTCCCATGCCAATAAAGCCCATTGAATTGGGGAGAGAGGGAGAGGCAGGTCTCAGTGTTGTGACAGGGAGAGGCAGGTCTCAGTGTTGTGTGGACTGTAGGCAGGGAGATGCTGAGACGAGGTGGAGCTCTCTGATCAGACACGCCTGGGGAGAGCCATGGAGGTTGAGGCTGGCCGAGCTGGCTTCAGCAACACAGAGAGGGAGAACCAAAGAGAGAGAGGGGCAGCGATGACGGTAGATGGAACGAAAAGCCTTTGTGCTTAATAACAGTCCTGGCCCTCTGCCAAGGACTCTGGGAGTGTGGGATTAGCTTGAACAATCAGGACTGCAGGATCAAAACAAGGAGGCAGGAACGGCGAGGTCACAGAGCTACCATCTGCGCTGCCGCAGTGAGGGGGAGGGGAGGGGAGGATGGGCAGGCCAGGGCTGGTGGTGCAGGCTCCACAGGCAACAATGAAAATCTGGAGGCAGTGGCAGCAACTCAGGCTCGCTGTGCTGTGTGCAGGCTCTGTTAACTGGCTAACTGCCGCAGCAGACACACACACACACACACACACACACACTACTCTAACCAAAACAGACTGATGCTGGTCTGCTGCAAAGTCAACACACTCGCTCACACACATGCACACACACATACACTGGCTTGTTTTTCTTTTCATACAATTGTATATCCATGTTGAAAAGCTTATAGAATGTGTGGCCTTGAGGATTGAAACACACTGAAGAGAGGCCTCAGTGTTAGAGGTAACGTTATCTTTATTCATTTCTGTTCTCTCTCTCTCTCTCTCTCTCTCTCTCTCTCTCTCTCTCTCTCTCTCTCTCTCTCTCTCTCTCTCTCTCTCTCTCTCTCTCTCTCTCTCTCTCTCTCTCTCTCTCTCTCTCTCTCTCTCTCCTTTCTTTTCTTTCCTGGTCTGAGGCTTTAGGCTGCCCCCCACTCCTCCTCTCCTCTGCGTTTCCTGTCGTCTCCCTCGCTCCTTTCGTAAATATGAGCCTGTGCACTCTTCACTGTGGAAGAGGCACAGAGCAGTGGCCAACGGGTTTTGCAATCTATGTTTGATGGAGCCAAGCAAGCACTCAACATGTAGTTTGTGTGCATAAGGAGGGTGGGAGGTCTGCTTGGTAAATATACTGAAACAACTTCCAGGCTTTAGCTGTGGTTTGGTTCGATACTGGTTGTGAATAACATGGTATGTGTCCACAAGCCTCGGACTGATTTCTGTAGCAGTTGTTTTGTTTGCTTTGATTTACGCAGTCTCTCCAGTTGTGTAGCCTAGGTTACACTTTGGCAACAGACTCATGAAGAAGGTTTTTGTTGTTGTGTGATATTTAGCCAACTACTTGTGTGATAGCCTCCTCAAAAACAGAGAAAGGTATGCAGGAGACGCGTACTTACTCGTAGTTAACATCATTAATGATGCACATGAATCCAACAAGGTAATACCACAGTTGTACAACGGTTTTCATGATACACACTCATTATAAATATCCATCGAGTCCCATCCGTTGTCCAACAGTCTTAAAACCTTGGTGTAAACAGGCCCTCCGTCCATCCGACTCCTTATCTCACCCTCTCTCCCTGTTTCCCTTTTGTCCCTTCGTTCCTCCAGTCCATTTCTCCTCCAGGCCTCCTCTCTTTCCTTCCTCTGTCTCATTCCCACCATTTCCTGCAGGCCACACGGTGCTGGCAGGAGGCACACACACGCTCGCTCACACAGAGCTCACACGAGTTATGTGCAGAGCGAGAGGGGTGGGGGGGTGATGGTTCAGTCCTCCTCCCTAAGCATGGTGTGGAGTGGCTCAGTCCAGCTGTCTGTTGCTCTACTAGCTCTACTCTACAGACACTACTCTGTGAAGTTGTTTGGGAACTAGGCTACCAGGGGTCAAGTTAACGCAGAGTCATGCTGCGTTTTGTAAATGCAGATCTAAAATGCTTCTTATTGTAATTTCTGCTTCAATCACGGTTCACTCCATATCATGAACGTAAAAGGACTATTTCTGTGCTTCATTTGCACATCTCCACTCGGATGAGAAATCTTTGATCTGTTGATAAATCAGATTCACGGATTCACGAATGTGCATTCGATCAGCAGACAGCGCTCTGACTGATGTACTTTTCTCTGGTGTCGTTTTTCTACTGTAGCAAGAAACTTCAAGCAAAACATTAGGAAATGTAGCTTGCTATATTTTTTCTATGATAAACATGAGAAATGTAATGGCCAAGCATAGTTTCTGCAACAACAAAAAATTGCTTTTTCATTGTAAGCTAATTTACTTATGTGTGGCTGTTAGTAATCTGCACTTCTGTTGTCATCTGATGAATACAAAGCTATTTTCTGCCGAATGTGTTGCATTCATTTATTTTGTGTGAAGGAAAACTACAGTTGCATTTCCCTGATCACTCTAAGGGAAAGGGGATACCTAGTCAGTTGCACAACTGAATGCATTCAACCAAAATGTCTTCAGCATTTAACCCTTCAATCTGCCTTAATCGACATCCACGCCATCGGTGCTCGGGAGAAGTTGTTGTTGGAGTTTAACTGCCTTGCTTAAGGGCAGAACAGTAGAGTTTTCACCTTGCCGGCTCAGGGATTCGAACCAGAGACCTTTTGGTTACTGGCCCAATGCTCTTAACTGCTAGGCTACCTGCGCAAACACTGTTGCCTTTCAATATAAAACGCAGGTGAAATGGTTTAAAACGCAGATTTGTTTTTTAAAACGGTCTACGTTTGGAAAATCTAATTTCTAAAAGCTAATGCGACACCTGGGCTACATGACATAACCCTTGCATTAACCCATATACGTTTCTGTAATAGTATCAACCTCAGTTGTCTGTCTTTAATTTTTTTTATTCTCAAAACTTACCTCACACTCCTCTCCTCCATAGTTCCTCACTGGTCAAGCACTTGTTTGATCTATATGTATGTGTGTGTTTGAGAGAGAAAGAGAAAAGGAGCGGGGGAGAGAGAGAAATGCACTGCATCTCGATTCAGCAGGCCTATGCAATACCCGGGCCTGATTAATAATGCATCACAAAGAGGGTGTGCTGCGGATGGGGGAGGAGAGACTGGAGGCAGGGGCAGGGTGGGGGAAGGGGTGATGTAATGTGTAATCGTATCCAGGCTGCTTTATGAAGAGGCTCTCTGCATTAGCACTGTGGCCTGGCCTGCTGGCTCAATCATCAATAATTCACATGCTCCTTTTAGTGCATCTCCCCTTTCCTCTCCCCTACACTGGTCACACCTCAGTGCTGCTTCCTGCCGCTGCCCAGTCAACATGCTCCTCCTAGCATGTAGTGGACCAGGGGCTGTGACCAGTCAGGCCTCTCTCCTGTCTCCACCTCTCCTCCATCCTCTGCCCCCTCCCCACCTCCTACCTCCAGCTGGTTTTGATGCCAGATGATTAGGCTCATATCAAAATTGAGGGCGGACAAGACGTGACCTGCGAATTAAGATTCAAACAGCCACACCGCAATCCAATCAACTCAATATTAAGCGCTTACCTTGCACTAGGGCTTAGGGGTGTAACGGTTCACCAAACCCACATTTCGGTACGTATTGCAGTTACTGTAGGTAATTTTTGTGTATTAAAGAAAATAAAAAGTGTTGGTATTCCGGATTTGTGAAATACATGATTACTCATCAAAAACAACACTAAAATAAAGTGCAATATGCGTGTGAAATCTATATGTAAACATGGCTGACATTGTATAGGCCTGTGCTATAATATTTTTCTTACATAGAGAAAAAATGTGCACTTGTGACTCTCATAAAGGGGTCTGTAGCACGGTACTGATCCTCTCCCACTCCGGGGTAAAGTGATGGGCTGTCACTGTTAAAGGGAAAAATCCTCCCAAAACCACCAATTCCCATAATTTACAGTGTTTTTTTTTTTTTGTGAACAAATGTTTCATTTTGTCGTTATTTTAAGGTTGGTAGCTATTCAATCATTGTTGAAATCTGTTGCAGCTCAAGTCGACTACAAAACACGCAATTCTCTCTATGGGCTGGCTGGCTGAGTACACTACATGGCCAGAAGTAAGTGGACACCCCTTCAAATGAGTGGATTTGTCTATTTCAGCCACACCCGTTGCTGACAGGTGTATAAAATCGAGCACACCGCCATGCAATCTCCATAGACAAACATTGGCAGTATAATGGACCGTATGGAAGAGCTCAGTGACTTTCAACGTCGCACCGTCATAGGATGCCAGCTTTCCAACAAGTCAGTTCATCAAATTTCTGCCCTGCTAGAACTGCCCCGGTCAACTCTAAGTGCTGTTATTGTGATGTGGAAATGTCTAGGAGCAACAATGGCTCAGCGCGGAGTGGTAGGCCACAAACTCATGGAACGGGACCACGGAGTGCGTAAAAATCGTCTGTCCTCGGTTGCAACACTCACTACCAAGTTCCAAACTGCCTCTGGAAGAAACGTCAGCACAAGAACTGTTTGTCGGGAGCTTCATGAAATGGATTTCCATGGTTGAGCATCCCCACACAAGCCTAAGATCACCATGCGCAAGCTAAGCGTCGGCTGGAGTGGTGTAAAGCTTGTTTGGTGGAGGAGGAATAATGGTCTGGGGCTATTTTTCAGGGTTCGGGCTAGGCCCCTTAGTTCCAGTGAAGGGAAATCTTAATGCTACAGCATACAATTACGTTCTAGACAATTCTGTGCTTCCAACTTTGTGGCAACAGTTTGGGGAAGGCCCTTTCCTGTTTCAGCATGACAATGCCCCCGTTCACAAAGCGAGGTCCATACAGAAATGATTTGTCGAGATCTGTGTGGCAGAACTTGACTGGCCTGCACAGAGCCCTGACCTCAAACCCATCAAACACCTTTGGGATGAATTGGGACTCCAATTGCGAGCCAGGCCTAAAGGCCCAACATCAGTGCCCGCTCACTAATGCTGTTATGGCTGAATGGAAGCAAGTCCCCTCAGCAACGTTCCAACGTCTAGTGGAAAGCCTTCCCAGAAGAGTGGAGGCTGTTATAGCAGAAAAGGGGGGACCAACTCCATATTAATGCCCATGGTTTTGGAATGAGATGACCGACGAGCAGATGTCCACATACTTTTGGCTATTAAGTGTATCTAACTAGCAAACTTAGCTAAACACAATAATACCAAAGTCAATTTCAGCATGTGAAGGAATTAGCTAGTTGGCTGTAAAATCTCCTAAACAAACTGCACTATCAATTTAGGAGTTTACAATCTCACTATGTTCAACCTGCAGATCGATGTGCCACGCAGAGTGGAGTCTGACATTCGCAACGGCACCATGCAATGCACTCTCGACTGAAGAGGCAGACAAATAGGAGAAATGCTTGCTTATATAGATCAGGTTCTACCTGTGTGCTGAAAAGGTTGCGAGAGGGAAGTTCATAATGTGTCTTGAGCACTTTCACGAGGTGCTGAATGAAACCCCCTATTCTCAACCACCGAGAACGGGCACATGTTTGCGGCTATAAACCCCTATCACTCTTGTAATTTCTTTGGCCCGATCAGGTCAGAATCAGCTGCGAAGGGCTGCTTGAATGGAGACAGGTTGTTTCTTAGCGTTTTCGTCTCGCTCCGCCGGTAGGAATACTGGGGTGATTTCGGCATAAATGTGTCAACGTGTTTGAGGTGTTGACAGCTACATAGGCTATTCTCGTTAAGCAGTGGCGATATACTGTTAATGTTTTGTCCACAACTCTGTCCATCGCCCTTATCTACTGGGAAGCCAAAATCTTCCCAAACTGGAGATTTTAAATGATGATGGAGAATCCTCCTGGTTTATTGACCCTATACTCGCCATCGTACAGAAGTAGTTCCCGGCTGCGCCTCACAAAAGGACTGTTTGAAATGTGGCAATGAAGATATTAATTTTGATTACAAAGTGCGCATAGGCTCTGGTTGTTTTAACGGAATAGCCTGAAATGTTAAACCCCTAATAGGGCTAGGCACTACACTACCACCGCCATTTAATAAAGTCCTGGTTCCACCACTGCCTGTTGCAACCGAGGTTATCTAGGGGAAAGGGGGCAGAGGAGAGGGTTTCAGGGGAGTCTGTGTCAGAGGTTGTTTGTTTAAAAGAGGGCTGTGATTGAAAGCAGACATCCTGGGTCTCAGGCCTGGGCCTCCACGTGTTTGTCCTCAATTCTCACCATTCTGACTGGGATGAGTAGACGAGCTGTCTCGTCTCCAATTTACCACCCAATAGGTGCTGCTGAAGAAGATGATGATTGTGGTGTTGGTGGGTTGGAACCAGCTGGTACAAGTTTGAAGCTGTCAGTGACAGAGACCTAGCATTTGACTGGGTCTGATCCAGACGCTCCTACTTTGATGTTGCATTGAAATGCAAGAGCATTCATGTTGCTCCTCTGTTTCTTGGGTGGTCAAAGCCAGTTGTCTTTGGTTTCACAGGGATTAAGCTAGGCTCCGTCCTACTTGTACACGGTTGTGTTAGTTTTACAGCAGTGTGTAAGTGTGTGCGTTCATGTGTATGTGTGCGCGCATCTACGGAGTTAGTTGGTTTTGGTGCTGGCTGTGCTCTCTGGCTGAGGCTGTGTGATCCCTCAGGTTTCTGGCAGCGATCAGACCCACCAGCTTTAGTGGTGACGCAGCAGAAACCAGACACACAGAGGAGAGGAAAGCTGAATCTCCTCAGAACAGTCTCCTCTCCTTTCCTCCCCTCCCCTCCCCTCTTAATGCAGTAAGACAAGCTGGAGAATCCTGACCCAGAACAACACTGTTAACTGGATGGGCTCCACTCTGCACAATGCTAGGCCTAGCCAGGGTACTAGGCAATAACAACCAATGAGATATATATAATTTTTTGGGGAGTACTAATTTTGCTTTCCACACTACTACAAAAAAAGTATACTTAAATACATGTAATTTTGTCCTTAACATTTCATTGAAATACTGTAGAATTCCATTCATTCTTATGGAGGACTACTCCTACTGGGTAGTACCAATAAAGCCTCTCAATGGCCAATACATAGCATCAGCAATCCAGGGTTTATACACATCATTGATAACAACCCATGTGTTTGGTTTGTATCTGTTAAACAGGCCCATCAATATTGGAGTGTGTATCACTGCAGCTCCTGCTGGGTTTGTTAGGCCTCCCCTCCTGGCTGATCAATGCCCTGTTTCTGTTGCTTCCTCCTCCACCTCTTCTCTTTTTTTAATTAGCTCTGTCGGGAAATGCTGAACAATTAGGCCTCTGCCTGGGCTATATGGGGATGAGCTCACTAACTAGCCTGTTTGCCTTTTGCTGAGCAATTCCTCCCTCACCATTGGGTGTTTTCTCTGAGCTAACCCACTACCACTCTTAAAGGTATACTTTGGGATTTTGGCAATGAGGCCCTTTATCTACTTCCCAAGAGTCAGATGAATTTGTGGATACCATTTCTATGTCTCTGCGAGCAGTTTGAAGGAAGTTGCCAAATAGCGCTAGCGCAATTGCTAACTAGCGTTAGTGCAACAACTGGAAGTCTATAGGTATCTGCTAGCATGCTAGTAGATAGCAATGACTGGAAGTCTATGTGTATCTGCTGGCATGCTAGTCGATACCCTTAGACTTCCAGTCATTGCGCTAATGCTAGTTAGCATTGGTTCACAAAACTACCTCTAAATTCCTTCATGCTGGACACAGAGACATACAAATGGTATCCATGAGTTAATCTGACTCTGGGGAAGTAGATACAGTGCCTCATTGCCAGAATTCCAAAGTACAGTGGGGAAAAAAAGTATTTAGTCAGCCACCAATTGTGCAAGTCCTCCCACTTAAAAAGATGAGAGAGGCCTGTAATTTTCATCATAGGTACACGTCAACTATGACAGACAAATTGAGAGAAAAAAATCCAGAAAATCACATTGTAGGATTTTTAATGAATTTGTTTGCAAATTATGGTGGAAAATAAGTATTTGGTCACCTACAAACAAGCAAGATTTCTGGCTCTCACAGACCTGTAACTTCTTCTTTAAGAGGCTCCTCTGTCCGCCACTCGTTACCTGTATTAATGGCACCTGTTTGAACTTGTTATCAGTATAAAAGACACCTGTCCACAACCTCAAACAGTCACACTCCAAACTCCACTATGGTCAAGACCAAAGAGCTGTCAAAGGACACCAGAAACAAAATTGTAGACCTGCACCAGGCTGGGAAGACTGAATCTGCAATAGGTAAGCAGCTTGGTTTGAAGAAATCAACTGTGGGAGCAATTATTAGGAAATGGAAGACATACAAGACCACTGATAATCTCCCTCGATCTGGGGCTCCACGCAAGATCTCACCCCGTGGGGTCAAAATGATCACAAGAACAGTGAGCAAAAATCCCAGAACCACACGGGGGGACCTAGTGAATGACCTGCAGAGAGCTGGGACCAAAGTAACAAAGCCTACCATCAGTAACACACTACGCCGCCAGGGACTCAAATCCTGCAGTGCCAGACGTGTCCCCCTGCTTAAGCCAGTACATGTCCAGGCCCGTCTGAAGTTTGCTAGAGTGCATTTGGATGATCCAGAAGAGGATTGGGTAAATGTCATATGGTCAGATGAAACCAAAATATAACTTTTTGGTAACTCAACTCGTCGTGTTTGGAGGACAAAGAATGCTGAGTTGCATCCAAAGAACACCATACCTACTGTGAAGCATGGGGGTGGAAACATCATGCTTTGGGGCTGTTTTTCTGCAAAGGGACCAGGACGACTGATCCGTGTAAAGGAAAGAATGAATGGGGCCATGTATCGTGAGATTTTGAGTGAAAACCTCCTTCCATCAGCAAGGGCATTGAAGATGAAACGTGGCTGGGTCTTCCAGCATGACAATGATCCCAAACACACCGCCCGGGCAATGAAGGAGTGGCTTCGTAAGAAGCATTTCAAGGTCCTGGAGTGGCCTAGCCAGTCTCCAGATCTCAACCCCATAGAAAATCTTTGGAGGGAGTTGAAAGTCCGTGTTGCCCAGCGACAGCCCCAAAACATCACTGCTCTAGAGGAGATCTGCATGGAGGAATGGGCCAAAATACCAGCAACAGTGTGTGAAAACCTTGTGAAGACTTACAGAAAACGTTTGACCTGTGTCATTGCCAACAAAGAGTATATAACAAAGTATTGAGAAACTTTTGTTATTGACCAAATACTTATTTTCCACCATAATTTGCAAATAAATTCATTAAAAATCCTACAATGTGATTTTCAGGATTTTTTTTCTTCTCATTTTGTCTGTCATAGTTGACATGTACCTATGATGAAAATTACAGTCTCTCTCATCTTTTTAAGTGGGAGAACATGCACAATTGGTGGCTGACTAAATACTTTTTTTCCCCCACTGTAACCTTTTAAGACCCTTGGTTGTAATTTTTTTTTTTTTTTTTACTGTGTTTTTCAGCATAACACAAACCCATGTTTTGTTCTTGTGGTTTTGTTTCTTTGTATAAAGATATTTTCCTACATGACACCTTGGAAGAGCTATTCATTCTCAACACACTGCTACATAGAATGTTGTTGGCTTCTCAGATATCAGACCGAAACCTTTCTCCTGCTGTTGTGATTTGGATAATAGCTGTATTATTGATTTCAGGAAAGCAGGCCCACCATTGGAGGAAGATAATTCCACCATTAGCTAGCTGTGTGCAGGACGCTAGTTGTGTTTAATGCTGGCACTAGTCTGGGATTTTGTCCAATCTTGTCAATTTGTGTTTGAGCCAGGGACAGGTCTCTCTCCCCTCTCCTCCTCCCTCTCTCCCTAAACAGGCTGACCCAGCTCTGCCTCATGCAGTGTGTGAAAACAGCTACATTGTATTGGAAAGGCTGGGGGGATGGGGAGGTGATTAGGAAACCAGATCCAGGGCTTCAAAGGGAACTGAATACTTCTGCAGAGCCTATTGATTAAAAATGGAATGCTGTTGCCCTCATGTGCACCAGAGGCTGTTCAATAGTCTAATACTAGGAAAGCTAATATACAGCTGCGGAAAAAATTAAGAGACAACTGCAAAATTATCAGTTTCTCTGGTTTTACTATTTATAGGTACAGTGGGGGAAAAAAGTATTTAGTCAGCCACCAATTGTGCAAGTTCTCCCACTTAAAAAGATGAGAGGCCTGTAATTTTCATCATAGGTACACGTCAACTATGACAGACAAAATGAGAAATTTTTCCAGAAAATCACATTGTAGGATTTGTAATGAATTTATTTGCAAATTATGGTGGAAAATAAGTATTTGGTCAATAACAAAAGTTTCTCAATACTTTGTTATATACTCTTTGTTGGCAATGACACAGGTCAAACGTTTTCTGTAAGTCTTCACAAGGTTTTCACACACTGTTGCTGGTATTTTGGCCCATTCCTCCATGCAGATCTCCTCTAGAGCAGTGATGTTTTGGGGCTGTCGCTGGGCAACACAGACTTTCAACTCCCTCCAAAGATTTTCTATGGGGTTGAGATCTGGAGACTGGCTAGGCCACTCCAGGACCTTGAAATGCTTCTTACGAAGCCACTCCTTCATTGCCCGGGCGGTGTGTTTGGGATCATTGTCATGCTGGAAGACCCAGCCACGTTTCATCTTCAATGCCCTTGCTGATGGAAGGAGGTTTTCACTCAAAATCTCACGATACATGGCCCCATTCATTCTTTCCTTTACACGGATCAGTCGTCCTGGTCCCTTTGCAGAAAAACAGCCCCAAAGCATGATGTTTCCACCCCCATGCTTCACAGTAGGTATGGTGTTCTTTGGATGCAACTCAGCATTCTTTGTCCTCCAAACACGACGAGTTGAGTTTTTACCAAAAAGTTCTATTTTGGTTTCATCTGACCCATATGACATTCTCCCAATCCTCTTCTGGATCATCCAAATGCACTCTAGCAAACTTCAGACGGGCCTGGACATGTACTGGCTTAAGCAGGGGGACACGTCTGGCACTGCAGGATTTGAGTCCCTGGCGGCGTAGTGTGTTACTTGATGGTAGGCTTTGTTACTTTGGTCCCAGCTCTCTGCAGGTCATTCACTAGGTCCCCCCGTGTGGTTCTGGGATTTTTGCTCACCGTTCTTGTGATCATTTTGACCCCACGGGGTGAGATCTTGCGTGGAGCCCCAGATCGAGGGAGATTATCAGTGGTCTTGTATGTCTTCCATTTCCTAATAATTGCTCCCACAGTTGATTTCTTCAAACCAAGCTGCTTACCTACCGCAGATTCAGTCTTCCCAGCCTGGTGCAGGTCTACAATTTTGTTTCTGGTGTCCTTTGACAGCTCTTTGGTCTTGGCCATAGTGAAGTTTGGAGTGTGACTGTTTGAGGTTGTGGACAGGTGTCTTTTATACTGATAACAAAGTTCAAACAGGTGCCATTAATACAGGTAACGAGTGGAGGACAGAGGAGCCTCTTAAAGAAGAAGTTACAGGTCTGTGAGAGCCAGAAATCTTGCTTGTTTGTAGGTGACCAAATACTTATTTTCCACCATAATTTGCAAATAAATTCATAAAAAATCCTACTGTGATTTTCTGGATTTTTTTTCTCAATTTGTCTGTCATAGTTGATGTGTACCTATGATGATAAATTACAGGCCTCTCATCTTTTTAAGTGGGAGAACTTGCACAATTGGTGGCTGACTAAATACTTTTTTCCCCCACTGTATGTGTTTGGGTAAAAATAACATTTTTGTTTTATTATATAAACTACTGACAACATTTATCCCAAATTCCAAATAAAAAGATTGTAATTTAGAGCATTTATTTGCAGAAAATGACAACTGGTCAAAATAATAAAAAAGATGCAATGTTGTCAGACCTCGAATAATGCAAAGAAAATAATGTTTTAACTTAGGAAGAGTTCAGAAATCAATATTTGGTGGAATAACCCTGATTTTCAATCACAGCTTTCATGCGTCTTGGCATGCTCTCCACCAGTCTTTCACATTGATGTTGGGTGAATTTATGCCACTCCTTGCGCAAAAATTCAAGCAGCTCGGCTTTGTTTGATGGCTTGTGACCATCCATCTTCCTCTTGATCACATTCCATACGTTTTCAATGGGGTTCAGGTCTGGAGATTGGGCTGGCCATGACAGGGTCTTGATCTGGTGGTCCTCCATCCACACCTTGATTGACCTGGCTGTGTGGTATGGCGCATTGTCCTGCTGGAAAAACCATTCCTCAGAGTTGGGGAACAATGTCAGAGCAAAAGGAAGCAAGTTTTCTTCCTGGACAACCTTGTACGTGGCTTGATTCATGCGTCCTTCACAAAGACAAATCTGCCCGATTCCAGCCTTGCTGAAGCACCCCCAGATCATCACCGATCCTCCACCAAATTTCACAGTGGTTGCGAGACACTGTGGCTTGTAGGCCTCTCTAGGTCTCCGTCTAACCATTAGACAACCAGGTGTTGGGCAAAGCTGAAAATTGGACTCATAAGAGAAGATGACCTTACTCCAGTCCTCTACGGTCCAATCCTTATGGTCTTTTGCAAACCTAAGCCTGGCTCTTCTTTGCTTCTCATTGATGAAGGGCATTTTTCTAGCTTTGCATGACTTCAGCCCTGCCCCTAGGAGCCTGTTTCGAACCGTCCTCGCCGTGCACTTCACCCCAGCTGCCGTTTGCCATTCTTTTTGTGGTCACTTGATGTCATCCTACGGTTGTTGGGTGACATTCGAATTAGTTGGCGGTCATCCTAGTCATTAGAGTAGTTTTTTCGCCCTTGGCTGGTCTGTAGCTTTGTTGTCTCCAATGTCTGCTGCTTGACCTTGTTCTTATGAACCGCCGTCTTTGAAATATTAAGGATGGAAGCAAACTGACGCTCACTGTATCCCTCTGCCAGTAAAGCCAGAATTGAACCCTTCTTTTCCTCACTCAAAACTTTCCTTTTCAACTCTTTTGACATGGTCAATAGTTATTTTATGATTAATATTACTTTTGAGGTACTATTAGCACTGTTTTTGCCATCCAGCTGGTCCTATTGCAAGACGATAGTGATGACCACAGCAGTGGTTTTTATACTTTTCCTCGTTAAATAAGATAGGGTTCATGTGATCACCTAATCAGTACCTAATTCAGTAGAATGAGGTGTGCCTGTGTTGGAATTCAACAGACACTGGAATGGAATGGCTGTCATACATGTAGAGATGCTGATTTAAGAAACATTTGCAGTCTCTTAATTCTTTCCACAGCTGTATATCTGTGCCTATAGATCCAAGGCAGTGAGCAGATGAATCTACTTTTCGTTCAATTAATGGTGATATGCTCTCCTTAAAGTATAAGAGTGGATTATTGTGAATGCAGCCAGGGAAGCCTTTTGGGAATATTTTCCTATGTGGTCTCTGAGAGGAGAGTGCGCAGACCTGTTTCCTACCAGGACCTTGACTGAGTGTCTGTGCGTGTTTACGTGCCTCTGTGATGCATTGTGGGGAATGTGTTTGGCTCCTGTGTCTGTCCATCTTTTGAATAGATTAAGTGCTGTGTCTGAGTGGGAAAGGACAAGAGATTTGGACAGGGGTGCAGTCAGGAAGGTCCACTAATAATGGCTGAATCAAAGATGACTTCCTCCCCCTCGTTGTTCCCTCTCCAACTAACTTCCCTGTCCTCTCCTCCGCAAGCTCTCTGGCCTCTGTTCTGTTGGAGAAAGAACAGAGAATCACTCCATTCTCTCGCCCTAATGTCGTCCTCTCAGTCATCTACCTTGCAATGTTATTGCAGTTCTATTGCTCCCTCTGTTCCCTCTCTTCTCTTCGTTCATAGCCCCTTCTCTCCTCTGTTTTTCTCCTCCCCTCTCAGTGAGAAGGTGCATGCAGAATGGAGCCAAGTAAATACTTTTATATGCAGAAGCACAACCCTCTCTTCCACACACTGCCTATGTAGGTCACCATGACTCATTTTTCTACGGTCACATGCCCACGGATTTTTGCACTCCACAGATTCTCACATTCAGAAGGCAAGAGAGAGAAAATGAATGTGGTTTGGATTGGGTTAGAGCACCATTTTTCTCTGCCTTTATTTTGAGCAAGTATCTCTGTGATTTGTGAGCTATTTGTCATGATTGATTTGTGTTCTCATTTTGGAAGCATGCTGCATGATGTCGTCATACAGTGTTGTTTTTGTGTGAAATTTGCCAGGCCATTCCCCATGGGAGGTTCTATGGTGATGTTGTCCCAGAGTTTCATGTTCACCTGGCCTTTCAATGTACTAGAACTAAAATCAAGGAAGGCAATGCAGAGGGAACATGTCATGTTTAAACACAACCCTTCTCTACACAGCCTTCACTCTGACCTAATTGCTGAAATCCACTAGCAACCAACCAGAAAGCATAGGCTACATTTCCTGTTTTAGAAAAGTAGGAGTCTGCTCCACTGGGTGTTGTATGGTTGATGGCTTAAAATCACATGGGAGCAGAATAGCTTGTTGCTTAGTTTGTGCTGCTCTAATAGAGTGTAACTTACTGCCAATTTTATGTCGGCTAGATCTCCAAGAATCAGTGTGAAACGATGGTCATTGGCTGTGTGTTTACTTATGCACTCTGGTAAAGTGAGTGAATGGCTGACCTATTATAGGACAGTTTCTCTGTGTGTTTGTCTCCCCAGCTCTCCTGATGGGATTTGGGCTGTGTAGACCAGGGTATGGTACAGCACGGTACAGTGAGTTGGGGTTTGGTCTGATCTAAGCTGACTGCGTCTGTGACAGACTTTGAGCTGAGACTCTGGCCTACCCGAGAGAATTCTGGCGCACTCTCTGCCTCTGCTCTCACCGTATCTGGTCGAAACTAACATACTTATGTGCTTTTAAATTCATTACATTTTGCCCTAATTTGTTTAGCAGGCCGGGGTGCAGAGTTTAGGCCTATGTGAAGTGGAAAAAGAGTGTGCAGACATAATATCTTGCACTTACTTTCCTTGAGTGTCTCATACATTAGAAACACTAAGAATTTGTCCTATTTTACCTTGGGTTGTGTTTTGTCAGAGGAGAGGCAGAGGTTTGTTATTGAAGGGAGCACAGCGCAGCTGTTTCATTCTGGAGGGAGAACCATGCCTACGGTAGGAAGTAGCTCTCAATACCTCCAGCTAACACACATGTAACTCCCAGGGGTCACGTTAACTTAGAATTCTGTGTTTTTCACGCAGAAAAAAAGATAAAACACAAACTATATTTTGCTGTGTTTTGTAAACGCAGATCTAAAATGCTTCTTATTGTAATTTCTGCTCGGCTTCAGTCACATTTCGCTCAAATCATGATGTAAAAGGACTCATTTAGTGTGCTTCAGTTGCACTTCTTCACTCAGATGATAAATATTTACAATTGTCTTGATATAAATCACAAACGGGCATTCGATCAGCAGACAACGCTCTGACTGAAGTACTTCTCTCCGGTGTAGTTGCATGAGAAATCTGATGGCCATGCATCGTTTTAGCAAAAAATCCCTAGTGTTGCACTTCCGTTGTCATCTGATTTCTGCTGAATGTTACATTAATTTATTTTGTGTAAATAAAAACCATAGTAGCACATCCCTGATCAATCTATTGAAGCAAATAAACACTGTTGACTTTCAATATAAAATGCAGGTGAAATGGTTTAAAACGCAGATTTTGATGGTCTGCGTTTTGATAATGCAGATTTCTAAAAGCTAATGCAACCCTCGACTCCAGGAAACAACCCATCTTGCATTCCCCTTGTCTAATGGGAAACTACTTTCTTCTAATGGGAATCACATCCTTCACAGATACATTTGTTTTTTTACTGCCTAGCGGGAACATTTAACACCTAAACCCAACGTTTTGATGTCAAGAAATGTAAATCATAGGGAAAGAGGCCCCCCCACAGGTGTGTTCTTGTTTGTAGCAAGGCCTAAAGGTTACTACATGCTTTACTCCGTTGATCTGCATGCGTGCGTGCATGTGGGCGGAATGGGATATTTGGAGTAGCGGACACCTTTTTAGGTAATGTGATATCCTCGTCGATCCCACTCCCATTCACAAGGGGGCGATAGCACATTTTTGTATTTTCTTTTCATTTTGTGAAAGCAAGGAAGAGTCACCTTGCCTTGCTAGTAGTATTAGCTAGTTGGCAGCCTAGCTAGCTTGCCTTTTTAGCTTCCCACATCTCCATGTGAAATAATCAGGTTTATAATTGGAAAAATATGCCCTGGCAAATGTTCTTATATTTGCTGATGTAACCTTAAACACTATACTTGTTTAATATGCTGCTTGTGTATTCATTCCCATATCAGCTAAAAATACAACTTAATGGAGAAAAAAGCACATGGCTAGCTAGTTGGCTACAGCAGGTTCTACCATTTTACAATAGCCTGTAATCGCTAGTTATTACTTGTAAACTAAATACGTTTTTGGGTCGATTCTTGTTGTTTGGTTTACTGTTTAAACGGTTGCTGAGATTATATTTGTTTATCAATGGTCCTCTGTAGCTCAGCTGGTAGAGCACGGCGCTTGTAACGCGAAGGTAGTGGGTTCGATCCCCGGGACCACCCATACACAAAAAAAAAATTGGTATGCACACATTACTGTAAGTCGCTTTGGATAAAAGCGTCTGCTAAATGGCATATTATTATATTATTATTAATGCACAATATGAATAGTCTATGTAGCCTGTAGATCAGATCAAGGAACCAAGCAACAACACTGCCCCCACGGCTGTGGAAGGAATGATACGGCGCGTCTCAATTTTCAGGTAGTAAAAAAGTATGTAGAATGCCAGAGGATATTACAAGGAGCTGCCCCTTTTGTGTCGAAAAATGACATTGAGTGTTGCAATCTTGCATCTGTGTAGAGCTTGTAGTAATCTTAAGTGTTTTGGCTGTAAACCCAAGCTAATAGCCATGGCATTCCAAGGCTCTACGTTTATCTAGCCCAGTCCTAACTGCCCATCCCAGGTTTATACCACCAGTTAAACCACAAAAAGACGACACTCCCTGGCTGTGTTTACTTATGCACTCTGGTAAAGTGAGTGACTGGCTGACCTATTATAGGACATTTTCTCTGTGTCTCCCCCTAGCTCTCCTGATGGGGAAAAAGGGCTTTGTTCTAAATGGGCCTGACTGCTATTTGGTTTAGCACTGACACTACCCACCGAGCTGTCCATAGGGGATGTGCTCTGCTCTTAAAGTTGCCATCTTACTGACAAAATTATAGTTTCAAAATGGGGTCATTATGCAAAATTGGGATTGACCCTCCATGCAACTTTCCCCAATCTTTTTTTTAACCTGTTGGCTGCTGAGGCCCGGCAGATGAGATTTAAATCTGCTTTAAGCCCCTCTTCCTATTTGACTGGGATTGTTTATAAAGGCAGCCCTATTTAAGTTACATAAAGGGTGGAAAGAAGGTGTCTTATTGCTTTGTTTATTTGTTTCTATTTCTGTTTTCCTGGAAGTCTTCACTGTGAACGAGTGATTTGTTCCAGTGTTGGAAGGCGATTCTTCTCCTGTTCTCCACACATGGCCCGCAGTATCTGCATATGAATGTAGCCTTCTGCTCAGAAGGCTACCCCCCCCCCCCCCCCCCCACACACACACACACACTCACAGCACAACACAGGGGCCCCCGCTCCCACATGCTGTTATGCAATCGCGTGTGTGTGTTATGGAACTGAAGAGGGGAGGCCTGGAAAGATGTGTGTCAGGGGAACACTAAACATGAGTCTTGTGGTGGGGGATGGAAGGCTGGATAGATGCACACGACTGTCACAGGCGTTTAGGAATGACGCAGAGGCCTTGAAGAACAGCTAGAAGCCCTGGCCTACTTTTAGGAGCCGTTGGAGTGCGCACATGTGTGTCCTTTTGTGTTCCCCTTTCTATGCCTTCTTTTATGTCAGTGTGAGCGTGCCTCTTGATGTAAGGAGCATACTGAGGATTTTGATGAGTCACTCAACCGCACAACGACTAAGGGAAAGATGGGAGGAAAACATCCTAAGTTGGGCTGAAATGTATTAGACTACCTTTCAGTGTTGGCCAAGTCCATTTGTACTGGAACATAAGAGAGACATGCAGAGGGTGAAGGGAGAGCGTCAGGAAACCACTAGGGGGGTGGGTGGGGGAGGTTGGGGGAAAATGGGAGCTTTGTGGAGGGAACATGAGTGGCCAGGGTATGCGGTCTGCACATTCTCATGCGTGTATCATCTTTCTCTTCTCCCCAGTCTCAATGCACCCCTTGTCCTCTGAGCGCCCAGGCTGTCGTGGATCCCGTGCCACTGCTGTTCAACTGGTAAGACCAGGGGCCGCCCTCCTCGACTCTCTTCTCCACCCAGCCCTTACAAAAACCAATTAACACCACCACCACACTAGCTAACGCATCCAATCTGTTGCCCACGTCCATCCATCTCAGTCCAGGCCAGCCTACCTGATGTTCCCTCCCTTCCTCCCAACGTCCTCCTCTCTCTCCCTGGCCTGGCTTATCTGATAGAGCTGTGTTATATCAGCAGCTCTCTCTCTATACTCCACATGTCTGCTGGCCCAGTCACATGCTGCAGGCTGCCTGACCAGACCAGGGGAGGCCTAATCTCTGCTATCCAGAGGTGTCTGTATCACAAGCAGTGGTGTATCATTACAGCCTTACCAGGCCTTGTCTCTGGCTGGATAATTAGGACTCTGGGCCGGTGTGGTGCAACTCCTGGTACGCCAAAACCCTCAACGACACGTTTCTCTTATTTTTCCCTCCACTCTGTCATTCCCTCCCTCTCTTCGCTGATTGCCTTCCTGCTAGTGGAGAGAAAATGTTTGTAGCTTGTCTAATTTTTCCATGAGAGTAAGTGGGCCGTTAGCAGTGGGCCATCAACAGGAAATTCCAGGCTGAAAGAGGGAAGGAGAGAGGGAGCGTTTATGGCTTCAGGAGAGCAGTGCACGGGGGCCTGCCTGTCTCTTGCCTCTCTTTCTGCTGTGTAAAGCTTTCTGACATACTAGAGAGGGGCTGGATGTTTCAGAGACACGGGTACAGAGAGAGAGAGCTGATGATGTCTCTCTCTCCCCCTTCAGCCCTCTGGGGTAGGTAAGGACTATATGAGGCTCAGGCTGATGAGAAGTGCCTGTGTTGCGGTAGAGCTGCAGAGTGTTAGGGGAAATATTTAATTGTCTAAATTGCATACATCTGGTTGGAGTTGGTGTCTGGAAGTGTCTTGCAGCTTTGATTATAGACAGAGTGGTGATGCCCTGTGAAAAAGGGAAGAACTATCCCCTCAGGCCTGCGCCTCTGTCAATTACTGGAGTTTCCATTCAGAGGAGTGCAGAGCTGGAAAACGAACACACACACACACACATTCGCGCACACACACACGCATATATATAAACAGAGATTTACTCTCTCACTCAATCACACACAGACACAATTACACAGGGAACTGGTATTGTGTTTCTGGTGTTTTCATGTCTTTTCCCTCCATTGATACGATGTGATAAGTCAGTCTGGTGATTTGACTCTTTATATTTGAGGTCATGTGGTTAAAAGCTTGGCCAACACAGGCCATAGCAGGGGGTGTAAAAGTGCAAGCTACAGAATCCATGTGAATGATGAAGTGTGTGCTTTTAGCACTAGAAAAGCTGACAGCGTGATGTGGACCCAACTAATTTACATGTTTAATTACGCTGCCATTTTTCTAAATAAGTCTATATAACAACACAGTCGTTGTTAGAATCTTAATATCAAGAACAAAAATGTGTGTTATACGCAGTTTTAAGAGGACATGTTATTTCCCCCCTTCCCCATTCACCGCCAGTCATTCACAGCCAGCCAGCCTGCGCAGATGGCCCATCAAAACTGTACCTAAACTATATTGAAACTAATTTCACACATATTAATAGTTAGCCTAACGACAAGATTAAATTGACAATAGTCTGATCGGTGACAATACTATGAATTGTCAAATTGTATGAAGAGATGGGCGCTGCTTGAAATGTTGACGTCCAAAAGACACGTCATTGGCTGGAAGGGGGGTCCCTCGAGGCCTTTCTAGTGTTAAGTACTGTCACCTGGTTTCTGCTGGACAGGTCATTCATTTGTATTCTTTGACATGAAAAAGAGGAGAGGGGAATAAGTTGAGAAGAAATCCACAATGCACTGGTTTTAGCCAAATTGTCTGTCGCCCCCCCCCCCCCTTTACCCTCCTCATCAACCCCCTCCCTGAGTCTGAGGGGTCACGGCCTCCCCACTCCACCAATGAGGCTCCAGAACAGAGTGGCCATTGTGACAGAGAAGCCTGTCCATCCATTCAGAGCTGAAACCCAATAGGGGCCAAACACTGCTGCTCCCTGCCTGGGCTAAAGCAGGCCAGGGCTCAATAGCCAGGGCTCTTTGTCCTGCCTGGGGCCAGGAGCAGGAGCAAGGCTCAAATACAGACACTATGAGAAGGGAACTCAAGCCACAGCTATACAAGTGTTTTTCCACCACAGTCAACCAAGGCACAGATTGAAGGAAAGCACATTTATTTACCCTGAGTGCAAGAGAACCATTTTGTTGGTGTATGGTTGTCAAAGGAAAAGGTCTGGATTTGTGAAGTCATTGTTGACGCTAACCCCTCGTGGTGAGTGCGTGTGTGGACAGACTGCCATGTTCAGCTGGCAGTCTTGTGACTCAGATCTTTTGTTTTACACAGAGGGCTCCGCTCATAGCTGGAGTGAGTGTGTCCCAAAGACCCTGATATCCTGCTGAAAGCCGCCCACACAGCCCTGGTTCACTGGCTTGAGCACACTGGAGCCATTTTAGCCAAGCTAGCCACCCTCATAGGGAACTATACAACAAAGCTGTGACCTGTTAGCATTGCACTGGCGTAAACAGGGAACAGAAGAACAGTACGCCGCCTTACTGAACGCAGATAGCTCCTGTGAAACTGATGATTTTCTCTCAGAAAAATTATTTGGTATCACTGTGTCAGCCTTTCCCCTCCTTCTACCTCTGTAATACTAGGGCCAGACAGTCTCTCACTGGGTACAGATGTAAGCCTTAAGAGAATTGGTACTCCACATGGTACATTCTGCAGGAGCCACAATAATGGAGGAGGCCTGGGTTGAAGTGGTGAACGGGTTGGCTTTATGTTAACACTTGCATTAAAGGCATAAAGGCCTGTATTAAAATCAGTGAGGAAGTCTGCTCAGAGCCTCTTAAAAGCACTCAGACCCAACGCTGGCTGCTGGGAGCAAGGCTCACTAAAGCTCTTTTATTGCAGTCATTACTTTTCCCAATTTACTGATATTTACTCCAGGAGCGTTGTGCCAGCCGGCCTCAAGGCCTGCTCTGCTCTGCAGTCATTGTGGGGGAGGGAGCACTAGGGCAAACGGTGCTAGTCTGGCGCAGAGCTGCCCCAGGGAATGACACGGCCATGCTGCTCTCTAAGATGTCCATGGGTCTGTACAAGCTCAGAATGTGAGTCTGTTGCCAGTGTCTCCACTTCCTAGCCTAGCGCAGGCTAAAACTATGTTGTGTGCTGTGCGGCTCTCTGTGCTAGCTATGTATCTCTCCAAGCTTAGCTGTTTTTCTGAGAAGGAAAAGGTCATCTTGACTAAGGTAGCGGGGCTTCCTTTCCTTCCCCCACCTCCTCCAATTCCATCTGCTCCCTCGAACAAGGCCTGTGTGTGTATACCGCTCCAGCGCTGCTAATGGAGAGGGCTTCCCAGAATGCACTGTAGCGTGAGGCTCTGTGCTCTGAATTCAGAGTGGCTGCTGCTCTCACATCGTCTAGTAGTCAGCGATGAGGAGGGGGAAGGAAGACTGTTTTTATTCCATCTTTCCATCAGCCTTATGAAATCATGTTGTGAGCGTATAGCTAGAAGGCTTTTTTCTCAATCTTTCTTTCTCTCTCCTCTCTCTCTCTCATTTTCTCTCTCCATCTCCTCTCTTTCTCTCTCTCTGCCTGTGCATCAACATATTTCTTATTCAAAACGGATACACCCTCTGTCTCTTAATCAAGTGTTTCTCTTTCTTCTCTCCTTACATGTGTAGAGTTTGTTTACTGCCCAGTGTAACACACAACATGGGCAGACAGTCACAGCTCAGTGATGCTTCAGCTTGCCTTGGCCTCACTGAGGAGGAAATAATATCTCTTTCATACCAATACATTTTCCCGGCAACTTTACCATACCGCAACTATTTTTCGACCTTTTCTTTATATCTGAAAGGTATTTCCAAAGCCGAAACTTTTATTTCCACCAAACGACCTAGTAATCATATTTCTGTCGGAGGAATTTACATTCACGAGCTTGCTGTCACTCAGGTTACCATGACAATGATCACAACAACAGGGTCAAAGTTTAATGTCTCTTGCTCCCTCCTGGCAAAAGTAATGGTGATATGAAAGGTGAATGGTGATAAGAATGTGGTAAACATTTGGCTGTTTGAAAGGGGACCATATAAACATTGCCCAATTCTTTTTCAGGCAATGTACCGCAAATCCTATGTGAATTGGGTATAACAGACCTGCATTAGAATCCACTGCAGGCAGCAGAGAGAAACACTCCATGCTAATCCATTCACATCTCCTCTGGCTAGCCATGCAGGTAGCATAGTCATTGGAAACTGCCATATTTGTTGACCAGTGTCATTGATTCAGTGGAAGGGTTCTTGGATGGCACTAGTCCAAACCACTAATTGATGCGGGTCTACTTTGTCTAATGAGAGTATTGATTGTTCCATTGTGTGGCTCAGGGCTGGCCGGCTGTGGACACAGTGTCTGTCTGAGGGAGGGGGCTGCCCTGGATATGTGGGGCTCAGTGGTGGCCAATGGTGATTTCTTTTTGTAGCAATGAGAAGGCATGTATGGGAGGAAAAGATTGCAGAGAGGATAGAAAGGGGAGACCAGAGAGCGATTGAACGACCGAGCTAGAGGTGGAATGTATTCAGAAGGAAAGAGCATATTTAGTGGAGCCAGCCTGCTCCAGGTCATCTGTGGCTGTAATTGCTTGTGTGCTTGGTGGAGAACATGTTCCAAAGTTATACAGCGATCCCCAGGGGGGCGTGGGCGCTGGGAAATAACTTCTGAGCTCGTTAGTGTGATGTTCACCTTGGCCAAGCTTTCAGTGTTTTCCAGCCAATTGGTTCCCTTCGTCCAGCCATACACACACACACACACACACACACAGTGGATCCCTGGCTGTACCCTCTTTAGGCAGCCACCTCCCATTGGGCATTTGGGGGTGCGTAGCAGCACCCCAGGCCCCGCCCCAGCTCTCAGACTGCTGTGCTGTGCTGTTAGGGGCCTTTTATCCTGCTCATTGATATAAAATTCATCTGGGATCTGAGGGAGCGGCTCCTCTCATGCCACTGCTACTGCTGAACCAGGACAAATTAGCATTCTGTTTGGTCCCCCGGAACGCTCCCAATCAACTTCCCATAGAGCAAGAGAAGGCGAGTGTGTGTGTCAGGCCAGGATTCCTGTGAATCTGCTCCCCAGCCATAGAGGCTCCATGTGGAATGAGGTGGCATAATGGCAGTGTTTTCTCTGCTGTTGTTCTGCCTGCCTGGTGCGTTGAGGGTTTTTTCCACTGTGAGGGATCGGGTTTCCACTCCTCATGGTTGTTTATGCTGTTGTCTCAGGCAGCCCTGCCAACTGTCCCCTGTCAGCCTGCCTGTGGTCTGGGCTCTGGGGCCTCGGCCTGTTTTGGCGCCCCAGCCTGCTCTTAGGAGCCCCAGACACACACACACACACACACACACACACACACACACACACACACTTTCCCAGTAAGATCTAGGTTACTGACCCAACGAGGAGCTAACCTAGCAGTGCCAGACATTTACAACACTAGTATGGCTGAGAGGCCTGAGAAACCTCTCGAGCCATGTTCTCTCTGGTAAACCTGCCAGCTCCACGCCTCCCATCCCATCAGTAATCTACTGATTGTCTTTCACACATGATTGCGTAATCCCGTTACGTCTGGGAAAGGTTTTGACAGCTTTCTCATCCCGGCTCGACAAGATGGGTGCAGGCAGAGCTTGATGGCGTGTTGTTTTGATGTTGTTTTCCTATTCATGTTGGTAAAGGTCACATCCCATCTCCCTGTGTTCCTCCTCTGTGCTTTGTTCATTATCCAGCTCCGCTCAACGGATATTTTTACCTTCTCCCATAATCCTTAATTAATGGAGCCCTAGTCACAGCGCCTCACATTTATCTCTCTTACGAGCACACACACACACACACACACTAATTCACACACGCACACATTCACACACACCTGATTATACACGCATACACACTGAGTGGTAGGCAATGACGTTCCTGCTGAATGTGTTCTGGGAAACCATGCTAGCTATTTCTTCTCCTTTCATTTGATTTAGCTGTAGCACAGTACATGGGAAACACCATGTTGATAGTACCCTGGTGTCCTTAACGCTAGCATTTTGATTAGAGACTGTAATATAATTTCAAAGGCGGAAATGTGTCAGTCCCCCATAGCGTGTGTTCATTTCAGTTCAGGAGTAGGGAATTGAAAGACGGGCCTCATTTCCAGTGTGAGGTAGTAAGGGCATGTTTGATGGGGGTGGGGTTCGTTCTGCCGTTCCCCCACCTCTCTTTGGCTGCAGTCTCATCCTGACATGATTTGGCTTGGCAGGAGCTGCAGCCTTCACATCTACCAGTGCGGCATGGCTGGCCACAGCACTCTGACTCCAATTGTTATCAGTCTGCGTGTCATGGCTATTCTCACTGTTTCCTAGAAGGACCACGCCGACGCCACAGTTATTGTGTGTGCCAGGGCCACGTGATCAGCCAAGCATAGAAACATAACACCAGAGAGAGGGAGAACAGCACACTGCTCCCTCCACAGATATGGGTGTGAAGCACTAACTGGTTGTTTATGTAGACTAGCTTTGTGAATGGTGGTGTGTTTTTGTGTTGCCTATGTGAGAGCAGTTGATTTGTCCCTGGCTCAGAGGGGTTTAAGATGCTGTCGCCGTTCACAGCGCATTGTAAATGAGAGTGTTTCAGCTGAGGAATTCTAAACCGAACAGAGCTTGGTTTCTGACTGCTCTACATTCTGCAACCAGGCCCTGCAATGATGTGCTGCTCTTTGCCCTCCATAGGCACATGTTTGTCTACATACACACGTGTGTAAGCCTACATTATTTACGTGTGTGTATGTTCTCCTCCCCCACAGAGGCACGGCAGGTCTTCAGGCCTGCCCCCTCTCAGGGCTGTGAGTCCAGGTTTAAGCTTCAGCTCATTAGTTGTAGAGTGCGTGGGTGTGAGTGAGGGGTGTGTGTAGGGGGTTGAGTGAGGTGCGGAGGCTTGTCTTAGCCTTTATGCGTACGTGTGTATGCGTGTGAGGGGGCTTGTGAGAAGCTGCTCAGGGGGCTAATCCCGTGGTGGCTCTCCTGTCTATACATTCAGCCAGATTGGCTGTTGAGCTCTGAGGACCAACTGTGATTACCCCAGCTGCCTTCTGCGTTCAGAGGAAGTAGAGGGAGATGGCCCAGTCTTGTTTGTCATCTTTGGGATCCACTGAGATTAATTTCTAGATCTTTGAGAAGCAGATTCAGTGTGTGGTCGGATAATGGCCCCTAGTGAGTTACGGTAATGTCACTAAACAGGTCCCATGGAAGTAAATAAATAGTATAGCAGTACCGTTGTAGCAGTGACCTAGGCTTTGTTTAGCTGGGATCCTAGTCTAGCATGGCTTTATGTAGCTTGCTGCCATGGCAGTAGCACCGGCCTCCTAGCTGCTGATAGGCCCAATGTAAATGCACTTCTGATTAGATGGACTCCCTGTTACACGCTCCATTGATCTGTATGAATACGCATAATGAAATGCTCTTTTTTATATGGCCAATGCATGTGCACTACTAGGTGGAAATCCAATAACCATTCAGCGCAACCTACTAGTGATGCCAGAGCCATCATAGAGAAAAGCAGATTTACTATCCATTATGGAGATAGCCTGCTGGGCTGCAGGTATGAAGCTAGCTGGGTGCTTTGTGTGCATGGTTTTAAGCGCGTGTGTGATGTGTGCATGCATGATGCGTAGGCAGAGTAATCGACTGGCCCATTTTCAGAAATGTTTCTCCACATCATGGAGGTTGGATTCGGCACGCACGTTCCCTCTGAATTCATGCTTAAAGCTCCAGCCTAGCCTCAATGTTTTATGTTAGTGTAAGTTAAGAGGGTGAAATCTACCAGGCTTATGTAGAGACAGTGTGATATTTAGAGCAACCTGTGTTGCCTTCGCCTTACTGTAGTTGTTCCTTAAATCAGTCTGTCTCTGCCCAATCCCTGCTCTACTACCCCAGTTCCACTCCTTCGAATCTGGGGCCACCCCTCACCACTGGTAGAGCCCTTAATTAGCTAAAGTGCCTCTAAATCCGTTCACTTGATTTAAAAGGAGTCAATCAAGGTAAATAAGGGTGTGCAATTGCCACCAATCCCAGTACCCTATATTTTTATGACACAAGCCTACCAGATGAACTAAATTACTTCTTTGCTCGCTTCGAGGCAAGTAACACTGAAACATGCATGAGAGCATCAGCTGTTCCGGATGACTGTCTGATCACGCTCTCCGTAGCCAACGTTAGTAAGACCTTTAAACAGGTCAACATTCACAAGGCCGCAGGGCCAGACTGATTACCAGGACGTCTACTCCGAGCATGCGCTGACCAACTGGCAATTGTCTTCACTGACATTTTCAACTTCTCCCTGTCTGAGTCTGTAATACCAACATGTTTCAAGGTAACCTGCCTAAATGACTACCGACCCGTAACACTCACGTCTGTAGCCATGAAATGCTTTGAAAGGCTGGTCATGGCTCACATCAACACCATTATCCCAGAAACCTTAGACCCACTCCAATTTGCATATCGCCCCAACAGATCCACAGATGATGCAATCTGTATTGCGGTCCACACTGCCCTTTTACACCTGGACAAAAGGTACACCTATGTGAGAATGCTATTCATTGACTGGCAGGTAGCTTAGTGGGCGGCAGGTAGCTTAGTGGGTAAGAGCGTTGTGCCAGTAACCGAAAGGTCGCTGGTTCTAATCCCAGAGCCGACTAGGTGAAAAATCTGTCGATGTGCCCTTGAGCAAGGCACTTAACCCTAATTGCTCCTGTAAGTCGCTCTGGATAAGAGCGTCTGCTAAATGACTAAAAATGTAAATGTAAATGACTACAGCTCAGCGTTCAACACCATAGTGCCCTCAAAGCTCATCACTAAGCTAAGGACCCTGGGACTAAACACCTCCCTCTGCAACTGGATCCTGGACTTCCTGATGGGCCGCCCCCAGGTAGTAAGGGTAGGTAACAACACATCCACCACGCTGATCCTCAACTCAGGTGTGCGTACTCAGTCCCCTCCTGTACTCCCTGTTCACTCATGACTGCATGGCCAGGCACGACTCCAACACATCAAGTTTGCCGAAGACACAACAGTGGTAGGCCTGATCACCGACAACGACGAGCCTATAGGGAGGAGGTCAGAGACCTGGCTGTGTGGTGCCAGGACAACAACCTCTCCCTCAACGTGATCAAGACAAAGGAGATTATTGTGGACTACAGGAAAAAGAAGAGGACCGAGCACACCCCCATTCTCATCGGCGGGGCTGTAGTGGAGCAGGTTGAGAGCTTTCAAGTTCCTTGGTGTCCACATCACCAACAAACTAACATGGTCCAAGCACACCAAGACAGTCGTGAAGAGGGCACGACAAAACCTATTCCCCCTAAGGAGACTGAAAAGATTTGGCATGGGTCCTCAGATCCTCAAAAGGTTCTACAGCTGCACCATCGAGAGCATCCTGACTGGTTGCATCACTGCCTGGTATGGCAACTGCTCGGCCTCCGACCGCAAGGCACTACAGAGGGTAGTGCGTACGGCCCACTACAACACTGGGGCCAAGCTTCCTGCCATCCAGGGCCTCTATACCAGGCGGTGTCGGAGGAAGGCCCTAAAAATTGTCAGACTCCAGCCACCGTAGTCATAGACTGTTCTCTCTGCTACCGCACGGCAAGCGGTACCGGAGCACCAAGTCTAGATCCAAGAGGCTTCTAAACAGCTTCTACCCCCAAGCCATGAGACTCCTGAACATCTAATCAAATGGCTACCCCGACTATTTGCATTGTCCCCCCACCCCTATTTTACGCTGATGCTACTCTCTGTTTATTATCTATGCATAGTCACTTTAATAACTCTACCTACATGTACATATTACCCCAATGACCTCGACTAACCGGTGCCCCCGCACATTGACTCGGTACCGGTACCCCCTGTATATAGCCTCGCTATTGTTATTTTTACTGCTGCTCTATAATTATTTGTTACTTTTATTTTGTATTTTATATTGTATATATATATATTTTTTTTAATATTCTTTCTTAAAACTTGTTGGTTAAGGGCTTGTAAGTAAGCATTTCACTGTAAGGTCTACACTCCTGCTCCTAGATACAAGCTACTCAATAATAATCAGCCATTTATCTCTTCATTGAATCAAAGCAAACTAGGTAGCTACTTGGCTAGCATTGGTTGCTAGGGAAAACTACACAGTCTCCTTATTGCTCTTCATAGTTCTTTTTTCGGAGGCTAGTTAGGAAACTGGGCAGCATGATGACAGTGACACCTCGAGCATCTCTCGAGCCCGGAGAATTGGAGCACAAAATGTGCCCCGGACGTGTCGCTGTTGCTGCCTGGATGTCTGTGTATCCATGGTGTTTAATGTGGAATATCCCCTTCTCTCTAAGACTAGGGTGGAGTGAAAATAGCCCTACTCTTTCAAAGGTGAAGGGCAGAAATGGATCCTCATTGCTGGCTAGGCTTAGAATGCAGAGGCATGCATTACCATTATTACTCCAGCTATGTTGGCTTTCTCTCCATCCCTCCCCCCTCTCACACGCTCTCTCATTCTGCCAGCTCGTTCGGTACATGTGCCCTGTCCCTGCGTTGCTAGGCAACAAGCCCAGTGTGTATTATTATTGTGGCTATGTCAGGCGCTCTGCCTTTCTCTCGTTTCTGTTTGTCCAGGAGATGGTAGGATCAGATGCTGAGCTTTGGAGAGGAGAAGAGAAGAGAAAGGAGGATGAGGAAAGGAAGGATGCATGGAGGGGGAGGAGCACTAAGATGAGTGAGTCAGAGACGAAGAGATGAAGCCTTCCGATATGAGGGTAGAAAATATAAGATTTTACTAGCTTTCCCAGATGCATGGCAGAATATATGGCACAACCTCAATTCGCCGAGGTCACTGGCAGAGAAAGACAAGATGATTTACCAGAGACGCATTCCAGCAGCAGCACTGAGCTGTATTGGTCAGAGTGCTCTCTCCACAGTAGAGAGAGAGAGAGGGAAAGGTGTAGGGGAAAGCTGTCGTGCTCAGAATATCAGATGAAGTGATTGGATTCCAGCCCCCAGCCTCTCCAGCCCCCTGCTCTCAGAACAGAGACTGCTGGGTGGACTGGTGGCGCTGTCCAGTCTGGATGGAGGTCCTGTCCTGTCTGTCTGGCCTATGATCTCTCAGGTGAGAGAGATGAGACAGAGCCCCCTCCATCCCATCTCCTCCCCCAGGCCCCTCAGTTCATCACAACCTTAATGCATCTCTACTCGCCGTGTTTGTCTTTCCCCCTGCCTACAAAGGCCTCTAATGAAATGAATTTGTGCGGGTCAGGGGCTGCACTGCCAATCTGGGTCCTGGTTGCCTGGATACTGGAGTGGGCCAGGCTGGCTCTATTTGCACACTAAACAGGGCTAGCTGCAGCGCCCCTCTCTTATATGAAATGTAAATAGACTCCACAGCCGCTGGTATGGTACACACAGCAGGAAAGGCCTCACTGCTCCTACTCTCCCCTCATTAGGTAGCTCTCAATAACTCCTGTGATCTAGCAAACCATGATTATGACAACGATGAATGATGGACAGTGTAGGCTGGTGATTGATCATATACTATAACCATAACAGACATTACAGCTCTAGAAATTGAATGACAAGGACTGTGCAGTTGTTTTCGTGTCTGGTAGAGGGGCATGGAGAGAATAATATGGCAAATCTCCCTAAATACACCCCCCATGCCGAATGACTATGTGCAGCTGCTGGGTCTGTGGCGGTATAGCTTTCTACATTTTTAGAATGAGAGCAGCTGCTTTAGTGGGAAATGCAGTGGTGTGGAGCTGATGACAGGCCTGAGTTAGGAGTGGCTGGGGGGGGGGGCGCGGGGCTACCGATCTGCCTTTCATCTTCGCAGTAGCAGCAGGGGCCTTCAGAATACCCCTCATCAGCGCTGTGCGTGTGTGTGTGCACGTATGTGTGTGTGGAAGAACGACATCCCGCAGTGAGCTGAAGCGTTGGCCTCTGTCTGACCGCAGAGGGAGTGGCTCGATAGAGGGAGAAATGAAGAGAAGCGGAGGGACAGTGATATGACGCAGAGAGGATGTCTTAGTCCTTAGCCTCTCCACCTCCTCTCTAGTTCCTCAGGCAGAAACAGAGATGGCTTATTTCTACCACCTTTCCCATTTCTCTGATGCCTGTTTGTTTGTGCGTCCAATTCTTACACTCGGTCACATGGTATAGCGTGCCAGAAGGTGTGACATCATCCATACCGCATCAAAGCACAGCATTTATTTGACTCTATTTCCATCCTGTGTGTGTGTTCGATGTCTTTGTGTTTGTGCGTGCGCCTCACTGAGCTATTATCCAGTCTGGCAGACCCACAGACTCCCACCCCCCTCCTCCCAGTCTTCTCCTTGGAGTCTCTGCCCCTGTCCCTACAGGCCTGGGCTTGCCACACTCAGAATGCTGACACGGTCCTCCTCCAATCACTGGAGGGTTGATGTTTGGGTACCAGGTAGCTCTGCTGGATCTTTTAGGCTCATCAATAGTTCCTCACGCCGTGACGTTTCACTGCGGTCACGTGGGTCGTACTGAGGTACGGATGTAAAAATCCTTCAATCTGCCATTGGTGTCAAATTCAAATTAATCCAGAGGTTGCCTTGTTAAATCTTGTTCATTCTCATAAATAAAATACCATGACTTTTCTCATTAGCTGGGAATGTTTGTGTATTTTCGTGTGCGGTGTGTGCTATTAGCATTATATCACTCATTAAAACAGACTGGTAGAATAGCTAGCATAGCTAGCCATTGCTAGCATTTACTGGTTGAAGTAACTTTTGAGTGAAATGGAGTTGACTGGGACCTACGACATGATTATACACTGAATAAAAATATGAATGCAACATATCAAGTGTTGGTCCCATGTTTTATGAGCTGCAATAAAAGATGCCAGAAACTGTCCATATGCACAAAAAGCTTATTTCCCTCAAATGTTTACATCCATGTTAGTGAGTATTGCTCCTTTGCCAATATTATCTGTCCACCTGACAGGTGTGGCATATTAAGAAGGGTAATTAAACAGCATGATCATTACACAGGTGCACCTTGTGCTGGGGACAATAAGGCCACTCTAAAATTGGCAGTTTTGTCACACAACACCAATGCCACAGATGTCTCAAGTTTTGAGGGAGCGTGCAATTGGCATGCTGACTGCAGGAATGTCCACCGGAGCTGTTGCCAGATAATTTCATGTTAATTTCCCTTCCATAAGCCGCCGCCAACGTCGTTTTAGAGAATTTGGCAGTACGTCCAACCGGCCTCACAACCGCAGACCACGTGCGTGTATGTTGTCGTGTGGGCGAGCGGTTTGCTGATGTCAACTTTGTGAACAGAGTGCCCCATGGTGGTGGTGGGGTTATGGTAAGGGCAGGCATAAGCGACAGACAACAAAGACAATAGCATTTTATCTATGACAATTTGAATGCACAGAGATACCATGACGAGATCCTGAGGCCCATTGAGCATGTTTGGGATGCGTGTTCCAGTTCCCGCCAATATCCAGCAACTTCGCACAGCCATTAAAGAGGAGTGGGACAACATTCCACAGGCCACAATCAACAACCTGATCAACTCTATGCGAAGGAGATGTCGCGCTGCGTGAGGCAAATGGTGGCCTAATGAATTTATTTCAATTGACTGATTTCCTTATATGAACTGTAACTCAGTAAAATCTTTGAAATTGTTGCGTTTTATTTTTTCCTTCAGTGAATGTATATCATTCACAACATTTGGACGGGGCCTATAATCCAGTTATATAAGAGGCTTGGCTGAACTGCTTTCAATGGGGAAAGATTACTTCCTTACCCTGCTTCTGTGATTTTCATTAGAAACTTTACTTCGCTGTGTGGAGATATAGTACCTGCAGCCCATGGCGGAGTAGTAGATATGTGCCCTCTCTTTCTCTGTGTGTACATTCGTGCTAGCTGGTCATGTGATACTGTTAAACGTATGGAGAGGCTCGGCCCACGCAGTGGAAAAAGTGAACTCACCCCCTCCGCTGCACACAATCTCCCAGAGGACTATCTGTTTACGAACGCTCGCTACAATTTTAGGGGCTTGTTTGTTTTATCATCCCAATGGAATTACGGTAGTTATATATCCCGAAATGTTTCATGTTCATAAGCAGCGCGTCCAGTAAATGTGTTTGTAAAGCAGATGCGGTTGCTTGCGAGTGGAGACTGGAGATTATTAGCAGTGTGTGTGTCAGGGGACAGGGAGGCCTTCACAACACACCCACCTCTGAGCCCTGTGGATCCTATTGGAGAAACCTGGGAACCACACACGGTGCTGTCTCAGAATGAAATTATGTTTTTGTGCAGCGACATAATCATCTGTTAGCCATGATACTATGTAATTAACATGGAATATGTTTACCATTGTATTCCAGACCAGGGTTATTGAAGTGAGGCCCGGAGGGGTGCTGTGCCCCTGTTTTGACTCAGATATTTGTGCATCTTTTAACACCTGGAACTGCCATTTCCTCAAATCTAGAGCCTAAAATCATAACAAAGAATATAGCAAACACAGTGATTTAAATGCAGTATTTTTGACAGCATTTTTCCTAGAGTTATACTAGTAGTTTCATTTTTCAGTGGTAAACAGAACTGGGACCATGAGGGCCAGTCAAGAGTAATTCAAGTAATTCCCTGTGTCACCAGGCCTGGAATTTCGGGATTTTAGGGTAGGGCTGGGTGATATGGCTTAAACTTGTCTTTTTTATCTCTCTAAATAAGCTTTGCAAAATTAAAGGTCAATACACTGCATTTCAAACAGTCAGGAATAATCTAATGAATTCAGGGCTTTGTCAAATTATACCTAGGCTAAATATAAGCCTTCAACTGTAAGACACACTCATTATTTATTTTGGCTTCAAGTCTATACACATTTCTTTACAGAACCATGTAAATGCACATCCACTAATAATGACAACTTCTGGTAGCAGGCATTATAGAAAATTAACACAGGTCTCAAACAATCTCTCAAACACAAGCCCATCTGCTAGTGAGTAGCCAGCTAATCTTTATATTTAAAATCTAGCCAATTTGGCTCTATTTTCTTGCTAACAAGGTAGAACAGTTGAACTATTATGAATACATCCTCCTGTCTGTCTCCAACTGTTTGAACAACATAGCCTGTTCACTTTGTTTAGATGTTGAAATCTCATAATTAGAACGAGTTGCCAATTCCTTATATAAATTCATATTTTTTTTATTCTCATTGCACATTTATCAAACACAGACTACACAGCTATCACAAGTCTTTGGCTAAAATGCTGCTAACGGTACGTGACAGAAACTGAACATTCCTTTTATTAGGGTCTGCTCTGTTCTTAATATTGGGAGTTGAGACGTAGAAAGAGTATCGTTACAAATATTAAGTTCTCCTCTATTACAGTAAAATGTCTTAATGTGTTTCGGTGTCCATATGACGATTATGTTGGACCAAACCACAAATGCAAATAGCAAGTTCAAACTGCTTGTCAGTGGAAGAAGTGATCTCTCATCTTTGTTGTTGTGAGTGGCAGGGGGAGGGGCTTGGTGTCTGTGTGCGAGTGGGAAGGTGCACACAGCACAGAAGGAGCGAAGGAGGCGAGACCAAAAATACACTCATAAAAACGAAGGATATATATTTGTTTTTATTCTTACGATACAGGCATTTGGAACATTGCGCTAAAACATACATTCAAATTAATCAAATTCGTTTTATATGTTGCCCAGCCCTATTTTAGGGGCAATGCCATTTGGCCTTCAAGAGGTGCCCAATTTGCCAGGGTACCAAGTCTATCTGCCAGGGCACCAAGGACATTATCCAAAATAGCCAATTAAATGTATTCGAAAACTAAAAAAAAAAAAAAAAGCATTCTGTTAAGAAAAAACATTAGTATATGCAAATGTAAATATATAATTTGCCTACATGTCAAAGTGTAGGTGATAGCCTATGCGTTTTGGCTACACCCTGTCATGTCCACACCTATGCTGACATGAGGAAGGCACCAGGAAAATTGGCCAGACATTTAATTACATATATATATTAGGGATGGGAACATTAAAATATTTAAATGAAATTCGGATCCTTAATGTTACGATAACTCCCTAAACAAGTTTTTTTTTTTTTGTAGATGCAGAAAGTAAACATCATAGTAAACCCTGCTTTAATGAAGTTGCGAGACATTGCAAGCCAAGAAATTGCGAGATACAGCTTTTGGTTGCCGGTAGATAGGCCTAGTGCGCGGTTCTGCCTGGTGGCTGACCTGCCTATACTGTGCCCCTCCCTCTCTTCCTAGCTCGCTATGAAAGATGCAAGTGTTTGTGTTCTCGGAAGTACCGCAACTAATCAGACTCCTCCGTTTAAAAAATACTGAATCTTAGGAGTTGATTCCTAGCAAATCGAATCTTGACACTCAGAAATGGGAGTCGATACCGGGAGTCAATATGCAAGGAGTCGAGGAATACATTATTTTGGAGTCGACTCTCCACCACTATGTCATCGTCGTTAACTGTTAGAAAAATGGAAGAGAAAGGCAAGCGACAGCAGCGAAGTCCTGTATGCCAATACCTTGAGAAGTTAAGTGAGAAGGAAATGCAGACTTTGCGAGGTTGAATTGAGGTACAGTAATGGTAGTACAGGTACAATGCTTAACTATCTGAAAGGGATTCACTGTGAGACCCAAACTGTTGCTGACTGATGTTTTATTTATTTATTATTGACGTTTTAAATGTTATATTTTCCATTTGTCACATCCCTAATATATATACAGTACCAGTCAGAAGTTTGGAAACCTACTCATTCAAGGGTTTTTCTTTATTTTTTACTATTTTCTACATTGTAGAATAACCAAGAAAATGTTAAACAAATCGAAATATATTTTATATTCTTCAAAGTAGGCACGCTTTGCCTTGATGACAGCGTTGCACACTTGGTTTTCTCTCAACCAGCTTCACCTGGAATAATTTTCCAACTGTCTTGAAGGAGTTCCCACATGCTGAGCACTTGTTGGCTGCTTTTCCTTCACTCTGTGGTCCAACTCATCCCAAACCATCTCAATTGGGTTGAGGTCGGGTGATTGTGGAGGTCAGGTCATCTGATGCAGCACTCCATCACTCTCCTTCTTGGTCAAATAGCCCTTACACAGCCTGGAGGTGTGTTGGGTCATTGTCCTGTTGAAAAACAAATGATAGTCCCACTAAGCCCAAACCAGATGGGATGGTGTATCGCTGCAGAATGCTGTGGTAGCCATGCTGGTTAAGTGTGCCTTGAATTCTAAATAAATCACTGACAGTGTCACCAGCAAAGCACCCCCACATCATCACACCACCTCCATGCTTCACGGTGGGAACCACACATGCAGAGATCATCCGTTCATCCACACCGCGTCTCACAAATCCACAGAAGTTGGAACCAAAAATCTCAAATTTGGACTCCAGACCAAAGGACACATTTCCACCGGTCTAATGTCCATTGCTCGTGTTTCTTGGCCCAAGCAAATCTTGTCTTCTTATTGGTGTCCTTTAGTAGTGGTTTGTTTGCAGCAATTCGACCATGAAGGCCTGATTCACACCGTCTCCTCTGCACAGTTGATGTTGAGATGTCTGTTACTTGAACTCTGTGAAGCATTTATTTGGGCTGCAATTTCTGAGGCTGGTAACTCTAATGAACATATCTTCTGCAGCAGAGGTAACTCTGGGTCTTCCATTCCTGTGGCGGTCATCATGAGAGCCAGTTTCATCATAGCGCTTGATGGTTTTTGCGACTGCACTTGAAGAAACTTTCAAAGTTCTTGAAATGTTCCGTATTGACTGACCTTCATGTCTTAAAGTAATGATGGTCTGTTGTTTCTCTTTGCTTATTTGAGCTGTTCTTGCCATAATATGGACTTGGTCTTTTACCAGATAGGGCTTTCTTCTGTATACCCCCCCTACCTTGTCACAACACAAATGATTGGCTCAAACGCATTAAGAAGGAAATAAATTCCACAAATTAACTTTTAAGAAGGCACACCTGTTAATTGAAAGTGTGAGGCGTCTGTTTCTCAAACTAGACACTTTAATGTATTTGTCCTCTTGTTCAGTTGTGCCCTGGGGCCTCCAACTCCTCTTTCTATTCTGGTTAGAGCCAATTTGCGCTGTTCTGTGAAGGGAGTAGTACACAGCGTTGTACGAGATCTTCAGTTTCTTGGCAATTTCTCGCATGGAATAGCCTTCATTTCTCAGAATAAGAATATAAAAATTGTTTTTGCTTTTCTTTCGAAAACAATGACATTTCTAAGTGACCCTAAACTTTTGAACAGTTGTGTATGTATGTATGTGTATATATATGCCAAATGGCAGTCATGTTTGACAAATATAATGTAGGATAATTAACATCTAAAGGCTTGAATCTGTCGACAAAGTAGCCTCGCCAAAATCAGACCATAGAAATGTTGAAGAAATTATTGAATAACTTCCTCATATGCCATTGAAACTAGGGGTGTGACAAATTGACAATTTTGCTTAACTTTTAAACTGCCATAAAAAAAAAGGTTTTCTGTTAAAATTATAAGAAAAAATCATAAAATTCCACGTCAATATAAAATGCAGAATAATGGTCCTATTACATATGTATTGCTGGGCAATGAAGTTATATCTACCGCAACCCTTTACAGACAGAACACAGCTACAGTAGTATGTCGATAGCGACACTTGATCACTTTTTAGACAATTATTTTAAAAGTGCTGCATGGTATGGTAGCTATATGTGTTTTATTTCTGCTAAATGTCAAGGTATTTAACAAAATTCAAAGTACTTTTTTAGGAGAGAGTGGTCTGGCTGCAGGCAGCAGCTCGAGATTCTTTGATTGACAGTTCTGTTTGCATAGTGATGGACTTTAGTCCTGCTTCAGAAGCGGCATTCCTTTACAGACAAGTAAAATGTCCATTCATATCACCAGAGAAGGTTTCGTGTTGGCATTTTTAAAAACCGTAGTGTATTCTACCCTAACAGACCGACAAACAAACATGCCGTAGCCGAGGCACTTTCAAGGGGCCACATTCCATTATGTATGAAAAGCGTAATCGATACAGGCTACCGGTAGCCTACTGTAATTTCATGAGGCAAAAACAAAGAGTTAGGCTACCCCGTCCTCGCAAGACTGTCCAGAAGACATCTACCATGAATAGGCTAGGATATTCTACATGCAACAGACCGAAGACTGAACACACACTTGTGTCATTAGCAAGAGACCGAGCAGGCAGGCCAGCGCGAGGGAGAGAGAGGCAGAAGGCAGTAGCGTGCTCATATGTTTTGGTAATCTGCATCTCGCAATGTCTTGTCTTGCATGCCTTGCAAATTCACCAAGTAGTCTAACGTTTGCCTCTTCCTCTCTGGTTTTAACATAGTTTTTCGGTTAGGGATTTTTCTTAACGTTAAGTATCCCGACTTCGTTTAAACGTTCACACCCCTAATTGAAGCCAGCGTTTCTCATGTTCTATGGTTTTCAAATCAACTTTCTTTCAGTGTCCAGCAGCAAAAGACACAATCTTAATTAAATTAGCAACCCATGGTGGTTGTTGGATATTTTCAACTGTCACATGAAACCGCTCACGTGCTGTGCGCGTGTGAGAACGGTGTTTTCCCGCTAATTGCATTTTGGAACATTCACCTGTGTAGTCAACTGCCATGTGCTCATTGCTTCGCTCATAATGTGAAGAAGTAATAGTTGATCAACATTTGAAGTTAAACGTTCTGATCTGTTGCATCAGCCTTATTGCTGGCGTAGCGCACCTCTTACGTTCTTTGGGGAGAACCCTGCAGACATCACAGAAGATACAAAAGTTAGTTATAACAGCACAGTTATAAAACGTCTACAAAAGTTAGTTATAACAGCACAGTTATAAAACGTCTATTTTCTGCCACAGTGTAGTGTTGTATCAGGAGAAGAGGTGAGGGCTCTCTGTGTAGTGTAGAAGCAGCAGAAAGAGGTGAGGGCTCTGTGTAGTGTAGAAGCAGCAGAAAGAGGTGAGGGTTCTGTGTAGTGTAGAAGCAGCAGAAAGAGGTGAGGGTTCTGTGTAGTGTAGAAGCAGCAGAAAGAGGTGAGGGCTCTGTGTAGTGTAGAAGCAGCAGAAAGAGGTGAGGGCTCTGTGTAGTGTAGAAGCAGCAGAAAGAGGTGAGGGCTCTGTGTACTGTAGAAGCAGCAGAAAGAGGTGAGGGTTCTGTGTAGTGTAGAAGCAGCAGAAAGAGGTGAGGGCTCTGTGTAGTGTAGAAGCAGCAGAAAGAGGTGAGGGTTCTGTGTAGTGTAGAAGCAGCAGAAAGAGGTGAGGGCTCTGTGTACTGTAGAACCAGGAAAAAGCAGTTAAGAGTCTAACCTCCAGCTCTGCTGACCAGGGGTCAGTCTCAGTAAAAACATCCCCATTGGGAACCCATAAAAGACCACATTCTTCACTCATCTACTGGGTCAGTGCGATGAACCCACCAGGGCCTGCCTCTGTTGGGATAGTCTGATTTACGCTAAGAGTAACAGCTCTAACCTGTGTGTGAACCCACCCTCTCCAAGCACCAATCACAGCTGAGAATAGTCAGCTAGATAGCAGGCCCGTGATTTTTGCTTTGTCTAATGGCTGAAGTGCGTGGTTCCTAGTTACATGACCAATCACTGCTGTCAGGTGACATTGGTGCCTGGAAGGGCTGTCACCAAAACAACCCACATCAAAGACTGTTTATATATACCTTTTTAAATGGCTGCCATGTGCGTCATGCTTATGCTGTTGAAATTGGACGGATAATGCATTTCCAATAAGATATTGCATGCAAAATAAGGAACGTACGTCACTTTGCCTGACAATGCCACATTTACACTTACCACACTTATCAAAATCGTACTGTTCCGTGATAGCAGATCAATGTTCTCCAATAGGCCTTTAGCATTTGCAATTTGGCATGCTGCTCTTCCACCGTAAACAGTGCTGTGAGGATAACGTGGTTTTTGTTTACCTAGCCTCCCAGACAAAACAATGTCAAAGTGAAACTCAGTCAGTGAGGTAATTTCATTACTCATGTGGTTGATGCTGACGCAACACAACAACTGTACAACATTGCATCAATACAGCTCTGAAAAAATATCCAATGTTCGATTAAAAAAATCTGACAGCTCCCGTGGCTGACCCTGTTTGCGGAGTGGCAGAAAGCAGGAAGGGACCCCTGGGGGAGTGTGGACAGACTGCACACATGGTGTGTGTTTGGGGGGTTGGAAGGGAGAGAGCCAGGGTTTGTTGTTTTCAGTATAAAAGTGTGGGAAGCGGATGCTGCAAGATCCAGCATTTGACCAGGGCCTCGGCCTCTCTCTACTGTACCTTACAGTGCATAGATTTACTCATATGTAATGAATTAGAGCTGCTGGCTTGTGGAGAGAGGCCCCTCTGTCTCACACACACACACACACACACTGATAGCAGATGCTGTGCAGCTTTTGAATGAGGTGGAAGGCAGAGGAAATAAGGCCTGTGTTTTGGAATGGATGTTATTGTGTTTCCTCTTAGGGTTCTGTTTCTGTCCATGTGTGTCTGTGTGTGTGTGTTCCTCTCCCCACTAAGAGATGAAAGCTCAGAACACACAGATGATACATTGAAGTCTCTCTGCCAAAACCCCCTATAGAGTAACTGACTGAGGACTCAATAACATAATACACTTATTTAGCCCATGTGCCAAAACCACCCCAGAATCCTTGAAGACAACCTAATAACACAATTACATCAAGAAGCACAGCAAATGGATAGTTATGTAATCTATAATAATATAGGCCTATGGTATTACAGTGCCTTTGGAAAGTATTCAGACCCCTTGACTTTTTCCACATTTTGTTAGGTTACAGCCTTATTCTACAATTTATTAAATCGTTTTCCCCCCCTAATCAATCTACACACAATACCCCATAATGACAAAGCAAAAATAGGTTTTTAGGAATTTTTGCTAATTTACTAAAAAACAACAACTGAAATATCACATTTACATAAGTATTCAGACCCTTTACTCAGTACTTTGTTGAAGCACCTTTGGCAGCGATTACAGCCTCGAGTCTTCTTGGGTATGACGCTACAAGCTTGGCACACCTGTATTTATGGAGTTTCTCCCATTCTTCTCTGCAGATCCTTTCAAGCTCTGTCAGGTTGGATGGGGAGCGTCGCTGCACAGCTATTTTCAGGTCTCTCCAGAGATGTTAGATCGGGTTCAAGTCCGGGCTCTGGCTGGGCCACTCAAAGACATTCAGAGACTTGTCCCGAAGCCACTCCTGCGTTGTCTTGGCTGTGTGCTTAGGGTCGTTGCCCTGTTGGAAGGTGGACCTTCGCCCCAGTCTGAGGTCCTGAGCGCTCTGGAGCAGGTTTTCATCAAGGATCTCTCTGTACTGTGCTCTGTTCATCTTTGCCTCGATCCTGACTAGTCTCCCAGTCCCTGCCACTGAAAAACATCCCACAGCATGATGCTGCCACCACCATGCTTCACCGTAGGGATGGTGCCAGGTTTCCAACAGACGTGACGCTTGGCATTCAGGCCAAAGAGTTCAATCTTGGTTTCATCAGACCAGATAATCTAGTTTATCATGGTCTGAGAGTCTTTAGGTGCCTTTTGGCAAACTCCAAGTGGGCTGTCGTGCCTTTTACTGAGGAGTGGCTTCCGTCTGGCCACTCTACCATAAAGGCCTGATTTGGTGGAGTGCTGCAGAGATGGTTGTCGTTCTGGAAGGTTCTCCCATCTCCACAGAGGAACTCTGGAGCTCTGTCAGTGACCATCGGGTTCTTGGTCACCTCCCTGACCAAGGCCCTTCTCCCCCGATTGCTCAGTTTGGCCGGGCGGCCAGCTCTAGGAAGAGTCTTGGTGGTTCCAAACTTTTTCCATTTAAGAATGATGGAGGCCACTGTGTTCTTGGGGACCTTCAATGCTGCAGACATTTTTTGGTACCCTTCCCCAGATCTGTGTCTCGACACTATCCTGTCTCGGAGCTCTACGGACAATTCCTTCGACCTCATGGCTTGGTTTTTGCTCAGACATGCACTGTCAACTGTGGGACCTTATATAGACAGGTGTGTGCCTTTCCAAATCATGTCCAATCAATAAAATGCACCACAGGTCGACTCCAACCAAGTTGTAGAAACATCTCAAGGATGATCAATGGAAGCCGGATGCACCTGAGCTTAATTTCGAGTCTCAAAGCAGAGGGTCTGAATGCTTATGTAAAGGTATTTCTGTTTTTTTGTTTTTAAATTCGCAAAAATTCTAAACCTGTTTTCGCTTTGTCATCAATATGCCATTTAGCAGACGCTTTTATCCAAAGCGACTTACAGTCATGTGTGCATACATTTTTACGTATGGGTGGTCCCGGGGATCGAACCCACTACCCTGGCGTTACAAGCGCCATGCTCTACCAATTGAGCTACAGAGGATATTGTGTGTAGATTGCTGAGGAAATTGTTTTATTTAATCAATTTTAGAATAAGGCTGTAACGTAACAAAATGTGAAAAAGTCAAGGGGTCTTTATTACTTGATGTAAAAAAAGGGAGAGATAAGCTTCAATAAATATAATGTTCTACTAAGTCAGTCACTGCTATGGTACACAGTGGAAACCATATAGGAAAACTTAAGTTCTTATTGACTCTCCCATGCGCATGCAGGCACCAACATACACACTCAGAAAGTTACAGCAGAGGGAAAATTGTACTTGGTTAAGTTATTAGAAAAAGTATTATAATCTCAATATAATATGAAACTGTTTCGCACCACTAACATCAAAGGCTGGTTTCAGTCACGATGTGTGAATTTACGATGGAGGTTTGGAGTTGTAGATTAGATTATCCTAAAATAGTGTGGGACTTATTGTTCTAGATAATGTGCCGACCTAGTTTGAGCTATGTGTGTATCATAGAATGTTTGTTTATCTCTGTTAGTAGTTGACCCCTTTGCAACTTTGTGCTACGTAATGTGAGCTTGGAGTGTGTGCGGCTTTGGGGGACGGGGACAGAGAAGAGGGGTGGAGGCAGAGCCAAGCAGAGGTTTGCTGCGTCTCACGTTCCATATGCCAGGAAGAGAGGGGAGCAGTGTTCCTCTGATGGTGTGCGTCGCTGGCTCTGGGATATAAATAGCTGTCTTTGAGTAGGAGAGCTGCAGAGGGAGGGCCATGGCGCCAGGGCAGAGCTGAGTGCCAGGCAGCGTTCCCGGGTAGTGGAGAGAGAGGGAGGATGGCAGGAGGAGGGGCAGGCTCCAGACCAGCCCTCTGCACACACTCTGGAGAAAAATGCATTATGGAGGAGAAAAATATTGAGGAACTCTTTATATATCATTTATTCATGAGCGCTCGGAAGCAACCTCTCCACATGCAGACAGGGCAGTGGTTACTAAAGAGAATAGGGCTAATCTAGTAGCATGGCTGCGTGGAGATTCAGCAGGAGGGAGCTGGGCAGGAGAGAGGCCATACTAAGCTTGCACAGAATAGGCCTCACTATAAACACTGTAGATGGTTTAGGAGGCCTCACTAGCTCACTGCGGAGTGGGTTTCATGCTAGCACCTAACAGTGGGTTCAGAAAGGCCTCCCACACTAGCACACCACTCCCTGCATCACACCAACACTGTGTAGTATGTATGTTCGGCAGGGTAGGGTAGGGCAGCAGGGCTGTTGTCCAGACGTGCCATATCCCTGAAGACATTCCTCAGCTGTTACCGGGAGTCATGAAGCAGAGATGTTTGTCTCCTCCTGTCCCACAGTAAAAACAGTTTTGCTGGCGGTGCACAATATAGCCCAACCTATAATTCTCCCCATATTATTATACTCAAGATGGATTATTGGTATTGACATCAAGACATTGGTTTAAATTAGGAATGTCTTGTGTGTGAATAAGGGATTAGCTACTTTTCAGGATTGTATTAAAATCTTGCTTAGACTCGCTTCCGTAGGCCTGTCTTTCACCCGCATTGACCACTATATAATATAATAATAATATAATATGCCATACTATCTCTTTCACCCTTTGGATATGGCAGAGCAATGAAACACTTACAGGGCAGAGAGTGGGTCTGGAGCAGGGGCATTATCCCACACACTTCCTCACCTTTGAAACCAGAGTGCAGGTGTAATTGTTGAAAATGGGGAGCCTGATGTACTGCTAATGGGAGCATTGTGTGGCGGGGCGGAAATTTGTTTTCTGTAGAGGCGAGTGGCCAGGTGCTAACGTGTCTCTTTCTATCTCCCCCTCTATCTGCACGCTCTCTCCTTTGGCAGACGGTCGATGACGATGCGATGGAAGCGTGAATGAGGTTTGGCGTGGCGATAGCTGAACGATGCCCAAGGGTGGGGGTTCTAAAACCCCCCAGCTGGAAGACTTCCCACTCAACACTGACATGGTGGAGAAGCAGGGTGGGAAGAAGGTAAGAAACACACACATAGACTGTCACACACATACGGACACACCACAAATCTACACACACAAAGCCCCTTACCCGCTCCCGCTGCTGAGTCCTTTATCTAGGGGTCATGCCCTCATTACACAGTAAAAATCATTGACTTTAATAAGCAGCTCCATGGGAGTTGGCATGCAACTGGCTAAGAGCCCATTGTCGCTTTTTTCAGGATTATTTCTTATAACTGAGGTCCAATGTTGGGCCTAGGCTAGGGCTACAGTGAAAGAAAAAGCTTGTTGAGAACACTTAAAATACAAGTTTGCAAAATGCGCTATGTAAAACTGTAAAGTAAATGTAACCTACGTGAATTATTGTGACACCTGCAACTTATACACGTGTCCCGCTCTCTGAAACATTCCTTGCTACTGTCTTAAATGCACTAGGAATACCATCACACAACCCTCCCCTTTAAACATGGCGACGCTTTCTGTGTTTCTAGATGTAGCCTAGAGCCAGGGAAATGGCTGTCTGTAGTGTTGCATCAGCTAATGACTCATGATATATCATAGGTTATGTGCTTTAGCTAGCCAGCTATATATGGCTCACCTGAGTAGGTAAAAGTAGGTAGGTTTATCTATGAACTAATCTTTTTTTATTTTTGACCAATGAAGTGGAGGCTGCTGGCGCTGTGTGGCAAATTTAGATCCTCATGCATCAAACGTAGCATTAGGTTGCTGGGCAGGCAGGCGGACCAGGGCATACTGCTACAGTTAGCCTGACAATGAGAGACACTATACTCTTTCAGACAAAACAAGAGAGAATAGTTCCTAGAGATTTTCTCCCTAGATTCTATGTTAGACCACTGAATATCATTTCCCAGAAGTGGATTCTAATGAACAGAGTTGTGATGGTAACGTAATAACAGGTGTCATTTCCTGTGTAATTGTTTCTCCACATGGTTGTGATACTAGGGATTAGGGAGTCATTTCAGGGGTGCTTTCCCCTCGGTAGTGGGGAGGGCTGTCCCTTTTAAATGGCAGCTAAAGCCAGCCTGTGTTTTTGTGGACGTGTGGCTGTCCATGCTGGCAACAGTGGGCTTAGACGCAGAATGATGATGTCATGGTAATCGCTGGGTCAGCAGCAGCAACACAGAGTTGCAGCTTACGTGCGTGTGGGCTATGTACAGCCTTCCGCACAGGATTGCATCAGACTCTGAGAGGAGGAGGAGCGAGAGCATTGCTAGGAGACCAGTAAACACGGTTTCTCATGAAGGCAGCCTTGAAGCAGTGGCTCACAGCTCTCTTTTCTCCATGTGTCACAGCAAGACTAGTTCTAGCTAGCTCTGCCTAGCGCCTACGCCTCTGTCTGTCTTGACATGTGTTGTTTTGTGTATGTGTGTGCCTGTGTCAGCTGTCTGTATACTGTGTACTGTCTTTCTATTTGGAAATTCCTCCTACATGTAGACCTATGTGTATCTTGTTCCCTCCCTCGCTGGTGTACATAGCTAAGCCCAGCTCTAAGCAGCAGGAAGAGCTTGCTGTGTGTCTACACTGTACTGTAAGGGTGACATCATAGTCTCATGACGGTAGGAGGGCTGGGCTGCAGAGCGTGCCACTGTGCAGTGTGCAGCAATGGGAACTAGCCTGAGAGAGGGAGCATTCTGCTGCTACATTCCACCTCTTATCTGATTGGATCCTGCGTCTCCGCTCTGTGGTAAACAGCCACCTACACAGAGCTATTTAATTAGCCTGCCTTACCACAGACAGCACCCGGCCAACAACTCAGCTGCTCTGGCCCTCCTCTAAATCTAGTGGTTAGAAAAACAGGCATTACATAAGGTTTTATTTATTTGTTTTATAATCGTTTGAGATGTTTTTCATTATAGCAATCATTAAAATCTGGGTTCACAGAGTTCTTTTAACTTTGACTACAAACTAAAACCATCCAGAGGCAGTTTACTAGCCCGATATTTTAATATATAAGCAGGATATTGCATAGAGCAGAGATATATTTTTCTGTATTTGGAATACTGTACACTGATATCCCTGCGCCCTTACCTTATGAAGTGTTAGCCAGCTCTCCCTTCTCCTTAGAGCTAAATGTGAGGCTGTTTGTGTGAGAGCAGAGCTGCTGCGTGGCCCTTTAACAGCAGTCTTTTGGGCCAGGCAAGTCGAGGCAGAGGCAGCGCTGTACTGTATAGACAGAATGTCAGCTGGAGGGAGCCATTGGTGCTGGAGCAGGCCGCTTGCTGAAGGGGGGACGGGGGCCTCTGATGGGTTCCAGTTGCCGTGGACCACAGACCCCGGCGGTGTTACAGCTCCTTCCCTCCATCTCTCTCTTCCCATCTGGGACTGTCTGCCTCTGCTCTGTGCTGCTCTGCGGCCGGAGCGCCGAGAGGAAATTCCATGGAAAAGTCACGCTCTGCAAATCCCCTAATCGCTGGAAGTCTCTGGGCAGACAGAAGCACGCTGCAGTGTAAAGCTTTGGGATAAACAGCTGCCGTCCGCTTGTCTCTTTGTGTCCCTCTGTCAGTCTGTCCTGTCCTGGATGGGCTGTGTCCCTGTGTCTCTGTCTGTCCAGGCTTCTCCCAGTGCTAAGGGAAGTCTCCAAAACGTTAGGCTAAAGCTTGGCACTCATCTGTGGTCCTCTGTAGCTCAGCTGGTAGAGCACGGCGCTTGTAACGCCAAGGTAGTGGGTTCGATCCCCGGGACCACCCATACACAAAAATGTATGCACGCATGACTGTAAGTCGCTTTGGATAAAAGCGTCTGCTAAATGGCATATTATATTATTATATTTATATTATATCTAGAAGAAATTCTACAAATATCCTTCCACATCGGCCCTTTCATTTTAAACTACGGTTAAAGTTTTAGTTTAATGAAATAATATTCCTCCCAGCTAGTAGTGCAGCCCATAAATGATCATCTGTGTCTTCTTTACTGTTATAGCTGTGCAATACGGTGTTCATTTTGTTTTATTTTATTTGCCAGGATAAAGTATTGTCAAACAAGACTCCTAAATTGGACCGCAGCGATGGCGTCAAAGAGATGAAAGAGAAGGCATCCAAGAGGAAGCTTCCCTTCACTGTTGGAGCCAATGGAGACCAGAAAGATTCTGACTCAGGTAAGACTGGAAGGGGAGGGGGTGTTGCATCACTTCCTCAGCCTGGCAGCCAGGAAGTGTAGTGTTGCATGCTGGAAGAATGAAATGAAATGAAATTGTATTGGTTGCACACACATATTTAGCAGATGTTACTGCGGGTGTAGCGAAATGCGTGTGTTCCTAGCTCCAACAGTTGGGTAATACAGTTGAAGTCGGAAGTTTACATACACTTAGGTTGGAGTCATTAAAACTTGTTTTTCAACCACTCCACACATTTCTTGTTAACAAACTATAGTTTTGGCAAGTCGGTTAGGACATCTACTTTGTGCATGAAACAAGTAATTTTTCCAACAAATGTTTACAGACAGATTATTTCACTTATAATTCACTGTATCACAATTCCAGTGGGTCAGAAGTTTACATACACTAAGTTGACTGTGCCTTTAAACAGCTTGGAAAATTATTTAGAAGCTTCTGATAGGCTAATTGACATCATTTGAGTCAATTGGAGGTGTACCTGTTTCATCCTTGGGAGCAATTTCCAAACGCCTGAAGGTACCACGTTCATCTGTACGAACAATAGTATGCGAGTATAAACACCATGGGACCATGCAGCCGTCATACCGCTCAGGAAGGAGACGCGTTCTGTCTCCTAGAGATGAACGTACTTTGGTGCGAAAAGTGCAAATCAATCCCAGAACAACAGCAAAGGACCTTGTGAAGATGCTGGAGGAAACGGGTACAAAAGTATCTATATCCACAGTAAAACGAGTCCTATATCAACATAACCTGAAAGGCCGCTCAGCAAGGAAGAAGCCACTGCTCCAAAACCACCATAAAAAAGCCAGACTACGGTTTGCAACTGCACATGGGGACAAAGATCTTACTTTTTGGAGAAATGTCCTCTGGTCTGATGAAACAAAAATAGAACTGTTTGGCCATAATGACCATCGTTATGTTTGGAGGAAAAAGGGGGCTGCTTGCAAGCCGAAGAACACTATCCCAACCGTGAAACACGGGGGTGGCAGCATCATGCTGTGGGGGTGCTTTGCTGCAGGGGGGACTGGTGCACTTCACAAAATAGATGGCATCATGAGGAAGGAAAATTATGTGGATATATTGAAGCAACATCTCAAGACATCAGTCAGGAAGTTAAAGCTTGGTCGCAAATGGTCTTCCAAATGGACAATGACCCCAAGCATACTTCCAAAGTTGTGGCAAAATGGCTTAAGGACAACAAAGTCAAGGTATTGGAGTGGCCATCACAAATCCCTGACCTCAATCCTATAGAACATTTGTGGGCAGAACTGAAAAAGCGTGTGCGAGCAATGAGGCCTACAAACCTGACTCAGTTACACCAGCTCTGTCAGGAGGAATGGGCCAAAATTCACCCAACTTATTGTGGGATGAATGTGGAAGGCTACCCAAAACATTTGACCCAAGTTAAACAATTTAAAGGCAATGCTACCGAATACTAATTGAGTGTATGTAAACTTCTGACCCACTGGGAATGTGATGAAATAAATGAAAGCTGAAATAAATCATTTTCTCTACTATTATTCTGACATTTCACATTCTTAAAATAAAGTGGTGACCTAAGACAGGGAATTTCTACAAGGATTAAATGTCAGGAATTATGAAAAGTTTAAATGTATTTGGCTAAGGTAAACTTCCGACTTCAACTGTATCTAACAATACACAACAATACACAGAAATCTAAAAAGTAAAAGAATGGAATCAAGAAATATAGAAATATTAGGACGAGCAATGTCAGAGTCCGGGGTGTATATATACAGTGGGGAGAACAAGTATTTGAAACACTGCCGATTTTGCAGGTTTTCCTACTTACAAAGCATGTATAGGTCTGTAATTTTTATCGTAGGTACACTTCAACTGTGAGAGACGGAATCTAAAACAAAGTAATTAATTTGCATTTTATTGCATGGCATAAGTATTTGATACATCAGAAAAGCAGAACTTAATATTTGGTACAGAAACCTTTGTTTGCAGTTACAGAGATCATACGTTTCCTTTAGGTCTTGACCAGATTTGCACACACTGCAGCAGGGATTTTGGCCCAATCCTCCATACAGACCTTCTCCAGATCCTTCAGGTTTCGGGGCTGTCGCTGGGCAATACGGACTTTCAGCTCCCTCCAAAGATTTTCTATTGGGTTCAGGTCTGGAGACTGGCTAGGCCACTCCAGGACCTTGAGATGCTTCTTACTGAGCCACTCCTTAGTTGCCCTGGCTGTGTGTTTCGGGTCGTTGTCATGCTGGAAGACCCAGCCACGACCCATCTTCAACGCTCTTACTGAGGGAAGGAGGTTGTTGGCCAAGATCTTGCGATACATGGCCCCATTCATCCTCCCCTCAATACGGTGCAATCGTCCTGTCCCCTTTGCAGAAAAGCATCCCCAAAGAATGATGTTTCCACCTCCATGCTTCACGGTTGGGATGGTGTTCTTGGGGTTGTACTCATCCTCCTTCTTCCTCCAAACACGGCGAGTGGAGTTTAGACCCAAAAGCTCTATATTTGTCTCATCAGACCACATGACCTTCTCCCATTCCTCCTCTGGATCATCCAGATGGTCATTGGCGAACTTCAGACGGGCCTGGACATGCGCTGGCTTGAGCAGGGGGACCTTGCGTGCGCTGCAGGATTTTAATCCATGACGGCGTAGTGTGTTACTAATGGTTGTCTTTGAGACTGTGGTCCCAGCTCTCTTCAGGTCATTGACCAGGTCCTGCCGTGTAGTTCTGGGCGGATCCCTCACCTTCCTCATGATCATTGATGCCCCACGAAGTGAGATCTTGCATGGAGCCCCAGACCGAGGGTGATTGACCATCATCTTGAACTTCTTCCATTTTCTAATAATTGTGCCAACAGTTGTTGTCTTCTCACCAAGCTGCTTGCCTAATGTCCTGTAACCCATCCCAGCCTTGTGCAGGTCTTCAATTTTATCCCTGATGTCCTTACACAGCTCTCTGGTCTTGGCCATTGTGAAGAGGTTGGAGTCTGTTTGATTGAGTGTGTGGACAGGTGTCTTTTATACAGGTAACAACTTCAAACAGGTGCAATTAATACAGGTAATGAGTGGAGAACAGGAGGGCTTCTTAAAGAAAAACTAACAGGTCTGTGAGAGCCGGAATTCTTACTGGTTGATAGGTGATCAAATACTTATGTCATGCAATAAAATGCAAATTATTTACTTAAAAATCATACAATGTGATTTTCTGGATTTTTGTTTTAGATTCCGTCTCTCACAGTTGAAGTGTACCTATGATAAAAATTACAGACCTCTACATGCTTTGTAAGTAGGAAAACCTGCAAAATCGGCAGTGTATCAAATACTTGTTCTCCCCACTGTGTATGTATATATATGTGGGTGTGTGTGTGGGTGGATGGGATGTATAGACAATATGGACAGTATATGAATAGAATATGTAGTATATCTGAAGAATAGTATATGTACAGCAATAGTTAAATAGGATATGCCTTGACTAGAATACAGTGTATGTATGTATGTATGTATGTATGTATGTATGTATGTATGTATATGTATGTATATATATATATATATATAAGTGGGTAAAACAGTATGTAAACATTACTTAGAGTGACCAGTGTTCCATGACCATTGTACATAGAGCAGAAGCCTTTAAGGTGCATGGTAGCGTAACCGGGTGGTAGCTGTCTAGTGACAGTGACTAAAGTTCAGGGCAGGGACTGGGTTGGGGCCAGCTAGTGGTGACTATTTAACAGCCTGAAGACCTTGAGATAGAAGCAGTTTTCAGTCTCTCGGTCCCAGCTTTGATGCACCTGTACTGACCTCGCCTTCTGGATGGTAGCGGGGTGAACAGGCCATGGCTCAGGTGACTGAGGTCCTTGATGAGTTTCTTGGCCTTCCTGTGACACCAGTTGCTGTAGATGTCCTGAGGGCAGGCAGTGTGCCCCCGGTGATGCATTGGGCTGACCACACCACCCTCTGGAGAGCCCTACGGTTGCGGACGGTGCAGTTGCCGTACCAGGCGGCGATACAGCCCGACGGGATGCTCTCAATGGTGCATCTGTAAAAGTTTGTGAGGGTCTTATGAGCCAAGCTAAATTTCTTCAGCCTCCTGAGGTTGAAGAGGCGCTGGGCTGAGAGGTGTGATGGAGGAGCTCCTGCAGGCTGTTTTTTTTTTTATAACCTCAAAGAAGAAAACCTCAAAGAAGGCTGTGTGTTTTGGTTAGCCATGGTTTAACTTGGTTCAACTGTCCATCGTTGAGAAAAAGGCCACACAGAATATGGGCCAATTAAGTGAGGATTTGTCAATCACGAGGGCCTGAAAAGGTTTGGGGTAAGGTGTTCAATTGTTTTCTTTAATAAGAGAGAAAGGGGAACTACTGTTCCAGCTTGTTTGGCTTGAGCTTTGAGGATCTTGAAATTATTTGTTGATGATGGTCTGTAATAACATGTACGGTAATGGAACCCACCTCTGTGTGCTGGGTTATTGGGTTGGTTTGAAATACTGCTGTTTGTTTGAAATACTGCTGTGAACCATTGTGTACATTTCTCTTTTTGTTTTGGTGACGTGGGTTGGCTTTTTGCAGGAAAACTTGTATTTCTCTATTTTTAAGAGATATTGAATATAGAGCCTGTGTTCTCAGTGCAGCTTTAGTGACCAAATCAGGAGCGTAATCAATTCCCCAGGTCCTCACTGTTTAGTCACTACTATAGTGGCTTGGTTGTGTGTTTGTGTTTGCTCGTGGTAGTGACCCTATAAGCTGTTAGCAGGCTGTTAGCAAAGAAAGGTTGCCTCCCCCCTCAGTATCTCCCCTCCCCCTGTCTAGAACAGTGCCCTGATTGTCTATTGTCATGCTAATGTTGGATGGTCTCTACCTCTACAGCTAGGATGGATGTCTTTCGGTCTCTCAGAATAACTACACCATAGTTCACACATTGCCTTTGCCTGTACTTTATACACTTTGGGGGTGGAAATGTGTGTTTGTCTTAGTGTTCCCTGCCTGTTTTCCTTCTCAGTGTCATCTTTCCCATCCACGTGTCTTAAACCTGGCTGTAAAATGGAAACATTCATTAAACGGTTCATCCTCCATTGTGTCAGTTGTCTCCATACCTTCTTATTTAACCCATACACACTAGTGTGGTTTCACACACACTTCCCCTCTTCTGTTGTCTTGGCCTTGATAGCTAGTTCCTTTCATGCTGTGTTATTGTCTCTACCCTATGGAATTTGTTGAGTACTTTACAGCCAGCCCCATCCCCTCCCCCTGACATTGATGGTGTCTTTCTGATGATACTGTATCTCCTCTTGATATGGTGAACTCTCCTTCTTTGGCCCTCCATTGTGGGGATAGAGTCTAGACTGTGGCCCAGTAGGCCTTTGTATGGAGGGGTTGTGTGCCCCTGGCCTGCTCCCTTGTGCCTGCAGAACAGACCAGAGGTGGTCCTGCCGCCCAGGTTCTGCTAGAGGAGTCTGGTCTGGCTGTGCTGCTGCAGGCTTCATGTCTGGTGGAGATGGATGTTAGGAGACGACAGAGGGATTCTGAACCCTGGAAAATAACAGCCACAAGGATTCCAGTAGTGAACTTTGAGGATGTGGAGGAAAGTGCAGGCTGGGCTTCATATGACCTCCTGAAGGAGAGAGAGCTTCACATTTCTCCACGCTGTGGTCCTCCTCCTTCTCATCAGCCCTGAGTGGGAAAAACAACACAGAGAGCGAGTGATGAAACCGAAACCTCCTTAATGACTTCATAGCTATATTCTCTCTCTCTCTCTGTCTCTCTCACTATTTCTTTCTCTAAACCTTTCTGAGGGTATGGCAGTCAGTCCAGCGTGGCTCCTCTCCTACACAGAAAAGGAACTACAGGTCTATTGTTTTCACTGTGGTGGGCTGCTGGGAGAGTACGCCCCTGTGCTTCCAGCTCCTCGTGCTTCTGTGATGATGGAGAGTTCAGACTGAGGCTATGCTATGTACTCAGTGGTTTTGCGTGGCATCCGTCACACAAATGTCCATAGTTGGCCTGTGAGATAGTGTTTTGAAGCTTGAGGCAGCTATACAATAAGATAGTATTGAATTCGTAGCATAATATTGGCTTTTTGAGAAATGTACGGTGTGGCTACTTTTGATTGTATTGTTCAGCTATGAAAGACGAGCAAGTTAGACCCTTCACATCCCCTTATTTGCTGGCTAGTTTTGATGGAAGGGGACAGTAGAGGGCAGGAAACTCATCTAACATGGACTAGGCTATATACTCCATTTGAAATACGTAATTCATACTGGAGTCATTTTGTAACCAGGGATTTGCTGCATTCTCCATTTGTGTTGTCTTTGCACTCTCCAAAACCACAAGATGACAGTATTATACTGTGTTGACAGTTATCTAGGCCTAGTACCACCCTGTCAGTACTTAAAGTGAAGTCAGTGTGTGGTGGAACCTTATTTGAGTACATAACCTCCATTTTTATGGTCATAACAGGGCACTCGATCTCAACTGAAATTATTCTCCCTGAGGCATCTGTTAGATGAATCATCTTTCACTGCAAATTGCAGTGATTGCTCTGTTATCTTGAACACACTGTTTTGACAGGTTACAAGACATTTTTCTAGAGATGGTAGTGCGTGTAGCAGATGATTCTAACCTGTATTGGTGTAGAGACCCTCCACATTCCTTGCAGTATGAGTGTAGGAGCCATAGCCAGGGCTGCTCAGCGAGGAGACTGCTCTGGATAACGCTATGAGGAGTGGGAGACATAAGAGACAGTGATGAGTGCAGATCTGCTGCTGCCCACGCTATGCTGGCACTGGAAGGCAGGCTAGCACACACACCATCATCATCATCATCATCACGATATGGCAGGAATACAGGATGCCTGTCTTATCAGCAGGTGCTGCTTTTAGTAGGGGGGGGGGGGGTGGTTGCTTTAGGTGTTCTCCACCGTACCGCAGGCCAAATCAGCCCTGCCTGCCTGCCTGCTGCACACCACTATTATTCAGATCCCTGGAGGGAGAAATGTTTTTGTAATATTTCATCTCCCATTCTTTGGAAGATCCATGAATTATTCACTGTTATGATTTGACTTGATATCAGATTTGGTCTGGGTTCAGTTGTTTTGGAGCTTGACAGTCTCCACTAGGTATATTAGATAGGCTAGTAGTTGCACTCTGTCCAGACGTTCTGAAACGGTTCCATTGTTTCTCCAGTCCATCTTTGACCCCTTGTGTACTGTAGCCTACATCAGGATGGCCCAGTCTACTCTGTACATAGAGATAAGGAGGTCAAGCAGTTAGCGGCAGCTCTTTAGTAGGCCAACACAGTGTGAGAGAAAGCCCTTCGGTAGTCTGCTGATCTGTCTCTCTCTCTGTCATTACCACCACTGAAGACTGTTGTTCTGCACCGACACTTTCCTCTGCTCTCGTCATCGTAGCCAAGCACAAAGCAGTGACACAACATCCTGTGGCCACTTCTGGTCTCTTCTTCCTTCATTTCCTGTTTGCTGGCTGTCTCTGACTGGGCTGCTTGACAACAGAGCTCTCTCTTCTCTCCCTGTCTTCTGAGTAGGAGGGAATTGCTTCTCACTATCCCAGGCCATGACATTCTCCTGAGGGTAATCCTCATACAGGAGCATGAATGTGTCTGGCTCCTGTGTGACTGGGTGGTGGTGGTGTTAGTATGTGTGGTAGTAAGTGCTAGTATTGTTCATGCTTTGTTATCAGTTTCAATCTCAGTCTAAGAATAAAGACAGAGTTGTGGTGCTAATGTTTTTATATATTGACCATGAGATCTCACCCTGCCTAGTCGCCTCACTTGTGTATTCACTGTTCACTGTCTTCACAGTTGATTCCCATGTTCTACGAAATTTAACACAGGAAGAAAGGCCAGTCCTACATTCACATTGTAGTAAAGCAAACAAAGCTCATCAGGTCTACCTCTAATAATAGAACACAACACAACTCTCCCACGGTGCAGAAACCCCAACTGACAGAACTGGTCTGAGTATATCCATAGCTGTCACTCAGAGAAAGACAGGCTGTTAGTAAGTTAGCATGTTTGATGTCCCAAGTGGATTGATAGAAAGATGAGCTTGTCATCGTCTTTTTTGTCCTATTGAATTTGGGGACACCACAAACAGACGAGGCCTACCTGGTTCTTCTAGTTGGGCTGGTTCTGCCTGCCCCTACTGTGGGAAGCTGATAGCAAAGTTTCAACAATAGGCTAACACAATGGCGTCATGGGCCCATTGTAACTTGACTGTTGTCTTGCTGTGGCCCCCGCCCCTGGCCTAGATTGGCGTTCTTGGGAACAGTGAGGTAGCTTGGTCTCCCTCCAACTTTGCCATCAAATCTCTCAAGTTAAAGGACAAATCAAATGCCACATCATCATCATGATGATGCAAAACACGTCATCTTGATGTTGGAAGTGACACTTTGCTTCTTGAAAGTCCAATATCTTGAAAACTTGACTGCTGACATGCAAAACATTTGGGGACTATATCAACAGTAGACTAATGAACAAAATGTAGTGTTTGAATCGTCCAGTTGAAAGCAGAGAGTAATGGACGCTCTTTTCCACAAGCTAAACACCCATTTTTAAACAACTGCACACTTTTGTCTGTAAGTATTTATTTGCTTAGCCCATTACTGTGTCTGACTGTGCACTGTGTGTGCGCTTGTGTGAGTGTGTAGCGTGTGTGTGTGCATGCTTGTATGTGTGTGAGAGGTAGAGAGTGGGAGATTGAGGGATCAACCTAGTTGAATACATAGGCCTTCTTTTGCCAGTGTATATATAGTCTTAAATGTTTTTTAAAACTATTTAATTGTTTAATTAGAAGCAGCTACGGATATCTATGGGCTTACGTTGCATTTTCAGATGCCTCTGTCTTAATTCCATCCTTGTAATCCATGTGGAATGTGTGTGAGGGTTATCCTGCTGTTTTGTTGTTTTCAGTCTTCCCACTGTATCTCATTTACATTGAAGACAGACCACACATGTTTGCGTGCTGCTTAGCCTACTCGATGCATGTCCAAAATCTGGTAGAAAAGTCATTGTAATTAGAGGCTTGTATGTAGTTTGATAGCAGCCCTTTTCAAGTACTGAAGCAGGCTCATTACTGACTGGGGCTCACTGTAAAGGCTTGGAAAAGTAACTCTAGTGTTTTTAGTCCTCGACATCCACCGCCTGAAACATCCACTGCTGTGGTTCATGCTGTTTAAGTCTGAATAAAAGGAATGTGTCTAAATGGCAAATTCCTTTGAGAATGTGAGTGTGTATCAGGGGTGGGGGTACATTAGGCATAAGTATTCACAGATGTTAGTGAAAGTCTATCAGCTCTGACTATGGAAAATCTCTGGAAAGGGTTTTGCGACCGGAAGCGTGAGCTGCCATGTTTCCTACTCCTATTAATTATGTTTGTGGCCTTGAGCAATCTACTCTGTTGAGAGCTACAGCGACGTGTGTTGATGTCTCCATGGACGCAGTTGAAGGCCATGTAATTTGTTTTTATTGATGTAAAAGAGTTTTGGAAGGATCTTGTAGCTGGCACAGTTTGGGCTTGTTCAAACATTGACGGAGCATACTTCCAAATCATCCAGCAGTTGCAAATGTAGAGTATTTATGTCTCTCAATAGTAAAGTAAGACTGACATTGTGCTGTGGAGATTTGATAATACCTCCAGACACTGAAAATAGTTGATGGGCGTGTCTTTGAGGAGCAGTTGCTTTTGTCCAGCAGCAAGTCGCCATTGTGATGACCTTGGCTCGGCCACATTTGAAATGAACACCGGCCATTTTGTAATCACGGTCACTCTGCCAAGTCACACCCCCTGAGAGAGACACAAAAATCAGACTGTCAATAGTTGACCCCTCCCTGCCTCTGGGGCAGCTGGGTTTAAAGGCCCACCACCATCAGCCGCCTCAGAAGATGGATGCAGGCTAAACTAGACAAGAGGATGGTAGGGGTTTCACCTAGGGGGTTCCTTATAACATGGTCAGAAATTAAACCATTTCAATTTGACTGCTGAAGTGAAAGCCGATATAGCCTGAGCAATTTGCTATCTTGTGTTTGTGTGTTTGTGCTACCCATAGGCCTCACATTGTCCATTCCCCTCTCTCCTCACAGAAAAGCAAGGTCCGGAACGGAAGCGCATTAAAAAGGAGCCCACCAACACCAGGAAGTCAGGCCTGCCGTTTGGGATGGGCATGCCAGGGATCCGGGCCGGGTACCCCCTCTCTGAGCGGCAGCAGGTGGCTCTTCTCATGCAGATGACGGCTGAAGAGTCAGTCAACAGTCCAGGTGCGTGTTTGTCATGGATGCCACGTCTCTGAGGGTTCAGCGCGTGGTGGGGTGAAGGGGGGTGCTGTGTCCCTGGTGCTTAGTGTCCCAGCCACACTCTTGCGCCATGCTTCATTAAAGAACAGACCACACTGCTTAATTAGAATTCAATTATACAAGATAACCCTCATCAATTTCCATTACTGCAGTGAAATGGACCTCCACTGTCTTAATCCACTGTTCTTTTCTGGGCCTGGCTGTTTGTGGGGAACTCTAGAAGTTGGTATCACATTCCTGTACGGTAAATTGTTGCTGCTTTGTTTTGGAATGTAGCATTAAACCATGAGGGAAATGAAAGTAGTTTACCCCAGGGATTGAGTCTGAAAGGGACTAATAGTGCAAAATCAGACCTGTGCCAAACCACAGAATATCCAGACCCAGGCCTTTTGTTAATTTCATATCTGCTATCTGTTATTAGATTAGTCGGATCTAGCATTTCCTCTTCAAGTGCTGTACTTATGTTCTGTCGTTAAAACATTGCAATTAAACGTTTAAGAAACATAGGCTTTAGTAGGCTATATTTCCTCTTAAGTAGTAGCGCTGATCTCTGTGTGTTAGGCATTATGTTGTGCTTCTAATGTGGTTTATATGTTTCCTGTTGTTTGTAGTAGTAGTAGTATTGTTGTTGTTATTATTATTATTATTATTATTATTATTATTATTATACACCAGTGCCTGAGTTTGTGCCTTAAAGTCAGAACACAGATTAAGTGAGTTTCAAATAGCATTCAGGACTATTCTCTGCAAACTCAATAATGTAAATGTGGTTAAGGCTTTGGTTTAATCCACTAAATGTGATGAAATGAACTCAAGCAATTGGGAGTCTTAGTTCTCCGACTGATGTCTTGAGCAAGAGTGCCACCTACAGGCGATGATGGAGTTGTAACAGTTGTTTTTCAATGAAATATTCTGCACCGTTACATAATGGTACTGTAATATGTAGCCCAATGCTCACTTGGCTCATGTTTTTACTATAGAAATGAATCATGCCAATTCTATTAACTCGGTTTTTGTCCTGTTTTTGTAGACACAACACCAAAGCATCAGTCACAGTCAAGTCTGGGCCAGAAGGGAACGCCAAACTCTGCATCTAAAACCAAAGACAAAGTAAACAAGAGAAATGAGAGGGGCGAGACGAGGCTGCACCGGTCAGCCATCCGCGGAGAGGCACGCCGCATCAAGGAGCTCATCAGTGAGGGAGCTGACGTGAATGTAAAAGACTTTGCAGGTGAGAGTCGCTGCCACTGCAGTCTGGTGGTTATCTTACTCTCTCTGCTCCTCCTCTCTCTCTGCTCCTCCTCTCTCTCTGCTCCTCCTCTCTCTCTGCTCCTCCTCTCTCTCTGCTCCTCCTCTCTCTCTGCTCCTCCTCTCTCTCTGCTCCTCCTCTCTCTCTGCTCCTTCTCTCTCTCTGCTCCCCCTCTCTCTCTGCTCCTCCTCTCTCTCTGCTCCTCCTCTCTCTCTGCTCCTCCTCCCTCTCTGCTCCTCCTCCCTCTCTGCTCCTCCTCCCTCTCTGCTCCTCCTCCCTCTCTGCTCCTCCTCCCTCTCTGCTCCTCCTCCCTCTCTGCTCCTCGTCGCTCGCTCTCTCTCTGCTCCTCGTCGCTCGCTCTCTCTCTGCTCCTCGTCGCTCGCTCTCTGCTCCTCGTCGCTCGCTCTCTGCTCCTCGTCGCTCGCTCTCTGCTCCTCGTCGCTCGCTCTCTCTCTGCTCCTCGTCGCTCGCTCTCTCTGCTCCTCCTCTCTGCTGCTCTCCTCCTCTCTCTGCTGCTCCTCCTCCTCCTCTCTCTGCTCCTCCTCCTCTCTCTGCTCCTCCTCCTCTCTCTGCTCCTCCTCCTCTCTCTGCTCCTCCTTTTCCGCTCTCTGCTCCTCCGCTCTCTGCTCTTCCTCTCTCTGCGCTTCCTCCTCTCTCTCTGCTCCTCCTCCTCCTCTCTCTGCTCCTCCTCCTCTCGCTGCTCCTCCTTCTGCTCTCTGCTGCTCCTCCTCCAGCCTCTTGCCTTTCACCTCCATACTTCTGTGTTATATTTTATATTTATGATAATAGTTGCACATTTCTTTGCTTCTCTAGCAATCTAAAATGTTCAAAACTGGGTGCAAAAATGATTTTGAATCCTACGTTTGAGAAATATTTGAGCCGTTATTTAACTGTGTTTGTGATTCACAGGCTGGACTGCATTGCATGAAGCGTGCAACCGAGGCTACTACGATGTGGCCAAGCAGCTGCTGGCAGCCGGTGCAGAGGTCAACACCAAGGGCTTGGATGATGACACCCCTCTACATGACGCATCAAACAACGGGCACTTCAAGGTAACTTCAGTGTTAAGTGTGTGATTGCTCCTGTAGATGGGCAATGGCCGTGTTTAGGACTGAGACCAATGTTTTGATGTTTCTGAATCTTTTCTGTTTCTTTGTAGGTGGTAAAGTTGCTTTTAAGGTATGGAGGGGACCCTCGACAAAGCAACAGAAGGGGGGAAACCGCGTTGAAGGTTGCTAACTCCCCAACGATGCTCAATCTGTTGCTTGGAAAAGGCACTTATACCTCCAGTGAGGAGAGCTCGTCAGGTGTGTAACATTTTATGCCATGAGTAGCTCTAAACACCTTCACCCTGCCATTTGTTCCTTTTATTTTAACTTCCTTGCTTTTCCTTTAACCACCGAGTGTGACAGATTTTTGCTGTTATTGAACTGTTATTTATTTGATTGTATCATCTCTTTTTTTCAGAATCCTCAGAGGAAGAAGATGCCCCATCGTTTGCCCCATCCAGTTCTGTTGAGGGCAATAACACAGACTCAGAGTTTGAGAAGGGCCTGAAGCTGATAGGGAAGAAAGAGCTGGATCAGCCCCTATCCACAACAACTACCCCCGTCAAGGACGAGTATGAGTTTGACGAGGATGATGAGGAAGAGCGCGTCCCTCCGGTGGACGACAAGCACTTGCTCAAGAAAGAGTTCCGCAAGGAGTCTCCCAGTGTCACTAAGGCTAGCGGCTTAATTTCAATACCGAAGGGGGAGGTGGTCAAAACCTATTCCAAAAGCAACTCGCTCACACCAAAGAAGACTGTTAGACGGATTCTCTCTGACAGCTCAGACGAGGATGATGGGACGTTGTGTTTCACACCTATGCCCACACCACGGCAACCAGCGCCACCTACCAATGCCAAGGCCCGGGACTCTGCTACACTGAGCTCGAAGCAGCAGAAAGAGAAAACTAAAGTGAAGAAGAAGAGGAAGAAGGAGACAAAAAATAATGTCAGTAAGGAGGTCAGATTTGGTAAAGTCAATGACAAATTCTGCACTTCTGACTCTGATTGTGGGGACATAGGGAGTGAGGATGATAAAGGCTCTATGAAGAGCTCGAACTGTATAAAGGACTCCACAATGAGCCTAAAAGAATCCTCTGCGTTCAGTACTCACTCTGCATCCTCTTCCTCCTCTTCTCATGGAAGCATGAGCTCTCAGAAACTGACACCCTCGCTGACAGAGCATAACCCAAAGCAGTGGAGGACAGACGGCTGGAAGACTGTGTCATCTCCTGTATGGTCAGATGTTAGCTCCCTCTCTGACTCTGTTAGAACAAGGCTTTCCAGTGAGTCGGACTACTCCTCTGCCGACTCAAGTGTCGAGTCAGTGAAACAGGTGAAAAAGAAAGCACAGGAAAACAGAAAGAAAAACAATGTGCACACCAATGCACTAGACAAAAAGAACTCTGACTTTCACAAGAACTCCAACACAGACAGTACGGTCTCCAAAATGGATAAAGATGGCAAAGTGTTGAAAAAGCATAAAGTAAAACACAAGCACAAAAACAAAGAGAAAGAAAAGGCTCCCAGTTTAGTGCTCAATCAAGACATGAACGAGAAATTTGTTAAAAGCTTCTCATTTGATTTTGATGATTCAAGGCAAAAGTCACTCCTTGTTGAGACTGAGTCCCCAGCTGAAAGCAAAGTCAAGCTGTCTAAACATGAAAAAGAGCATTTGAAAAAGGAGGACAGGTTGTCGAAGGGCAAGTCTGAGGACAGAGACTGGTCTTCTGGAAAAGAAGTGCAAAGAACTGCTAAGGAGGAGAAATCCAAGAAAACAAAAGAGTCCACCAAGGAGAAGCCTAGCAAGGAGGAGAGGGAAAAGCCCTTGAAAACTGAAAAAGAAAAGAGCCTCAAGGAAAAAGAGAAGCCCAAGGAGGAGAAACAACAAAAGATTCATAAAGAGGAGAAGAAGAAAAAGTCAAAGGACAAGTCATCTAAACCAGACAGGAAGAGCAGTGAGCAAAAAGAAGAAAAACATATTAAGGTGGATAAGGAGAAAAATGCCAGGGAGGAGAAGGAAAAATCTAAGAAAGAAAAGGTTCAGAAGGAAGAGCCTGATTATGAAGTCTATGATGTCAGTAACCGTTTCTTAAACCTGGAAGACACCAAGCTCAGTGCCTCAGACGACCACCATGACCGATGGGCATCAGACCTTTCCTCTGACTGCGACCTATTTGGAGATGACAGCTGGGATGCTCCTCCTGTGAAGGACTACAAAGAATATAAAGCAAACAACACTGTAAAGCTGATCGTTGAGACTGAAAAAATTGAGAGCAGAGACCGGAGGAAGGAAAACAAAATCAAAGACAAGAAATTAGATCATAATGACAAACGGTCAGAGAAAGAGCCTACCTCCAAGAAGAAAGAGAAAGACTCTTCAGAAAAGATTTGTGACAAGAAAAAGGATTTGACCGAAAAACTGAAACTCAACTCCAGCCACTCTGTAGAAAAGGAGAAGAAGCGAAAGGAATCTGCAGATACTGTCAAAGAGAAGAAAGAGAAGGACTCCATGGACAGCAGTAGAGACCGAAAAGATTCCTATGAGTTCACTAAAGAAAGAAAGGACTTGAAAATCAAACAGGAGTCCATCAGAGACGATTATGGGAATGATGCCTTCTTCAAAGAAATTGAAACTGTCAGCAAACCATGTGAAATTAGAGAGAGGAACCACTCTGGAAAAGAGAAGGAGAGAAAGGGAGATGGGGTGGAAAAGAGAGAAAAGACTAAAGCTGACAAACACAAGGAAAAGCCTAAAGACCGATCCATAGAACAGGATAAGGAGAAGCCTGACAAGACAGCAACTGAGAAGCCTTTGAAGGAAAAAGACACAGATAGAGGCTCTAAAGACAAGAAGGAGGGAGCTAAAGACAAACACAAAGACACACACAGCAAGGACAGGAAGATGTCTTCAGAACAAACTAAGGACAAGAAAGAAAAGGCTTCACAGGACAAGCATGCTGACAGGGATAAAGATGTCGTTGAGGTGAAGAAGGAGGAGAGAAAACCTGAGAAAGTAAAACCTGAGAAAACATGGTACAAGATCGCAGACATTTTCACAGATGAAAGTGAGGATGAAGAAGACAATTACAACGGAGGTGTGGCCAAGTTAAGTGATTCCCTTGGGTTGTCAGATTCTCACAGGAAAGACTCCACACCTGACAGGGATGAGCTTGATCACTTCCAAACGGAAAAACCCAGAAAATATTCTGCTGAGGCCAAACACACAACAGAAAAACCGAAAGAAAAAGACCACAAGAAAAAAGACAAGACCACATTTGATATGGGGAAAGAGAGGAAGGGCTCCTTAGAGAAACACAACAAAGATAAGAAAGAAAAGGATTCTGTTGATGCGAAACACAAGGAACGCAAAGACAGAATGTCTGTGGACTCAAACCAAGAGAAGAAAAACAAGCAGAAGCTGTTGGACAAGAGGGAAGCTAGTGAGGAAAAGACCAAGAGTAAATATAAAGACAAGCAAGATCATGTTAACGACAGAAAGCCCTCAAAGGGGAGTGGGGAAAATGAAAAGTCGCTCTTGGAGAAGCTGGAGGAAGAGGCCATGAATGACTACAAGGATGACTCCAATGACAAGAACAGTGAGTTATCCTCAGACAGCTTCACTGATCAGGGTCATGAGCCAGTGCTCAGCAGCTACTATGATTCCTCCAACATCAGCCTGCCAGACATTACTGATGAGAGACGAGACTCACTCTCCATATCTAATCCTCAAGACAAGTTCAGAGAGAAAGAGAGGCACCGGCATTCATCTTCATCATCCTCCAAAAAGAGTCATGACAAGGAGAAGGACAAAGTCAAGAAGGAAAAGGGGGATAAACAAGACAAGATAGAGGAAATAAGAGAATCCTATGGACGCAGAGAAAGTCTGCCCTTCGAGAAGGAGCCTATGCCATTAGAAGCGGACCCTTACACATTTCCATTTGGGTCTAAGGGCGATAAAGATGATTTTGATAAGACATTGGAGTTTGAAAAGGAGATGTCTAAAAAAGCTGACAAAGACAAATTGAGTACTGTCATCAGTGATAAGATCAAGGACAAAAAGAAAAAAGAGAAACATAAGGAGAAAGTCAAAGAGGAGAAACACAAGTACACGGACGGCTTTGGATCACTTAAACACTCCAAGGAGGATATCAAATCTGGATTGAAAGAGAGTCCTCAAATTACCAATTTGAAGGAAAGATCAAAGGAAGACAGTCCCAAATTTGATGTGAAAAAAGAAAGAAACCGAGACTCCTTGGACAAAGACAGTAGGGCAGACCATGTTAAGTCCAAGGCTAAGGAAGAAAATGAAAAAGTAATTCAATCTAAAGACACAGCTCGCAAAGACAACCGCCCACGTTCAAAGCTTCTGGTTGATGGAGATCTCAGACTAACCAGCTTTGGGCAAATGTTAGGTTTAAAAGACCAGGAGATTGAAGAACGCCATAAGAAGCATAAGGAGAGGATGAAGCAGATGGAGAAACTAAGACACAGATCAGGGGATCCCAAACTTAGGGATAAAACGAAGTCCACTGATGAAATAAAGAAAAATCGCAATGAACTATCATCAAAAAAATCAAATAGTTTAGAATCTGCATTGAAAGAGAAGAAGCTCAAAGATGTTTGTCTCCCAGCCCAAATTATGTCCCCGGAAAGAAAGATACAACCCATTGACACTCAAAATTCAAAGGACTGGCTTGCAGGCCATCAGATGAAAGAAAATCTCCCTGCCTCACCTAGGCAAGATCCGAATAGGCCAACGGGTGCTCCCACCCCCACATCTGTAATCTCTTGTCCCAGCTATGAGGACATCATGCAGACGCCACGGACTCCATCCTGCAGTGCAGAGGACTACCCTGATATAATGTTTGATGGGTTAGATTGTCAGAACTCATCAGCCATGGCCATGTCTATGAATGCCTGCTCCCCATCATTCTTTGACAGGTACTCCAACTCATCACACACCTTCCAAGAGGGGACTTGTTTAACTCCGGCTAAGAATCTCCAGTTGCCCCTTGTCAGTCGATCGGCTTCATCTGATGTTAGAAGACCCCTGGAAGATGAGTTCAAAGCTGAAGATGGCAAGTTTCTGCAACACATTTTGCCTGACACCTCAGAGTTTGACTTGGCAGCCTCCCAGCCTCCAGAAGACAAGGCAGCGTCAGTGGAGAGACTTGAATGCCTGTCTCCTCCTTACTTCTCACCTATTAGAATGCTGTCTCCCGGGCTGGAACTTGCCCAGCCAGCACCAGACGGGGCCACCACAGCAATGGCTGGCACAGAGACCAGTGAACACCTGCCTGAGAGTGTCTACAATAACTTCCTGATGAAGCCCTCAACGCCAGTCCACAGACCTGACCCCCAGGAGCCGTGTCTGGACATTGCTGCTCCACCCACCCCTGCACCTGCTGCTCTTCCTCTCCTGGAAATTGATGACCTTTCTGAGCCTCTTCAAAGTGAGCCCAGTCTTGTTCCCTCTGACCCAGTCAGTGGCAGTGAGTTTCTGCCCCCTGTCGTTGAGGAAAAGGATGAGGAGGAAGAAGAGGACTACGAAGAAGATGAGGAGGAGGAGGAGGAGGAGGAAGAAGAAGAAGAGGAGGAGGACGAGGAGGAAGGGGATCTTGAAGAACCAACAGATGCTGATCATCATGCTGCTGAGGAGACTGAGCAGACAAGGGACGTCTGCTCATTCTCTCCTCCAAGGGTTGAAGAGCCTTTGAGGAAGAGCTGGGCTGAATCTCCAGACAGAAGCGTTACAGAGGTGCATCAGTTGACTCCCCCACATCCACCACCCAACCTGGTGGAGAACTCCAGTGATCATACCATCAGCTGGAACTCTGAAATGCTCTTGAAATCTCCTCAAAGGACTTATGGGGAAATAGAGGCAGCTGTCTCCAAGATAACCAGCCCCTTCTCGCATTCAGACAGTGATTTGCAGCACATTACTGCCATACCTGGCCATCCATCAGTGACCCCTCCATATGCTGCTTACAGGTCCTATGTACCTGATACTGACTTTGACGAGCAAAAAGAGGCTGTGGAGGACATTCCAATTTCTCCAGCAAGACCTGAAATGACACCCATGGAATTGGAACCAAACTACTTGACAACCACCTCATCCTCCACAAGGTTAGAGTGTTTCTTCACAGACTGCAAGCCAAACTTGGAGGATAATCACCAGATGGACTCAGAGCTTTCTTGTGCAGTACAAGATGGCAGACAAAACTCCCATGGCTTTACTTCTGAGAGCCATATGCCTCTAGCAGTAAGCCACGAGCCAGTGGTGCCCTGGACAGACCCATTCTCAGCTACAGTGGATGAACTGGATGATCTTGGCCCTTTCTCTCTACCTGACCTCCCTTCTCTCTCCCTCCCGACCTCCCTACCAGACAAGGAGATGCCAGAGCTTGACGTCAGAGATGCAGAGCCAGCCGACCACAAGCATCCACCTACTCAAATAAGGCCTCCTGCTATTGAAACAATAGAGGACGAAGAGCTTATGGAGGTTGACCTGCCTATCCTGGCCAAACCACTGTGCCCTCCCACGGTCCTACCACTCAATGATTCTTTGCAGGATTTGGTTGTGCCCTCACCAAAACACAATTTCCAACCAGAATTTGAGTCAGAGCCTCAGAATGTCCCTGAAATTAACTTTGTGAAACCACAGGTCTTCGAAAACAGAGACACATATGAAGAGACTGATGAGAGCGATGGAAACATGATGTTCTCAGCTGTTGATACAAACAATACTCAGCATCACAGGCAGATGTCACTGACAGAGTCTTTATCAGTTGTAATTACTCCATGTATGGACTCCTTGACAACTGTTAAACCAGAACAAAGTGGGCAGATATCAGATCCCTTTGTTGGGCCAACTTGCAGTCCAGTCCCCTCAGTTCCTCTGCCAGTTGCTGTCACAATTTCTGGCACAGTCCATGTTTCGGAGGCTCTTGAGACAACATCTAAGCTCACGGTCACTCTGACAACATTGCCAACTGACCTTCCCAAGAAGGTGGAGGAGATCCCACAGAGAATGACCAGAAATAGGGCCCAGATGCTGGCAAAACAGGAGAATACCACCACCAACACAAAAAAGCAGAGTAGTAGAGTAGTAGCAGAGAGTACGACCACCACCACTATACCTGATAGCGTGATGCCTCCATCTGTCCCTACCCCTGTCACCACGAGCATGGCTGTAACCACAACCACCCCTATCCCCACCCCCACCTTTGTCCCCTTTGTTGTTCTGGAGAAAGAAAAGGAGGCTGTCACCACCATCTCCACCACACCAACCATTATCCCGGCTCCCCTGCCTCCTGTAGTGGTCAGCAAAACTAAAGGTCGGCCGGTGGAGGAAGAGGAATCCCAGACGCAGCATCCACGCAAGAGGAAGTTCCCGAAACCGCAAGTTCAGCTGGTCAACACAGCCATGCAGCAGACCAGGGAGATGATTCAACAGACGCTGGCTGTCATTGTCAACGCCATCAAACTGGATGACATAGAACCCTACCACAGTGACCGCTCCAACCCTTACTTCGAATACCTGCAGATACGGAAAAAAATTGAGGAGAAGAGGAAGATATTGTGCTACATCACACCACAGGCCCCTCAGTGCTACGCTGAGTATGTGACCTACACAGGCTCCTACCTGCTGGATGGCAAGCCTCTCAGCAAGCTGCACATCCCAGTGGTGAGTACCTCCCTTCCCCTCCAAATGTTCACACATCTGTTGATTCATTGATTTTATTTCATGACAATGATAAACATCAAGTAACTGCATTCTGTAACCTATAATAACCGCACAGCACCTTTACAACAAAAGTTGTAACTTTGTTGCAATGGAAAGATTGGTTACATCATAACCTCAAATAATTATTGCCCTGGTTTCTCAGATTGCTCCACCTCCATCGTTATCGGAGCCCCTGAAGGAGCTCTTCAGACAGCAGGAGGCAGTGAGGGGGAAGCTGAGACTGCAGCACAGCATAGAGAGGGTAAGAACCAGGGCTCACTGTACCCTCCCAAATATCTATCCATCTCACTTCTGAAGTCTCACTGAGAAGGAGTGCTTTGAACGATCCTTTGATGAATGTTCAAAGCTGCTATGTAATAGAAATGCAACAGCAATATGCATTTCTCCAACCAAGCAATCTTTTCTGAAGTAAAGTTGAAATTCCAGTCTGTCACCCCTCTCTCCAATCTTATTGTATTGACTTTCTATATCTCTCCTTCCAGGAAAAGCTTATTGTCTCGTGTGAGCAAGAAGTACTGCGGGTCCATTGCAGAGCAGCAAGGACGATAGCCAATCAGGCCGTCCCATTCAGTGCCTGCACTATGTTACTGGACTCTGAGGTGTACAACATGCCAACAGAGAGTCAGGTGCGTCTGTGGGTGGTAAAAAAGGTGGGCAAAAAGTTGACAGATAGGGCCATTGACATGGGATTTGTTTAGTCATCTCTTCCAATTACTCTTAATATTTTATATACATAAATATAAAATGTGACATGCTTTAACTCTTGTCATCTTTAACTCAGGGTGATGAGAACAAGTCAGTGAGAGATCGCTTCAACGCCCGCCAGTTCATTTCCTGGATCCAGGATGTGGATGACAAATATGACCGCATGAAGGTAACGATATGACTGTACTTCATCTTTTATGGCACATTTGCTATGTGGTTGATATGCAGGGTATCTGTGTACGGCAGTTGTATTTCTGCCGGTTCATAATGGCCTCTCTCGCTCTTCTCTTCTCAGACGTGTCTGTTAATGCGGCAGCAGCATGAGGCAGCTGCCCTGAACGCAGTGCAGAGGATGGAGTGGCAACTGAAGGTGCAGGAGCTGGACCCTGCTGTACACAAGTCTCTGTGCGTCAACGAGGTCCCCTCCTTCTACGTGCCAATGGTTGACGTCAATGATGACTTTGTGCTGTTGCCCGCGTGACAGAAACATGCACTCGTTCACAGAGTTAGAGGTCAAATATCATCACTTTTCAAACAGACATCAAACAGAACGTATGGTAAGGGCTAGCCGGTTTGAAGAGGACTAAAACCTATATATTATATAGAAAAAAGTAAAAGAAAAAAAAACTTGCTAATGATTCCCTTCCATGAGAGGAAGAAGCATCTTTTTACCGGGGAAAAAACACAACTTGCACTTTCATCCCTCAAGTTTTTATGCTTTTGTTCAGAATATAAAAAGCAAAACGGCTTTGCTTTGAAGCACCCAACACCACCTCCCTTTTAGGTGATGTTGGGATCGAGAATAGGGGAGAAGATATAGAAATATTTTTCTGCATTTATTGGTCCCCGTAAATGAAACAACAAAGGAACGCCGGAGAGGAGCCCTCCTACCATTCTGGATCATCTCCTGGTGGATGGGAATGAGGCACCACAGTGGACACAGAGCTCCAGGTGAGCCTTGAAGAGGAGAAAGCAGCACATGGCCAGAAGGGCATGCATGCGCTATGCGGTGGTGCAACATGTGGCATCTGCAGGACCTCCAGCCTCTCCCTGTTGAAAGGACAGGGGAGTCTGTGTGGACGCTGTCTCTCTCTGGTCGGGACCATAAGGCCACACTCAGTCAGAGAGCCTCAGTCCCCTCTGTCCACAGCCCTCCACCACACCCGGTAGAACCAGCAACCTGCCCCAGAGCAGAGTACAGCCAAGGGTCCATAGAGTGTGTCAGGGGGTTAATGCCGGAGGGGAAGAGACGGCATCTTCAGCCTCATGGCCTGGGCAGAGCATGGGGATGAACCGGAGCATCCCCACCAGAGTCTGGTCACCTGGCTCTGCATGCAGGAAGAACCAGCCTCTGACACTCTGCCAAGCTAGGTAGAACACACACACCTGTTCACCTGCAACTATGACTGCAAATGGAAAAACAGGACAAAAGAATAATACAAGAATGTTGCGATTCAAAGATTCAAGACTAAACAGATGGTGGTTTAGCGGAGAATATTCTTCTTTTTGTCGATTTCTTTACTTGGGCATTTAATTGTTTCTGAGGAAGTGACTTGAAACACTACAGAGCCAATATTAGTTTAATGGAAAAAAATAAAACTGAAAAAAAATTGTATTCCGTAAATTATGTACAGTTTTTATATTCGTTAACCAATGTATTCTTGCTGCCTTCTAGATAATTTATTTTGCCACACATTACTGCACAGTTGTAAATAACTTATGTACTGTAACATCACTCAGTTAAGTGTAAAAAAATAAATGAATAAAAATTATCTTTGTATGTACAGTTCACTTTCGGGCAGCACTTTCCCCTTCATACCCATGGGCCAAAATGTGTACACGTTGTCAGTATTTTAAAGACTCCAGTGCACAGTTGTAATGTTCCCATCTATAGATTTTGTCCAGGGCTGGTCAAAATGAGTTACCTGGGTTGGAATCACCACAACATAAATAGGTAGTACAAAACCCCACCGTAATGGCCAAACTAAGGGCCACAAATATAGTCCTCAGATGTAGCAAAATGGTTATTGAATTATTTAAAGAATAGAATAGTTATATTAGTCATTGCTTTATTACACAATTATATCAGAAAAAAAAACATTGAAACCAAGAAAATGCCTTTTTACAGTGAATATTTTTTATTTACTCCATGTTGGGCAAGTCAAACAAGGGTCCATCTGGATTGGTCAAGAAAGAAATGCCACTAACAAGCAAAACCATCACATTCATTTATAATTCTGGATGGGATTTTCTTTTTGTAATTTTTTCTTTAATCTACCCATTAATTGTACTTTAATTGTACTTTAATTGTATGTGTGGGTCTTTATGAATAATATTCATCATGATGTTGGAGAATTTCCAGGACACAAGACTAGGGATCTGATAGCCAGCTCAATATTTTAAATCCTTAACTTCCCTTTTTGAAAGTCACTGTCATAAGCATTACTGTTTTTCAGGCCACATCAGATTGACATGAATTTAGCTGATTTCTTCTGTATACCACCTAAAACTACTAAACTAAAGAAATGTTTAGAATCTTAATTTTTAGCAAAGCTGTTTATCCACAAGATACAGGCCACATTCCATATTGGTTTTAAAAATGTATTCTTGCTTTAATTATGGAATGTGTTAGCTTCCAAACTCCCTGGGTCCATACTTGCGACCATTATAATTATAAGTCTTTTTTTTTTTTCTCCGACTCAAAATGCACATCAGCCAATTCAAATTGTTGACGTAGTTGCATGTGATAAAATGCTACATGTTAGCTATTCCCATTACATAACCTGACACATTTAGCCCTATGCTAACCTGACCCGAAGGCAGTGATTGTCAGGTTACAAATTCTGCATCAGCCAATTTCAAATCTTTACGTAGATGGACGTAATAGAACACTTTTCCATGAGAGCATCCTTAACAGAAGTCAACCGGCACCATCTGCTAATCAAAGTTAATCAAAAGAAGAATAAAATGTAAACTGGACCAATAGCTCAGTGTAGCGAGCCTGGCTCCTGGTCATTTTTTGACAATTTGCGGCTCTCCGCCACTTCTCAGAATGGTGCTTGTTGAACCTCTAAATGTCTAAGCATATGGAGGGGGAGAGGGGGAGGGGGTTCTCCTAAGCTAACATGGAATTGTTTTAAGATGGTCATACCATGGATCATTTAGCTATTTGATTAAGAATTTTAGGACCCATGTAAGTATGGAAAAAAAATATGAAAACAATATTTGATAAAATATGGGCTTTACTACTATAGCCCATAGAAACAAATTGAAAAACACATTCATAAATGGATAAAAAGACAGTAAAAAAAATAATCATAAGGAATAAGGTTTTGAAGTGTCTGTCCTATATCTAGGAGATCAGGAAATATGTGTATATATTTTTTTGACACATATTTAACCAATTTTTTTGGCACAAAACTAACTCCATACTTCACTTTTTTTTTTTTTTTTTACCGGTACCTGGTTACCATCAGACGAGTCCCGGGACAGTTGTGGGGGTCTTAGAGCAAAACAAAAACCCCATTGTGTTCTTGATAGTCTCATCTTTCCATAGAGTGGTCATATTAGTTAGTAGGCCAACCGTTCGGACGCTATAGACATTTTCGTGAGAAGACCGATTTTCAAAATGTCTCCTGATCTGACAAACAGCGCTGTAGCTCTGCCACTTTCCACCGCAGATGCGGAAGGCCGACATAGGTGGATGCAGTGGATTGAGATGCAAAAAAAACATATCTCTAGCTTAAACTAACAGATTTGTATGGGTATTTTTTTATGTTAATTAGATTGACACACAGGTACGTCAATAGACTTAAGGATTTTGATCAAGTTTAGATCAAAGCTGAATTAATGTCTGGCAAGATTACTTAATGATTCATTATTATTCTACATACCGAATATAATACCATAGTATAACGTTACTGTTAGACCAAAAACACCACTTATTTTCTTATGTAGGCAACAACATTTTATATGCAGTCCAAAAAAAATAAGAATTCACCTCGTCACAAATGAGTTATTTGAATCAAGCTTTGTGGACCACTAGTAAAGTTTTTTCCTTAAAGGGGCAGTGCAGTCAAAAACAATTTTCCTGTGTTTTATATATATTTCCAATCTGAGGTTGGAATAATACAGAAATTATGATAATGCACTTTTAGTGTAAGAGCTGTTTGAAATTTCAGCTTGTTTGGCTGGGTGGGGTTTTTGGACTGCCTGGTGACATCACGTGTGTATTTGTCATATAGCGAAAACATGCCCTTTGAATTGTCTAACATTAGTAGCAGCATAGTCAAGGATGCATCATGCAATATTGGGACGCTATACTTTACAGACCAAGTGGAAAAAATGTAAACCTTGAATTTGGAGGCTTAAAATATCCCCCTGGTGGCCAAGCTGACCTACTTTAAGAAATGCCATTGGTTGGTGGATATAAAGTCTTGGATCTTTGATAGGCTGATGCGGATAATCACTGCCACCTGGTCAGGTTAGCATAGGGCTAAATGTGCCAGGTTATGTAATAGGAACAGCTAACATGTAGCGTTGTTTCACATGCAACTACGTCAGCGATTTTAATTGGCTGATGTGCATTTTGAGACAGAGAAAGTTTAAACTCAAACTTTTTCAAATGTCCAAGTATGGACCCCCTCTATCTCATTTTGTACAGTAGTGGAGATTAGTTTACAGTATGAGGTGCTGCTCTTCGAATACTCAAAGGGTGGCGCCAAAGTAAAGATGATGCTCCTCTGCGTAACATGGGTAAATTGTTTCTTTGATTTAAAATAACTAGATTTGACTTATATGCGCATGACTGATAACATTTTTAAATTGGCCTTTTAATCAAATTCCTTTTTTGTTAAATTCAGAAATCCCTTCTATGACCAATCACCCTAAAAGCGAGTTACATAGTTTATTCAGAACAATTTAGTGGACTGAGATATTTAACAGGCAGGTAGTTTGTTTCACTTTAGCTTCTCAAGTGTAGCAGTTAAGTTAAGTTTTAATGTTTGGTTTGATAGGCCATCATCATACTGTGCTATATTGTGTTGTTTACCAATCTAAGAGTAAGGCCGAGATAGACAATTATTAAACTTTGACCTCCTCAATTTCATGAACCAAAAAGCAGACACAGACAACTTAGTTAACTCGTACACAAAGGGGAGAAGAATGGTGCAAAAGTGATGGTTAAGGATGTTTCTGTTTTTATCCAATTGGAATATTGATTTGTGAGTATTGATTGTTTCCTTATTTTTGGTGGGTCCTGATTTAAAAAACATTTTGAACTTCCACATAGGATGCCTGTCAGTCTGTGATCTGCGCATTCATCCTAATGGCAATATTAAGTGACATTTTGTGACGTTATGTACACACTCAACATAGCTGTGTATGATGTGTCTATTCAAGTACAATGGGTGTTGCTACTCCAGTGTACAGGCAGTTCACTAGTTGTAGTCCTTGACATTTTGAAAGAGGAACATCTTAGTCACAAGGCAGTAAACGCATGAATAAATGTCATAGCACACAGGTAGTCAGGGTCATGTAGACTTCAGCAGTTTGATTGAAGCCCACAATTGTCTTTTTTTAATTTATTTTTATTTTTTATTTTTATTCCGGGGGGAGGGGGAGTTTTGTCAACAGAATCCTTATGTGTTTTAGATCAGTGTATGTAGTGTTGGGTGTTGTCTTTTTGTCTTGGTTTTTTCTTCTGTACGAAGCATAAAACACCAGTGGCATGTCAATCACTTCTTATGAGCAGAATGTATACCGTTACTATACCCCCGCACCCTCAATATTGTTTACAAGACATCAAGTGTGTTTCGGTTTCGTGTGTGTCTCACCTTAACGGTTTGAGCCCTGCCTTGATTTCTTTATTTGATCATTTATTGAACCACAAAGGCTTGAAATTGTGATAGCTAATTAGTGTCAAATCCAACCCCGGTATTCAAAGCCTGCAGCAAACAGTGCACAGAGCAATAGTTTTAACCATTCAAGTTGGTATTTTTCATTCACATTTTTTGACATTTGGTTGATAAAGACAACATCCCCTGTAATTTTTGTCCAGACACCGGTGTCTCTTACACACGTCCAAATATTATTTCCAACACACACCAGTGAAGAATCATTTCTATAAGGAAATTTAACAAACACCTGTCTCATCCCCATCTCCACCCTACAGATTACCCTGTGATCTCATCAGTCTGCAACAAGTTACCTCTACAAGTTACACTCAATTCGAGTGTTCATTTAATATTTTGTTATTTTAACTGGACATACTGTTATTTTACATAATAGTCACAATTTCAAGCCTTTTTCTAGTTTTCTTTTTCTTTATTGAACAAGACAGTAGCTAATTCTTTAGAATGGAAAAAGACTAATAAAGCATGGAGAACTACTCTTTAAATGGTGAGAAATAACCTATTTATTATCTTTCTGACACCTGTGGTATGTTTCAGTTAAAGGTCTCCGCTGTGTAAATTTTCCTCCTGTAATGCGTTAGAGACATTGTACATAGTTGTAAATAAATATCCCAGGACGTTTTGCACCCTCCTCTTTGTACTAGTCTAAACTTGCGTAGAATGTGGGGTTCTAACAGCAACGAGACAGTGCGCTCGCTGCAGGTGATGTAACTTTTTTTATTTGTACAATGTAGTTGAATTGTGTACATATTGTTGGAGCAGCTATGGGGGAAGGGGTTTGTTGATGCTATCGTCAGTGCTGTTAAAGATCCAGTACTTTCGCCTCTAGCTGTGTTGATTTCCTGCGAAAACAAAAGCGAGAAAATAATAAATACTAAACTGATAAGTAAAAATTCTAAATTGTTATTTTCTACAGTTGCATGTACAGAGAGCGCGAGAACTGCTGTTGTTCCTCAGAGATTATGTTCGTAAATAAAATTTTGAAATACTTTGTGTTTACTGCTTTTATTCAGGAGATGGGCACATCTAGTTTAGCACCATGCCAACACACACACAGGTTATGTTGCACACACAAGCCAAATTAGGAACTTTAACACCAGTTCATTTTTATTAATTAAGATTGATTTGCTGGAAGTTGATTAGCTTTCATTTATCACAGGCAAGTTAAGTTGATAGAATACCAATCAGTATACACATGTAACACTTTACACCCATGTATACTTTATTTGGCAGGGACAATGTACAACAAAACATCCGTTTGTGTATGAGAAGGGATGCTTTGCACCAGATTTAGTTGACAGCTAATTTACACTTTAACTTCATCCATATACTTAATCCCTAGTTTGTCCCAAAGGCAACATTCAGGCTTCTGTGGCACCAAAGTGGTCAACTGAAACCAATTAGAAAACTGTCTATACAGAGGTAGGGGAAACACTGGCGGATCTCTTGCTTTGCCAGCAGGAGGACGCCTGGAAAAGTACATGTTTAGGCTTATATTTAAATCCGTGATCATGAGGGGTTTAGACTTTTGAGAATAACTTTAAGCCAAGTTTTGCCTAGCAATATGACTAGTAGAGGCCATTGTATTTGTTGACACAGAAGTATTTATAGTAGGCTACTTATGAACAAGGTATGAAGAGTTAACCATTTTAAATCATACAAGCGTTTCTATTGACAGTGACATCCACTCCAAAATATAATTCCAGTATGCCTCTATTCACCTCACCTGTTACCTGACTCATCGAGCAGTGTTTGGTGACCATGTTTCGTGAACGACACAATAAAAATATATTTGACAACCAGGGGCCTGTTGCACAAAAGTAGAATTAAGACATCCGGGATAAATGACTCAGCTGAGCTCAATGAAGCCAAAACATGTGCGTCCAGGCTTAATTGGTTGCACAAAGACCAAGCCAGGATGAGCAGACACGGATTCATTAAGCCAGGTGAAACCAATCCTGGATAGGTGCGCGCTCACGGCTCACTCAAATAGACCCCGCCACAGATCACAGATTAACTGATTTACCATGGCAACTAGAGCCGCGTACTTTTCCCCGTCGGAAGCACAAATCCTCATGGAGGCATACGAGGAGGTAAAAGATATAATTAAGAAGAAAGGCAACACCGCCACAGTGATAAAGCAAAGAGAAAAAGTGTGGCAAAGTATTGCAGACCGCCTGAATGCGTAAGTAGTGCACAATTACACACTCACCGCTCCGCTGAAACATCACAATTACAATTCAAATATTTAATTCACATCTCCAAAAATGCAGTTGTACTGTAATTATGAAACGGTTAAATTTTTAATTGAAATGCACTGCAGATATGAGTGAAATTGTGTAAAGTAACTCCATCACACTGTATAAAGCTATGATAAATTTTTTGATATTTTTACTGAAAACAAGACAAAAATACCAAGTAATTTTTTGCAGTGTGACTCCATTAAATGTGTGTGTGTGTGTGTGTGTGTGTGTGTGTGTGTGTGTGTAGATTAAACATGAACGGGCCAAAACGGACATGGCAGCAGGTCAAAATCAAATACAAGAACATTCTGCAGAATGGTATGGTCCCTGACTAATATTTAACAAAGCACAAGCATATATTGTACCCAGAAGGTGCCTGCTCACACATTGTCTGTACTGTTTTAGCAGTGAAAAAGAATACCCACAGACAAGGCACGGGTGGTGGGTCACCAAAGGCTGACCTTACCCCAGCAGAGGACATGGCCTTGGAGCTAAATAAAGGCAGGCCCGTCTTAGAGGGGATCCCTGGGGGGAAAGAGACGAGCATAGGTTCCTCCCAAGATGCCACCCGCTTCATTCAAGGTATGTCCTTCCATCTCTACATGGGATACAACCACATTCATATTGAATCAATTTGGACTGTCTGACTTTGGTTTACCTATTGCCTTGCAGTGTCTGGCAGCACTGTGTTCCTGTTAGAGCCACCAGCACAAGCACCAGACGATGCTGATCCAGTGAGTACTCCATCAAAGGCATACTGTAGGCCTGGCATGTCTTGTCTACTAGCTTCAATATGAATCCGATTAAATGTGATAGGGTGAAGGCCCCAGTGCAGCAGCAACAGCACATGATGGAGATGATGATGAGGAGGAGACCATCTCTCTGGATTCCAGAAGGCATGAGGTATCATGTTAAGACTGTGAAAGTACTATTTACTCTACAATGGTGAGGAGTCCTCATCAAAATCAAAAAATCTAATTTCTTTTACAGGACCCAGATGCTATACAGTGGGAAAACCAGCCTGGCAACATAGTGCGTATTAATAAAAGGACACCACATCCTGCCAAATTCCAGCTGCGCTAATTGTATTGTGTTCACAGAGCTCACAAGCTATCAGAAAGTTGTATGGCAACCACCTCCGGCGCCAAATAGAACTGGCAGACATAGACATTCAGTACAAGAAGAAAAAGATGGAAAATCTTGCACTGGAGTCCGAAATAAAAAAGAGGACAATTAGGAAACTGGACCTTGAAATAAAAAAACTTGAGAGGGAGGTGAGATATGCCTTCAATGTACACTGTATGCTAACTGTAACACAAATGTATTAATCATTATTTTTCTTTCCTCCCCCAGCTCCAAGAAGATGACACAGCTCAAAATAAAAATTAGGTATATTCTCGTAAAGTCAAGTGAGCCATGACATATGAGCTCTTATTGTGAGCACACAGGACGGTGGCATCTTTCTAAGGTTTTTTTTATTTTCCCAGCAATCAGTACAACCAAGTCATCGTTATAAGGCATCGCCCTCTTTTGCCCACCCCCCCAGCACCAGGTGTGGCCACTAGCCTATATGAAGGCCCAAAATTGTGTGTTCCTTTCTGCTCTGACAATGGCATGCCCATTCGTGCGAGATGTGGTGGATGAAGAAGCACTTGTGCTGAGGAGAGCCTTCAGGCGAGAAAGGGTCTTCAGGGACCGGTTGGACCCACTGGCCTTCCCTGATGACCATCTATATGAAAGATACAGGTTTTCTGCAGATGGCATCAGGTATCTATGCAGACTACTGGGTCCCAGGATTAAGCACCGCACTGCACGGAGCCATGCACTGAGTGTGGAGCAAATGGTTTGTGTGGCCTTGCGCTTTTTTGCTAGTGGAGCCTTCCTGTACTCAGTGGGGGATGCAGAACAGCTGAACAAGGCCACAATTTGCCGCACAATAAGGAGTGTGTGTCTGGCTATCAAAGCATTAGCAGATGTCTTCATCTCCTTCCCTGGCCACAGAAGACTCTGTGACATCAAAGAGGAGTTCTATAGGATTGCAGGTAAGAGGATCTACAAATTACAGGACAACTGTTAACACATAGTAGGATACTCATTACTTTGTGTGACAGGTTTCCCCAATGTCATTGGTGCAGTGGACTGCACACACATAAGGATAAAAGCCCCCTCAGGTGCCCATGAGGCCGATTTTGTGAATAGGAAATCCTTTCACAGCATTAATGTTCAGGTGAACATAACTTTTTGATATTGTCCATTGACGAACACTCTGCATTGCCAGTGATGTGCATTGATTGGTGTAATATTCCTCATCTTATGATTTCAGATGGTCTGCAATGCTGACTGTGTGATCAGCAATGTTGTGGCAAAATGGCCTGGCTCAGTCCATGACTCCAGAATCTTTCGGGCCTCTGAAATCTATCAGTGCCTATCACAAGGTAAGCCACACAACCCCTATTTATAACCATCATGGCTGTGTCAAGAATATCACTGTGTTTATGAGGTAGTAATGATGAGATTTTGTGTTGACAGGTGAATTCTCTGGTGTGTTGCTGGGAGACAGGGGGTATGGCTGCCAGCCTTTTCTCCTGACACCTTTCACAGACCCCCAGGAAGCACAGCAGGCCTACAACCATGCCCATGCCAGGACCAGGGCCAGAGTTGAAATGACCTTTGGCCTCCTGAAGGCACGCTTTCACTGCCTTCACAAATTAAGGGTCAGCCCTGTTAGGGCATGTGATATTACTGTGGCTTGTGCTGTCCTCCACAATGTGGCCTGCCTGAGGAAGGAGAGGGCCCCCAGAGTGCCACCAGCCATGGACTGGGACAATCCGGCAATCTTCCCTGATGACGACAGTGGTCGGCTGCTGAGGGACCAATATGTGTTGAATTATTTTAGTTAGTATGTGTGCTTTCAATTTTGGTTAAATATGTCCTGCGGTGGCAGAGGAATTTGGGTTTTTTTGGGTTCGTTTTTTTACGAATTTGGCCTCTTATGATGTTTGTGCGGTATACTGTGTGTAATACAAGGCTGCAGGGAGGCTACTGCATCCATTCATTTGTCTGTTCAGTTGATGTGTATGGATTTGTCCTGCATTTATTTTAGTGTGCAGACATGCAGGGTGTGTTATATACAGACCTTTGAATGTGTATGTATCATTTTGTATAATATGCTTGGATTCTGTGCTTTCCATCTTGTAGAGTCACTGTGACTTCAGTTTCGAAAGGAGCTGATGGTTTACCTGCTTTGTTTTGTCCTTATTCAATAAAGGAACATAATGTTACACATTGTGTTTTTATATTCATATGGAATGTGTATTTGTTTATATGACAGAGTACTAGGGCCACACTGAAGAAAAAGGATAAAGTCATAAATTTATGAGGCTGGTTCTTTCTGCAGAAAAGCTACATATTGTTTTTACAGTTTTGATACTTATGACAATGTGATACTTAATATTCTGGCACATCAGCATGTCTTTGTTTATGAAACCATACTGAAGTACAATTTCACGAAATGCCCCACATCTGTCATTTTAACAACTGTCCTCCTTTAAAACAACTGGTTACAATATTATGACTTGTGTTTTTTTCCCCTCTGTGGCCCTAATATTCTATCATTTTATATATAGCCTTATAGTCTATGGGAAACTGTAAATTATCTAATGATAGCAACATCATCTAAAAATCATTTTTTATCCAAAATCATTGAAATTAATGATCACAAACGTTTAAATAATGACAGTGGGTCTAGTTATATGTGATAACAATGTATAGTGAGCAGTGAAATAACTATTGGTTTCCATTTGTGGTGACTGCTGACTGACATTAGGGATGAGATTAAATAGATCCTGGAATTTAGCCTGGTCTGGAGCAGGCTAGCTCCACAGAATAAATCTCCATGGTAATTTATACCATAACATATCCTCCTGCCCCCTATCCATCTTTAGTGCAACCGGATTACGGATCAATTGAGCCAGGATCACCAAGATATCCTGGCTTAATCCCTTATCCTAGTTTTGTGCAACAGGCCCCTGATCCCTTCTGCCACCCTCTCTGAATGAAGTGTATAAATATAGCGATCCGTCAGTGCGAAGTAGGTCTAGGCTACAGTGCGTACGAGCAGATGGACTTCCCACCAATGACATTTCGATTACTCACCGACCTGCCCACTTGACTGGAGAGTTGTGCTTCCTCATCTAGCCTATCCTACCATGCCCTGCGGTGTGTGTGGAATGGATGTCCCGCACCGCTGACAAACAGTTGTTGCGGCACGGTTTCTAATAATGGACTTTGAAACTAAGATTTATACCAGAATCGGTGGATATGGACGATATAACCGAATTGTTTCCATATTCAGCTGGTTTCCGAACTTTGCTGTGATGCTGAATCTTTTTTGCGACGTTTTTTACACACTTATTCCCGGGTCGTACCACTGTAAACCCGACCCGACCCTTTTACCTTCATCTTTTCTTTTCAGTAATTATTCCAGACAAGGGTATCTACATTTTGCCATACCGTGGGTGAATGGCTCTGGACTGAGTCACTGTGAACTTTATAAATACCCTAGAAACGTCTCCAACTTCATAGACAGCATTCCAAAGGAGATAGTGCCATGTACGAGAGGATGGGAGTACGACCAAGCTGCGGCCCTTCAAAGCAACTACGTTACAGAGGTAAAACAATGTATACTTGCATCCGATGGTTTGTTGTTTTTGGAGAGTTTGTGGTCTTGCCAGATTAGCAATCCGTTATGTGTTAGTGATGTTTTTGTGATGACGCATTTACCTTACCTAATTTGGTTTACTGCTAGCCGTCTTTTCAGGCTAATGTGTTAATATCTTAGCCAAGCCCTGTCAAATGTTCTTCATCCATTCAAAGTAGGCCACTCGAAGTAGATTTGGGTTTAGCCTATAACTTCGGGGGTTGTAACTTTTAATTCCTCTTTGTGTTAATTGATCTTATCCCAGACAGACTGCTGGGGCTAGAGTTGGTCATCAATAGGCCTACTAGATGACATCAATAGATGACACCGCATGCCCTGTTTGGCCTACTCATTGCTCAAATCTGTTGTTGGTAAACGTGCTTTAGAGTTTGTTGCAACTCTAGGAAACATGTTGGTTTGGTTATGTGCTGAATTTGATTACCAGTTAAAAAATATCCTTATTAGCACTGTTTATCAGATCACATTAGTCTGTTATATAATAATTACATTACGGGACTGCTGTGTGGAGCCATGAAATATGGGTGAATGTGTGTTTATGTGATGATAGCAGCACAACAGGAACTGCAGGGACAACACAGTGTTCTTCCACCCAGATAGAGTTCCTGGGAAGATCTGTCCTCAACAGAGCACATGACAGGGGTCACTCTTAGGATGAGCATTCATCTTTCTGTACTGACCCTTAGCCATCTCATAAACAAGGAACACTCGAGCTCAACAGAATTTATTTGGCTCTAAGGGAACCCTTTACATATTTGTTTTACTGCTAGGCCTATATTCTTATTTCAGACAAGTACAGTCAATGCCTCTCTAACTTTGTCCTGTTGTGCTTCTTGGGAAAAGTTAACTAAATGTTGACTTATTGCACTGGGACTAATCTCACCAGTCCCTTATAATATCAGAAAAGGGGCAGGCCCATCCCACTGTGCAAATACTGGAAAGGGATCTTGGTAAACAAAAGTATCAGCAGTTACTCAAATGTCCAGACACAAGGCAAATACTGGTGTGTGTGTATGCCCCATGCGTGTGTGTGTGAGAGAGAGACAGCGTGTGTGGGCTGTACAGGAAATCAACAAGGCAGGCAGTGGCCCTGATGTGGAGTATTTTCTCTCACATGTTTCCCTGGCGATAGGAAGCAACCCCCCCCCCCCCCCCCCCCCCCCCCGATAGGGACAGATCAAGAGATGAAGCGAGAGAGCAAATGAAATGAAGAGATGGGGGAGGGAAAAATAAAGCATTGAAGTAGGTTGAGGAATGGTGGAAGGCACTGGAAACCAAACAGTGCAGTGGCTCTAATGTGATAAACCTATCTGCAGTCACTCTCATTCAATCAGGAGATTATATCTATCACACAGCTGAATTCCTCCTCCTTCGCACAAGGCTTTCCATTGCCGTCAAGTGTGTGTGTGTGTGTGTGTGTGTGTGTGAGCGTCACTGAGCTATAATTCTCACTTATGTAATAATAAGGGAGAATGGAGCACTGACTAAGGAGCTACAGTTTCAAACAGTCTCAAACATATTCCAGGCATGTTTATTAACAGTCTTTTAAAAATAGGGTGTGCTGAATCTGCCCCCGGAATTTTCTACCCTGGAAATAAAATCCTGGACGAAGACATAGGCCACCCATTATTTCAGTGGCTCCATTGACTTGGCTCTTGAACTCCATTCCTAACTACACTACCAGTCAAAAGTTTGGACACACCTACTCAATCCAGGGTTTGTCTTTATTTTTACTATTTTCTACATTGTAGAATAATAGTGAAGACATCAAAACTATGAAATAACACATATGGAATCATGTAGTAACCAAAAAAGTGTTAAACAAATCAAAATATATTTTATATTTGAGATTCTTCAAAGTAGCCACCCTTTGCCTTGATGACAGCTTTGCACACGCTTGACATTCTGTCAACCAGCTTCATGAGGTAGTCACCTGGAATGCATTTCAATTAACAGGTGTGCTTTCTTTAAAAGTTAATTTGTGGAATTGCTTTCCTTCTTAATGCATTTGAGCCAATCAGTTGTGTTGTGATAAGGTAGGGGGGGTATACAGAAGATAGCCCTATTTGGTAAAAGATCAAGTCCATATTATGGCAAGAACAGCTCAAATAAGCAAAGAGAAATGACAGTCCATCATTACTTTAAGACATGAAGGTTCAGGCAATAAGGGACATTTCAAGAACTTTGACATTTTCTTAAAGTGCAGTCGCAAAAACCATCAAGCGCTATGCTGAAACTGGCTCTCATGAGGACCGCCACAGGAAAGGAAGACCCAGAATTACCACTGCTGCAGAGGATAAATTCATTACGCTTCGAACACCGACTGCATCATTGCGTTTTGGTACACCAGAAGTACATTCATTTCCAATGGAACCAGTTTGCCTTGCAGCATTGTGTTGTGTTGCAGTTGCCTTGCAGCATTGTGTTGCAGAGGCAGTTGCTGTACGTTCTGTGTGGTGCATACCTTGGATTTATTGAATGTATGCATCAAATTGTATGCGTAGACTTGACAGAAAATAGCAAAATGTGAATGTTGCACACATCCAGTAAAAACAATGTGGGATAATTAATAAAAACAGTTTCACTGCAGAATTTCTTTTTCTTAATTTCTTATTCATTTATTTGCCAAGTAGCATACATATTATTTATTCTATGACATCTAAAAATGTAATTGTGAGAGCCTATAATATAATTTCCCTCCAAAATGCATAGTTTTTGAGCAAAATGCAATAATAAATAGTCAAGATAGCAGAGAGTAGGCTTTTTCAACAATGAGACCAACGTTGAGGAAGGTGGTCTTGATCGCGCTGTTGGTCCAGAGATGGACAGTTAGTCATTCATTACATTCTTATTGGAATCACGTACACTCTTAGATAAAACGGTTCCAAAGGTGTCCTTCTGCTTTCCCCACAGGATAACCCTTTTTGATTCCAGGTAGAAGCCTTTTTTTTTTTTAGGGGGTAGATCAGCTTAATATTGCAGATAGATTGTAACTTCCATCAATGTAATTGTCTGCATCACTTCCAATCCCCCATGTTTTTATATATATATATAAATACATACATACTGTACATACATACATACATACATACATACATACATACATACATACATACATACATACATACATACATATCCTTTAAAAATATATATATTCCCCTTTATTACTTTCCAACCCCACCACCCTTTCCCTAATTGGAGTAAACTAATGAACAACAATGCTTAGGCCTCTACTTCCAGTTTATACTTACTATATAAATTTTATGGACACAGTCAATTTTACAATAATTATATTTTGTTTGTTTTTTCTCCTGAACTACTTCTACTCTCAACCTCTCCGATCATTTTCATGATGTCCATCCGGTTTGCTTCTATATGCCATATCTTTCTAACTGTGCTCTTTCACAAAAGCGCCCAACCTACAACCTATATACTTATTATGGACACAGTATGCTTACATTATTAGTTATCTTGTTATTAGTCCCATCCTTCAACTCCATTCAACACCACCCATCTATCTCTTAACACCATCCATATAGGATTTCTATTTGCCATATATTTTTCAACTGTACTGTGATGTTTTACAAAAGTTCTGAACCTTTCTATTCTCATTGTTTCTACAGATTGTAAATTGATTTTTTGTTGTTGCTAAAAGTATTATTATATTATTGATCGATTGACTATGACATTTCAGATCACCCAGTAATGCTATCTGCAAGGTTAGCTCCAGGTAAATATTGCAATCCTTTAGCCATTCCTGGACCTGTGTCCAAAAACAAGCTACAAATGGACAGTACCAAAACAAATGATCTAATGATTCTATCTCTTCGCAGCAAAATCTGCAGAGCTGGGAAGATTGTATCCCCCATATAAATAACATTCTATTGGTAGCAAGAACTTTATATAATCATTTAAATTGAAAGGTTCTAAGTTTTGAATCCGGTGTCGTTTTGCGTATCAGTTCATAAACACTATGCCATGGGATCGGTACGTCAAAAATCTCTTCCTAACTATTTTGCAATCTATATGGGATGGCTGTCAATCCTTTGGTCCTTAAATGAAACAGGTATACTTTTTTATTTATCACAGTTTTCTTTAACCAATGATGTTCTTTAATGCAAGGCCGACAGACAAGTTCCTTACTTTCTCCCCCTTCCACTTTCCACTTCCATTTTTGCGGTAAGGCTGCAATTATTTGGTTGTAATTTTGGGTAGAGCAGACATTTCCATATATTTTTGTTAGCTGCATGTGCGACTACTCCACCAGTCCTAACGATGATATAATTTACGAAGATTATACCTTTTTTTTTAAATGTTGTCAAAAAAAAGTTTTTGGGTCAATGAGTATATTTGAGTTTAACCACAATATTTGTTGCATTATTTGTTCTGTCGTTTCTGGAGGATTAAATTGAAATTGCAACCAACTTTGTTTTAGAAATCGTGATATTTGGGAGATGATTTCCTTTTCAAATAACTGAAAGTGAGAGGTTGTAATCTGAATAAAGGGAAAAAGGCCATTGTCTCACCCAATGTTCAAGAATCTAACTAATTTGCTAGAAAACCAGTTTGGATTTAAGTATAACTTTTGTACGACTGAAGCTTTTAGTGATAGGTCTAATGCTTTAATAATTTCTGTCCTCTGAATTCATATTCATTATATAAATAGGCCCGTTTAATTTTGTCTGGCTTGCCGTTCCAAATAAAATGGAATATTTTTTTCTCATATAATTTAAAAAACTGTTCGCTAGGTGTAGGCAAGACCATAAGCAAATAGGTAAACTGGAATAATACTAAAGAGTTAATCAGGGTGATTTTTCCACAAATTGACAGGTATTTACCTTTCCATGGTAGCAAGATCTTATCTATTTTTGCTAACTTTCTATTAAAATGTATTGAAGTGAGATCATTTATTTCCTTTGGGATATGTATTCCGAGTATATCCACATCACCATCAGACCATTTTATTGGTAAACTACATGGTAATGTAACATTTTTATTTTTTAGTGATCCAATACATAATATAGTACATTTGTCATAATTTGGTTAGAAAATGTATCTAGATCCTCTATGAAGCTGTGGAGGGATTCTAGTTGTGGATTTAAAAGAAAACATGAATCATCAGCGTACAATGACACCTTTGGGGAAAAGGTTATACATGGAACCCAAAAGGGTACTACCTGGAACCAAAAAGGGTTCTTCAAAGGGTTCTCCTATGGGGACAGCCGGAGAACCCTTTTAGGTTCTAGATAGCACTTGTTTTATTTTTTGTAAAAAAATAAAAATAAAAACTATTGAAAGGTGTGTGTGCATGTAAAAATACCTAAATTAATGTGTAGCCTGTAATCTGTAAGAGAACAACAAGAGCATGTCTTTTTGGCACAACTGCAGACAGATACAGGGACTACTCATAAAGCCTAGACATAGTAGGGGGACTTCAGACATGGCCATAAAGAGAGAGGGGGCAGGGCACTGGAGATCTGAGGTACAGAGAGGAGATGTGTGTGGCTCTCTGAAAATAAGAAAATACTGTGTAGCCATAACACAGCTAAACAAACAAATGGCCACTGGACGTCATGGACCAGTCGATGGAACATAACTTCACAAAAAGTTTCAAAACCCTGGTTTTCAAGTGGTTTTAAATAAAATAAATATATTCACCTTTAGTCTTGTAAGAGACCAACAACAGCATCTGTGAATTCTCCAGTGTGTGAGTTTCAAATCTGTCAATTCAGAAATCTATGTAACCCTAATAATGAATGCTATCCTATGACTTTAGAAACAAATTACTTTATGAATTGACTGAATTTAAACGGAACTGATGTGTGTGTGTGAAAGGAAAGGTACAATGAGGGAGGTCAAAACAACAACCAGACAACTCCTCTCCTCTTCCTGTCCTTCCTGTGAGCTGGTCGGCTAAATTGACTCCATCTCTGGAAGGGAAGAGAAAAACAAAACATGCAAGCATGGCTACCACAGCATTCTGCAGCGATACGCCATCCCATCTGGTTTGGGCTTAGTGGGACTATCATTTGTTTTTCAACAGGACAATGACCCAAAACACACCTCCAGGCTGTGTAAGGGCTATTTGACCAAGAAGGAGAGTGATGGAGTGCTGCATCAGATGACCTGGCCTCCACAATCACCCGACCTCAACCCAATTGAGATGGTTTGGGATGAGTTGGATTGCAGAGTGAAGGAAAAGCAGCCAACAAGTGTGGGAACTCCTTCAAGACTGTTGGAAAAGCATTCCAGGTGAAGCTGGTTGAGAGAATGCCAAGAATGTGCAAAGCTGTCGTAAAGGCAAAGGGTGGCTATTTGAAGAATCTCATTAATAAAATATACACTAACGTTCAAAGGTTTGGGGTCACTTAGAAATGTTCTTGTTTTCGAAAGAAAAGCAATTTTTTTGTCCATTTAAAATAACATCAAATTGATCAGAAATACAGTGTAGACATTGTTAATGTTGTAACTGGCTATTGTAGCTGGAAACGGCAGAGAAAAAATAAAATAATTGAATATCTACATAGGCGTACAGAGGCCCATTATCAGCAACCATCAGTCCTGTGTTCCAATGGCACGTTGTGTTTGCTAATCCAAGTTTATCATTTTAAAATGCTAATTGATCATTAGAAAATTATTTTGCAATTATGTTAGCACCGCTGAAAACTGTTGTGCTGATTTAAAGAAGCAATAAAACTGGCCTTCTTGAGACTAGTTGAGTATCTGGAGCATCAGCAATTGTGGGTTCGATTACAGGCTCAAAATGTCCAGAAACAAATAACTTTCTTCTGAAACTCGTCAGTCTATTCTTGTTCTGAGAACAAATGGCTGTAATTCTTGTTCTGAGAACAAATGTTGTAAATGGCTACAATAGCCATTTACAACATTAACAATGTCTACACTGTATTTCTGATCAATTTTATGTTATTTTAATGGACAAAAAAATTGCTTTTCTTTCGAAATCAAGGACATTTCTAAGTGACCCCAAACTTTTGAACGGTAGTGTATTTTGATTTGTTTAACACTTTTTTGGTTACTACATGATTCCATATGTGTTATTTCAAAGTTTTGATGTCTTCACTATTATTCTACAATGTAGAAAATAGTAAAAATAAAGAAAAACCCTTGAATGAGTAGGTGTGTCCAAACTTTTGACTGGGACTGTATGTGGCAACGGGGTCGTTCCATGTCATTTCAGAAAGCCATGACACCCGCCATCTCAGATTGTTCTGAAATCGTTTCTGTAGTTAGAAACGGATAAGATTAGCATTCCTGAAACAGTGTTTTGTTGAAATATAATGGTATCTCTGAGAAAATAAGCTAATTGATTGCACCCAAATAGTTACTATATGAATCCTATACATTTAAAATGGCCAATTTGGGTAAAATCAATTAGCTTAATTTCTCAGAGATTAAATTATGTTTCAACAAATAATGTTTGAGGAATGCTAATCTTATCTGTTTCTAACTACAGAAACGATTTCAGAACAATCTGAGATGGCGGGTGTTGAAATCCTCTTTATTGTTCTTTTTGAGGTGGAATGACTCACCATCTCGCTCTCTCGCTCTGCTCCACAGTGGAACCTAGTGTGTGGGGACTACTGGAAGATTCCTCTGCAGCACATCTGCTTCATGACAGGGTGGATTGTGGGATATGTCCTCCTGGGCACAGTGTGTGACTGGTAACTCCACCCTCTGCATGTTTCATGTGTGTGTCCATGATGTTTCTGTTGTATGTTTGTATAATTGTAAACTACAATTGTATTAATTTCACCCTACGTATTTTATGTTTCTGTTATTGATCCTATTATGAGTGTTTTAATATGTGTGTATGTGGCTGTAAGCATAGGAAGCTATGTATCTAACTGTATTATTTTCTCTATGTTCAGGTTGGGTCGTCGACAGGGCTTCCTGCTGTCTGTGTCTCTGTCCGGTCTGTTAGGAGTAGCTGTGTGTCTGTCCAACAGCCCTGTAGTGTTTCTGCTGCTACGCCTGTCTCAAGGCGCCATGTTGGCTGGGGTCTTCCTCTCCTCTTACCTCGCCAGTGAGTATACTTGACTTACCCTACTAATACCTCTCACTCCTGAGTACACACTTAATGGGGCAGTTTAGGGTTGGGCGGTATCCAGATTTTCAAATCGTCATACCGTCCTTCTCTCATCTCGGGATTAATGGTATTACGGGTTTAGTATCCCAAAAAAGCCCATTGGGCATCTATTACCAGAATGCTAACAAAATTAACAAAAGTAATAGCAGATGGGACGAGAACGGAGAGGATAAAAAAAATGCAAGGAAATCAAGATGGCAGGGGCAGCTGTACAGATAACTCATCCAAAGGGCTTTGACTTCTCAAACGCGGAAGAAAGCCAACACTATATGATGCCCCGTCCCCTTATTAATTCAGTCACTTACTTAGACAACTAGCAAGTTAAATTTACGGGTTGCGTTAATGCAAAATGCAGGTGTTTTTTCACCCAGAAAAAAAATATGAAACACATACAGTGGGGAAAAAAAGTATTTAGTCAGCCACCAATTGTGCAAGTTCTCCCACTTAAAAAGATGAGAGAGGCCTGTAATTTTCATCATAGGTACACGTCAACTATGACAGACAAAATGAGAAAAAAAATCCAGAAAATCACATTGTAGGATTTTTTATGAATTTATTTGCAAATTATGGTGGAAAATAAGTATTTGGTCAATAACAAAAGTTTCTCAATACTTTGTTATATACCCTTTGTTGGCAATTACTTTTACATTTTTGTCATTTAGCAGACGCTCTTATCCAGAGCGACTTACAGGAGCAATTAGGGTTAAGTGCCTTGCTCAAGGGCACATCGACAGATTTTTCACCTAGTCGGCTCGGGGATTAGAACCAGCGACCTTTCGGTTACTGGCACAACGCTCTTAACCACTAAGCTACCTGCCGCCCTATGACACAGGTCAAACGTTTTCTGTAAGTCTTCACAAGGTTTTCACACACTGTTGCTGGTATTTTGGCCCATTCCTCCATGCAGATCTCCTCTAGAGCAGTGATGTTTTGGGGCTGTCGCTGGGCAACACGGACTTTCAACTCCCTCCAAAGATTTTCTATGGGGTTGAGATCTGGAGACTTGCTAGGCCACTCCAGGACCTTGAAATGCTTCTTACTAAGCCACTCCTTCGTTGCCCGGGCGGTGTGTTTGGGATCATTGTCATGCTGAAAGACCCAGCCACGTTTCATCTTCAATGCCCTTGCTGATGGAAGGAGGTTTTCACTCAAAATCTCACGATACATGGCCCCATTCATTCTTTCCTTTACACGGATCAGTCGTCCTGGTCCATTTGCAGAAAAACAGCCCCAAAGCATGATGTTTCCACCCCCATGCTTCGCAGTAGGTATGGTGTTCTTTGGATGCAACTCAGCATTCTTTGTCCTCCAAACACGACGAGTTGAGTTTTTACCAAAATGTTCTATTTTGGTTTCATCTGACCATATGACATTCTCCCAATCCTCTTCTGGATCATCCAAATGCACTCTAGCAAACGTCAGACGTTTGGACATGTACTGGCTTAAGCAGGGGGACACGTCTTGTACTGCAGGATTTGAGTCCCTGGCGGCGTAGTGTGTTACTGATGGTAGGCTTTGTTACTTTGGTCCCAGCTCTCTGCAGGTCATTCACTAGGTCCCCCCGTGTGGTTCTGGGATTTTTGCTCACCGTTCTTGTGATAATTTTGACCCCACGGGGTGAGATCTTGCGTGGAGCCCCAGATCGAGGGAGATTATCAGTGGTCTTGTATGTCTTCCATTTCCTAATAATTGCTCCCACAGTTGATTTCTTCAAACCAAGCTGCTTACCTATTGCAGATTCAGTCTTCCCAGCCTGGTGCAGGTCTACAATTTTGTTTCTGGTGTCCTTTGACAGCTCTTTGGTCTTGGCCATAGTGGAGTTTGGAGTGTGACTGTTTGAGGTTGTGGACAGGTGTCTTTTATACTGATAACAAAGTTCAAACAGGTGCCATTAATACAGGTAACGAGTGGAGGACAGAGGAGCCTCTTAAAGAAGAAGTTACAGGTCTGTGAGAGCCAGAAATCTTGCTTGTTTGTAGGTGACCAAATACTTATTTTCCACCATAATTTGCAAATAAATTCATTAAAAATCCTACAATGTGATTTTCTGGATTTCTTTTTCTCATTTTGTCTGTCATAGTTGACGTGTACCTATGATGAAAATTACAGGCCTCTCTCATCTTTTTAAGTGGGAGAACTTGCACAATTGGTGGCTGACTAAATACTTTTTTTCCCCACTGTATGAAATATCTTGCTGCGTTTTGTAAACGCAGATCTAAAATGTTTCTTATAGTAATTTCTGCTCTGCATCAGACACATTTTGTGCTTCAATTGTACTTTTCCACTCGGGGATGAGAATTCAGCAATGGGCATTCTATCAGCAGACAGACTGACTGATGTGTCGCTACTTTTCTCCAGTACTTTTCTCAGTGTAGCCTACTTTTCTCCGGTAAAATGCAAGATTATCTACAAGCAAAACATTAGGAAATGTAGCTGGCTACATTCTTTCTATGATAAACATTGGAAATATGATGGCCATGCATCGTTTATGCAATAAAAACCTTGCTTTTTCATTGTAAGCTCATTTACTTGTGTGGCTGCTAGCCAAATAGCGTTGCGCACTTTCTGAATGTGTTGCACAAATGTATTTTCTGTGAAGGAAAACGATATAGTTGCACAGCCCTGATCACTTTATTGAAGCAAAAAAACGGTTGACTTTCAATATAAAATGTGTCCCCTGTCAATACACAGCTGGACTCACCTGCTCCCGCTTTTTCCCTGTTGTGCTATTTACAAACAAACACTTGACTGGCTCAACTGTTCTGGGGAACTACGGTAAGCTTTATAATGTGAAAGGTGAAATGAAGAACGCGGTCTGCTTTATTTCCTAACGTATTGCAAAAGTTGACTGCAGGTATTTACTTAAAGCTACAAATATGTCAATTTATTGAAAAACCTCAAAGAAATAGTTTCGACGGTATTGAAAAACCATCCTGTGGCTATTTACAAATACCCCGGTAAACGGTATACCGCCCAAGCCTAGGGCAGTTACTGGTTATTGTTCCTACGTCAGCTCAGTGTATTTCTGTGAAATGTAATCACATTTCCTCTTCAAAATGTAATATTGTTTGTAAAATGGTCATGTGGATCATATTGTAGATTTCTGTATTCTGGACAGTTCAGTTTGAATATATTATTTAACCTGATTGTGCCCTTGGGAGTTCTACATAAGACATTGTTTAGCTGAATTAAAGCAGTCAGCAAAATGTATTAATAGCAGTTTTTATTACTTCTTCTCACTCGGAAATGTTTCAGTGGCTAATGTCTGGATAAATATAGACCTAACCCATATATCAGAAGCTCCCTCACAAAGTGCTTTCCATAGCGCTGTGTAGGGACACTGGTCTATGGGAAGCCAGGACAAAGTCATTTTCACGATTTCACTAATATCATCAAAATCAATAAATCATAGCAAGTTTTTGGGTTCATTCAGTTGTTTTTACCTGATTTAAGTAGAATCATGTTGGAAAATTATGTTAAGTACCATTTATAAAACCTAAGTTAATACTGTTGCCGCTTCCTGTTATGTATTTTTGATTTATAGCAGAGTGTCAAAACACCCATTTTAAATGTCCAAATTCAATATGCTGAAATAAGTCCTGATATGTTGAAGACAATACATAAAAAATACTTCCTATACACACGTCACACTTGTGTTCAGATTACTTGTATACTGAACAAAAATATAAATGCAACATGTAAAGTGTTGGTTTCATGAGCTGAAATAAAAGATCCCAGAAATCTTCCATATGCAGAAAAAGCTTACTTCTCTCATATTTTGTGTACAAATTTGTTTACATCCCTGTTAGTGAGCATTTCACCTTTGCCAAGATAATCCATCCACCTGACAGGTGTGGCATATCAAGAAGCTGATTAAACAGCATGATCATTACACAGGTGCACCTTGTGCTGGGGACAATAAAAGGCCACTCTAAAATGTGCAGTTTTGTCACACAACACAATTCTACAGATGTCTCAAGTTTTGAGGGAGCATGCAATTGGCATGCTGACTGCAGGAATGTCCACCAGAGCTGTTGCCAGAGAATTGAATGTTCATTTCTCTACAATAAGCCACTTCCAACGTCATTTTAGAGAAGTTGGCATTACATCCAACCAGCCTCACAACCGCTGGCCACGTCTAACCACGCCAGCCCAGGACTTCCACATCTGGCTTCTTCACCTGCGGGATGGTCTGAGACGAGCCACCCGGACAGCTGATGAAACTGTGGGTGTGCACAACCGAATAATTTCTGCACAAACTGTCAGAAACCATCTCAGGGAAGCTCATCGTCGTCCTCACCAGGGTCTTGACCTGACTGCCGTTCGACGTCGTAACCGACTTCAGTGGGCAAATACTCACCTTCGATGGGCACTGGCATGCTTGGAAAGTATGCTTTTCACGGATAAATCCCGGTTTCAACTGTACCGGTCAGATGGCAGACAGCGTGTAGGGCATTATGTGGGCGAGCGGTTTGCTGATGTCAACGTTGTGAACAGAGTGCCCCATGGTGGCGGTGGGGGTTATGGTATGGGCAGGCATAGGCCAAGGACAACGAACACAATTGCATTTTATCGATGGCCATTTGAATGCACAGAGGTACTGTGACGAGATTCTGAGGCCCATTGTCGTGCCATTCATCCGCCGCCATTAGCTCATGTTTCAGCATGATAATGCACGGCCCCATGTCACAAGGATCTGTACACAATTCCTGGAAGCTGAAAATGTCCCCGTTCTTCCATGGCCTGCATACTCACCAGACATGTCACCCATTGAGGATGTTTGGGATGATCTGGATCAACGTGTTTGACAGCGCGTTCCAGTTCCCGCCAATATCCAGCAACTTTGCACAGCTATTGAAGAGGAGTGGGACAACATTCCACAGGCCACAATCAACAGCCTGATCAACTCTATGCGAAGGAGAGGTGTCGCGTTGCATGAGGCAAATGGTGGTCACACCAGATACTGACTGGTTTTCTGATCCACGCCCCTACTTTTTTGTTTTAAGGGACTGTATCTGTGACTAACAGATGCATATCTGTATTCCCAGTCATGTGAAATCCATAGATTAGGGCCTAATGAATTTATTTCAATTGAAGTTGCATGTTGCGTTTATATTTTTGTTCAGTGTATTTTGCTAAATTAGTACCTTAACTGCTCTCGCATCAACATTTACCAAGCGGTCACTCCAGACTGCAATTGATTAGCTTGTTCTACTTTAATCAATAGCGCGCACAGGTTAATTTTTTCTTCATATATAGTTTTCATTTGTTATTTGTCCATGAGGAGAAACTAGCAGATACACCATATGGTTCAAGAGAAAATAGCCTAATTAATGAATGAAAGCATCTTATCAACAATGGCATTATTTTCTATTAACTCTGCAACTCTTCCAACTATTGACATTTTTCACAACTGTCACCAGTTTGATTGCAAAACATTGAGAACAAATACATATTGACATAGAGGCTTTTACTGACAGTAGACAGCTAGCTGTGTGGCATTCCCCCTACTTCCCATAGCAACCTGGTCTCATAGACCTAGATGTAACATAGTAAATGTAAATCCGAGACACTAAAATGAGTATGATATGTTACTTTTGGTATGGTTACATAAGACAGAAGGTTACTTAATGAAAAACGAATGCAGGGTGGATGGGTGGGTGTATAACCCGAACTTCTAGCAAACCAAAGGTTGCGTGTTTGAATCTCATTATGGACAACTTTAGAATTTTAGCAAATGTGCTACTACTTTCTACATTTTAAGCTACTTTGCAACTACTTAGCATGTTAGCTAACTCTTCCCCTAACCTTAACCTAACTCCTAACCTAAACCCCTAACTCAGCTAATGCTAGCCACTTAGCTAACATTAGCCACAACAAATTTGGAATTCGTAACATATCATACGTTTTGCAAATTCATAACTATTTGTACAAATTGCAATTCGTAACATTTCGTACGAAATGGATGATGGACATCCACAAATGAATACATACCATACAAAATGTAACATGTCATACTAATTGGAGTGTCCCGGATGTATGTTTATGCTACGTCCAGGTTGCCCATAGCCATCTATTGCTGCTCTGGGGGTTAGAAAGTCCTTCCATTATGCCCCATGATCCCACACCAACCACTAGCCTCAGCATTACTCACTTGGGGGTTTCCCTCTGTTGCCAACAAACATCAAGGATCACTGAAGGGAGAAGCGATAGGGGGATGTTGAAGGGATAGGGAAAGATGACAGGTTAGGGATTGACCGTGTGTCTGGGCTGTGGTCCGATACCCAGGTCACTGAGTGCCATATTGTTGCACTGCTGTGATGTTGGGGTTAAAAGGGCACTGGTTGGAATCACACCCCTGAGCCAAGCTGAGCATTCCTCATTCACTGACTCCCTCCTTCCCCCCTTTACACCCCCCTCCCTCTCTCAGAGAGATGGCTTGAGTGTGAGGTAACACAAGGCTCTGTGGGCTAGGATATCTAGGTCACCCCTGGACCAAGAGTCGTCCCCTCCCTGATGTTGTTCCATTGTTAGGGTGGTCTGGGTTTTCTTGCTGGAACCTTCCTGTGATTGTGAGGAGATGGTGTGTGTTTGTATGTGGATGAATATTTGCTGAGTGAAAGCAGCCAAAGAGTGCTCAATGTGTTTTTAAGACCCTTCTGTGTATGGGAGTAATGGTGCTAGATACAGCCTGAGAGGGAGGCCCTCCGCAGTCTGCCTTTAACACACCCACACACAAATGCTCTTCTTACATTCCTCTAAGATCACTGGTAAATTGACTCCAGACTTTTGGTTTTAAGCTGAATTCTGGAGGACTGCCTCTCAGTGATCTACTGCCAGAGAGTTTTTCAAAGGGGGAGTGGGGGAACAATAGCAGGACAGAACATAGTGGAAGGAAATGTGTATTTTTCCCCCTGTTTTCTCTGTGAGGGGTTTTGAAGGAGGAGAACTAGGGCATTGGAGTTTAGGTCAAAGTAGAGCGGAATTTCAACCCACTTCATTCAATTTCACAAACGGTCACAAATAGTCTTATGGTCAGTCAGGCTACTAGTTCCAGTTGCATTTTCCTTCTCTCTTTCCTCTATCTCCTTTCTTCATCCTCTCCATCTCCCTTTGTGTGTTCTCCAGGACTGGAGCTGTGTGACCCTCCCCATCGTCTCATGGTTGAAATGGTCAGTGGCTTCTTTGCCGTTGCGGCAGAGCTCTTGTTGCCAGGGCTGGCGGTGCTGTGTCGTGATTGGCCAGTTCTTCAAGCAGTGGCAACCTTGCCACTGCTCCTGCTGCTCTCCTATTGGTGGTGAGTCTGTCATAAGCATTATTTTGTGTAGACACAGTATAGTGTATATTGTTTATGTCATGGGACAGAAAGTATAGAGGCATGGATAGAGAAAGAGGGATGTGTGTTATAATTATTATGAATTTTTGTCTATTTTTGTGGAATTACAGAAAGTAGAGAGAGCGACATGGATGGAGAAAGAGAGAGGTGTATTTTATATTCCTGTTTTCTCTAATCATCTTCAGCTGTCCATCAGTGTTTCCAGAGTCTCCCCGCTGGCTTCTGGCCACAGGTCAGATCCACCAGGCTAAGAGGTGTCTCCAGAGCTTCTCCACCAGGAACGGAGTGTGTCTCCGTGAGGACATCTACCCTGCTGAGAACCTGCTCTCAGGTATCATCATCCCCCACCCCCCACCCTATCCTGGCCCTGTTAGCTGGTCTGTGTCAATGAATGATGTCTGCTGCCTGGGGTAGTGTAACAGGTTGCGGCGAAATCCTGCACGGAGCCTTCACTGTGCGCTGCCACTTTAAGAGCCCATCAGCAGTCAGGAAGGAGGAAATAAAGATGACTCTTCCGGCATTGTGTGAGAGCTCTCGGTTGGCGCGGCAATTTCGACCGTGTGTAACATTTGCAGAAGTGTTGTTTATTTTCAGCGTGCTTTAGTTTGTAAAGTTTTTAAGTCGATCGCCGGTGTTACCGCTCTATGTCGGGTTTGGAATCTGTTGGGACCGCTCTTGTCATTGATCGCATGGATTAGTAGCAACATTGTTGCGAAGCGTTGACAAATATACCAACAAACCAACAGGTGTATCAGACAGACTTTGGGACATTTTTTTGGCCTTTTTTGTTTTGTCTACACCCACACAATTTCATACACTCATTCACTCTTCCCCCTGGTAATTAATACAAATTATTGCAAATAATTTGTAGATCACTGGGTTCATTATTGTCAATTGCCTATGAATCGTTATAATCCTTGGGATTATTGGTTGGGTTACCCCTGTGCTGTGTTTTAGCCAGTGGAGAGAAAGGATATCTGGCAAACAGGCTACACTTAAGGCAGTGTCTTCTGCTAGTGTGTGTGTGTCTCTGGTAGCATTACTCTCTCTATCCTACTCTTAATACCTGCCTGGCGCCCAAACAAACATCTTTATCTTTACCCCTCTAACAATACCGCTACAAGGTTAACTAATGCTTTGGGTAATACATCCAAATGACCAGGTTTCCCCATATTTTATGTTATTGGTTTTCACTCATCCACAATCAGCACAGCAACACATAACAAACAACCCATCCAGTCCACTCTCAGCATTCCCTCATATCCAATATTAGTGAACTTTGTTTGAGGTACACGTGGCATAGGACGTTTCTGAGATGGTTCAGACGTGTCTATGGTTCCTGGTTACCTGTGCTAGCTAGACAACTGAGCTCTCTCACAGCTCCACCTCTCACAGGCAGCCAGTCACTTAATGAGTGAGAGAGAGCACCCAACACATGAGTTCTCCTGTGGTAGCCATGATAAGAGCTCTTTGTTTACTGGACATTTCAATACGACCGTAGTGTACTAAATCGCAAACTGGAATGACCTCAGTCCAAATCAAGACCCATTACATTTTACGTTTACATTTTGGTCATTTAGCAGAGCAATCGGGGTTAAGTGCCTTGCTCAAGGGCATATCGACAGATTTTTCACCTAGTCGGCTCAGGGATTCGAACCAGAGACCTTTCGGTTACTGCCAACGCTCTTAACCTCTAGGCCGAACTAATGGTTACATTTAGTGTGATTTAATAGTAGGCACTGGTTCTGAGGAGAGAAATTCCCTATGGAATGTGGGTTATATGTTTGCACCAAGTGAACAGTGTTTGGGTCAAGTGCCCTTTGGCATTGGTAGTGTGAATGTAGGCTCATATCTCTCCTTCCCCCTCCTTCTCTTTCTCTCCCACCCTCCTTTTTTTCTCTGTAGAGATAGATGCGGAGTACCCAGATGATACCCAGCCTGGCTACCACTCAGTCCTGGAGTTGCATTCCACCCGAGTGATCTGGAGGAACTGCCTCATCCTTAGCTTTACTATGTGAGTTAGGATCTAACATAGATGATGAATGATTTTCTGCTTTTATGACCTTCTATATGACTCCCTCCACTGAACAATACAGCCACGAGGAATGGTAATGTTACCATTTACCGCAGCTGCTTTTAATAGTACTGTTTGGACAGAGTGAGTTTCATGTTTTGGGCCAAGGACCTAACCTTCCTAACTCTACTCCTCCTCCAGGTTCATAGGCACAGGCATCCAGTACTGTTTCACCAGGAACCTCCGCAGCTACTCCCACAACTTCTACTTTAGTTACTTCCTGCGTGTGCTGACTGGAGCTCTGGGCTGTATCTTCCTCTGCCTGTCCGTCAACCGCTTTGGTCGCCGTGGTATCCTGCTGCTGTCTGCCATTATCACCGGCCTGTCCTCACTGCTGCTGCTGGCCCTCACACAGTGTAGGTTTAACCTGCTCTATATATATGTGTGCTATGACTGATGAAACTATGTTGGTATACAATTTTTATACACACATTTTCTTTTAGAGCCTCTATACAGGGTCTCATACCATCTTCTCTCCCCTGTACATGGTTCATTAGTAATTATTCTCATCATACAGTAGCCCTAGGTTTGCCATGACAACCCCATTCATAATGTCACTGTTATGATTCTGATTGGCCATTTGATTTATTCAGGTGATTTCAGGTCAATTTTTTTTAAGGACCTGTTTCCTAGTTTGCCTAGTTTTTAGTGAGTCATCAGAATAACATGTCCTTGTCCTTCTGTAGATCTGCGTGGAGTGCTGGTGTTGGTGCTGTCTGTGCTGGGGCTCCTCTTCTCCCAGGCCCTGGCCATGCTCAGTGCATTCTTCGCCAGTGAGGTCATGCCCACCGTAGTCCGGTAAGTATTATCTGTCTGTACTGTCCTGATCACACTAAACTGTCATTAGTTTGTCTGTGGGTGGGTGGGTGCTTGTTTGTCTATGTATTTTCTGTCTGAGGGAGGAATATGAAATGTGGGTTGTATGTCTGGATCAAATGCAAAATGCTGGGTCAGGTGCCCTTGACAATGTTAGTGAGCTCTATCTCTCCTGACCCTCTCTCTCCCTCTGTCTCAGTGGTGGTTGTCTGGGGCTGGTGCTAGCGGCTGGCTGTATGGGCATGGCTGCCTCCTCTATGATGGAGCTCCAGAACAACAGGGGTTACTTCCTCCACCACGTCATCTTCGCCTCCTTCGCCGTCCTCTCAGTGCTGTCCATCATGCTGCTGCCGGAGAGCAAGCGCAAGCCGCTACCCGACTCCCTGAAGGACGGAGAGAGCCAGCGACGGCCCCCTCTCTTCCTGTCCCGTGAAGACAACCTGCCCCTGCTCTATACCCGCCGCCGAGCTTCCGAGTACAGCCCTGATAACTACTCACGCCTGGTCTCCAACACCAGGAAGATGCTCATCAAAGACAATTTACCCTATAAGATCGTCGCGCCCTCCCAGCCCCCACTGCTGCCTTCCAACGGCGAGGTGCACTGCATACTGGAGGAAGAGGCACTAAGAGAAGACTTGTCCTAGCAGCCTCTAACTACCATCCTCCTCTCCCACAGAGAGACCACGCCTCAAACCCACTGGATATCTCTCCCTCGTATCATCCACTGGGCTAGCTGGCTGGTTCCCTTTCACCAGACTGAGACACAGTGATCCAGACTCGTATCGCTCTGAACGACGGCTCTTCGTGAATATTTTGAAGGGGAGAGTTGGAGATGATATGTGGATTTACTGTGTCTTTTTTTTGTGTTGTGCCAAATGTTTCAAACTATACAAAAAAACAATGTGTGTGTACTTGCACAGACTACTGAAAGACTATGCTAGTGCTAGGCCTTTGTTTTTGTATTGATGGAGAACTGCTGTTTCTAAGACTGTTAACACCCTCTCTTCTCTAGGTTGTGCAGTATGGTGCTATGGCTTTATTAACCACTAAGGCTAAAGGCTCACTTGAGAAGCGTTGCTTGTCCACTTAACTGGTGACTCATGCTTTTCATTACTGCTGTCTTGTGCTGTGACTGCAGAGAGAGAGAGAGAGCAGGGTCCTGACTGTTACTTAATCTGATTCACTGGTGACTCAACGAGGGGAACTCAAAGATAGAAGTCAGTTTGGCTCAAACTGGAATGTATTGTAGCCCCTTGTTTGATAAGGGGGGGGACACAATGAAGTATCAGTCACTGATAATATGACCTAAGTTATGACCTTAGCAATGAAATGTCATTACATCCTGTCCACTTGTTGGACATGTGTTAAGAACATGAGATGTTGTCACATGATGATTTGCACCCGGAACAAAGTTCCTAGATAAAGAGTTGCTTTAGATTATTAAAATGTGCTTAGGTCATGACCTCTACTCTGAGTCATTATAAACTTTCAAATGGGACTTTACCTCGTATTGTGTAGTAGTTGTATCACATCCATCTCTCTGCCTTAAACTGTGAACTTTCCTTTTCAAAGAAGGCAGTTGCTAGGACATGATACTTAACATTCTAGAAGTCATTTAACTGAATATACATTTTTATCAACTATTAAACCACTTTTCACTGCTCTCTTTGGTATTTGACTGTGGTTTGAGGTTTGAGTTGTTGCCCTTCTTGGCCTATCTGTGGAACTGTTTTACATTATTGTTGGATAGGATGTTTACACTCTTATTATTCCAACTCATTCTCTTTCATCCCCCTCTGTTTTGCTTGCATGGGAACAATCCCCCTGCACAGTAAGTTGATTTGGGAAGGAATCAACTTTCCCCCACAGCGGACAATATTCTGTTCTTCTGGAGATACTTATATTAAATTCAATATACAAAGTATTATGTTATTTTCAGCAATGAATAAGTTGTCCAACTCTCAGAAGTTTAATTTGATTTATTTGGAAGCTGAGGCCATATAATGTTGATTTACTGTTTGCCCCTCTACACATTTCTCAAAAAAATTTAAAATATCTGAAAAAGTAGCAAAAATTATGTCCTCAAGCATCAATTAAAGAAATGCACAATTTCCTTTCAGATTATGAAAAACACACTGTCCCTCAGACCCGGCCAGGACATTTTCAACAATGCTATCCAACTTTTGACATCAACAGGGTCTTAACAAGGTCACTTTTTTAAGCTGGTCCACTTTTTCTATTTTTAACTTTATTCGCTTGTTCACCTCACTTTTCAAAAATGAAATCTGTTAAACAGTTAATCAAGTTTGTATGGCCTAAACTGAAAATGTGTTGAGTTCTGCACTGTGCGTCATGTCTGATACAATGCTTACCACAAGATGGTGTTGTTCTCTTAAATGTATCGAATGTACAAAATCCACCATTTGTCTTTCTCAACTGGGTGTTATGTTTGATTATCAACAGTCAGATTTTTGTACTTTGAAGAATTGGAAATGTTATGAGTGTGAATAAAATAATGGCCAGGTGCTTGGAGTTAGTCCAAACACACCATTGCCAAACAGCCTAGTTCATGAAGTCCGTTTGTACAGCATTCTCAAAATGATTGAACCAGATGGGATAATAGACACAGTTTTGTTGAATGAAACACACCGTTCTGGCCTGGCCTTGAATTTGAATTGTATATGTGAAAATGAAGTTAATTGTGCTCATTGGACAGTGTTCCATTAATGTTCTATTGACTCTAAGGCTGTATAAGAACAGGGGAAGGAAGTAAAGCAGATGTTGTCTCAACCATAAACTCCCCTCCGAAAGCTTTTCAGTCTGTTTAGTATTTCCTTTGTCACATGCATCACACTAAAACAAAAAAAGCAGCATGGTAAAGTTATTAGATGCATATTATTATATACAAAAAAAACTAATGATTACACTATTTTCCTGATTATTTAGTTACTGAGGGCCACATTTAACCATTCAATTTAAATTTAAATGTAAAGTAGCCTGGTCATGGGTTTGCTTGGTATAAGGTCAACACCGTTTCGGAAGCACTTACTGGTTTAGTAATGTTAACATTTCTATGTACAAATCCTTCCTTCAATCGCAGTTCATGGATTCCATCCCCAATATAACTTGTGAAAGAGGAAGTGACCACAGAACTCAAGTAGTAAGGTGTTACAATGCCTTGGGCAGCCGTACTGCCATAGACAAGGGGTGATAATACCATCACACCCAGCATGGTCTATGTAGAGGGGGCCTATGGAGACCAGGGCCCAGATTCACAAAACACTTACGTAAAAACGTTTACAAAATAAGTTCGTAAGAATTAATGATTTTCTTACAAACTTCTCAAATTTCTTCTTGCAAATCTTAAGATGTTTGTTGCTAGGCAATAGTTTTAGCTAGCTAGCCATGGCAATCATTTTAGCATATTTCTTACTGAGATTATGGTTCTAAAACATGTTCTTGGGTTTAAAATAATCAATGCTGACACTTTCAGATGAAGTTTGTGAGTGAATTTAACATGTTCAATTGCTTTCATGAGCTTTTTCTCTCACTGCCCTGAGTTTAAGACAAGGGTTTAGCTATCTTGTCTGGTCTGTCTATCTATCTGGTCCTCTGTAGCTCAGCTGGTAGAGCACGGCGCTTGTAACGCCAAGGTAGTGGGTTCGATCCCCGGGACCACCCATACACGAAAAATGTATGCACGCATGACTGTAAGTCGCTTTGGATAAAAGCGTCTGCTAAATGGCATATTATTATTATCTTGGAATAAAGAACATTTCCAAGAACTTTCAAGAATCAAATTTTTTTACTTTTTGCTTAAGGAGAAACATAAGAAATAGCTCAAGCAAATTTCCAATAACCTTTTCGAGGAATAGCAACTCTGCTTAACTTTCTTCTTAAGTATATAGTTAAGTAAAAAATGGCAGTTAAGAAGAAATGTCTTCTTCAGAAGGTTTTGTGAATCTAGGCCCAGGACAGCAGGCTGCTCAGAGTCCGTGTTATTGCCAGGGCCAGAGGGCTGAGGGACAGAATCGTCCCAGCACTGTCTGTGTTGGGGACAGGGTAGCCATAGCTGGTCCTGCAGTCGTTCTCCACTTCTTCATAAGGGATAGGCAGATCATCTGGAGCCGTACCATTCAGGCTGTCTCGTACCTGGAAGATAGGAGTTCAGAGTCAGGGAGGGTAACAAGGCACTGGACCAAATAGTGCATTAAATATGCCTGTAATCTCTGTGTGTATGACACTGTATTTTGCATTGCATCAGCCCTTTGCCCTTTTTAAATAGATCTATGGAGGCTTGTGTGTTGATGTCAAGCTTGTGGAAACAGTGGTGTTGTGAATGGTGCTAAGCTGTAGAGGTCAGTGTGTAACTGTTACTGTAGGACTCACATGCTCCACCTCTCTGAACACTCTGAGCAGGTTGTCCCCCAGAGCAGCTTTCACCTCAACATCTGTCCATCCTCTCCTCAGCAGCTCTGCCACCAGGGCAGGGTACTTGGACACATCCTCCAGACCCTCCGGTACCCTGACAGACAGCACAGGTAGAGGTGTGTGTGTGTGTCAAACTGAAGCCAATATTATGCACTCCTCCCCCAGCAGAATGGGTTTCTTTCCACATAAAACATTTCTTAAATGTTTTACTACTACTACTCAGACATTACTTTTTATAATGTTTTACTACTACTCAGACATGACTTTTGATCAAATGTTTTACTACTACTACTCAGACATTACTTTTTATAATGTTTTACTACTACTCAGACATTACTTTTGATTAAATGTTTTACTACTACTACTCAGACATGACTTTTGACTTTATTTAAAAAAATTACTACTACTACTCAGACATTAGACTTTTTTTACTGGTATATTACAATGAGCAACTTTTAAGATAATACACTTTGCTCAATCAAGTTCATTGGTGTTTTATTGTAACTAGGTGAATAACTCCTAGGTCAATTCACTCTACTCACCTGCCCACTCCATCATAATCCCCACCAAAACCAATGATACTGTGTCCAGCCACAGTCTTTATATGGTCAAAGTGATCTAGATTGAACATGAAAAGAAAGGTGAATATACAGTGCATTCGGAAAGTATTCAGACCCCTTCCCTTTTTCCACATTTTGTTACGTTACAGCCTTATTCTAAAATGGATGGGGAAAAATGTTTCTCATCAATATCCCATTAAAAAAAATACAAAACAGAAATACAGTTGAAGTCGGAAGTTTACATACACCTTAGCCAAATACATTTAAAATCAGTTTTTCACAATTCCTGACATTTAATCAGAGTAAAAATTCCCGGTCAGTTAGGATCACCAATTTATTTTAAGAATGTGAAATGTCAGAATAATAGTAGAGAAAATGATTTATTTCAGCTTTTATTTCTTTCATCACATTCCCAATGGGTCAGAAGTTTACATACACTCAATTAGTATTTGGTAGCATTGCCTTTAAATGGTTTAACTTGGGTCAAACGTTTCGGGTAGCCTTCCACAAGCTTCCCACAATAAGTTGGGTGAATTTTGGCCCATTCCTCCTGACAGAGCTGGTGTAACTGAGTCAGGTTTGTAGGCCTCCTTGCTCGCACATACTTTTTCAGTTCTGCCTACACATTTTCTATAGGATTGAGGTCAGGGCTTTGTGATGGCCAATCCAATACCTTGACTTGTCCTTAAGCCATTTTGCCACAACTTTAAAAGTGTGCTTGTGGTCATTGTCCATTTGGAAGACCCATTTGCGACCAAGTTTTAACTTCCTGACTGATGTCTTGAGATGTTGCTTCAATATATCCACATAATTTTCCTTCCTCATGATGCCATCTATTTTGTGAAGTGCACCAGTCCCTCCTGCAGCAAAGCACCCACACAGCAAGATGCTGCCACCTCCGCGCTTCACGGTTGGGATGGTGTTCTTTGGCTTGCAAGCTCCCCTTTTTTCCTCCAAACATAACGATGGTCATTATGGCCAAACAGTTCTGTTTTTGTTTCATCAAAAAGTAAGATCTTTGTCCCCATGTGCAGTTGCAAACCGTAGTCTGTTTTTTTATGGCGGTTTTGGAGTAGTGGCTTCATCCTTGCTAAGCGGCCTTTCAGGTTATGTCGAGATAGGACTCGTTTTAATGTGGATATAGATACTTTTGTACCTGTTTCCTCCAGCATCTTCACAAGGTCATTTGCTGTTGTTCTGGGATTGATTTGCACTTTTCGCACCAAAGTACGTTCATCTCTAGGAAACAGAACGCGTCTCCTTCCTGAGCGGTATGACGGCTGCGTGGTCCCATGGTGTTTATAGTTGCGTACTACTGTTTGTACAGATGAACGTGGTACCTTCAGGCGTTTGGAAATTGCTCCCAAGGATGAACCAGACTTGTGGAGGTCTATCATTTTCTTTCTGAGGTCTTGGCTGATTTCTTTTACTTTTCCCATGATATCAAGCAAAGAGGCACTGAGTTTGAAGGTAGGCCTTGAAATACATCCACAGGTACACCTCCAATTGATGTCAATTAGCCTATCAGAAGCTCCTAAAGCCATGACATCATTTTCTGGAATTTTCCAAACTGTTTAAAGGCACCGTCAACTTAGTGTATGTAAACGTCTGACCCACTGGAATTGTGATACAGTGAATTATAAGTGAAATAATCTGTCTGTAAACAATTGTTGGAAAAATTACTTGTGTCATGCACAAAGTAGATGTCCTAACTGACTTGCCAAAACTATAGTTTGTTAACAAGAAATGTGTGGAATGGTTGAAAAACTAGTTTTAATGTCTCCAACCTAAGTGTATGTAAACTTCTGACTTCAACTGTACATTATTTACATAAGTATTCAGACTCTTTGCTATCAGACTCGAAATTGAGCTCATGTGCATCCTGTTTCCATTGATCATCCTTGAGATGTTTCTACAACTTGATTGGAGTCCACCTGTGGTAAATTCAATTGATTGGACATGATTTGGAAAGGCTATATAAGGTCCCACAGTTGACAGTGCATGTCAGAGCAAAAACCAAGCCATGAGGTCGAAGGAATTGTCCGTAGAGCTCCGAGACAGGATTGTGTCGAGGCACAGATCTGGGGAAGGGTACCAAAATTTTCTGCAGCTTTGAAGGTCCCCAAGAACACAGTGGCCTCCAGCATTCTTAAATGCAAGAAGTTTGGAACCACCAAGACTCTTTCTAGAGCTGGCCACCCGGCCAAACTGAGCAATTGGGGGAAAAGGGCCTTGGTCAGGGAGGTGACCAAGAACCCAATGGTCACTGACAGAGCTCCAGAGTTCCTCTGTGGAGATGGGAGAACCTTCCAGAAGGACAACCATCTCTGCAGCACTCCACCAATCAGGCCTTTATGGTAGAGTAGCCATACGGAAGCCACTCCTCAGTAAAAGGCCTGAAAGCCTGCTTGGAATTTGCCAAAAAGCAACTAAAGGACTCAGACCATGAGAAACAAGATTCTTTGGTCTGATGAAACCAAGATTGAACTCTTTGGCCTGAATGCCAAGTGTCACGTCTGGAGGAAACCATCCTTACGGTGAAGCATGGTGGTGGCAGCATCATGCTGTGGGGATGTTTTTCAGCGGCAGGGACTGGGAGACTAGTCAGGATCGAGGCAAAGATGAACAGAGCAAAGTAAAGAGAGATCCTTGATGAAAACCTGCTCCAGAGCGCTCAGGACCTCAAACTGGGGCGGAGGTTTTCTTTCCAACAGGACAACGACCCTAAGCACACAGCCAAGACAATGCAGGAGTGGCTTCTGGACAAGTCTCTGAATGTCCTTGAGTGGCCCAGCCAGAGCCCGGACTTGAACCCGATCGAACATCTCTGGAGAGACCTGAAAATAGCTGTGCAGCGACGCTCCCCATCCAACCTGACAGAGCTTGAGAGGATCTGCAGAGAAGAATGGGAGAAACTCCCAAAATACAGGTGTGCCAAGCTTGTAGCGTCATACCCAAGAAGACTCGAGGCTGTAATCGCTGCCAAAGGTGCTTCAACAAAGTACTAAGTAAAGGGTCTGAATACTTATGTAAATGTGATATTTCAGTTTATTTTTTATAAATTTGCAAACATTTCTAAAAACATGTTTTCACTTGGTCATTATGGGGTATTGTGTGTAGATGGGTGAGAAAATAATCTATTTAATTAATTTTGAATTCAGACTAACACAACAAAATGTGGAATAAGTCAAGGGGTATGAATACTTTCTGAAGGCACTGTGTAATAACAATTTGAGAGACAAGGTTGGGTGAGTGAGTGGTGGAGAGTAAAAAGTTGTGATAAAAACAATGACCGTAAGTCAGCCATTTTATTTAACTGCTACTCACCTGCCACCTGTGATAGGTTGGCTGTATTGCTGCATGTGACATAGTCGTTGTAAAAGTTCACCATGACAATGCCTTTTTTGTCTCGCTGGTGAGAAAAAGGACGCAGACACATGTAACTGTGTGAGGAATCAGAACTATGAACTCAAGTCACTAACCATTACAATGAATAACTGTAGCTACCATATTGGTATAGTCAGTTGGGCTTTTATGTTCTGTTGTTAACATTTTATGGTGCTATACAGAAACAGTTTTTATGGGCCCTTACAGGTGAATAACTAAAATGTTTCCCGTACTCTTGTTTTGTAAGCTACTGTCAGCTTGAGGGATTTCACAATAAATGTTCAACTCCTTCCTTCTGACGTGAGCTGGGTTTAATAGTGTAATAAAACTTCTTAGTTTGTGCCTGTTTTCCAAAGTATTGGAAAGATCTGATGGCTTTTCTAACTTGCTTTTGATATCATTGTAGTTTTAATACTACTGTAGACATTACCACATCTTTTTTTCTTACTTTTCTTTGTCTTTGCCTAAAACAACCTGTCTCCATCTTTTTGCTTACTTTTCTTTGTCTTTGCCTAAAACAACCTGTCTCAACCTTCCTCTTTCTCATCTCCTCAGCCTCTATTCCCACAGACACCTCATTTTCACTCTTAAACCCCTTTTCAGTTCCCTGTCTGTTTTCTCTCCATCTTCTTCCACTTATCCCCCCTGTCACATACCCCTTCATCCTATCACATGTCCACTCACCACCACTCTCAGGTCCAATTGCTTTATACACCTCACCTTCCTCAGCATCCAATCACCTCACTCTGCCTGCTCCCCTAGTCCTTCTTCTCTCACTACCCGACTCCCAATTCTCTATCCCCTCGTCTCTCACCCTTCTCCCCTGACTCACCACCCTCCTCAGGGGAGGGATGAGGTCTAAGGAGAAGGAATGGCTAAATTCCTCATATGTATTCCGTAATCCACTATCCTCTTGCCCCTCTCCCCCTTCACTCACCACTTTCCTCAGGACATCGTCAGGCACGTTCCTCTTGTGTGGGCACACAGCGTAGGCAGAGGAGTGGCTGAAGATGACTGGGGCTTTGGACAGGTCCAGAACCTGGTTCATCACTTTCTCTGACACGTGGGCCAAGTCAATCAACATCCCAATGCGGTTCATCTCAAATATCAGTTGCTGTCGAGTGAAAAACCATTATGAATGTTTCTGCCAGGACTGGGGGAAATTACCCTCTTACTGTGTCATCCTACTGGTGTTATAGAGACAATTACAGTTGAAGTCGGAAGTTTACATACACTTAGGTTAGAATCATTAAAACTCGTTTTTCAACCACTCCACAAATTTCTTGTTAACAAACTATAGTTTTGGCAAGTCGGTTAGGACATCTACTTTGTGCATGACACAAGTAATTTTTCCAACAATTGTTTACAGACAGATTATTTCACTTAGAATTCACTGTATCACAATTCCAGTAGGTCAGAAGTTCACTGTGCCTTTAAACAGTTTGGAAAATTCCAGAAAATGATTTCATGGCTTTAGAAGCTTCTGATAGGCAAATTGACATAATTTTAGTCAATTGGAGGTGTACCTGTGGATGTATTTCAAGGCCTACCTTCAAACTCATTGCCTCTTTGCTTGACATCATGGGAAAATCAAAAGAAATCAGCCAAGACCTCAGAAAAAAATGTGTAGACCTCCACAAGTCTGGTTCATTCTTGGGAGCAATTTCCAAACGCCTGCAGGTACCACGTTAATCTGTACAAACAATAGTACGCAAATATAAACACCATGGGACCACGCAGCCGTCATACCACTCAGGAAGTAGACGCATTCTGTCTCTTAGAGATTAACGTACTTTGGTGCGAAAAGTGCAAATCAATCCCAGAACAACAGCAAAGGACCTTGTAAAGATGCTGGAGGAAACAGGTATAAAAGTATCTATATCCACAGTAAAATTAGTCCTATATCGACATAACCTGAAAGACCGCTCAGCAAGGAAGAAGCCACTGCTCCAAAACCGCCATAAAAAAGCCAGACTACGGTTTGCAAATGCACATGGGGACAAAGATCGTACTTTTTGGAGAAATGTCCTTGGTCTGATGAAACAAAAATATAACTGTTTGGCCATAATGACCATCGTTATGTTTGGAGGAAAAAGGTGGAGCTTGCAAGCCGAAGAACACCATCCCAACCGTGAAGCACAGGGGCCCAGCATCATGCTTTTCTGCAGGAGGGACTGGTGCACTTCACAAAATAGATGGCTTCATGAGGAAGGAAAATTATGTGGATATATTGAAGCAACATCTCAAGACATCAGTCATGAAGTTAAAGCTTGGTCGCAAATGGGTCTTCCAAATGGACAATGACCCTAAGCATACTTCCAAAGTTGTGGCAAAATGGCTTAAGGACAACAAAGTCAAGGTATTGGAGTGGCCATCACAAAGCCCTGACCTCAATCCTATAGAAAATGTGTGGGCAGAACTGAAAAAGCGTGTGCGAGCAAGGAGGCCTACAAACCTGACTCAGTTACACCAGCTCTGTCAGGAGGAATGGGCCAAAATTCACCCAACTTATTGTGGGAAGCTTGTGGAAGGCTACACGAAACGTTTGACCCAAGTTAAACAATTTAAAGGCAATGCTACCAAATACAAATTGAGTGTATGTAAACTTCTGACCCACTGGGAATGTGATGAAAGAAATAAAAGCTGAAATAAATCATTCTCTCTACTATTATTCTGACATTTCACATTCTTAAAGTAAAGTGGTGATCCTTACTGACCTAAGACATGGAATTCTTAATAGGATTAAATGTCAGAAATTGTGAAAAACTGAGTTTAAATGTATTTGGCTAAGGTGTATGTAAACTTCCGACTTCAACTGTATATGCGATTCATTCAGCCTATCAAACCTAATGATATGATTTGTAGCTAGGATAGTCTGTCAAGAGAATGAACATGTTTTCATCAAGAGTGTTTTATACAGGTGATGTCATACTGCTATAACATAAATGTCAAGCTGTAGATGAAAATGAGTCTTTGAGGGTAACCCAATAGTTTCTGAGGAATTGCTCATTTTATTAAAATATTTACTTGAAATATTACCTATGGTTTATGACAGGCATTTACGTCTGGTTTCCAAGTAAACTCAAAAGCAGAAGTATTACAAGCTGCACTAAATAGTATCTTAGATTTGACCTTTGAAATGAGTGGGTATTTCCAATGTGTGTGTGTGGCTCAGTGTGATGGACCAACCTTGCCAAACTCAGACAGTCCATTGTGCTGTGATGGCTCGGCTCCCGAATCCACGAGCCAATTATCTGCCCTGGAGGGAAAACACACACAACCGTAGTAAAACACCAGGTCAGCTTCTGAAAGTGATCTTTCCTTTCCACGCTCCTATATCCTGCTAATATGATATGAGTCAGTGAGGGGCTGATGGGGGATTCACTAGGCTCTGTGGTCTGTCCAGGGCCATGGTTTGATTAGCTAGCCCATCTGTTTAGACAACTCTCCCAGAATATGATACCTCTGAAACAGGTGACGACAGGAATCCCCTATTTTCCCAACCATAGAAGTCAGTGAATACAGTATTTTGTTTGTCTATTAATAAGCCGTTTCAGCTGTTACCTGTTGTCTCATTCATTTGTATTCGTGTCATTTCTAGCTCTTTGAGAGAGCATCATATGGGGTGTAAAGTGTTGATATACTTAGGAATCTCAAATATAAAGTACCACAAAAAAAAAAAACACCTTGTCACTTACAAAGTATAATCTGTGGCAACTTGTCCCCAGACCAGGGTGGCCCTGTCGTCAGCAGGCTAGCAGAGCCTATCCTACTCACCAGGGTGTGTTGCAGCTGTGTGTGAGGGTGAGGTAGCGGACCCCCAGGTGGTACATGGTGCGCAGGGTGCCCAGGCTGCTGTCCAAAGAGTGTCCTCCTTCCACTCCGATCAGACTGGCTGTCCTGTTCTGACTAAAGGCATCCATGATATCTGTGGTAAAAAAAATACTTGATAATACAGGTGGGAAGTGAATACAACTCTGTTATCTATGGTATTTCACAGTTGAGTGTTCTAAAGGGGTTTCATTCTCACAACCAAATGTTGGGCTCTATTCAATCCGCATCGCAGAAGTTCAACTTTACAGTGTGTGTCACGATCGTCAGGGAGAGACCAAGGCGCAGCGTGTTGCACGAACATGGTGATCTTTATTATCTTTAGTGATAACAAAACAAAACAATAAACGACTCGTGAAGTCCACGGTGACAAAATACCGAACACGGAACAAAAACCCACAAACCCAAAGTGAAACACAGACAGTTAAATATGGCTCCCAATCAGAGACAACCAGCAAACAGCTGACACTCGTTGCCTCTGATTGGGAGTCACTCAGACCAACCTAGAAATAAACACAACAGAACTACCAACATAGAAATAAACACATAGAATGAACACACCCTGGCTCAACATAATGAGTCCCAGAGCCAGGGTGTGACAGTGTGATTGAAATTTACAGGCAATGTTCCCCAAACCATCACACCACCACCACCATGCTTGACCTTTGGTATGATGTTCTTGGTGTGGAATGCAGAGTTTGGTTTTTGCCAGGCATTACTGGAACCATGTCGTCCAAAAAGTTATACTTTTGAATCATCTGTCCATAGAACGTTCTTCCAAGAGTCTTGATGATCATCCAGGTGCTTTTTGGCAAACTTGAGTCAACTTTTTGGACGAGATTGGTCCGATTATGCCTGGCGAAAACCAAACACTGCATTCCACAGTAAGAACATCATACCAAAGGTCAAGCATGGTGGTGGTGGTGTGATGGTTTGGGGATGCTTTGCTGCCTCAGGACCTGGACGACTTGCCTTAATAGAAGGAACCATTAATTCTGCTCTGTATCAGTGAATTCTACAGGAGAATGTCAGACCATCCGTCTGTGAGCTGAAGCTGAAGCGCAGTTGGGTCATGCAGCAAGACAATGATCCAAAACACACAATCAAGTCTACATGAAAATTGCTAAAAAGCAACAAATTGGAAGTTTTGGAATGGCCTAGTCAAAGTCCAGACCTAATCCCAATTGAGATGTTGTGGCAGGACTTGAAACGAGCAGTTCATGCTTGAAAACCCACACGTCACAGAGTTAAAGCAGTTCTGCATGGAAGAGTGGGCCACAATTCCTCCACAGCGACGTGAGAGACTGATTAACAACTACAGGAAGCATTTGGTTGGAGTCATTGCAGCTAAAGGTGGCACAACCAGTTATTGAGTGTAAGGGGGCAATTACTTTTTCACACAGGGGAATTGGGTGTTGCATAACTTTGTTTATGAAATAAATGAAATAAATATGTAATTGTTGTGTTATTTGTTCACTTATGTTCCCTTTATCTAATATTAGGTTTTGGTTGAAGATCTGATAACATTCAGTATCACAAATATGCAAAAGTAGAGAAAATTAGAAAGGGGGCAAATACTTTTTCATAGCACTGTATATAGCGGAATCTACAACACTTCCGCTTTACATATTGAGTAGAGCCCTTACTGTATTACTTTTTATTAAAACATTTTTTGTAGATGACTGTCTCACCTTTGCTGCTGGTAGCAAACATGAAGGCTTCTGGGTATTTCATGCACATTCTGTGGATGACGTCAATCTGCTCCAGAGTTTGTCTGGCGGCATCTTTGTACTGAGTCTCACATGGTACATATGCTGCCCAGAACTGCAAGGGGACAATAAACATTTGATCAGTTTATTATTATGGTGTAATACACCACTCCCCCCCGGTTTTCTGAGCATTTTTTTTTTTTTTTTTTTTTTCATTGATGAACATGAATAACTGTAAAAACACCAGGAAATCAGCTCCAAGTGATTTTAATTTGGGAAATCTGTTCCCAAGTATTTCCACGTATAATAGAGAGATGCTTAATCATATACAAATGTAAGCAAGGTTTGAAATTATTATGTTTTAGTCAAATATTATATCTGTTTGGGCTTCTTGAGGTCAATTTGCAGTCTACAAATTATTTGTAATTATGTTCTGACCCCCGACCATCCGCTCAAGAAAAGAAATTGGCGTGCGGCTGAATCTAGTTGATGATCCCTTATGTAATACATGTATTATTATCAGGCACCCTCACATACACCTTTGGTGAGTCCTTGTCGGTTTGTGTGTGTGTGCGTGCGTGCATGCGTGTGTGTACCTGTGCTGCCAGTCGTCCCTCCCTGATCTTGGGGATGTTGGTGTGTGTGTTGTTGAGGGTGTACAGATCCACTTTATTCAGCTGGTTGTTAAACTTCATCCTCATCTGCCAGGGCAGGTCATTATGGCTGTAGTCAGACAGAGAGATACAACGCATGATACTATTCATACAGGGCAGTCAGTGCTGCTAACACACGGCCATTCTTTAACTGTACATTAGGACAGAACCATCTTGAAACATTAAAAAACAGCCTCCAAAATCTTATAGAAGCATGTACAGTACACAGCTCACATTGACATTGGTTTTGTGCCATTAGCATTACAGTATGCATAAAATGTGTAGATGTAATGTATTATAAAATATTCATTTTGGTTTAAACATTAAAATCACCCATCCTAGGGTCTTATGAGAGAGAAATGTGTTGGTCACTTACCCATCAATCAGTGGTGTCTCTGACATTAGTCTCAGTGCGTTGTTCATGTGTTCATCCTGTGCCAAGGGGAGTTTGAGAGCACAGGACAGTACCAGCAGAGTCCCCCATACAATATTTCCAGACAACATCTCTTACCCTCTCACTACACTGTAACTAACACACAATCTGATCCAGCCTGACCTGGACTTGTCCTCTCCAACAGCCTCTGGTTCCCTACAGCCACTATGGTTTTCTCACTAACTCTGTTTGTTACTAACTCAAAAGGTGTCTTTTGACTTGTTTCAATACATTTCTCAGCCTACACTAAGTTAGTTTGTCTTTGGTCTGTCTTGTGCCTCTTCAGATTTCACAGTGTTCCCTCCGCACTTTTCATCTGTCCCCAAAGTGTCTCTTTGTGGGTCAGGCTCAAATACAGAGAGAGTTTATTATGCCTCCTCAGTTCCTCTGTCATTATCACTTTGGTTGTAAAGTGAACGCATGAAGTTAAGCATATTGGTTAATGTGTAACGTTCAGTACACATCCCTCAAATTTGAAATCCATATGCAAGACAACCCCAGTAATGATTTAGATGTGGATTAACGTTGGACACTGCCCGATACCCGATGATGGCATGACCACTCAAATAAGAAATTATATAAAAAGGTGTTATAAATATCAACAATATGTGCTGAGGGTCAGAGTCTATCAGGGGTGAGGGCAAGTTTAATCAGATCTATCTAAAGGGTTAACCTTTTGCTGTACTTGGAGTAGAGTCACTGTAATACATCTAAAAAGATACATAAATCTATATTTGAGTCACAATACCTGCATATGACATGGCAACAGACAGCCTAGTGGTCAAGAGTGTTTGGCCAGTAACTGAAAGGTTACTGGTTTGAATCCCTGAGCTGACTAGGTGAAAAATCTGTAGATGTGTGCTTTAGCAAGGCTCTGAACCCTAATTTCTCCTGTATAAGAGCATCTGCTAAATGTACATGTTGTTTTATATATATAAATGTTTTTTGTGCTCATGAGTAGAGCACACAATTGACTCTTCAATTCAAACATAAGGTTAACCTCTGCACCCTCATTTAAAACCATCATTATAGAGGAACATTCTTCTCATTCTTGTTTTCATCCCTCTTAAGCCACACTTTAACGAGCCTATGCTGCTGAGCTATGCTGTCTCTGCACAGCTTCTGCTTCATGGTAGCTCTCTAACCTTTGATGAGAAAGTGAATTAAAATGTATGAAACGTAGTTGTAATTCATACAGCTCCTAGATAATTAGCTAGGTGCAATGTACACAATTCAAATCTTATGTGTTCTTCTTTGAATTGTAATTTTCAATAAATCAAATGATTTGGCTTTCAGCATTAATCATTTTCTCAAATGACAGGCAGTGAATCTGGCCTCTGTATATCACTATAGCAGTGGGTTATCTGAATGCTAGTACATAACCCTTGTAGTCAGTCTACAGTCATGGTCAAAAGTATTGGTCTTCACAAAGTTCGCAGCTTCAGTGTTATGAGATATTTTTGTCAGATGTTACTATGGTATACTGAAGTGTAATTACAAGCATTCCATAAGTGTAAAAGGCTTTTATTGACAATTACATTAAGTTTATGCAGAGAGTCAATATTTGCAGTGTTGACCCTTCTTTTTCAAGACCTCTGCAATCCGCCCTGGCATGCTGTCAATTAACTTCTGGGCCACATCCTGACTGATGGCAGCCCATTCTTGCATAATCAATGCTTGGAGTTTGTCCGAATTTGTGTATTTTTTTTGTCCACCCGCCTCTTGAGGTTCGACCACAAGTTCTCAATGGGATTAAGGTCTGGGGAGTTTCCTGGCCATGGACCCAACATTTCTATGTTTTGTTCCTCGAGCCACTTAGTTATCACTTTTGCCTTATGGCAAGGTGCTCCATCATGCTGGAAAAGGCATTGGTCGTCACCAAACTGTTCTTGGATGGTTGGGAGAAGTTGCTCTCAGTGGATGTGTTGGTACCATTCTTTATTCATGGCTGTGTTCTTAGGCAAAATTGTGAGTGAGCCCACTCCCTTGGCTGAGAAGCAACCCCACATATGAATGGTCTCAGGATGCTTTATTGTTGGCATGACACAGGACTGATGGTAGCGCTCACCTTGTCTTCTCCGGACAAGCTTTTTTCCGGATGCCCCAAACAATCGGAAAGGGGATTCATCAGAGAGAATGACTTTACCCTAGTCCTCAGCAGTCCAATCCCTGTACCTTTTGCATAATATCAGTCTGTCCCTGATGTTTTTCCTGGAGAGAAGTGGCTTCTTTGCTGCCCTTCTTGACACCAGGCCATCCTCCAAAAGTCTTCGCCTCGCTGTGCGTGCAGATGCACTCACACCTGCCTGCTGCCATTCCTGAGCAAGCTCTGCACGGGTGGTGCCCCGATCCCGCAGCTGAATCAACTTTAGGAGACGGTCCTGGCGCTTGCTGGACTTTCTTGGGCGCCCTGACGCCTTCTTCACAACAATTGAACCTCTCTCCTTGAAGTTCTTGATGATCCGATAAATGGTTGATTTAGGTGCAATCTTACTAGCAGCAATATCCTTGCCTGTGAAGCCCTTTTTGTGCAAAGCAATGATGACGGCATGTGTTTCCTTGCAGGTAACCATGGTTAACAGAGGAAGAACAACCCTCCTTTTAAAGCTTACAGTCTGTTATTCTAACTCAATCAGCATGACAGAGTGATCTCCAGCTTTGTCCTCGTCAACGAGAGAATCACTGACATGATGGCAGCTGGTCCTTTTGTGGCAGGGCTGAAATGCAGTGGAAATGTTTTTTGGGGGGATTAAGTTCATTTTCATGGGAAAGAGGGACTTTGCAATTAATTGTATTCATCTGATCACTCTTCATGACATTCTGGAGTATATGCAAATTGCCATCATCAAAACTGAGGCAGCAGACTTTGTGAAAATTAGTATTTGTGTCATTCTCAAAACCTTTGACCACGACTGTATAGTCTCTTTCTTATCTTATATGGTAAGGCTTATTTTTCCATTAGGCGGTAAATATCATGTTCTTCCTGTCAAATGGCTTCTTGTTGAATTATTATATTATTTTTTAATGTGTGTTGACATATACAAACTTGATGATACAGTGCACACTTCACATGATCCATGTATTCTGTATATCATAGCTGGATGCTGTAATTTGGGAACAGCCTGGTTGGAGATCAAACCATGGACCCCGAATCTGATACTACGCAGTATGACTCACAATTAATACATATGTGGTATACACTGAGTATACAAAACATTAAGAACATCTGCTCTTTCCATGAAAGAGTAGATTTTTCATGCTCTACAACATTCGGAGAGTACGACCCTGCCTTACACAGGAAGCGGCACAGGTCCTAATCCAGGCACTTGTCATCTCCCGTCTGGATTACTGCAACTCGCTGTTGGCTGGGCTCCCTGCCTGTGCCATTAAACCCCTACAACTCATCCAGAATGCCGCAGCCCGTCTGGTGTTCAACCTTCCCAAGTTCTCTCATGTCACCCCCCTCCTCCGCACACTCCACTGGCTTCCAGTTGAAGCTCGCATCCGTTACAAGACCATGGTGCTTGCCTATGGAGCAGTGAGGGGAACGGCACCTCCGTACCTTCAGGCTCTGATCAGTCCCTACACCCAAACGAGGGCATTGCGTTCATCCACCTCTGGCCTGCTGGCTCCCCTTCCTCTGCGGAAGCATAGTTCCCGCTCAGCCCAGTCAAAACTGTTCGCTGCTCTGGCACCCCAATGGTGGAACAAGCTCCCTCACGACGCCAGGACAGCGGAGTCACTCACCACCTTCCGGAGACATTTGAAACCCCACCTCTTTAAGGAACACCTGGGATAGGATAAAGTAATCCTTCTACCCCCCCCCCCCCAAAAAAAAAAAATAAAACAAAAAAAAAGTATAATTGTAAAGTGGTTATCCCACTGGCTATAGGGTGAATGCACCAATTTGTAGTCGCTCTGGATAAGAGCGTCTGCTAAATGACGTAAATGTGCCCTTGAGCAAGGCACTTAACCCTAATTGCTCCTGTAAGTCGCTCTGGATAAGAGCGTCTGCTAAATGACTAAAATGTAAAAAATGTAAACATAGACTGACCAGGTGAAAGCTACTCAATATTAGGAATGTATTCCTAATGTTTGGTAGACTCAGTGTATAATACAATTGAGGTTTAAAAAATAATATATATATATGAGTAACAATGAATTTCACCTGAAATGATATTGCTCAGTCTTATACAATGGCATTATTTCCAGTGAATTGTTATTGCCTTTTCCCACGGTCTTATCTGGCCTCAGCAGGGAATTACCCTTTTGATTTTTAGGATATGAAAATAGGAACAGGGTGTTCAATTCATGACTAACTCATAACAAAAACGGCTACGTTTTCAATTCTTCATACCATTATGTGGACTGTCATAAGGCCTTTAGTTATGAATATGGATCGTTTGGAATGGATCTTATATGATGCTCCATCGCTCTGTTTGCGTTAAGTGTGTAGCGGCCCTAAAGCTTACTTCCCAGTCGAAACAGTTCGCGCATATATTATGACTAAATATTGTGATGTTTTTGTTCGTTTTGGTGTTCGGCAGGGTTTTTTCAGACTGTTCACGCACACCACATTTTTTCTTGATGTAAATCGAAGTTAGGTAGCCGAACTCTACGCCCCTTTGTCAGTTCTTCTTCTTCTTCAGTGGGGTTTATCGGCGGTTGGCAGCCAACGTTATGGTGCATTACCGCCACCTACCGTACTGGAGTGTGGGCCAGAGACAGGGATAGACTAAATCCCACCTGCCAACCCAGTTTCTCTTAAAAAAGACAACAAAATATGTGATACTATATCTAATGACGTTCTACTCAATATACTCTTTAAACTAATTTCATGTATCCCCTTCTCCCTCATACTTAATATCATCCTCTCTCTTTCCCTCTGATACTGCCCACACTGTAGCAATACATTTACATTTTAGTCATTTAGCAGACGCGAGCGACTTACAGTTAGTGAGTGCATACATTATTCATACTGGCCCCCCGTGGGAAACGAACCCACAACCCTGGCGTTGCAAGCGCCATGCTCTACCAACTGAGCTACAGGGGACAATACATGCTACACAATCTCTATTTCCTGACAATAATCGCATTTTCAAGACGGATGCTTTCCTATCATGCTTAGTGTCTTATTCAACTGGCTGTGTCCCACCCTTAATCTTGTAAATATAGCCTCCTCTCTTCTGTCCCTTCCTGCCATCCTCCCCTCCCCGACTTTCCTCTGTACTTGAAATAAATGCCTTCCCTTAGTATTTATATTCCACTGCTCCTGCCATCTCTGCACCATCACTGTATATATCAGTATTTTTGCCTCTGCCTTGCTCATTGAAACTACAACATCAACATCCCCACTACTAAGTGCTTGTTTAGCCTGTGCATCTACTGCCTCGTTCCCCTCCACCCCCACATTGGCTGGAACCCAAGTAAATCTTATCTGAATACCCATCTGTTTAATCCTGCCATGGGTTTGTAGCACCTCATAAAGAAGGTATTGTCTGCTACGTGAGCTAAAGGACTGGAGACTCATTAACACTGCGCATGAGTCAGAGCAAATAACTACTCTGCTGGCTTAGCTTCCTCCACCCACTGCAAGGCCAACAGTATGGCCATCAGCTCCGCCGTATATACAGCCAGATTATCTTTCTGTAGTCTCTCCAACACTTCTAGATCAACTACTGGAGGCAGAAGTAGCCATGGTGGATTTACAGGAATAACTACCTGTTGGACTAAACTCCCTTCCATACAGTCCCATCTCCTTCGCCTGGATATTACCCATCCACCCAAAGCTTGTGTTCTGTCTTCGCTCATGTTCCCAGCATGCCTGTAAAATCCCTTTCGCAGGATGAGACACCCCATGTCCCTGTAGGTTGACCCAATAATTCATTGCCAACTGCTGTCTCCTAATCTGCAATGGCATATCCCCCCATCTCCACCTGTAATGCAGCCACTGGGGACGTTCGAAACGCCCCACCACATATTCTGAGTCCTGAACGTACGTATCGTAAGGATCGTAAGAAAGAAAATCCATATGTAAATTGTTAGGATCGTGTGAAATTTCATCTGTGAACATACAAACACCATGTTACGATTACGGACTAACATTTTAGGCATGAACAAATATTGTGTTGCAATTCTGTCGTACAATAATACCTTTCAGAGTTTTGACACTTTCATCTCACCAACAAAAAAAAACATACACCAAACGGGATGCGAGGAGTGCTACGCAAACAAGCATAACACAGTGAAAAAAGAAACGGAAGTCAGGAAAACTGGAAAGAGGTATTCTGCACGTTTTCAAGTTAAAAGTCTCCATTCTCTATTACTTCTCAGTTGAGTTTACTTCACATTTAGGTAGCTAAGGATTTGTTTGCCAGCGCAAGTCTAGATAGCACTCGCTGTATTATGCCTACAACAGTGAAGTGTTATAGTCTGCCAGGTGTATTACATTTACATTTTAGTCATTTAGCAGATGCTCTTATCCAGAGCGACTTACAGTTAGTGAGTGCATACATTATTTTTCATTTTTTTATACTGGCCCCCTGTGTGAATCAAACCCACAACCCTGGCGTTGCAAACGCCATGCTCTACCAACTGAGCTATATCCCTGCCGGCCATTCCCTCCCCTACCCTGGACGACGCTGGGCCAATTGTGCGCCGCCCCATGGGTCTCCCGGTCGCGGCCGGCTACGACAGAGCCTGTGTATCTCTACAGCATGGGCATATCTCTGGGTGAAGTGGACATCGCCATGCATGCACCTTATCAAAATATGACTAATTAATTATTGCACCATCCCATTCTCTGGGCTCTGTCTGCAATCATAACCAATAGTATCTACCAGGAATAATGAAACATAGAACAATAATATATGTTTGGTGAATCATGTATGACTACTGGAGTCTTTGCCACTCAATGTTTTTTAAATATAATATTTTCACTCAAAATCTTGCCAAAGCATATTCTGTAGGAGGGCTTAATATTAATTTTAAATGATTTTACATGATTTTATGAATCAGGTCATAAACATATGGACTTTGAAATGAACAAGAGAGGTTAAACGTAGGCTAAATCTGGCATAAGCTTATTCCCACACTTTATAATAACTCTGTCGCAGTGGTCTCCGTATAGGTTATTCCCTCCATCGCCACACTGCTGTCCAGTTGAAGAGCTTGTGATCTCCATGCGACACCACAGAACCATGCGCCTTCGGAAAAGCATCCCTCAGCCTCAGAAGATGCCCTTCTGGAGGCATGCAGCCATAGAGTCATTATACCCTAATGTAGACTGTTACGAACCCCGTGGCTTTAAACGTCTAGGGGGATGGACATGAGACCCGTAACATAATTCATGCAAATTAGGATGATGACATGGAACAGTGAGAACGAAAAACTACACGACAACCATAAACTACCGTCAAACATAAAATGTTTATTTGGGAACACACGGTAAAGGTTTGGGAAAAAGGGCTGAGCAGGACCCAAGAAATGAAACAATAGTGTAAAACACTCCTAAACTGATCTTGCCTGCCTCAAGAACCGCTAAGCTACTGCTACTCATACAAAAATACAGTGGGTGGTCCGCTCAGGTCTAACTAGTGTTTATAGACAGTTCTTTCTACGGGTAATGTATGCCCAAGGGCAGCTTGCTTAACTTCCCCTTTTCCCAGAAACACACAGTTACCAAACAGAGTAACCAGCAAATTAGTGAGTACTCTAAACACAGGACATCACAGTATCCATTACTCACATACAAAAAAGTAGTCTAACAAAATTACCAAACAGGGTAACCAGCAACTTAGTGAGTACACAATACACAGGACACAACAGTATCCATACTCACATACGGAAATAGTCTCTCTCAAAATTACCAACAAACACAACTGACTGGTTTTTATACAATGGGCTGTGTGATTGAAAAACCAGCAACAGGTGGTGCAATGCAGAGGAATGTTCACTGATTGGTCCACCTTAGCAATCAGCAGACATCTCAACGACCACCAATCAGGAACATACAGGACACCTGTGATTAGGGTAGAAGGAGAGGAAAAACACAGGACACAGGATACCTGTATCCGTAACACTCCCACCCTTAAAAGAGCAAACCACAATGGTTTGCGACACACGTACCATCACAACACCCAAAATTAAAAAATCATCCTGCCGGGATAACAAAAAAAACCTAGATCATTAAACACGAGACAAAGCATCTGCCAACACATTATCCAACCCCTTTTTGTGGCGGATCTCCAAATTATAATTTTGCACGACAAGTGCCCAACGCATAAGGCGTTGGTTCTGGTTGTACATCCGGTGGAGAAAAACTAAGGGGTTATGGTCAGTATACACTATCACTGGTAATGCACTGGAACCAACATAAACTTCAAAGTACTGCAGAGCTAACAACAAAGCTAGAGCTTCTTGTTCAATGGTGGAATAGTTTCTGACATTTGTTAAATTTCCGTGAAAAATAACAGACAGGATGGTCCACTCCACTCTGGTCCTGCTGCAGTAGAACAGCACCAGCACCTCTGGCACTTGCATCTACCTCCAGTTTAAACGGTCGTTCAAAATCTGGCGCAGCAAGAACAGGAGTACTACATAATAGTGCTTTAGCAGTGTTGAAAGCAGTACGACAATCTTCAGACCACACAAATGTTCTCGCCGGACTGAGCAAATCCGTTAATGGAGCAACTACCGCAGATAAATTTTTACAGAAACTACGGTAGTAGCCAACCATCCCTAAAAAGCGGCGTAGCTCTCTTCTGGTGGTAGGTGCGGGAAATGCGTTTATAGCTGAGACCTTGGCATCTAGAGGGCGCACCTGACCATGGCCGACCTGTTTACCAAGATAAGTAACAGTGGCCTTCCCAAACTCGCACTTTGCTAAGTTCAGGGTTAGAGAAGCGGCTGCGAGACGTTCACACACTACCCTTAGAGTGTTAACATGTTCAGACCACTCAGTTGAATAAATTACCAGATCATCAAGGTAAGCACTACAATTAGGAACTCCAGCCAATACTGTGTTAACCAGGCGTTGGAAAGTGGCTGGTGCGTTCCGCATCCCAAATGCCATGACAGCATATTGTAGGAAGTGATCTGGGGTCACAAAGGCAGAGATGTCGGAGGCACGTGAGGTTAACGGCACCTGCCAGTAACCTTTTAGAAGATCCAGTTTGGTTACATAAGTAGCAGCACCAACAGTATCAATACAGTCATCCAGTCTGGGTAACGGGAACGAGTCGGGCACTGTGACAGCATTGACCTTCCGATAGTCCGTACATAATCTGGATGTCCCATCAGGTTTAGGAACCAGAATGCACGGAGAACTCCAAGGACTTGACCTTGGCATAGCCAGGTTATTCTCCAGCAAATAACCAACCTCATCCCTCATTATCTTTCTCTTAGAGACGTTGACACGATAAGCATGTTGCTTGATAGGTGCAGCGTTTCCAACATTAATGTCATGTTCTAACACATTTGTGCATGTAGGAACATCATTAAAAAGACATGGAAAGCTGTGTAATAGTCTCACAATCTCATCTGACTGTCTGTCCGTTAAATGAATCAGGCTTGACGGGAGAGACAGCAGCATCTCTGAATTGGGCAATCTAGCACACTGCTGCTGAGTATTGCGCAACTCCAAACCATCTCCGTCCACATCATTAACATGACCTCCCACTACAGCCGTAGCAGCAATAGAGACAGCCGACTCGGACAGTTTCTCTGGACTGTCTATCTGAGTGACGGGTCTGGTGTGGTATGTCTTCAACATGTTAACGTGGCACACACAAGATTGGCGTTTTCTATCAGGAGTCTGTATCACGTAGTCAGTTTCACTTAGTTTCTTTTCAATTACATAAGGACCAGAGAAATGTGCTGACAATGACGCTCCTGGCACAGGCAACAATACAAGAACTTGGTCACCTGGCTGCAGTGAACGAGAAACAGCCTGTGTGTCATAGTGTCGTTTCATCCGTTTCTGTGAGGAAGACAGCGCTTCCTTTGCTAGAGCACAGGCACCATGTAGGCGCTCACGAAAGCGACTAACGTAGTCCAACACATTTTCTTTCACACACAACTCTTGTGACAAAAACTGATCCTTAAGGACTTTCATAGGTCCTCTCATGGTGTGTCCAAACACCAGTTCAGCTGGGCTGAACCCTAAGGATTCCTGTACTGTCTCACGGACAGCAAACAAAACTAGAGGAACTCCCTCATCCCAATCCTTCTCAGATTCCAAGCAATATTTACAGAGCATAGACTTCAGTGTCTGATGCCAACGTTCAAGCGCACCCTGAGACTCTGGGTGATATGCGCTTGACACATGATGTGTAACTGACAAGGATTTTAACACCTGTTTGAAAAGTTTAGAAAGGAAATTCGTACCCTGATCAGTTTGTATCACCTTAGGTAACCCAAAAGTTGAGAAGAATTTGATCAACGCCTTACTCACCACCGGAGCAGTAATCCTTCGTAGAGGAATGGCCTCTGGGTACCTGGTGGCCACACACATAATCGTCAACATAAACTGGTTACCAGATTTTGTCTTTGGTAATGGTCCAACACAATCAACCATCACATGTTCGAATGGTTCACCTATGGCCGGTATGGGACAAAGAGGCGCGGGGAAAATAACCTGGTTCGGTTTCCCAGTTACTTGACAGGTGTGGCAAGTCCGACAGAACTGAGCCACATCTTGTTTTAAACCAGGCCAAAAGAAATGTCGCAAAACTCGATCATAAGTCTTGGTGACTCCCAGATGTCCGGACCACTGGTGATCATGAGCGAGGGATAAAACATTTTGTCGAAAGGCTGTAGGAATCACTATTTGGTAAACAGCATTCCAATCTCCGCCAGCGTCAACATGGGATGTCCATTTACGCATGAGGAGATTACCATCAATGAAGTATGCCATGTTTTTCTTCTTTAGCTCCTCCTCTGAGACAACACTAGAAAAACATTTAGCCAGGCTAATGTCAACCTTTTGGTTAGCGATCAGCTGCTCACGAGTAACTGGTAACTGTATTGCCTCAGCAACAAGTTCCACATTCTTCTTCCTTTCTCTGGGCTGTTGGTCAGACTGCACCAGTTTACCAGAGGTAGCACCCGAACTATCCTCTGGGTCACACTCTCTGAATAGAATCGTGTTCGACAAATCTATCACTTCACCCACTTGTCGTGCTTGAGCACGTGTGACAGCACAAGCGGGGAACACATCTGGATAACCCTGTCCCAGCTCCTCGGCGAGAGACTGGTCACTTTTATCCAATACCTCCAATACGGGTATCACCTTTCCTCCGGCAATATCGTTGCCCATTATAAATGTCACACCTTTTACTGGCAACATAGGACGTACGCCAACTCTGAACACTCCACTGACTAACTCAGAGTATACGTTCACAAAGTGCAATGGCACGGGGACGAATCCCATTTCAATTCCTTGTACTAACACATTGGAACCACAATATGTATTATTGGACAAGGGCAACACATCAGATAGTATGAACGACTGCGCCGCACCAGTATCTCTGAGGATTCTAACTGGACGCTGAGACGCTTCGTCATCTGATATAGAAACAAACCCCTCAAAAATGAACGGTTCATAACAGTGATCTGGGACAGGGACTTTCAAACCACATTCACTATGAGGCCTCTGTCTTGATTCTGGCCTTACAACCGTACGAATCAGCCCAACACCCGTTGGCGGCCTGGCGTGCTGAGGCATCCCCTGTTTGCGTTTAAGCAGAAAGCGATCATTACCCATATGTCCCACCTTATGACAATAGAAACAGTGACGCACATCTTTTGGGCGTGCTGGATGTACTGCTGGTCGACTAGGACTAAAAGTTAACAACTCTGTGGCCCTGCTCTCCGTACGAGCCGAAAACACGCTCTTATGCGTCAACACAAACTCGTCTGCCAATACAGACGCTTCCGACAGTGAGGATACCTTCTGTTCGTTCAGATAAACTACAATGCGTTCGGGTAAGCAATTTTTAAACTCTTCTAACAAGATTAACTCCCGTAGAGAGTTAAAATCAGTTACCTTACTAGCACTGTGCCATTTGTCAAACAGATTTCCTTTGTCTCTAGCAAACTCCACATAAGTCTGAGTAGAAGCCTTTTTATGAGACCTAAATCTCTGTCGATATGCCTCAGGAACAAGCTCATAGGCACGAAGAACAGTAGCTTTGACCACGTCATAATTCAAGCTGTCTTCAAGAGGTAGTGCTGACAGAACCTCTTGGGCTTTACCTGTTAATTTACACTGAAGTAATAGGCACCATACCTCTTCGGGCCATTTCAATGCTACCGCTATACGTTCAAACACACTGAAATAGGAATCAACCTCTGACTCCCTAAACACAGGTACCAAGGTGATCTGTCTACTAATATCAAAAGTAGTAGACGACACAGCTGGTGAGGATGGCTCACTAGCAGGCATAGTATGAGCAGAGACTAACCTCGCTGTTTCTGCCTCTAGTTCCATTTTACGCATCTCCAGTTCTTGATCAAGCCTACGCGTCTCCAGTTCCATCTTACGCGTCTCCAGTTCTTGATCAAGCCTACGCGTCTCCAGTTCCATCTTACGCGTCTCCAGTTCTTGATCAAGCCTACGCGTCTCCAGTTCCATCTTACGCGTCTCCAGTTCCTGATCAAGCCTACGCGTTTCCAGCTTGTCTAGCCTGATTTGTGCCCACTCTTCCGCTTCCATTTGGAGCCGTGTCGAGCGGACATCCATCCTGGCATCACTGTCAGTCAGTGGGGAGAGTGGGTCAAAACGGGGCAATGTGGCTGGAGCCTTAGCCTCGTCCTCAGACACTGATGGGCTTACAGGAACAGCAACCACATCCCCTACAGGAGCAGCAGACTCAGGCGGCGGTAACTCAAGCACTCGCTCGCTCAACAATATCTCTAACACTGCTTTCCTCACTTCGGCTTTCACTAAAACCCTGGATATGGGTACAGAAAAGTGGTCAGCCAAAGCCTGCAGATCCACTCTACGGCAATTCTCAAAAACCTCCCACGTAGGGTTTTCCAAAAATGCATCCAACTCAAAAGTAGCCATCCTAAACTAGCAACACGAGCCGTCGAATACTGAACACACAAAAAAAAACTGGTAGTTACAGCTGCCAAGCTCAACACTGAACCAGACACTACCTAATTTGCATGAGTATCAATGAGAATGATCCCAGACGAGCCCCCACATTATGTTACGAACCCCGTGGCTTTAAACGTCTAGGGGGATGGACATGAGACCCGTAACATAATTCATGCAAATTAGGATGATGACATGGAACAGTGAGAACGAAAAACTACACGACAACCATAAACTACCGTCAAACATAAAATGTTTATTTGGGAACACACGGTAAAGGTTTGGGAAAAAGGGCTGAGCAGGACCCAAGAAATGAAACAATAGTGTAAAACACTCCTAAACTGATCTTGCCTGCCTCAAGAACCGCTAAGCTACTGCTACTCATACAAAAATACAGTGGGTGGTCCGCTCAGGTCTAACTAGTGTTTATAGACAGTTCTTTCTACGGGTAATGTATGCCCAAGGGCAGCTTGCTTAACTTCCCCTTTTCCCAGAAACACACAGTTACCAAACAGAGTAACCAGCAAATTAGTGAGTACTCTAAACACAGGACATCACAGTATCCATTACTCACATACAAAAAAGTAGTCTAACAAAATTACCAAACAGGGTAACCAGCAACTTAGTGAGTACACAATACACAGGACACAACAGTATCCATACTCACATACGGAAATAGTCTCTCTCAAAATTACCAACAAACACAACTGACTGGTTTTTATACAATGGGCTGTGTGATTGAAAAACCAGCAACAGGTGGTGCAATGCAGAGGAATGTTCACCTTAGCAATCAGCAGACATCTCAACGACCACCAATCAGGAACATACAGGACACCTGTGATTAGGTTAGAAGGAGAGGAAAAACACAGGACACAGGATACCTGTATCCGTAACATAGACCTATTTGCCTACTAGCCAAATAAAGTGCAGAGCATGCATGATGCGTGCAACTCGTTATTCCAACATATTTGAACATTTAATTAATCCTTCATTCAGTTCAGTCAGTCAGTATGTCATCCATTCAGTAATTTGTCTGAGTTGCAAAAGGAACTAAATCAAAGAGAGTAGAACAGTCTTATCCATTTGTTTATTGAAATTCATGTGTGTATTCAAAATGATCATAATTATCCAAAGTTCTTTGGCCTATCACTTTAATAATTTAATGTTTAATTTAGGCATATCCAAATAAAAAATAGGCCTTCAACTTGTAGGCATTGCAATTTAGGCTATCATTTTGGGTACTGGTGTCTTGCAGAATAATTGTAGAACTCTATTTATGTTTTATAACTGTGTTTATTATAGGGCTCCCCTTAAAAATTGATATGGATATAAATATGCCATTTAACAGACGCTTTTATCCAAAGCGACTTACAGTCATGCGTGCATACATTTTTTTTGTGTATGGGTGGTCCCGGGGATCGAACCCACTACCTTGGCGTTACAAGCGCCGTGCTCTACCAGCTGAGCTACAGAGGACCACATATAGCCTCTGCTTGATGGGGTTGTGCAACACAAATGGCTGTAACAAGCCTACATACCGAGTGGAATTCACTAATACAACAGTCAAAATGCCTAATACAAGGCCTACAGTCCGTGCTCCCAAATACTGGAAAAAGTGTGATTCATTAGGTTACATGATCACCACAGTAGCCCCATTCGGCTATACAAAATAAATTAAGCAATTATTTGGCCATTAAATAACACACAACAGCATGTCATATTTAGATAGCGGAATAGGCCTAGCCTAAATCATATTTACTTTCTGTTTTGCTGCTCAGGCGGTTATTCTAGACAAGGCCCTTCTGTGTCTGTATCATATTTACACAAGTCATTTGCTGAAGGCCCAAGCCTATACTACGCCATCTACTGGTATAACGTTGTTATTGAATGCAGTTATAAAACAAGCTCTAGACTTTTATTTTGGAAATGAAACCGGAAGCTGCAAAGCAACTCTAACATCTGGGAAACTTTTGCTGCTAAATAGCATATGATACATTACAGGTATTCCTAATAATCCTAAATAGTAAGCCTTAGACAAGTAAGCCTTGTCTGAGCCAGAATGACACATAGGGGCAGGAGCAAGTACACCCCCTGGACAGGACGCTAGTCAGTCGCAGGACCTTACCCCCAATCCATTTCCTTAATGCAGAGTGCCAAGCAGAGAGGCATGAGGTTCGATCCTTGGTATGACTCAACCAGGGATGGAACCCCCAATCCTCCAATCTCAGTGCAAGCACTCTAACCACTGTGTTGGCCATTGTGTTGGTTTATTCATTTATGACTGAATTCATCGTTTTTATGGGTATCATTAGCTTATCATCCTGACTATTGTGAGGACCATCCCGTAATAGCCTCTTATGATTGGTTACTTTGAAGTCTTCTCTAAAGATAAGTGTTTGGAGGTGAGAGGTTAATTTGAATCAGATTACAGTCAGCTCTCTATCAGGAGCAGTAAAGAGAGCCTTGAGTCTTATCTATCCATGACCATGGAGATGAGTTGCGAAGGTCATGACTTGTTTGCATTATTATAATCAACTCTTAGATAAAACGTCCTTAGAGCGCCCTCCGGACTCTTCGCTCATCATCAACAACTCTGGTCCTTGAGTCAATAAAGCAGTGGAAAAAATAAAACTTAACACTGTAGTATAATCAGGGACCCCAGTCACCCTGGTCATGAATCAGGCAAATCCTTCAGTCTGGCAGAGAGTACTGAAGTATTAAAGCTAGAATCCTTCATTGAAACAATAACAAAACGGTCACCCTGCCTGTGTTTTGGTAAAAAGCTAAGAGATGGCAATAGAAATGTAAAGGTAATTTCTGATTGAGCCGACATAAGCAGCGTTTACCGTGAATGCTGTCTCCGCTAACGCAGGAACATTGCCTTTAAATTTCAATCATTCTGTAACACTGAATTTCCGCAGTAAGGATTGAATAGAGGAGCCCTTAAAGGTCCAATGCAGCCATTTTGATCTCAATATTAAATCATTTCTGGGTAACAATTAAATTCCTTACTGTGATTGTTTTCAATTAAAATGGTCAAAATGAAACAAAAATAGCTTTTTTAGCAAATAGCAATTTCTCAAGCAAGAATTTTGCTAGGACTTTCTGGGAGGGGTCTGAGTAAGGAGGGGAAACTGAAAACTAGCTGTTATTTCTTTCTTACTCATTTACCACCTGGTGATGTCACCAGGCAGGTCAAAACTCCATCCCACCAAAACAGGCTGAGATTTCAGGTGATCTTTTCAAACAGCTCTTACACTAAAAGGGCATTATCATAATTTTTACAATTTCACAGTATTATTCCAACCTCATAGTGTGGAAATATATATAAAACACAGGAAAATACATGTTTTCTGCACTGGGCCTTGTTTGTTTACAAACGTTGGAGTAAAACAAGCTTGTATTTTGGGTTCTGATGGGGTAGGACAGTTGAACTAAACTCATGAGGCATTTATAAGTTATATTCTTTAAGCATCAATGAGTATATGACTGGAACGAACTGCAAAACCTCTGAAGCTGGAGATCTCCCTCACTAACTTTAAGCATCAGTTGTCAGAGCACCTTACCGATCACTGCACCTGTACACAGCCCTTCTGAAATTAGCCCACTCAACTACCTCATCCCCATATTGTTATTTATTTTGCTCATTTGCACCCCAGTATCTCTATTTGCACATCATCTCTTGCACATCTATCATTCCAGTGTTAATACTAATTGTAATTATTTTGCACTATGGCCTATTTATTGCCTTACCTCCATAACTTGCTACATTTGCACACACTGTATATATATTTTCTGTGGTATTTTTGACTTTATGTTTTGTTTTACCCCATATGTAACTCTGTGTTGTTGTTTTTTATCGCACTGCTTTGCTTTATCTTGGCCAGGTCGCAGTTGTAAATGAGAACTTGTTCTCAACTGGCTTACCTGGTTAAATAAAGTTTTTTTTTTTTTTTTGATGTAGCAACTACAGATTCCAGCTTTAAGACCCAGACCACCAGGCTCAGAGACAGTTTCTATGTACAGGCAGTGCAGATCATTTTACTCAGTGGTAATTCCCATAGCTACAGTACCTCCTGGGAGATTCCCCTCCATGCAGACAACATTAAGGTCAGATATTTTAAACTATTTCCACAGCTACACCCACTCAGCTTTTCTCCCATGAGTTCCTCTTACAGTTCCTGTTGTATCTTGCTGGTTGGCTATTTAAGGTCTGTAGCAAGCCAGAGCATTTCATACTTCCCTCCTCACAGATAGTCAGTCAGACAAACAGACAGAGAGACAGACAGGCAGACAACAGCCAGACAGGCAGACAGGCAGTTAAGCAGACAGGCAGACAGGCAGACAGGCAGACGACAGCCAGACAGGCAGACAGGCAGTTAAGCAGACAGGCAGACAGGCAGACAGGCAGACGACAGCCAGACAGGCAGACAGGCAGTTAAGTAGACAGGCAGACAGGCAGACAGGCAGACGACAGCCAGACAGGCAGACAGGCAGTTAAGTAGACAAGCAGACAGGCAGACAGACAGGCAGACGACAGCCAGACAGGCAGACAGGCAGTTAAGTAGACAAGCAGACAGGCAGACAGACAGGCAGACGGACAGACATGGCCAGGCTGGACGTGACAGAGACCTTCCATCACATCTCATTCCCTGGGCACATTCACACCCAGGACTCCCTGAACTATGCCCTCCACTTCCAGTTCCAGGACAGGGACACTGTCATTGCCACCTACCCCAAATCAGGTGAGGAAAGGACAGCTGTCACACACCTGCTCGGTGTCACAACACATTAGACATGCAACAATAGCCAACTACAGTACTTCTCCCTCTTTCACACACTTTGCAGTTGAAGCAGACAGTCAGGGCTTTAATAACTGTATATGTACAGACTACAGTAGGTTATTGTATTGTTACTGTTGGTTTTACTTGTTATTGATTAATTGTTTTCAGGATACACTTCTCTCAGACCACCTGTCTTTATTGAAGTACTGGTTTAGGGAGGGGTTCAATGAAGACAGAGGTATTAGGTATATAGTTCTCTCTCTCACTCTCTCTCTCGCTCTCTCTTTAACTCTCTCTCTTCTTTCTTTCTTTCTCTCTGTGATCTCTGGTTAAAGGGACTACCTGGATGCAGGAAGTGGTCACTCTTGTGAAAAACAGAGGGGACCCACAACTCTCCAAAACTGTGCCCAACTGGGCCCGAGCCCCCTGGCTGGAACAGCATTACTGTGCGAAGGTGCTGGGGGCCTCCCAGGGCCCCCGAATCATCACCACTCACCTGCCCTACCACCTGCTGGCCTCTGCCCTCCAGGGTTCCAAAGCTAAGGTAAGATGTGGTTATGTTGAAAATACTATTCTCAATGCTGTGAGACATTTCCTATTTTGTAAAGCAACTCTATGGAAATGATATGTTGACAGTTAGTGACACTCTCTCCACCCCATCTCTTAGGTCATCTATGTCGCCAGAAACCCCAAAGATGTTGTTGTGTCATATTACCATTTCCATAAAATGGCCAAGTTCCTCCCAGAGCCCAACTCATTTGATGAGTTTCTGGATGGTTTTCTAGAGGGTACAGGTGAGTTGACACTTAATGATTTGTACCTTGGGCAGTTCTGGGATTTAATCCTCCTGTTAACAGTCAGATTTAATCCAATGTTGACCATTTTTACAGTGAGTTATGGGTCCTGGTTCGATCATGTGAAAGGCTGGACCAGTCAAGCAGGAGTCTTGGCACATTTTCTTTATATCTCTTATGAGGAGATGTGGCTGGTAAGAGAGCTATTGTCTATTACTGTCTGCTATTTATTGTTGTTGTCATAAATTGCTCAGCCAACAACCCATTACATTCTCTGCAGTAAAACTTCAGTAAATGAGGCTCTTCCTCATAGAAGTTGTCACCACTAACCATATTGTAGACATGTCCATTTAAGGACATCAAAACACAACACTTGTATCACAGCAGTCTCATGAGTCTCTAAGGTTGTGTTAACTACATAAATAGGCTAGCCTTCAGACATACACTACCAGTCAAAGGTTTTAGAACACCTACTCATTCAAGGGTTTTTCTTTATTTTCACTATTTTCTACATTGTAGAATTATAGTGAAGACATCAAAACTATGAAATAACACATTTTTTGGTTAAATCAGAGACATTAAAATATTAATCATAGATTATAAATAGACCTTTGTGAGATGCTATTTTAAGTGACATTAGGATTTATTCTTGGAGAACAGGTGCACATAAAATACTGCATGAACATTGTTTTAGGAAAAATAATTGCTTGCATTGTAGATATTCACTGTATCCAACTTAATGAGCGTTTGATCTCTTAGTATTCCACAAATATTGTGGATAGACTAGACATAGAGGATCAATTCAGCCTCTTGTGAAAACAACCCTCTTTGTCCATATCTATAATAAGAGAGAGCATTGACCTTCCTCAGGACCTGCGAGGCTCGATTGAGAGGATCAGCTCTTTCCTGCAGTGCCCCCTGGTGGGCAAGGAGTTAACCAGCTCCCTAAGACACTGCAGCTTCAGCAGCATGAGAGACAACGCCATGGTGAACTACACTCTGATCCCACAGGAGATCATGGACCACAGCAAAGGCAAATTCATGAGGAAAGGTGAGGCTCCCTTGCTCAACAGGAGTACAATCCTGACTAGAGTTATGTGTCAGTCAGCGTCAGAAGAATAGAACAATGCCATAGGCCTCCCCTGCACTCACAGTGCTGTGGAGAGAGATTGGCCATAATAATGAAGGTCTTGTTCTGTTTGCAGGTAAAATCGGTGACTGGAGAAACACTTTCACAGAGGAGCAGATTGGTTGTTTCGACACCGTCTACAGCTGCCAGATGCAAGACTGTCCCCTGACCTTCCTGTGGGAGTGTCCTCCTGAGTCCTGATGAGGAGGAGGAGGAGGAGGAGGAGGAGGAGGAGGACAGGCCTTTGGGGATCAGGATAGGGCCCTTATCCATGCCGCCGGAGATTGATGGATACGCTTCATACAAACCCTGGAATTGTCCCACTGATGTTCTCTGTGTTTTCGTGAATGTAAATGTAATGTACATAAGCCAATATAGTAAACTATACAATAAATGTATATGCTAATATAAACAAATATTGTGGGTGACCTATTTGTTGTTGTAGTTGGGTTTTTCCACCTCTAATAAAATTGAAATGTTACAGTTAACCGAATGAGAGTGAAGTTTCTCCTCCATCTTGGCTTGTGCTGCAATAGCTAGATGAATAAACCATGTCTCCTCCCTAGCTAGCGCTGTCAGCCTGTCCCTCTCATTAGCCTGCTGATGGGATCTGAGAGGGAAACATTTAACTCCCTGACATTGACACATTAGAAAACCTCCCAGTGTGTGGCAGTGCATCAAGCAGAAGGGCTGATACATTAACTCCAGAAAGGCTGACGTGTACATTAACAGCTGTTGTTACGTCAGTCACATAGCTTGACTCCGAACAACCTGGATTTCCCATATATAGCTCATAGCTACGTACTGTACTTCCATCAGTAAGGTTCATAGCCCTGAGTTGTTGGAAAACTATGTGACTGATGCTAACATATGGGCAGATATCATCATTAGGCCTATGTAATCCCAGATTCCATGTGCTGCTCAACTAAAATAATGTGAAGGATGGTGAGTTGTGTAATGAAAGCGTTCGTGACAGTTAGGATACTGTCTCACCCACCGGAGACTGTGGTCATGTGTCTTTATCATAGTGCTCCGGTTGTCTCATTGATGCTGCTAAAATATACACCCACATATGTCCACCTAATGTCATGTAATTCAGTCTGGGTTGGTTGTTGAAGATGAACCCAGAGTTGTCTTTGTGGGGGCTTGTGTGTCATGGCTCTTGTGGTCAGCTGTCAGTGAGGTCAGGATACACCACTGGATTCCATTTCAAAGTGTTGTGCCACAGAGCTATTTCTGGGGGTCAACCCGAACTCTGTCCCTGTATGCCATGTATCAGCAATATTAGTACAGGAAGTGGTTTAGTCAAAGAGGAAATGGTCTCTTCTTTCACTGGTGGTAAATTCCGCGTCACGTGTCACCATCCCCCTTGAGCCTGTCAAGCTGAGAACATTATGGTGACGTTATGCGAACACTAACAAAGGTCATAATCCCCCCGATCATAGCTTATATCAATGAGTGGCAGTGTATCACACTGATCCAATGAGTGTTCCCTCAGCAACTAATGACATCAATCTGTATCTGCTGCTCTCAGACTCCGGGTGCTTGATTAGTACTTACACGGCAAGCCAAGTGGTGCTTCAGAGAGCGCATACCTGGCAGGAATGTTTCTTTGATGAGAAGTGTTTGCTGTTTATCAGGGGAAAGGGCTAGAGCTAGAGCACTGCCCCTGCTGCCCTCAAACACCACCCAAATATAACTATATGAATCTATAGTTCAGAATAGGGCATGGTGATGGGTCTTTGGATGAATATACACTACATGTGGACACCTGCTCGACGAACATCTTATTCCAAAACCATGGGCATTAATATGGAGTTGGTCCACCCTTTGCTGCTATAACAGCCTCCACTCTTCTGGGAAGGCTTTACACTAGATGTTGGAACATTGCTGAGGGGACTTGCTTCCATTCAGCCACAAGAGCATTAGTTATGGTCGGGCACTGATGTTGGGCAATTAGGCCTGGCTCGCAGTCGGTGTTCCAATTCATCCCAAAGGTGTTTGATGGGGTTGAGGTCAGGGCTCTGTGCAGGCCAGTCAAGTTCTTCCACACTGATCTCGACAAACCATTTCTGTATGGACCTCGCTTTGTGCACGGGGGCATTGTCATGCTGAAACAGGAAAGGGCCTTCCCCAAAATTGTTGGAAGCACAGAATCGTCTAGAATGTAATTGTATGCTGTAGCATTACGATTTCCCTTCACTAGAACTAAGGGGCCTAGCCTGAACCATGAAAAACAGCCCAAGTCCATTATTCCTCCTCCATAAAACTTTACAGTTGGCACTGTGCATTGGCGCAGGTAGCGTTCTCCTGGCATCCGCCAAACTCAGATTCATCCGTCGGACTGCCAGATGGTGAAGCATGATTCAGTACTCCAGAGAACGCGTTTCCACTGCTCCAGAGTCCATTGGCGGCAAGCTTTACACCTCTCCAGCTGACGCTTCCCATTGCGCATGGTGATCTTAGGCTTGTGTGCGGCTGCTTGGCCATGGAAACCCATTTCATGAAGCTCCCGACGAACAGTTCTTGTGCTGGTTGCTTCCAGAGGCAGTTTGGAACTCTGTAGTGAGTGTTGCAACTGAGGACAGATGATTTTTACGCACTATGCGATTCAGCACTCGGTGGGCCCGTTCTGTGAGCTTGTGTGGCCTACCACTTCACGGCTGAGCGTTGTTGCTCCTAGACATTTCCACTTCACAATAACAGCACTTACAGTTGACCGGGACAGCTCTAGCAGGGCCGACATTTTTATAAACTGACTTGTTGGAAAGGTGGCATCCTATGATGGTGCCATGTTGAAAGTCACTGAGCTTTTCAGTAAGGCCATTTTACTGCCAATGTTTGTCTATGAAAATTGCATGGCGGTGTGCTCGATTTTATACAGCTGTCAGCAACGGGTGTGGCTGAAATAGCCGAATCCACTCACTTGAAGGGGTGTCCACATACTTTTGTATATATAGTGTATGTTGAATTTGCATTTCCACACTAGATTGGCCTAAAGATATTTATGATGTTTTGGATAAATGAATGTAAAGACATTTAGCTATTCTTAGTCTAAACACTACTCATATTTCAAATGACACCAAGACTGACTTTGTAGCATATACAGACTCATCGTTGTAGTGTCACACATTTCCCAATTCTAATCATTTAGACTTCAAAGGTGTTCAAAACATCCTTCCCCCAAAGGGCCTTTATATGGTTTTATTTCAGGAAGATCCAAAACATCATAAATATCTTTGGGCCAACCTGTCGTGGAATTGCACCTAGCAAACAGGCAGAGCTAAGTGAGGAGTAGGGCAGCAAAGGGCTCAAATCCTCACAATAGCTGTCCTCACATTCACTCCATATAATTATCATAGCTATGCTAATGCACACTGTGCAGTGCACGTGTTATTTTAACAACTGCTAATTAAGTTATGTGCAGTGAAACAATTAATGGAAACACAGGCTAAGAGGAGAAAAACACAGTTTGTTGTCATAAGTTCCTCTGGAGTCCTCATGTTGTCCAGAGACCACCTCAGTTTTACTAGGCTCTGACTGAGACACACACACAGTGCTCGTGGGGATCCTCTTCACACCACTCCACCTGTGCACTGGGCTAAGAGGAGAGATAATTGTCAGTGTGAATATCTGTCACAACATTTGGTGAATATAGGTATTGGTCTGCTCTGAAGTTTTACAGCTTTCACTGTATGAGACTCCACTGAGTCACTTTTTTCTTTTATTAAATAGCAGAGAAATTGTTGTGTGGGAGTGAAATCAGACAAATCTCAGCAGACCTTGAATGTGTAGCATGACAATAGTCTCTCTAGACAGACGGGTTGCCTCCCACAATGTACCAATTTTCCTGCATACGTGTCTGTAGAAGTTCCGGCGTGTGTTGGGACATAGAGAACGAGTTGGAAATGGGATGCGCGACACCGGTGACGTCACTGCCGTATCCGCTTGTTGCCTTAGCTAAACATGAGCACAACTCCCGCCCACATTTTAAGCCCTGCCTTAGCAAACCTCGTGATTTGTTGGGAGAGTTGTCTGTCTGAAGAGTACTCTCCCCAGAACCCTCCTCGGTCTCAGAGACTAGCACTGATGGTTGTGTGACCAAAGTGTTTAGTCATTGTGCACTATACTGTATATGCATTCCATTATAATGAATCATCATGGTTGAATAAAGAGCATATTTCTCACATCCAAAGTCACATTTCTCCCAGAACAAGAGCCCTATCTGCCCTACTGAGGTCCACATATCACCCATGCCATTATAGACTAGACCTGGCTCCAGCCATCTTAATATCAACATGTTTTCATATGGATTTTGAGCAAGGCGTGACACAGACACACTATTATATATGCTAAATGACTACAGCTGTGAGTCACATAACATGTCCTCCTTCAGATCCAGCAGCACATGGCTGTGGCTCCAGCCAGACAGGGGTCTCAGAGACATGGGGACATAAGGACACAGAGCTGCATCCCTCTGGGGAAATGGGGGGAGGGGTGTCAGGGGAACTGTGTGACATGCTCTGGGATGTTTAGCCAACACAATACACTGGCATTCACCCTCAACGTCCCCACAGTACCCCGGGTGATGACCCTGTGTGTGTGCTCGCGCGCACGTGTGTGTGTGTCAGAGAGATGGAGAGAGACGATCAAGAAAACTATCGAGAGAGAGAGCGAGAGAGAGAGAGAGAGCGAGAGAGAGAGAGAGAGAGAGACAGAGAGAGAGAGAGAGAGAGAGAGAGCGAGAGAGTGTGTGAGAGAGAGAGAGAGAGAGAGAGAGAGAGAGAGAGAGAGAGAGAGAGAGAGAGAGAGAGAGAGAGAGAGAGAGATGATTGTCACGCCCTGACTCTGGGGACTCCTATTTGTTGAGTCAGGGTGTGTTTATTCTATGTTGTGTTGTTCTATGTTATAGATTCTAGTATGGGTATTTCTATGTTGGCCGGTGTGGTTCCCAATCAGAGGCAGCTGTCGCTCGTTGTCTCTGATTGGGGACCATACTTAGGCAGCCTATTGGCACTAGTGGGTTGTGGGATCTTGTTCCGTGTGAGGTATGTTGTTTGTCTACCTTGGACTTCACGTTTCGTTGGTTTATTGTTTTGTCGTTGTTTATTCGTGTAATAAACATGTATGCATATCACGCTGCGCCTTGGTCTGACCCGTTCATCAACGAACGTGACAATGATCAGTGTGGCCACCTGAGCTCCCCCTCTACCCATGGTCCAGATGCCTCTCCTGTAAATAAGGCTGGGTGAGGACAAGAGAGAAGGCCATCGCAAGCTGCTGCCTAAAACAGGTGTGACAGACATGGCATTTAATACCTGTCCACTCTCATTTACACCATCGTAAAGCCCCATCGTGTCAGAACCTGGAAAGGCACTTAGCCACTGAGGGAGCTGTGAAGAAAAGAAGCCCGGCCCCGTGCTTATAACCCACTCACCAACCACCCTTAGAGACAGAACACAGTCACTCCTGCTCAGAGACAGGCACGCGCTCCACAGATATACAGTAGAACTTATAGTATATTTACAACATACAAGACACACACACACACACACACACACATAGTGTTGAGTGTCTCTGGAATACTGAATAGAGCATATTGTTATAATTAGCTGCTGGTCCATGACGTTCAGCCACAGAGACAGAGGACCCTTAAAAGGCCATGTAACAGAATGAGTTTCCTCTATAGTGGAGTGTGAGTGACAGTGTTGGGTACCGTGTGTGTCACAGCAGCTCCTTACTCCATAGTGTGTCTCAATGCTGATGACCAGGAGACACACACACATACACACACATTGTGTCTCTGTCCGGCACACCCTGGTTGTAATGGGGCAGCTGTGTAGAGCCTGGCCTGGGGCAGTAATGAGCGTTTCATTCCTGAGTGGAGGGGGTGTCTTGGAAGAGTCACTGAGACAGCCAGGGTTCCTGTGCCGTCTGGGACCAACGTCCCCAGTTCTTATAGTTCCAAACCAGGCCTGTCTGTCTGTCTGTCTGCCTGTCTGTCTGCCTGTCTGTTTGTCTGTCTGCCTGTTTGTCTGTCTGTCTGCCTGTCTGTCTGTCTGTCTGTCTGTCTGTCTGTCGGTCTGCCTGTCTGTCTGCATGCCTGTCTGCCTGTCTGCCTGTCTGTCTGTCTGTCTGTCTGTCTGTCTGTCTGTCTGTCTGTCTGTCTGCATGCCTGTCTGCCTGTCTGTCTGTCTGCCTGCCTGCCTGCCTGCCTGTCTGTCTGTCTGTCTGTCTGTTGGTCTGTCTCTTTGTCCAAATTATCATCATCATCACCCGGCTCTCACACAGCAGAGCTTTTAGTCAGAGAAACATGTTTAAATAAAATGACTATGCAACTTTTGAAAGCTTTCCATGAGGAACTCAATATGAAAAATATGTAATTTACTATTGGTTAAAAACAGACCACCCAGAGATTTGGGGAGCCTAGGGTAGTAATATGAATCATCGGCTGATTCCCATTCCGAAGGAAGTTCCTGTAAATTGTATAAATGTATTTAAAATGTTCCAGAGGAGGTGAGATTGGAAGCCTGGAACATAATTTTTTTGGGAATGTGGTGAATTATTCATTTGAATCACTAAAATTCATCAGGAATAGTGGTGAAGGAGAGATCATCAAACCACTCCTAACAGCAGTGGAAATAATTAATATTTCCTAAAAAAGTCAACCTCATTGGCTGTGCTACTCACTTCAGCATACAAAGGGACTAGAGGTAAGTGTCGAGTGGAAGTTGCCTTTCCTCTCTGTGCCTCTATCCAAATTGGTTCCAATTACAACATAATCTCATCCACTTCTCAGGAAGTTAAGCCTTGGACTTTTTGATCAATCAAACTCTGTCAGCCGGAACCTTGTTAATCGTGAATTACCAAATGATATCAAAGCCAATGAGTACTGCCTCTCAGACCCAAGAAGAAAAAAATAAGAACGAATGAAGAGTGAAGCGGTTGAGTTTGTGCACAGTGGTTGCTGATCAGTTGAAGCAGAACCACAACGTTTCCCCTAAGCGATTCAGACTGTCAAAAACATAATTTCATGCATGATCTTTTCAGCCAATTGGCTTCAATATTGTATTTGAACTCGTTTTCCCTCTTTTCTTATCATCTTAAGAGCCTGTCTGGGCAGCATGTTGACATTCAGTAACTAAGAATCAGTGAACTAAGTAACAACTCTGAAATGCCGTCTCATGAGTCAATAATTAATCATGTTCTTCATCTGAATGTAAAATGTATTCTCAAACATAATCAAGCAGCTGAAAGCCGGTGTCTTCCTACAGAGACAGCATCATTACAGAGAGCTTTACCAGTCATACTGTTGTAGAGGTATCTAATGCTACACTGACAGTCATAGTGCTTGTAATGTCAGTAGTCAGGGAGAATTACACTTGTTGCAGTCAAATGGTGAGATATGCCAATCTAGGGTCAGAAGGGAAAATAATTTGTGGATTCTGGTAATAATAGCTAGATGATGTGCTATGACATTATTCCAACAGGTACAGACAAAACTGAATGCTTGTTATTATTTGATTTGATTTCATTTTTTATTTATAGCTGCTTATCTATCTTATCTATGTTTTGATCATGTAATTCAGATGGCCGTGTCCTCTGCTATATGAATCAAACATAATGAACGTGAACCAGAGATGTTATATAACCTAATCTGCAAACTCAATCAGAATGGATGACAAAGGCAGAGAAACCACAGAACGAAAGATGAAATATGTCACACATACACAGCACTGTCTGCAACACTGAATAGTCATCTATTTAAATCCAGTAACTTTCAGAGTGGTTTCTTCAGCCCTTATGCACAGGCCAGGGATATAAACAAATCAGATCATCTGCGTTTGGAGACAGTGATATGATAAAGTATTCTCTTACATCATATCTCTCAGTGACTTAATCTCTGCATGTTGGTGTCTCTGGCATCCTGTCATACAGTCCTCTCATCTCCATATAAAACTCTCTCTATCTTTTCTACTTTCTCTTTATTCTGTCACTGGGAAAACATTACCCCTCAGCTCCCACCTGGAGTGAGGGGCTGTCACTCATACAACACCATTGAGTCTAGTAGTATCCTTGGGAGCTAATTCATGGGAGAGTTAGCCACGGTCACCACGACCAGTCAGAGCTGTCCCAGCTTCTCAGGTGTGGGTGGAGGCCAATAATCATTAAAGGGGTCGTTGAGTCATTATGGTTCCACTTAACACCATTACCCTAACCAAAGAACACTTGACGAACCCTCTTTTCTAAGTGTGTACTAGCGTTATCAAATGTGTGTTTGTATACCGGCCATATCTATAACAATTAAATATCGGACTAGTTCAATATTAATTTTCTGGTAGAGTTCACAGGCTTCTGTGGATATACAGTATCTCTGATACTGTTGCTTGTTGGAAAGGTACATTTGTGTCAGCTGTCACTGTTTCCTTTATGGTTGGCTTGGCAGCTATTCGTTTCCCAGATGCAGTGGAGGACGTGAGACACAGCCAAACAGCTGTGTACACAGTGTCCTCTCCACAACGTCAGAGCGATTGAAAAAAACATATTATTAATGAATATTACTCTGAAAGGCTGTTTGACTTTTATTTGTCAGTTCAGCAACATGAAAGGCTTTCTGATAAGGCTCCCTCTAAAGCCACATTCTACCCATCTATCAATGGTCTGATAACTCAGGCCCTATGGGAAATGTCTTTTTTTTACTCACAAACACGTTCTCAGAAACACACTTGCACACACAGCCTCCAATCAGACCTCAGAACACATTGTGATCACCCAATATCAACATAAAAGTACAAAGCACCTCACTCACGTTTCATGCACATGAGACAAATGTCTGGGGAATGAGCTGTGTGTGTGTGTTTTTGGTTTTACTATCCTTGTGGGGACCAGAAGTCCTCACAAGGATATTAAAACAAGGACAATTCTGACAAGTGTGGGACATTTCGCCGGTCCCTCCAAGGAAAAAGGCTATTTTAGGCTTAGGGGTAGAGTTTAGGGTTAGGGTTACAATTAGGGTTAGGATTACAATTAGGGTTAGGGTTTAGGGTTAGGAGTTAGGGTTAAGTTTAGGGTTACAATTAGGGTTAGGGTTAAGGTTAGGGAAGATAGGATTTTGAATGGGAATCAATTGTTTGGTCCCCACAAGGATAGTAAAACAAACGTGTGTGTGTGTCTGTCTCTTTGTTGGACACAAAGCCCCAGAAGTTGCATACAAGTCTCAAGTCTCTTCTAAAGGACACTGGCAAGTGTAGGTGAGACTATGAGAACAGAAAGAGAGACTAAATGTCTTACGCACTTTTAAAGACTGGGCAGAAAGTGAAGAAGAAATTCAGCAAACCTAGGGGGAGTGTGGAAGTGAATAAAATGCTTATTTATTGTTAAAACCAACACGTTTTGGCCTATAGCCTTCATCGTTTTTTTTTTTTTACTATGGCTACGGGCCAAAACATTTTGGGTCAATTTTAACGAAGAAGCTGAACTTTGCACTGTGTTAGCGATGGTTTTCTTAAAACGATACTAACGGGAGATTACATGCACCAGCTTGCTAAAATAAGCTTGATTACAACGCAAAACCCACAAAAATAAACCAGTGATTTAGCTGATCTCACTTTGATACAAGGCAGCTGCAACTTTCGCCGTCTAGGCTCTCTATTCACGTCCCAATTGAAATCAGGGGATCAGAAACCGTAAGGCTGATGAATGTAAAATACCAGTAGAAGTATACAGTATAGGAGTAGTAGACCTATACTTCATTCAAATGTTTCATCTTAAATGACAAAATAATATATGTGCCATTTGAAATAACTTTAATTTGATTTTAAAAAAGTATAGATTATATTCAATCACAATTGGGTTGATTTAGTTACACATTTTAAATATGGAGAGTGCAGGGATATTGTTGTAATTAATCTATAACATAAATTGGAAACAAAAAAATAATAGAGTAGGCTACACCAACATGAGTATTCCATTCATAAAACATGTAGAGTAAATTACCACAGTAGAGTTGCTATGGTAAAAAAGGAAATACTTTATTTCAGTTGCATGGAATGATTGTCAAATAGTTACATCTACCCTCCTCTTCACTTCAGATTGCGTCATGAACTTTGGTTGTAGAGCGAGGGGCAGGTAGCGTTCTCCTGGCATCCGCCAAACCCAGATTATTAGGCTTGTGTGCCGCTGCTCGGATATTGAAACCCATTTCATGAAGAATAGTTATTGTGCTGACGTTGCTTCCAGAGGCAGTTTGGAACTCGGGAGTGAGTGTTGCAACCGAGGACAGACGATTTTTACGCGCTACGCGCTTCAGCACTCGGTGGTCACGTTCTGTGAGCTTGTGTGGCCTACATCTTCGCAGCTGAGCCATTGTTGCTCCTAGACGTTTCCACTTCACAATAACAGCACTTACAGTTGACCGGGGAAGCTCTAGCAGGGCAGAAATGTGACGAACTGACTTGTTGGAAATGTGGCATCATATGACGGTGCTACGTTGAAAGTCACTGAGCTCTTCTGTAAGGCCATTCTACTGGCAACGTTTGTCTACGGAGATTGCATGGCTGTGTGCTCGATTTTATACACCTGTCAGCAACGGGTGTGTCTAAAATAGCCGAATACACTAATTTGAAGGGGTGTCCACATACTTTTGTATATATACTGTAGTGTAAGTTGCATGGACTCACTGTACAATAATAGTGTTTAACATGATTTTTGAATGACAACCTCATCTCTGTAACCCACACATACAATTATCTGTAAGGTCCCTCCGTCAAGAAGTGAATTTCAAACACAGATTCAACCACAAAGAACAGGAAGGTTTTCCAATGCCTCACAAAGAAAGGCACTAATGACCCCCCAAAAAAAGTTAAACTGCAAAAAATGTGGGAAAGAAATTAATTTGATGTCCTGAATACAAAGCGTTATGTTTGGGGCAAAACCAACACAACACATCACTTAGTACCACTCTTCATATTTTCAAGCATGGTGGTGGTTGCATCATGTTATGGTTATGCTTGTCATCAGGAAGGACTAGGGATTTTTTAAATGTCAAGAATTTAAAATGGCTGTCTAGCAATGATCAACAACCAACTTGACAGAGGTTGAAGAATTTTTAAAGAATAATGTGCAAATGTTGCACAATCTAGGTGTGCAAAGCACTTAGAGACTAACGGCTGTAATTGCTGCCAAAGGTGATTCTAACATGTATTGACTCAGGAGTGTGAATACTATGTAAATTAAATATTTCTGTAATTCATTTTCAATAAATCTGCCAATGTTTCTAAAAACATGCTTTCACTTTCTCATTATGGGGTATATGGGTGAGAATTATACTTTTTTAAATCCATTTTGAATTCAGGCTGTAACACAACAAAATGTGGAATTTTTAGCCTCTGATTATATAAGTGGGGATATGCTGGTATTGAAACTAGTGAGAGTGTCAGTACTCATAATACCCACTCTCCTCTATTGTCTTGGTCCCTCTAGGTCGTGTAAGGTTATAGAGGCCAGTTAGTGGATCAGAGGTGTAGGTGGCAGGGCTTTCAACTGTGTGCGAGAAGGCAATAGTGCATGAAATGTAATGCATGGAACTGTAAACCTTCCTCAAAGAGTTGCACGCAAGCAGGGGCGGACTTAGTGATTTGGAGGCTCCAGGCAGAGTCCAGTCTGAGGCCAGACAGCATCAGACAGCATCAGATAGATGGGCAGCATCAGATACATGGCCTCTGCCTCGACGACGATGGCAGTATTATCACCAGCACCTGTCTTTTTACTGAAGAAATTAGTTAACTTAGGTAAGCAGATATATACAGTGGGGAGAACAAGTATTTGATACACTGCCGATTTTGCAGGTTTTCCTACTTACAAAGCATGTAGAGGTCTGTAATTTTTATCATAGGTACACTTCAACTGTGATAGACGGAATCTAAAACAAAAATCCAGAAAATCACATTGTATGATTTTTAAGTAATTAATTTGCATTTTATTGCATGACATAAGTATTTGATACATCAGAAAAGCAGAACTTAATATTTGGTACAGAAACCTTTGTTTGCAATTACAGAGATCATACGTTTCCTGTAGGTCTTGACCAGGTTTGCACACACTGCAGCAGGGATTTTGGCCCACTCCTCCATACAGACCTTTTCCAGATCCTTCAGGTTTCGGGGCTGTCGCTGGGCAATACAGACTTTCAGCTCCCTCCAAAGATTTTCTATTGGGTTCAGGTCTGGAGACTGGCTAGGCCACTCCAGGACCTTGAGATGCTTCTTACGGAGCCACTCCTTAGGCTGTGTGTTTCGGGTTGTTGTCATGCTGGAAGACCCAGCCACAACCCATCTTCAATGCTCTTACTGAGGGAAGGAGGTTGTTGGCCAAGATCTCACGATACATGGCCCCATCCATCCTCCCCTCAATACGGTGCAGTCGTCCTGTCCCCTTTGCAGAAAAGCATCCCCAAAGAATGATGTTTCCACCTCCATGCTTCACGGTTGGGATGGTGTTCTTGGGGTTGTACTCATCCTTCTTCTTCCTCCAAACACGGCGAGTGGAGTTTAGACCAAAAAGCTATATTTTTGTCACATCAGACCACATGACCTTCTCCCATTCCTCCTCTGGATCATCCAGATGGTCATTGGCAAACTTCAGACGGGCCTGGACATGCGCTGGCTTGAGCAGGGGGACCTTGCGTGCGCTGCAGGATTTTAATCCATGACGTGTAGTGTGTTACTAATGGTTTTCTTTGAGACTGTGGTCCCAGCTCTCTTCAGGTCATTGACCAGGTCCTGCCGTGTAGTTCTGGGCTGATCCCACACCTTCCTCATGATCATTGATGCCCCACAAGGTGAGATCTTGCATGGAGCCCCAGACCGAGGATGATTGACCGTCATCTTGAACTTCTTCAATTTTCTAATAATTGCGCCAACAGTTGTTGCCTTCTCACCAAGCTGCTTGCCTATTGTCCTGTAGCCCATCCCAGCCTTGTGCAGGTCTACCATTTTATCCCTGATGTCCTTACACAGCTCTCTGGTCTTGGCCATTGTGGAGAGGTTGGAGTCTGTTTGATTGAGTGTGTGGACAGGTGTCTTTTATACAGGTAACGAGTTCAAACAGGTGCAGTTAATACAGGTAATGAGTGGAGAACAGGAGGGCTTCTTAAAGAAAAACTAACAGGTCTGTGAGAGACGGAATTCTTACTGGTTGGTAGGTGATCAAATACTTATGTCATGCAATAAAATGCAAATTAATAACTTAAAAATCATACAATGTGATTTTATGGATTTTTGTTTTAGATTCCGTCTCTCACAGTTGAAGTGTACCTATGATAAAAATTACAGACCTCTACATGCTTTGTAAGTAGGAAAACCTGCAAAATAGGCAGTGTATCAAATACTTGTTCTCCCCACTGTATATATATATTTTTTCAATTATGCTCAACTCATGAGGCCCTTTGATGATACAGTATATGAGGCCTGAGGCAATTGCCTCGTCTGCCTAATGGTAAGCCAACCACTGCACGCAAGGGCTCCACTGTTGACAATGAAGGAGATCAGAGTTGTCCAGAAGAGTTTGTGATTACATCAGAACTTGCTGTCTGTGTTTAAATGTGTATTCAAAATAGGTTCAAACATTAACACATAAAGTACTATATATGCCTGATGTTCTCTTTCTAATAGTTGCATCACTTGTAGCTTTGCAGTTGTTTGTCGGTGTATCCTTGCAGGAAAAAACAACACAATTTCAAAAGCTCACACAGATGTCAAGTGTACACAGCAAGTCTCGTAGTAACAATGATGAGGGAGAGCACATTATCAGTAGACCCCTGAGGAACCCGGCCTAGGTTAGACTATGTGTTGGATAAGGTGATGAAACTACCAAGCTGCTGAATCAAAGCGCCAATGAGCTGAGAGAAACCATGAGGCTTAGCCCTTGATACCACCCCTCAATACGGGGGCGAGGGACATTATGTAACTCTGTCAGCACAGCAGGAACCCCAGTCTTAGCGAGGGTGCACACACTGAGACTAGTAGAGTGTAATGACCCCTGACAGGGACATTCATATTTTAACTTGACGGAGGTGCACCCACCACTTCACTCTGTTATCGATTGCTTTAAAAATGCCTACTTAATCCTCAAACACGAAGGTCGTGTTTCCATCGAAAAATGGCTTAGAAATCGTGTTGAGTCATTCTGGTAGTGTATTAGGATTGGTTAACCATTTCCTGTTGCTATGCACACTCACTTGTAATGAAATAGCTACGTTATAGAAGAGTGACTAAAGTACATTTTCAATGATCAAGTATGAATTGAATCTTCCCACCTGTCATAACAGCCTCTGGGTTGATATCTTAGGTAAGCTACTCTATTCTCCTGAGATCAATGGTTCCTTCCCACCACAGTTTTTTAGGGAATTGGACAACCTGTTGTCAACTGAGATGGGTGTTGAAGTACCAAGAACCACAGCGCATCGTCTCTGTACATGTGGCAGCGGAAGAGCGTTCCACGTTCTTGGAATTTCAATATCTCAAAATGGCCCTCTCCTCTGTTCTCCTCAGTTCTCAACACTAGGTGGTGATGAGTTTACAGTATGTTACGTCATACCGTGTAGTCACATGGACATCTTCATATTTCACCTACTGTGTCTTGCTTATCAGATCCCACCAGACTAACAGCAAGAAGCTCAATTTAGTTCATAATGTGATATCTCACAATACTAGCCTAAATGCTGTCACTTGTATATCGTTAAACAAGGAGGAGGTATTGCCCCTATCAAGCTAGGCTTTTGAGACATTTTGGTGGAAAGCTGAGCATACCTGTTGAGTGATAATGTTCTCTTTTCTGGGACCTGTTACTACACAACAGTTTTTTGATATGAAGAAAAAATATGATTAATCATATCCTTACAGTACAATTGACAGTATACTGGTGAGGAATGACAATCCGTATCTATCAACTGTTGTCACACCCTGATCTGTTTCACCTGTCTTTGTGATTGTCTCCACCCCCCTCCAGGTGTCGCCCATCTTCCCCATTATCCCCAGTGTATTTATACCTGTGTTCTCTGTTTGTCTGTTGCCAGTTTGTTTTGTCAAGCCTACCAGCGGTTTCCCCCTTGCGCCTGTCTTTCGCAAGTGCCTGTTTTCCCGGTTTTGACCATTCTGCCTTCCCTGACCCTGAGACGGCCTGCCGTTCTGTACCTTTTGGACTCTGATCTGGATTACTGACCTCTGCCTGCCATTGACCTGTCGTTTGCCTGCCCCCTGTTTTTGTAATAATCTTTTGTTACTTCAACATTGTCTGCATCTGGGTCTTCTCCTAAAACGTGATAACTGTGGCTCTGAAGATGGACAGACAGACTGACATGAAACCAGGGCAGAACCAGAGGCGTTGTGCCCATAGGGGGCACAGGGGCCGCCTCAGATTTATCCTGTTAAAAATAATAATAATAATGAAGTTCGCTTTAGCTAGCCCAGATAGGTTCCTAATCTCCCAACTGTCACGCCTGCTCCTGCTCCCCCTCCCTTGCGCTCGAGGGCGCCAGGCTGCCCATCACTACGCACACCTGTTACCATCAGATGCTATCTGTGTTTTGTTCCATGTTTTATATTTATTAAATAATCACCCTGTACTTGCTTCCTGTCTCCCAGCGTCTGTCGAACCGAGATTGTTACAGAATGCAGACACCCATATAGGAAACCTCAGGATCTTTGTTTTGTTTTTTTGTTGGTGACGTCAGGTCCGGTTGCCGCGGCCGAAGGAACCGGGGGTGCCCCCATTTGCTCGTCGGGCTTCCACGCCTTAGCTGGCTCAAGAGGTTTCCTTGCCTCGGTTGGCTCGGCAGGCTCCCATCCCACCTCATGCCTCAGCCGGCTCGTCAGCCTCCCACGCCTCAGCCGGTTCATCAGGCTCACATCCCATGCCTTAGCAGGCTCATATCCCACGCCTCGGCCGGCTCGTCAGGCTTCCATGCCTCGGCCGGCTCGTCAGGCTTCCATGCTTCGGCCAGCCCGTCATGCTGGCCCAGGTGGACGTCGGGTGGCGTCGCTAGGGGGGGGGGGGGGGGGGTACTGTCACACCTGCTTCCGCTCCCCCTCCCTGGCGCTCGAGGGTGCCAGGCTGCCCATCATTACATACACCTGTTAGTAACAGGCTGTTACCATCATTAAACGCATCAGCGCTCATAGGACTCACCTGGACTCCTTCCCGTTGATTGCCCCTTCTATATCTGTCTGTTCCCCAGTTTGATCCCCATGTCTGCATTGATGTTGTTTCGTTTCCCCTGTCCAGACGCTGTCCGTGTTTTGAACCATGTTTTTTATTTATTAAATCATCACCCTGTACTTGCTTCCCGTCTCCCAGCGTCTGTCCAACCGAGATCGTTACACCAACCTCATAACTAGCTACCAAGAAGCCATTTAAAGCTATCAATCAATTTAAAGTAGCTAGCTTGTCTAACTATCTTAGCTGGCATGCCTTCTGGCAAGGCTGGTAGACTTTAGAAAAACAAGCAATAACTAAATATACTGAATAAGACTCACATTCATTTAAATCTTTTTCCCAGATTTTAACAGAAATGCAAAGAAGCATATTTAGTTTCTTTAAAAAAAATAACCAGCAGGATACAGACAGCTCAAGAAGGTATGCTTAGATATGCAGAAAAATAGATGTATATATTTTTTACATAACAGTAGAATTAAGCATAATCATTATGGCTCTAGATTGCTGGTAAAAGCTGTTTCAGGTGTTAAAAAAATCCCAAATTCTCCAACTTTCGGATAGGGGACATAGCCCCACTAGGGACCACCCCCCAGTCATCCTCACATACTTTGTGCTGCCTCAGATATTTGGGGTTCATGACGTCCCTGGGCAGAACTGTTCTGTCTGTAATGTTCCATGGCTCTGGAACGTAATGATACAACAGTGGCCAGAGGCTCGTTACTGCCTTGGATTTCCAGAGGGAAGGGCTAGTATGCACAACAATCAATCTCTTTCTCTTCTTCTTCTCCCTCTCACTCTTTCTGTCCCTCCTTCTCTGCAACACATGCACACACGAAAGCAGTTTCGTGTGACTGGCAGAAGCTAGAATCTTTCATGGAACTGTATTTGTGTGTCATTATGCAATTCAGGTTTTACAAGGAGTTTGAAACATTTTCAGTTTCAGTTTTTTATGGGGGCTAGATAACATATTACATTATACATATAGGCTCTGCTATGTCAAAGCTATGCTATATCATGCTGGCACCTCTACAATACTTCAACTCAAGAGATCAGGGTTGGGGAAAGTACCATAAGGTACAGTTTATCATCATAGAGGATTTTTCAATTCTTTAAATGGAATTTCAATTCACTTCCTTAATTGAGATTAAATGTATATGGTTGAGATGATCATCACGTTATGCATGTGACATCTGAGATATCTCTTGATGAAACTGAAAAAATGGTGGTACAGCAGGCTGCTCCAAAGCAAGAGAGCTATGATAACAACACTTTTGTCATCTGTATTTAAATGAGTCACTAACCAGGAGTAACAGGACCTCCATACCCCTGCTGGGAGGGATTCTAGCCCCCCACCCCTGTCTTCCATAAAGCTGCAGTACCTTATAATAGAATAATACCATTACAAATTTGCTTGAAAAACAAGTTATTTCCTTCTTGGGTGGTTTTCATGAAAAATCAATTTAAAAATCCTTCCTGGTTGACAAAGACCGGAGAAATCTAGCAGCTAGAATCTCATCACAATATCCTCCTTGGCCAGATGACATTTTGTCCTTAATAATTCCATCACTTAAATTCACTTTAAAATCGTCTCATGTCCTAGCTGTATCCTACTTGTTTTAATGGCTCTAACATGCTCTCATATTACAGCTTGTGGAGATGATCTAAAACATGTTTCAGGCATTTCTAATATGAGTTGAAGAAAATGTCAATAAAAGTTGTAAGGTGAAACATCAGAAACCAAACTTTTTAATTTGTTTTATTTTATTTATTTTTTCAACTTGATTTAACCAGGTAAGCCAGTTGAGAACAAGTTCTCATTTACAACTGCGACCTGGCCAAGATAAAGCAAAGCAGTGCGATAAAAACAACAACACAGAGTTACATATGGGGTAAACAAAACATAAAGTCAAAAATACAAACAGAAAATATAAATACAGTGTGTGCGAATGTAGTAAGTTATGGAGGTAAGGCAATAAATAGGCCATAGTGCAAAATAGTTACAATTTCGTATTAACACTGGAATGATAGATGTGCAAAAGATGATGTGCAAATAGAGATACTGGGGTGCAAATGAGCAAAATAAATAACAATATGGGGATGAGGTAGTTGGGTGGGCTAATTTCAGAATGGCTGTGTACAGGTGCAGTGATCAGTAAGCTGCTCTGTTCGTTCCAGTCATTGGCAGCAGAGAACTGGAAGGAATGGTGGCCAAAGGAGGTGTTGGCTTTGGGGATGACCAGTGAGATATACCTGCTGGAGCGCAGACTACGGGTGGGTGTTGCTATGGTGACCAGTGAGCTAAGGTAAGACAGGGATTTGCCTAGCAGTGATTTATAGATGACCTGGAGCCAGTGGGTTTGGCGACGAATATGTAGTGAGGGCCAGCCAACAAGAGCGTACAGGTCACAATGGTGGGCAGTATATGGGGCTTTGGTGACAAAATGGATGGCACTGTGAGACTACATCCAATTTGCTGAGTAGAGTGTTGGAGGCTATTTTGTAAATGACATCACCAAAGTCAAGGATCGGTAGGATAGTCAGTTTTACGAGGGCATGTTTGGCTTTGTTGCGAAATAGGAAGCCGATTCTAGATCTAACTTTTGAATTGGAGATGCTTAATGTGTGTCTGGAAGGAGAGTTTACAGTCTAACCAGACACCTAGGTATTTGTAGTTGTCCACATACTCTAGGTCAGAGAGTAGTGATTCTAGTCAGGTGGGCGGGTGCAAGCAGCATTCGGTTGAAGAGCATACATTTAGTTTTACTAGTGTTTAAGAGCAGTTGGAGGCTACGGAAGGAGTGTTGTATGGTGTTGAAGCTCGTTTGGAGGTTTGTTAACACAGTGTCCAATGAAGGGCCAGATGTATACAAAATGGTGTCGTCCACATAGAGGTGGATCCGAGCTTCACCAGCAGCAAGAGCAACATAGGGGTTGCGACAATTTCGGCGGCTAATTTTAGAAAGAAAGGGCCCAGATTGTCTAGCCCAGCTGATTTGTAGGGGTCCAGATTTTTCAGCTCTTTCAGAACATCAGCTGTCTGAATTTGTGTGAAGGAGAAGCGGGGGGGGGGGGGGGGCATGGGCAAGTTGTAGCGGAGGGTGCAGAGCTGGTGGCCGGGGTAGTGGTAGCCAGGTGGAAAGCATGGCCAGCCGTAGCAAAATGCTTGTTGAAATTCTCGATTATTGTAGATTTATCGGTGGTGACAGTGTTTCCTAGCCTCAGTGCAGTGGGCAGTTGGGAGGAGGTGCTCTTATTTTCCATGGACTTTACAGTGTCCCAAAACTTTTTGGAGTTAGTGCTACAGGATGCAAATTTCTGTTTGAAAAAGCTAGCCTTTGCTTTCCTAACTGATTGTGTATATTGGTTCCTGACTTCCCTGAAAAGTTGCATATCACGGGGGCTGTTCGATGCTAATGCAGTACGCCACAGGATGTTTTTGTGCTGGTCAAGGGCAGTCAAGTCTGAGGAGAACCAGGGGCTATATCTGTTCTTAGTTCTGAATTTTTTGAATGGGGCATGCTTATTTAAGATTGAGAGGAAAGCACTTTTAAAGAACAACCAGGCATCCTCTACTGACGGAATTAGGTCAATATCCATCCAGGATACCCGGGCCAGGTCAATTAGAAAGGCCTGCTCGCTGAAGTGTTTTAGGGAGCGTTTGACAGTGATGAGGGGTGGTCGTTTGACCACGGACCCATTACGGACGCAGGCAATAAGGCAGTGATCGCTGAGATCCTGGTTGAAGACAGCGGGGGTGTATTTAGAGGGTAAATGTGTCAGTATGATATCTATGAGGGTGCCCATGTTTACAGATTTAGGGTTGTACCTGGTAGGTTCGTTGATCATTTGTGTGAGATTGAGGGCATCTAGTTTAGATTATAGGTTGGCCGGGGTGTTAAGCCTATCCCAGTTAAGGTCACCAAGCAGTAGGAACTCTGAGGATAGATGGGGGGCAATCAGTTCACATATGGTGTCCAGGGCACAGCTCGGGGCTGAGGGGGGTCTGTAGCAAGCGGCAACAGTGAGAGACTTATTTCTGGAAAGGTGGATTTTTAGAAGTAGAAGCTCAAACTGTTTGGGCACAGACCTGGATAGTACGATAGAGCTCTGCAGGAAATTGCAACCCCACCCCCTTTGGCAGTTCTATCGAGACGGAAAATGTTGTAGTTGGGGATGGACATTTCAGATTTTTTGGTGGCCTTCCTAAGCCAGGTTTCAGACTCTGCGAGGACATCAGGGTTGGCGGAGTGTGCTAACGCAGTGAATAACTCAAACTTAGGGAGGAGGTATCGGATGTTAACGTGCAAGAAACCAATGTTTTTACGGTTACAGAAGTCAACAAATGATAACGCCTGGGGAGTAGGAGTGATACTGGGGGCTACAGTGCCTGGGTTAACCTCTACATCACCAGAGGAACAGAGGAGGAGTAGAATAAGAATACGGCTAAAGGCTTTAAGTACTGGTCTTCTAGTGCGTTGGGTACAGAGAAAAAAAGGGGCAGGTTTCCGGGCGTTGTAGAATAGATTCAGGGCATTATGTACAGAAAAGGATATGGAAGGATATGAGTACAGTGGAGGTAAACCTAAGCGTTGGGTAACAATGAAAGAGATAGCATCACTGGAGGCACCGATTGAGTCGGTCTCCGCATGTATGGGGGGTGGGACAAAGGAGCCATCTATGGCAGGTTGAGCTGGGTTGGGGGATCTACAGTGAAATAGTACAATAAGAAATAACCGAAACAGCAATAAGCAAGGCATATTGAAATGGGAGAGAGGCATAAAGCAATCACAGGTGTTATTCGAGAGCTAAGACAACAGCTGGTAATGGCAACAAAGTTTGGGCTGAGGCTAAACATAAACAGGATGCGGTACCGTATAAAGGAACAGTCCAGCAGGCATCAGCTGTATAGCTGAGTTATCATAAGGTCCGGTGAACAGCAATAGGAGAGTTCGGAGGTAGTTTGGGGACTGCTATAGCACTAGCGAGCAAGAGGCCACGGCTAGCGTGTGCTAGCGGGCCGGGGCTAGCAGATGGATCTTCGTGGTCGACGTCATAACGGGAAACCTGTTGTAATCACATCAGACGATTTCGTCAGCAGACCAGTCGTGTTGGATCGGTGGGGCTCCGTGTCAACACTAGGAGATCCCGTCCGGTTGACAGAGAGGTAGATAGCCGGGAGAAGGGCCTGGCTCGCGGCTAGCTCGAGGCTGATTAGCCAACAACAACGTCCATTTGATTGCAGCTATCTAGCTACGATGATCCGGTGTTAAAGGTCCAGTGAATCAGTGATTCCGGCAGAAAACCCGATATGTTCTGGGTCGATAACGCACTGTGCAGACAGTGCAGACTGGCGGATAATAGTCCAGGCTAGAGCTGGCTGGTAGGTAGTGCAGGCCACGGACAATGGCGAGAAATCGCTAGCGGTGGCTAATGGCAAGTAGCTAGTTAGCTGGCTATTCCCGTCCGGTAGACAGAGAGGTAGATAGCCGGGATATGGGCCTGGCTCAAGGCTAACTGGTGCTTGCTTCAGGGGCAGTGGTGATTAGCCAAACAGCAACATCCATTTAGGTTGCGGCTAGCTAGTTGCGATCCGGTGTCCAGTGATTCAGTTATTCCGGCAGAAAATCCGATGTTCTGGGTGAAAACCGCTAACGGTGGCTAATAGCAAGTAGCAAGTTAGCTGGCTAGCTGGTAACAACTGGAGATTCTAGATAAAAGGTAAGTCAATAATAGAATCCGTTCCACGATGTTCTGAATGAATGAAATAATCTTATTAAATACTTTTTTCTTTACATAGTTGAATGTGCTGACAACAAAATCACACAAAAATTATCAATGGAAATCAAATTTATCAACCCATGGAGGTCTGGATTTGGAGTCACCCTCAAAATTAAAGTGGAAAACCATACTACAGGCTGATCCAACTTTGATGTAATGTCCTTAAAACAAGTCAAAATGAGGCTCAGTAGTGTGTGTGGCCTCCACGTGCCTGTATGACCTCCCTGCAACGCCTGGGCATGCTCCTGATGAGGTGGCGGATGGTCTCCTGAGGGATCTCCTCCCAGACCTGGACTAAAGCATCCGCCAACTCCTGGACAGTCTGTGGTGCAACGTGGCGTTGGTGGATGGAGCGAGACATGATGTCCCAGATGTGCTCAATTGGATTCAGGTCTGGGGAACGGGCGGGCCAGTCCATAGCATCAATGCCTTCCTCTTGCAGGAACTGCTGACACACTCCAGCCACATGAGGTCTAGCATTGCCTTGCATTAGGAGGAACCCAGGGCCAACCGCACCAGCATATGGTCTCACAAGGGGTCTGAGGATCTCATCTCGGTACCTAATGGCAGTCAGGCTACCTCTGGCGAGCACATGGAGGGCTATGCGGCCCCCCAAAGAAATGCCACCCCACACCATGACTGACCCACCGCCAAACCGGTCATGCTGGAGGATGTTGCAGGCAGCAGAACGTTCTCCACGGCGTCTCCAGACTCTGTCCCGTCTGTCACGTGCTCAGTGTGAACCTGCTTTCATCTGTGAAGAGCACAGGGCGCCAGTGGCGAATTTGCCAATCTTGGTGTTCTCTGGCAAATGCCAAATGTCCTGCATGGTGTTGGGCTGTAAGCACAACCCCCACCTGTGGATGTCGGGCCCTCATACCACCCTCATGGTGTCTGTTTCTGACTGTTTGAGCAGACACATGCACATTTGTGGCCTGCTGGAGGTCATTTTGCAGGGCTCTGGCAGTGCTCCTCCTGCTCCTCCTTGCACAAAGGCGGAGGTAGCAGTCCTGCTGCTGGGTTGTTGCCCTCCTACGGCCTCCTCTACGTATCCTGATGTACTGGCCTGTCTCCTGGTAGCACCTCCATGCTCTGGACACTACGCTGACAGACACAGCAAACCTTCTTGCCACAGCTCGCATTGATGTGCCATCCTGGATGAGCTGCACTACCTGAGCCACTTGTGTGGGTTGTAGACTCCGTCTCATGCTACCACTAGAGTGAAAGCACCGCCAGCATTCAAAAGTGACCAAAACATCAGCCAGGAAGCATAGGAACTGAGAAGTGGTCTGTGGTCATCACCTGCAAAACCAGTCCTTTATTGGGGGTGTCTTGCTAATTGCCTATAATTTCCACCTGTTGTCTATTCCATTTGCACAACAGCATGTGAAATGTATTGTCAATCAGTGTTGCTTCCTAAGTGGACAGTTTGATTTCACAGAAGTGTGATTGACTTGGAGTTACATTGTGTTGTTTAAGTGTTCCCTTTATTTTTTTGAGCAGTGTATATTTTGTAGAAGGATGAAAAGTGTGATAGGGAAATATGTACGAAAAATACAAAAAATACAAAACACAGGCTATTTACACAGACACACAACAAAGAACACGACCGCACTGCTATGCCATCTTGTTAAGAGAGGTGAATTTATTGAAAATCCTTTGAAATCAACCCAAGGGATTGGGTGTGGGTATATAACATTCAGACAGGGACACACACTCAATTAAAGTCATAACTTCCGTTTTACAAGATCAAGGCAGAAAATGACTTTGTTTGCAAAGGCATAATGGAGATTATGAGCCCAGGCTCTCATATCTGAAACTGTGCTGAGTGGAGGCTACAACTGCCTTGAATACATCTCAGACATTACACTGGAGCGGAGACTGGTTGATTTCTCACTGTCGCCCCTGAGGACACTGTTGATCCAAGGCATGTAGGCAGAGAGCTTCATGTAGACAGCGTATTTCTCCACGGCACAGGTCTTATCGAAGGACAGGATCCCTGCAGCATACACTCTGCCGTCGTTGGGGTCCTGGACTGCCAGGGCACCACCTGCATCCCCAAAGCACACATTCTCCTGGTACCTGTTGGCTCCAGTACAGAACATGTTGTCGTCTACGGTTGGAGTGCTGTTCAGCACCTGGCCACCTAGGGTGTACTCTGCCTTACAGGAGCTGTGCGATGCCACAGGCAACACCAGGTGTTTCAGTAACTCAGCGGGGGTGAAGAGGACCCCCCAGCCCCAGCCTGTGATGATGCCTTTCTCTTGGGCTGCCTCAGCCAGGTCCTCACCCCTCTCAGGCAGAGGGATGGGCATCACAGCCTCGCTTAGGTTGAATGGCTCCTTCAGCTGAATCAGAGCCAGGTCGTTGTCCCAGTCTGAAACATTCTGGAAGCCTGGGTGCAGAACCACCTAGAAGGGGAAAGGGAATAATTCATAGGACCTCTTTTTGATGATCTACTGTATTTGTGCTCTAACTACCTGTAAGACTGAAAATGATGTTGTAGGTGAGAGAGCCCAGTGCAGTTCTGCTTGCTGAAAATACAGAATTGTCTGTATATTCTTTGAGAGAGATGGTAATGGGCATACTAGCTCACCTTTTCTACTGCAACTTCTTTGGAGGCATCGGCTTGGGAGCGTCGCGTGATGCCTAGGTACACCTTGGGGATGGTTGGTTCTTTCCCCTGGGTGTCCTGCCGACTCTTCCTGACAAACAGGTTCCTGCCAGCGGTCAGGACCCAGCGGTCAGAGATTAGAGCCCCCCCAGCGAAGCCCCCGTTCATGACGTTGTCACTCAGGTAGACCATGGCCTGCCAGGGGACGTGAGGGGCCCGTGTGCCCCCAACCATACGCCTGGAGCGCAGGCCTGGGCAAGAAACACAACAACATGGAGTTTGAGATTATTTCTATACAATCTATACAATCTCTATATGGTTAAAACACCCCCAACTCCCTCGCACCACCTAGCACATACTGCTGTGCAAATCAAACACAGCTGTAAAATATATTTAGCTTTGACCTGACATAATCTGAGTAAATTCATTCATCAGCTACTTTTATCTCCAAAAAAGAAGTGTGTTCATGACTTGAGCCAGACAAGGTTAGCTTTCACAGAATTACCTGGTCACAATACACAGAAATCTGATGAGGATGGAATTAGTGTCGTTTCTCTTCTCAAACATTTTCCTTGAAACGCTTGATGAGAGGTGGATTTTTCGAGGAATTTTACTTTAAAAGGCTTTCATGCTCTGCAGATTTTCCTAATGACATATTTTACCATTCAGCTTGGAGGAAGCTGAGACTGAGGATCTCTCCTTCCTTTCTTCCCTGCTTGCCTTCTCTTTGATCTTTGTCATCTCATGTGTGTCGCTGCTGAATCGATTTTTAAGATAATCAGGATAATAGCTGTGAGCCGTGAGCCGTGAGACTTAACAAGGTTCTCACTTGAAAGTGATGGTAACATCCTAATTTTGGCCACAGCTACTGTATTCCCTTCCTCTTACAGAGGCCAACAGGCTGAATAGGAACAGCTTGTATCTGCTCAGCTCAGAGTAGCCTGAGGGGAGCCATAGTGAAGATTGGCTTCAGAACATCCGATTATAGTGACAGTGTAATTGAAATGTGAGTGATAGCCTTACACGAACCAGCAAAAATAATATGTTTTGGAAATAGAAGAATTGCACATGTGAAAACACGTGTGCAATGTGTATGTCCAATATTTTTGGAGGATATTCTGCATCAATGGTGTAACCAATACCCACCTTAACATAGACAAGGGATAAGAAAGGCTGTCCATACTCCTTGATCTTTAAAATGTATATGTTTTTGTTAGAAAGCGTTTCCGCTCTCCATTCAGAACATTTCATCCCTCTCACTTTGTTGACATTTTAATCTAAATCAGAAGGAGTAAGCCTTTATTGGCATAAAGCTGGGAGTTGGCTATGTGTCAGTTAGATAGGTAGTTACCTGGATTGTCTGACATCTCCAGTGCTTCTGATGTTTTGATTTTGATTTTGATTTTTACCTTATCCTGTGCCAGACAGACACAGGAGGCAGAGAGGAGCACTGCTAGGGATAACCTGGGGACAGCAGGAAAACATTAGTACAGTACACACACACACAGAGCTAACTGACAGAGAGAGCCCAAACACTCACTAGTACCACAACTAACTGTTGCTTTATTTAGGGCCTCTCTGGGTTTGCATGTTTACCTATATTTAGAAAAAGTTTCTAGCTAGAGCAGTTTGAAAGATTTTTAAAAGATTTAAGTAGCTGCATTTCCCTGCCATTTCCCTGCGATTTTACAAAGATCCATTGTCCAAAGACATTTCAGAGATTCATTTGGATTGGTATTGCAATGACAACAATTTCCAGGCAACTAGGGTTTTGTTGAGGAAAGAATATGAAAAGTATAACATACCACATTTTGATGGAAATATCTGTATATCAGTTTGTATGTTGAGCTTTGTCTCCTCTGTAAAGATTATGTACTCTGTGAGAAGTTGTGGGACCAAGGCCTTATGTATGCTGAGGAGAGAACTCACCCCCTGTCTGCCCGCCCCTGGGAATTTTGCTGGACACAGCTTCAGTTCTGATTCCCGAAAATCAGAGAGATTGCAATATCTCTGTTCATGCCAACCCATTATTGGGATCATGTCCAAACCCTGGCCCCATCTGGAGCTCAGCCACAGCCAACTCGTTTTAGAGACCATCTGAGGGATAAATAATTTCATAGGGTCTGAATTATGAAATCAGAACAGAACAGGACACAGCACATCTATAATTTGTGTGTCAGCTTGGCTTATTGCAAGTAAATGAGGTGCATATAAATGCTACATAAAACAAATGTGGTACCATCACTACCCCCAAACGTTTGCTTGATTATGTTATTTGGAAAACCCCAATAAAAAATTGTTGTTGTTGACTCACATTTGCTGTTTATGACTCACTTTGGTAACACTTTACTTGACACCCAGCTTCACAACACGTTATGACACGGTCATAACCATGTCATAATATGTCATAACAGCTGACATAACTTGTCATAACCTGTTATAATATGGTCATAACACTGTCATGACACATATGTTTAGACCTGTTGTGACATATATTGCGTTATTTTATGGCTGGTTATGACACCTACATAAGACTGTCAAAACCCACAAAACCCTACCACACAAGGCAAAACATTCCATTACACCATAGCCTACGTGTCATCAGTATGTTTATGTTATAGAATTTCTTTTAAAAAGTACCATATTAAATTGTTAATTAATTGCGCACACATTGATGTCAGACATGCACCTACCCCAATTCTCTGTTGCTGATGACTGGGATGATTGCAGGAGCAGATTTCAGGAGCAGGACAAGACACCCTCTTTTTGACTGATGACTGATATAAGGGCCTGTACGTGATAGGCCAATCTGGTTTATATGATTATGATGGTTATAATGCTTCTTGACGGTGTCAGAAAGTGTATTTTCTACAAGTTATTTAAAAAATTTACATTTACATTTTAGTCATTTAGCAGACGCTCTTATCCAGAGCGACTTACAGTTAGTGAGTGCATACATTTTCATACTGGCCCCCCGTGGGAATCGAACCCACAACCCTGGCGTTGCAAGCGCCATACTCTACCAACTGAGCTACACGGGGCCCATCATAAAATATAATGGAAAAACACAACTATAAAGAATTCAGTACAAGAACAAAGTATTTAAGAAACAAACTTTCAAACTTTGCATTTGTTGTAAAGGATCCAAGCTTTTAAAATACCAGCTTTGCGAAATCATGTGAATTCCACTTGGCTGTTGACTGAGGGAGAAAGCACAGGTAGCCTGGTTGTGTAAAGTTGAGTAAACAAGTTGTCTGTCCTTTTGCCATGCTTCTTGGCTCTCAACAACATTAGGAAAAGTCCAGCCTTGCAAATAAAGAATATTCTGATGTTGGGGAAAGAAATTGTAGGATTAAGTGACTTTCTTCCACTGGGAGATCTGGTCATTATCTGAAAAGTACTATGTTTATTTAATGAATCATTCTGTAAAGTTCACCTGTCCAGGGACGGCTGAGGGGGGATGTTTGTTTGGTGGACCAGAGACCAGAGATTGGTGGTATTATTAACCTTTTACTGCAGTGGGCTAAATCAGGATCACATAGTGTTTCTTGGTAGTCTTAAACAAATCTACTTTGAAACAAAAGTATACACCTCACAAACATGGTTATAGGCTTAAAAAAAAGAAGACACCTGTACAGTGTCAGATATAGAGTTGAAATGTATTCAATTTTAAGTTTGCATCCCAATATTACCCTTTATATACATCATAGAAGACTGAAATATAACAAAACTTTTAGACATAGAAACACCGGATATTCTGCGTTAATTTTTAAATAAATGTTTATTAATTATTAAATTATGAAAAATATTAATAACACTCCACCCATGAGGCCACTAGTTCATTTGACTGCAGGACAGTGCTACTACCACATCCCAGTTGAAAGCACCTTCTGACATGTATCAGTGTGCGATCTCATTCTTATGGCCACTCGTAGGAGTGGAGTAGTTTGTTCATAACCATCCTCCTTTTTGTCAGTGCAAAATTAGTTTGCAGATTGTCTCTCAGATGGTCTCATTGGTCTCATTCATTCATGTCTCTGAAACAGGTGGGCTGGTATAATGCAATGACTGATTCAAGGACAGAGGGATGGATGGCCTGCCTGCCTGCCTGCCTGCCTGCCTGCCTGCCTGCCTGCCTGGCACTATAATGCTGTTGATGCCTCTGAACTGTCATGCTCTTAGTGCCTGATGTTACATTAGACTGGTAACGTCATTGTGGCTCTATGTCACAATCTATGTCACAATCTCACAAACACTGACTGTCCGTTGGCCTTGTGATCCCAGACTAGAACCTGTGTGTTGTGTGGTGTAGCACCCTTCAGGACAGGACATGATGTACAGGTACGTGTACAGATAAAAACAGCCAACAGCCATCTCATTTAGCGTTTTCGTGTGTGTGTGTGTGTGTGTGTGTGTGTGTGTGTGTGTGTGTGTGTGTGTGTGTGTGTGTGTGTGTGTGTGTGTCAAATCAAATGTTATTCGTAACATGCGCCAAATACAACAGTGAAATGCTTACTTACAAGCTCTTTCCCAAAGATGCAGAGTTTTAGATAAAAATATAAAAAACACATGAGAAATAAAACGCACAAGAAGGAAGCTATATACAAGGACTACCAATACCATATCAATGTGCAGGGATACGTGGTAATTGAGGTACATATGTACATGTAGGCAGGGGTAAAGTGACTAGGCATCAGGATATAATAATAAGAGTGAAAAGTAGCAGCAGCGTATATGCTGGGTGTATGTGTGTGTGTGGTTGTGTGCGTGCATGTGTATGTGGCATCAGTACGTGGGTGTGTGTTGTGTATGTGTGTGGATAGAGACCTGTGAGTGTGTATATAGCCAGTGCAGGTAGAGTCAGTGCAGATAGTCCATACAGATAGTCCGGGTAGCCATTGATTAGCTATTCAGCAGTCTAATTGCTTTCAAGATAGAAGCTGTCTCGGAGCCTGTTGGTCTGAGACCCGTTGCTCCAGTACCGCTTGCTTGACGGTAGCACAGAGAACAGTCCATGGCTTGGGTGGCTGAAGTCTTTGACAATTTTCTGGGCCTTCCTTAGACACCGCCTGGTATAAAGGTCCTGTATGGCATGGAGTTTGGCCCCAGCGATGTACTGGGCCATCCGCACCATCCTCTGTAGAGCCTTGTGGTCGAGGGCGGTGCAGTTGCCATACCAGACAGTGATGCAGCCAGTCAAGATGCTCTCAATGTTGCAGCTGTAGAACTTCTTGAGGATCTGAGGGCCAAATCTGTGTGTGTGTATGTGTGTGTGTTTGTGTGTGTGTCTTTTTTTTTTATTGTTTTTGTTTTGTTGTTGAAACTGAGGAGAGGAGAGGAGCTTCCGGCAGCATCATAAAAAAATTGCAGTACATATTGTGCTCTTCTATCGCTCATGCAATGATGTCAGAGGGGAAAAACAGTGTTTGTTGTTTGCAGTAACTTCTTTGTTGTTGTAATATCCCAAACGTACGTGTCAGTTTCACCATTAAGGATTCCAGCTGTAGGCCTTTCCTGCAGTCAAATGACCTAGTGGCCTCAAAAAGGAGGATGGTTATGAACAAATTACTCCACTCTTACGAGTGGAGTACTTTTGTTTCAAAGTAGATTTGTTTGACTACCAAGAAACACTGTGTGACACTGATTGAGTCCACTGCAGTAAAAGCTTTTTAAAGCAGGAGAAAGAGATTAGTTAGTGGACTGTTACCAGCCTTTACTCTTCAGCTTTTCTCTGTATGGTTGCTCTTTCACGTTGCTGCACTATGCATTCGGCATCCTCTCTACTCTCGCTGCAGCACAAATCAGGATAGCTATGTCTGTCTATCCAAAGGTCTTAGTCACAAATGTTTCAAGCTATTCATGTTGATTCAATCACTGCTATTCAATAGGGAATCAACAAAGGTTTACACCACACACTGATTCCTTAGATCAACAAGTTCTCACATAGCCTTGAATGACAACTACAGGAATTTCGTAACTCTGAACGTCATTCATTTCTTAGATATTTTATTTAAACAAATATTTCAAATCCATTGCTCTGAGTCATAAGAGTTCATTGTATTTCAGTTGAATTAATTGGATTCACAAGTGATGCTCCCATTGAGGAGCCTCTCTATCTACGTCAATTGTTCAGTGTATTTTTCCAGACACTTAATGCATTTTTTTCCTCTTCTGAATAGCAGGAGTCAGGCAAGTGGGCCGTGGACTTTCTTTGTTTGGCACCGTCTGTTACCCCAACCTAAAAGCAAGTTGAAACTTTTCTTTAAGTCTTTTAGTTTGAATGACTCCTACAATCATGTCAACAGTTTAATTTATAGATTTGTTTCTTCAGAATGCAATAATTTATTATGTTCACGCATTTGACCTTCACTGTCCTCAAACCTTTGTCAGACCACATATAAACAGACACCAAGTCATCTGTTGTTACAAATATATTAAATATTAAAATATTAAATCAGTGACTTTCTATGTATTTTTGTGTTAGTTTCAAAGCAGAGCACAACTTGTGTGAGCCGACCAAAATGCTCAGGCATAAGTCTGGAGGACTGGCTGCTGGCTGCTTGTCAACAACATTTCAATAAATCTATTTATGTGATTAACATTGCAGACTTCCAGCACACAGAGAAACATCACAGGCAGGGTTATAGTGTTCTCTGTCTGGTTTTTCGAGTATGCTGTACACCTTTCGCCTGTCAATCTCAGTTTGCATAGCAGTTTTTGTGTGAATCAATTTTCTGACTTTTAAATCAATTATTTAAACCCAATGATTCATGAAGAATATAACTTATGAATGCCTCATGACCTTAGTTTAACTGTTGTACCCCATCAGAACGCAAAATATTAGCTTGTTTTACTCCATGTTTGTAAACAATGTAAATGTAAACAAACACTGTATAGCCTCAAAACATAGTTAAAACTATAATTCTGATACCATGGATGGTCAGTCCTTGCATCCATAGCTCTGTCTATAATTTTTTGAAAGTGGTTACGTTTCTCCAGCCCCCTCCCTCATCCCTTTACTAAAACGTTGTTATTGTTCGAACTGCAGATTGCCCTTGCTTCTAAGACAGGATGGAAGAATTGACAATTGAAAAGAGGAGAATCTACAGAGTAAAGCACTCAAAGCAAAAATATAAATAACACCACTCTCAGTACAGATGCTAAATCTGTAGTCTATGACTCTACCTGACAGCCATGTGGTTGAAAATACAGTAAATTCTCACCAGGGTGCTGTACCTTTAAAGAGATGGGGTGGGCTGTGCTGTGCTGTGGGGGACCATATGGTGAGAGGACACCAAGGGACTTGGGAAGGCAATGGGATCAGTGCTTCCTGGGTCTGACATTGTGATGTCAGCGTAGTAGTCTACCAATCAGCTGCATGCCCCAGTTGTCTGTCATTGTGGGTCATATGACCATAGAATTAGGAATTTGAATACTAGAATAGTAATTTAATAGGATATATATACATATTATTCAGCTGGAGTGGACTGACAAACTCATTAGCTAGCTACATTCCCTCATGCAAAACAAAAGTCCTTTCTGAAAATGTGTCAAATGAACCGCATGGGTGAACTTACTTTCACTCAGAGCATGATTTAGTTACATGGAGAGTTTTTCTCCTGGCATTTCTATTTTGCATCAGTCTATGTCACCACATGCTGATTAGCTTTTAAAAGAGGATAATGAACATAGAACTGTCTTTTCTCTGCGGTATTGTTTTTCTATTTAGTCTGTGTAATCCAAGGACAAGTTGACTGAGAGTGATCTTGGAGGGAAGACACCGTGCTGAAAATATAAATATAAATAGCAACTACCAATCAGTGTCAGGCCAATTGACTGCACAGATACAGGTGGAGACTGTTATATTATTCATTGCATGAGCTTTAACTGAATCCACAATAGACAGTGAAGTCATATGTTTGTCCTACTCCATTAACAGTCAGCACGCCATTTTAATATAGCCTTATGGGTTTGTAGGTATGTGGACTCCATACCACACAAATGTATTATAAGACAAGACAAACATGGACATGCTAGGGGGAATGTTTTGACGTTGCCAGATTATCCATATCGGAAAGAAGAATTACCTTGTTATATTGCTATGAGATTGAGTGTGTGCATTTATATGAAGCTCATTTATATGTTGCTAACAATTATGTAGCAAGTCATTAATAGTTCAGCACCCCAATATTACATCTAATGATTGCAGAAGTGTTTGCCTGGCTCTGTGGATCTACCGTTGACTGCAAGCTGTTGTTATGTTATTGTGATATGTTATGATTGGGTGAAGCAGCCATGAATAGTGGAGGGGGGAGTTCACTGGGGTGGTGCCTCCCTGAGGGCTGCAGCAGGGCCGTGGCAGGATGTGACCCGTGCCAGGGGCCCTAAGCGATGTGCGGCTACCGCATCTACAGGAGCTGGGCTCATTCCACAGAGGGTTTTCGCTCCATCTTGTACTTGATTGATGAATTAAGGTCAATAATTAGTAAGGAACTCCCCTCACCTGGTTGTCTAGGTCTTTATTGAAAGGAAAAACCAAAAACCCATAGACACTTGTGCATCGAATTTGGGTTTGACGTTGTTGACTGTGGAGTGACAGGAAAAGGACTGACTGAGGGAGAAAAGAGAGCGAGGGATGGAGAGATGTGAAGAGGGGTGAAGATAAAATATCCACTCCCAGTAAATGGAGAGCGAGGATTGGAAGTGTTCAGCGATTAACCGAAATTTAGTTTTTTCCCCCGGTTACTAAACAACTAATTGACCGAGGTCAGTTCAATTACTTGAATTCAATTTAGTTCGTTTTTTTGTTATCCCAACGCGCCGTTTCTCTAGAGAGAAATCAAATTATTCACGAGAGAAATCAAGTCAAGAACTATGTGGGACACTGAGCTGAAGGGAGTTGTAGTTTTCAATAACCAAATATTCAACCTAGTTCACAGCAGAAATGTGATAATTAACTACAGCAACCACATTTCTATCCACAGTTTTTATGTGAGTAAAGTATACGGTATAAATAAATAAAATCACGACAGCTGTGATGGAAACAGGAAGTGTCGGTACAATTGTATAAATGCCGACAGATAATTTGTTCGTTCGACATGGTGGGATCTTTTTGTGACTGTAAAATTAATTATGAGAGAAATGGCGGTGGAAACGCCTTTATACTCAAATATTGATATAATAACCATCATATCGAAGTAAACTTGTCACGCGATGATATTGTGTGTGGTCCTCCCACTACGACACAGGAAACCAAGCAGTTTATTAGGCGACAGATTAAATAAATTATGTTGAATTTAACAGGGTGGTGAAAGTGCACGGTGATGAGCTTGATGCTCCTTTCCAATAAATATCGAAGGTCTTATTCTGGTGACACGATGCTCGACTGCCATTTGACAAATACAAAATATTCTCGATCTTATCCATAATAGTTGTATCATGTCTACTAGCCTACCCTGTTGGCAAGAGCGCACTTGCCAAAACCGTAGTAGGCACATTTGCTATTTAACGCAACAGCCGTGACAAAACTATCGGTAGAGTTAAAATGTGATGGAAACACATTGAATTTTAGATTTTTATTTGGTACATGACCATTTTTTGCGAAAAAGTACATTTGTGTGCACTACATCATCACGCAATGATTTAAATCTGCAACAAGTCAGTTTGGTGGAAACACACCACTGGTGAAAAAAATCGCATATTTTCCTTATGCAGATTTTTCAATATTCGCAAGAAAATCTGTCACCAATTGAATGGAAACCTAGCTAATGACTATAATCCACAGAGATCATTAGTAATGGCATCTTTTCGCCATGGTTCGTTGGACAAAGTCAATGGGAAAATGAATGGAGTTTTTGTAGGGTTGTTGGATAAATGCCAAAAATAAGGTCTGTGGTAAACATGTTTAGGAGATCTTACATGGGTTTTTTTCTGAGATAATCTTCATCAGCTAACTTCACTTTTTGTGAATTTTGAAGCAATTATGTAATAATAAAATCACAAAGCACATAAAAGGCTTCACAATTCATAAAGGTAATGTTAAATGACTGATATTATTTCATAGAACAAAACGTATAAGATCTGCTAAGCCTGTGTTAACCTCAGACCTTATTTTTGGCTTTATCCCTATTCTTTCCCCACACAGACCGCATAAACCGCATGAGAGAGGAATGTACACAACACAACAATGAGAGAGAGGGATAGAGACTGTTTGTGAAAGTATACCTTATCTCAGCCTGGTCTCATAGACTAGACGTAACATAGTAAATGTAAATCTGGGACTCTCAAATTAGTATGATATGTTATGTTTGGTATGGTTACATAAGACAGAAGGTTACTTAAGGCAAAAACAAAAGTAAGGGGGTTGGTCGGGGTGGATGGGTCTAGCAACCCAAAGGTTGCATATTTGAATCTCATCATGTACAACTTTAGCATTTTAGCTAATTAGCAACTTTGCAACTACTTACTACTTCTTCGCTACTTTTCATAAAATATAAATGCAATATGTAAAGTGTTGGTCCCATGTTTCATGAGCTGAAATAAAATAAATTGTCCATACACACCAAAAGCTTATTTCTCTCACATTTTATTTACATCCCCGTTAGTGAGCATTTCTCCTTTGCCAAGACAATTCATCCACCTGACAGGTGTGGCATATCAAGAAGCTGATTAAACAGCATGATCATTACACAGGTGCACCTTGTGCTGTGGACAATAAAAAGCCACTCTAATATGTGCAGTTTTGTCACACAACAGAATGCCACAGATGTCAAGTTTGGCATGCTGACTGCAGGAATGTCCACCAGAGCTGTTGCCAGAGAATGTAATGTTCATTTCTCTACCATAAGCCGCCTCCAACATTGTTTTAGAGAATTTGGCAGTGCGTCCAACTGGCCTCTCAACCGCAGACCACGTGTATGGCGTTGTGTGGGCGAGCGGTTTGCTGATGTCAACGTTGTGAACAGAGTGCCCCATGGTGGCGGTGGGGTTATGGTATGGGCAGGCATAAGCTACGGAAAACAAACGCAACTGCATTTTATTGATGGCAATTTGAATGGACAGAAACAACGTGACGAGATCCGGAGGCCCATTATGATGCCCATTTTTTTTAAAGGTACAGTTCCAGTCAAAAGTTTGGACACACCTACTCATTCAAGGGTTTTTCTTTATTTTTACTATTTTCTACATTGTAGAATAATAGTGAAGACATCAAAACTATGAAATAACAAATGGAATCATGTCGTAACCAAAAAAGTGTTAAACAAATCAAAATATATTTTATATTTGAGATTCTTCAAAGTAGCCACCCTTTGCCTTGATAAGAGCTTTGCACACTCTTGGCATTCTCTCAACCAGTTTCACCTGGAATGTTTTTCCAACAGTCTTGAAGGAGTTCCCACATTTGCTGAGCACTTGTTGGCTGCTTTTCCTTCACTCTGCGGTCCAACTCACCCCAAACCATCTCTCCTTCTTGGTCAAATAGCCCTTACACAGCCTGGAGGTGTGTTGGGTCATTGTCCTTTTGGAAAACAAATTATAGTCCCACTAAGTGCAAACCAGATGGGATGGCGTATCGCTGCAGAAAGCTGTGGTAGCCATGCTGGTTAAGTGTGCCTTGAATTCTAAATAAATCACAGACAGTGTCACCAGCAAAGCACCCCCACACCATAACACCTCCTCCTCCATGCTTTACGGTGGGAACTACACATGCGTCTCACAAAGATACGGCGGTTGGAACCAAAAATCTCAAATGTGTACTCATCAGACCAAAGGACAGATTTCCACCGGTCTAATGTCCATTGCTCGTGTTTCTTGGCCTACGCAAGTCTCTTCTTATTGGTGTCCTTTAGTAGTGGTTTCTTTGCAGCAATTCGACCATGAAGGCCTGATTCACGCAGTCTCTTCTGAATAGTTGATGTTGAGATGTGTCTGTTACTTGAACTCTGAATAATTTATTTGGGCTGCAATTTCTGAGGCTAGTAACTAATGAACTTATCCTCTGCAGCAGAGGTAACTCTGGGTATTCCTTTCCTGTGGCGGTCCTCATGAGAGCCAGTCTCATCATAGCTCTTGGATTTTGTGACTGCACATTTTCCAGATTGACTGACCGGTCTTAAATGGACGGTCGTTTCTCTTTGCTTATTTGAGCTGTTCTTGCCATAATATGGACTTGGTCTTTTAACAAATAGGGCTCTCTTCTGTATACCACCCCTACCTTTTCACAACAACTGATTGGCTCAAACGTATTAAGGAAAGAAATTCCACAAATGAACTTTTAACAAAGCACACTTGTTAATTGAAATGCATTCCAGGTGACTACCTCATTAAGCTGGTTGAGAGAATGCAAGACTTTCAAGGCAAAGGGTGCCTACTTTGAAGAATCTCAAATATAGTTTGATTAACACCTTTTTGGATACTACATGTTTTGTCTTCACTATTATTCCACAATGTAGAAAATAAAAACCAGTTACTGTATGTGACCAGCAGACACATATCTGTATTCCCAGTCATGAAATCCATAGATTAGGGCCTAATGAATTTCCTCATATGAACTGTAACTCAGTAACATCTTTGAAATTGTTGCATTTATATTTAGTTCAGTATAATTGAAGTGTCCCGAATGTCTTTTGCTATTTTACGTCTACCACTGAGTCCAGGTTGCTTCTTTGCTTTAATTTTGTCAGACAGCTCTGCAGCATACTTAGGCAGGCCAGCCTAGCTAAATAGGATGACCAAAGACAGTACCGGGAGCACAGAAATAACGTTGTCTGGCTGCTAGATGAGATGACTTTAAGGAATGAAAAATAAAGTCAAATAAACTACTTTATATACATACACAACTGAAATTTTGTTATTTCCTATTGATGTTGACCCTGATTTCAATGTTTTGGCAATTTAATATTCTTTGGAATTTCCCCTAAAAAGCTCTAAAATAATTTGTTGAAACAAAGATGCAGGGAGTCAGGAAGCAGGTGCAGATGAGTTTAATAACGAACATGGAGAATTACTAAACAAGCGCAGCATCTGGACATGAAAACAGAACCAATACTGCCTGATGACGGAGGTTGTGAGGGCTATATGGAGGGAGAGTAATCAGGGTGGTGATGAAGTCCAGTTGTGCTTAATGATGGGGGGCAGGTGTGCACAATGTGGGTTGCCAGGACCGGTGGTTAGTAGACCCGTGACGTCGAGCGCTGGAGGGAGCAGGAGTGAAAAAAAAGAAAAACGCAGGATTTGGAGAATCTGTCAACAACCAGAATAGTGGTAAAACCCATCAGAAAGGGGGAGATCAGTTACAAAGTCAATGGGCAGATGTGACCAAGGCCGCTGAGGCACGGGAAGAGGAAGTAGTTTACCTGCTGGAGCGTGCCGGGGAGATTTGGAATGAGTACATACCGAACATGAGTTAACATAGTGGGCAACGTCCTGCACCAAGGTGGGCCACCAGTATTTATCGGAGAGCGATTGGATGGTGCGGGTGCTCCCTGGGTGTCCAGCGGCAAGGGATGTGTGTGCCCAGGTCAACAGCCGATCTCGCACCCCGTGTGGACGTAGATGCGCGCTGGAGGGCAGGAGCGGGTTCCCTCTCCAGAGCCTGGCGGCTGTCCACATCCCAAAACATGGGGCCAATGATACAGGAGGACTGCTTGATGGGCTGGAGGACACGCACAGGACCCTCCACTGATGTGGAACCACAGGGTGTGGGAAAGCAGGTCCTCCGGCATCCTGGTCCCCAGGCGGTGATACGCATCTTTGACCAGGAGATGGTGGGGTTATGGAGTTGGAGCCACGGGAGGCAGAGGATGACTGTGTACGGGTGTGTTGATGATGACGAAGGGAAGGCTTTCCTGGTGCTTGTGTCCCACGGTGAGGGTGAGTGGTGCTGGGACATGAGTAATTGTGCCAGATCCCAATGGTTGCATAACCAGGGCTTGGACAGGGAAAGGAGAGAAGAGCGGGTATGAAGTTGAGTTCAGGGAGGAGGCAAGGGCCTGGTCGATAAAGTTCCCCACGGCACCTGAGTCCACTAGAGCTGTAGAGACAACACTTGAGGGACAGCCAGCGAAATGGCAACCAGAAAGGGTTTGGCGGAAAACGATAATGGGATACTCGCGCCGATCCTGGGAGACGGAAGGTCACGGGGCTGCCCCGCTGCTCTAGTGGACCCCGGCTTAGGAAGCACCGGAAACCACTGAAGCTGGTGCCCCGCCTGGCCGCAATAGAGACAGAACCCCAGCTGTCGCCGCAGAGAAGTGTGGCCCCTACCTCCATGGGTTCAGGCTTTGCCTCAGGACAGCCAATAAAAGGGTGGTGAGTGGCAAGGTGGACACCAATGCTCCCGAAGAAGGTTATCCAGGCGGATGGCCATCGCGATGAGAGCGTCCAAGGATATGTTGTCATTCCGACATGCCATCTCCGTCTGGACCTCTTCACGCAGACCACTGTGGAATAGAGTGCGGTGCGCCGGCTCATTCCATCTGCTGGAGGCTGCCACAGTCCGAAAGGTGAGGGTGTACGCCGCAGCGGTCTGGGCACCCTGCTGGAGTTGGAAAAGTCGCTCACCTCCCACTCTGGAGGATGGTCGAAGACCAGCCTGAACCTCTCATAGGAACCCAGCTGCTCCTCTCCCAAACGGCAGTAGCCCACGCCCGTCCGGACAGCAGGGAAATAACCATGGCAACCTTGGACCTCTCGGTGGTGGGGGCTCCGGTCTGATAGAGGGAGCACTGGAGTAGGAAGCCACGGCAATTCAATGGAGTGCCATCATCCTTCTCCACAAGGGACAGTCGGGCATCACTGACCTGGGCGGACGGCTGGGTAGGCTGGAGGACTGGCTCACTGTGATGACCTGTGGTAGAGATATGTAGAACCTCGCTGGTGGTGTCGAGGCAGTGGAGAACGCAGAGGACCTCCTTCATGGTCGTACCCAGTAGAGCCAGCTGGTCGTGGTGAAGTAGATGACCCTGTTCCTCGACCGTCCCGAAGATGGTGTAATGATCTGCTGCTTCCATAATTTCAGAGGCAGTATTCTGTAAGGAAGACGCAGGTACAGATGGTGAGTTGAATAATAACAAACATGGTTCGTTATAAAACAAGCGCAGCATCTGAACATGAAAACAGAACCAATAGTGCCTGAGGTTGGTGAGGGCTATATGAAGGGAGAGTAATCAGGGTGGTAATGAAGTCCAGGTGTGCTTAACGATGGGGAGTAGGTGTGCGCAATGATGGTTGCCAGGTGTGCGCAATGTGGGTTGCCAGGACTGGAGGATAGTAGACCGGCGACGTCGAGTGCCGGAGGGAGGGAGCAGGAGTAGGTGTGACAAATGTAATTATTTCATAATGCATTTAATGTTTTTTTTAATGATCGGAACCAAAATCTAAAAACGTGATAATTTTTTAGAATCAAACCGAAACCGAATCGACCTCAACCACTAATCACTCAGCACTAGTTTCCACAGAGGGTTCTACATGGAACCCAAAAAGGTTCTACCAAGAACCAAAAGGGTTCTACTTGGAACCAAAAAGGGTTATTCAAATGGTTTTCCTATGAGGACTGCCGAATAACCCTTTTAGGTTCTAGATAGCACCTTTTTTATATGAGTGTAGAGACTTAGGGCATATACTACACTCAGTAGTGTGTGTGGCCTCCACGTGCCTGTATGACCTCCCTACAACGCCTGGGCATGCTCCTGATGAGGTGGCGGATGGTCTCCTGAGGGATCTCCTCCCAGACCTGGACTAAAGCATCCGCCAACTCCTGGACAGTCTGTGGTGCAACGTGGCGTTGGTGGATGGAGCGAGACATGATGTCCCAGATGTGCTCAATTGGATTCAGGTCTGGGGAACGGGCGGACCAGTCCATAGCATCAATGCCTTCCTCTTGCAGGAACTGCTGACACACTCCAGCCACATGAGGTCTAGCATTGTCTTGCATTAGGAGGAATCCAGGGCCAACCGCACCAGCATATGGTCTCACAAGGGGTCTGAGGATCTCATCTCGGTACCTAATGGCAGTCAGGCTACCTCTGGCGAGCACATGGAGGGCTGTGCGGCCCCCCAAAGAAATGCCACACCACACCATGACTGACCCACCGCCAAACCGGTTATGCTGGAGGATGTTGCAGGCAGCAGAACGTTCTCCACGGCGTCTCCGGACTCTGTCAATTTGCCAATCTTGGTGTTCTCTGGCAAATGCCAAACGTCCTGCACGGTGTTGGGCTGTAAGCACAACCCCCACCTGTGGACGTCGGGCCCTCATACCACCCTCATGAAGTCTGTTTCTGACCGTTTGAGCAGACACATGCACATTTGTGGCCTGCTGGAGGTCATTTTGCAGGGCTCTGGCAGTGCTTGCTAATTGCCTATAATTTCCACCTGTTGTCTATTCCATTTGCACAACAGCATGTGAAATGTATTGTCAATCAGTGTTGCTTCCTAAGTGGACAGTTTGATTTCACAGAAGTGTGATTGACTTGGAGTTACATTGTGTTGTTTAAGTGTTCCCTTTATTTTTTTGAGCAGTGTATAAGTCGCTTGGAATGGTGAGAGACAGAAGGGGGAGGGGACGTGGGAGGGAGAGTGGGGGGAAAGAGACTGGGAGAGAGAAGCTGCTGTGTGTGGACCGGAGTGCCAAGTCTAGGTCCAAAAGACTTCTCAACAGCTTCTACCCCCAAGCCATAAGACTCCTGAACAGCTAATCATGGCTACCCGGACTATTTGCACTGCCCCCCCACCCCATCCTTTTTACGCTGCTGCTACTCTGTTAAGTATTTATGCATAGTCACTTTAACTCTACCCACATGTACATATTACCTCAACTAGCCGGTGCCCCCGCACATTGACTATGCAACGGTACCCCCCTGTATATATAGCCTCCCTACTGTCACTTTATTCTATTGTATATATAGCCTCCCTACTGTCACTTTATTTTTTACTTCTGCTCTTTTTTTTCTCAACACTTTTTTGTTGTTGTTTTATTCTTACTTTTTTGTTTAAAATAAATGCACTGTTGGTTAAGGGCTGTAAGTAAGCATTTCACTGTAATGTCTGCACCTGTTGTATTCGGCGCATGTGACCAATAAAATTTGATTTGATTTGATTTGATTTGATTTGGACTGTAGCTTGCAGCTGTAATTGTGGAAGAGCAAGAGAGAGTGCTCATTTGAGAGTGACTCCGAGACTACTAGAGAGGGAGAGAGAGGGATATAGTGAGAGAGAGGGCGCAAAAGAGGTTACAAGAGAGACAGACAGAGAAAGAGAAGGCTGAAGCACAGAGGCAGTTAGTTAAGTAAATAAAGAGTGCAAGACAGTATAGTGGCGCAGTGCTTCTCTGTCTGCTGTAGGTGTACGAATTCTGTTGTGTCTGTGGCGGCAGTGTGATACCAGGACTATACATTTGCTGTCTCCTGCAGTGACAATGCAGGTGAGATTCTCTTGATTGTTCATTTACTTGTGTTCAACTGCATGTTGTACTGAAATTATAGTGTTTGGTTTCCTAGATTTGAGGTACACCTTTTTATTGAAATGAATTACTTGTGATGCATGGCATTTATATCTGTTTATAATTGGGAAAACTGAATATCTACCAGGTGCTGAGTTATGGATATTTCATGCATGCAAACAATGACGTACTGTGTCTCGCTATCACTCTTCTTTCCCCTCTCTCATACCGTACACACAGATACAGTCACACTCACAATATGTGTTGCTTGTGCTCAGTAAGTCCTGTGCTGCTGGCTCTCCCTAGAGCTGTTGATGGAGTGAGGTGCTCTGGGTGGGGGGCCTGTTCATTAGATGAGTGTGATTGAGACTACAGTATATTGACAGGGAGTAGAGCAATGAGACTACTTTTTTAACAAACACAACAAAGATCAGCAGAGCAAGCGAGGGGTGAATTGATGGAATAGCTGTAGATCAACGGATAGCTAGACAGATTAAGGAATAAAGCGCTTTTCACAGTGCTCTTCACACATCCTGCAACAGCAAAATAAAAATGGATTGATTGAGAAAGTAAGAGGTAGATGAGAGAAGGTGTGAAAATGGAAAGGTGGGAAGAGAGATGCGACTGTCAGAGACTGAGTGGACTGGAGAAGTGAAGAAAGGAGGAGAGGGAGTGTGAGAGATAGATGAAGGAGTCACTGCTGTGTTCATGTACAGCTAGGCCATGACAGTGAAGACAGCCCTGGCTTGGGGGGACATATAGAGATGGCCAGCCCATTATTCCAGATGAGCGTTTCCTGCTCCAGGGAGGGAGCCCTGACCTAGCCCCTAATCTAGCAGTCTTCCCCACGCCTCGCCTCTCACCCAAGGAGACCGCCACAGCTCTCCGCACACAGACAAACATACATCCACTGCATGCATGACAAACACAAACCTATGAGCCCCGCTACCACTGCTCCCCAAAGGTTCACCACACACTTCTGCCTACCACTTAGATATTTGACTTTGACGCCTGTGTATCAATTTTAATTTGTATCAAGGGCAAGGCATTTGTTAGTCTATTGTTACACTGCTAGTGCACACACACTTGCATCTCCTTTATCATTTGCAATGGTTTGGAGGTTGTGAGATTAATTGTGTGGTAAAACTAAAAGATTGTGTGGATGAAGTCATGTCTTGCTGTGAGGATCAGTTGTGTATTTGTTGTTACAGTGTCCTGTCCCCCACAGCCTCAGGCTTGTTATGGGCACACAGGGGACATTTCTGCCTGTCATCTCCACTTTAGTTACAACCAAAGACTGTTAACAAGGGTACAGATCTTGTACCTCCCCAAAGCTCAAAAGAAAAGTCTGTAATGTTTTTTTTCTTTTGTTCAGCATTCTGATTTCAAGTCTTTGTCGTGCTTAATCCTCATATAATTGAGATGGAATGCTCAGTGTAAGGCTCAGTTTAATTTCTAATAATAGCTATAATCAGAGTTTCTCTATCCCCACCGTTTTTATTTGATCCACTCAGGGATTTTACCAGCTATGAATCTCAGTTATGTGCAGTGGTAGAAAAAGTACCCAATTGTCAAACTCGCGTAAAAGTAAAAATACCTTAATAGAAAATGACTCAAGTAAAAGGGAAAGTCACCCAACAAAATACTACTTGAGTAAAAGTCAAAAGTGAATGTAATTGTTAAAATATACTTAAGTATCAGAAGTAAAAGTGGGGGGAAAAAGTATTTAGTCAGCCACCAATTGTGCAAGTTCTCCCACTTAAAAAGATGAGAGGCCTGTAATTTTCATCATAGGTACACGTCAACTATGACAGACAAATTGAGAGAAAAAAATCCAGAAAATCACATTGTAGGATTTTTTATGAATTTATTTGCAAATTATGGTGGAAAATAAGTATTTGGTCACCTACAAACAAGCAAGATTTCTGGCTCTCACAGACCTGTAACTTCTTCTTTAAAAGGCTCCTCTGTCCTCCACTCGTTACCTGTATTAATGGCACCTGTTTGAACTTGTTATCAGTATAAAAGACACCTGTCCACAACCTCAAACAGTCACACTCCAAACTCCACTATGGCCAAGACCAAAGAGCTGTCAAAGGACACCAGAAACAAAATTGTAGACCTGCACCAGGCTGGGAAGACTGAATCTGCAATAGGTAAGCAGCTTGGTTTGAAGAAATCAACTGTGGGAGCAATTATTAGGAAATGGAAGACATACAAGACCACTGATAATCTCCCTCGATCTGGGGCTCCACGCAAGATCTCACCCCGTGGGGTCAAAATGATCACAAGAACGGTGAGCAAAAATCCCAGAACCACACGGGGGGACCTAGTGAATGACCTGCAGAGAGCTGGGACCAAAGTAACAAAGCCTACCATCAGTAACACACTACGCCGCCAGGGACTCAAATCCTGCAGTGCCAGACGTGTCCCCCTGCTTAAGCCAGTACATGTCCAGGCCCGTCTGAAGTTTGCTAGAGTGCATTTGGATGATCCAGAAGAGGATTGGGAGAATGTCATATGGTCAGATGAAACCAAAATAGAACTTTTTGGTAAAAACTCAACTCGTCGTGTTTGGAGGACAAAGAATGCTGAGTTACATCCAAAGAACACCATACCTACTGTGAAGCATGGGGGTGGAAACATCATGCTTTGGGGCTGTTTTTCTGCAAAGGGACCAGGACGACTGATCTGTGTAAAGGAAAGAATGAATGGGGCCATGTATCGTGAGATTTTGAGTGGAAACCTCCTTCCATCAGCAAGGGCATTGAAGATGAAACGTGGCTGGGTCTTTCAAATGACAGGCCTCTCTCATCTTTTTAAGTGGGAGAACTTGCACAATTGGTGGCTGACTAAATACTTTTCCCCCCCACTGTATATGTGTATATATACACACATACTGAGTATACCAAACATTAGGAACACCTTCCTAATATTGAGTTGCACCCCCTCCCCCACACCCTTTTGCCCTCAGAACAGCCCAATGGACTCTACAAGGTGTCGAAAGCGTTCCACAGGGATGCTGGACCATGTTGACTCCAGTGCTTCCCACAGTTGTCAAGTTGGCTGGATGTTGTGTATATTGTTTTGTATTGTTAGGTATTACTGTACTGTTGGAGCTAGAAGAATAAGCATTTCCCTGCACCTGTGATAACATCTGCAAAATATGTGTACGCGACCAATAAAATTGTAATTCGCAACATATCATACGGAATGGATGATGGACATCTACAAATGAACACACACCATATGAAACATAACATATCATACGGAATGGATGGAGACAGATTTCTATTGACTATGTTACGTCTATCCTTGAGTCTTGGTTGAAAATAAATAATTAGCTATATTGTATGCTAAAAAAATTGGGAAATTATTTTATACTAATACAATTGCTCAGAGAAATATATATTTTTTAATAAGTAATAAAACAAATCTCAAAAAGATAGAAATCAAAATTATTGGCATCCCTGTTTTCAATACAGGTATAACGACACTGAGCTTTTTTCTAAAATGTTGTATGAGATTGGAGAACACATTGGGAGGGATCTTAGACCATTCCTCCATACAAAATCTTTCCAGATCCCTGATATCCTTCGTCTGTGCTTATGGATTGCCCTCTTCAATTCAAACCACAGGTTTTCAATGGGGTTCAAGTCCGGACACTGAGATTGCCATTGCAAAATGATGATTTTGTGGTCAGTGAACCATTTTCTTGTAGATTTTGATGTATGCTTGGGGTTATTGTTTTGCTGGAAGATCCAATTGCGGCCAAGTTTCAAAGGCAACCAGGTTTTTGGCTAAAATGTCCTGGTATTTGGTAAGGTTCATGATAACGTTGACCTTAACAAGGGCCCCAGGACCAGTGGAAGCAAAATAGCCCCATAACTTAAAAGATCCACCACCATATTTTACAGTAGGTATGAAGTACTTATGCATATGAAACTTGGCCGCAAGTGGATCTTTCAGCAAGACAATAACCCTAAGCACACATCAAAATCCACAAAGAAATTGTTATATTGATCACAATATCAACATTTTGAAATGTCCGTCACCAGACTTGATCTCTATTCAAAACCTGTGGTTTGAATTGAAGAGGGCAATCCATAAGAGCAGACAAAGGATATCAAGGATCTGGAAATATTCTGTATGGAGGAATGGTCTAAGATCCCTCCCAATGTGTTCTCCAATCATCATAAAACATTTTTGAAAAAGGCTGTGTTGTTATCCTCGCAAGGGGAGGATGCTAGAGTATTGAAAGCAGGGGTGCCAATAATTTTGATACCTTTCTTTAAAGATATTTTGTTTAACAAGTAATAAAAAAAGTATCTTCCTCTGAGCACCTGCATTAGAATAAAATAATATACTTTTCCCTTTTTTGCATTCATACACCGTAGATCAGTATTTGTATTATATATATATATATATATATTTTTGCTCATCTTTATCAAGAGTGCCAATAATTTGGGACTTGACTGTATGTAATCAAATAGTCCATCATATTTCAGAGGTAACTTGTGTGACGTAACATGGAAGCCAAATGTTCCTTCTAAATCTTGTTATTGCGTAACATTTTTATGCTTGTCTTCGAAACGAATAGTCCAAGAGTACTCAGTGTTCAGAACCACATTTTGGTTTCAGCTGACAACTACATACCTTTGCCTTTCAATTTTCTACACAATATCCCCTTGGCTGGTGTGCATGAAGATATCAAGAGAGACAGACATCTAGTAAGAAAAAGGCAATTGGAGGGAACACTGACAGAACAGCGCAACAAAATCATGAATTGTTACACTGACTGCAGTGAGCAGAAAGCAAGAAAACAAAAAAAAAAATGTGAATGTGGAAATGTGTTAAAGAACATTGTGAATCCGAGTGAGTGAAAACAACTCACAATTATCCTACATTTACAGCACTAATTATCATTGCCCAAAACAAAGGGAATCATTTCAAACATCTCACACATTTTTGCTTATTGTGTCCATAGACTAGAATTCAGATATATTTGGGTTAAACCCTGGGCAACATGGGCCTGGGAGGCTCACAGGGATATTGGTATATATACTGCACCAATTATAAATTTTTCAACTCAATAGTTCATGTATCCTTTTTTTAAACATAAATGCACTGTAATTTAAAGTAATTGTCCAGTGAAAATCTAACTGTATAAAATTAATGTTCTGGTAACTCCTACCCAAATAATGTTGACTCTCATCCTATACTCGTATTTGTGGCTAAAGCATAAATTGGAGAAAAAACACTTTAAAAAGCTACCTCAAACTTGTATCTCAAACAGACCGTTTCAAAAATGCTTTTTAAATGTGATTTAAACATAATCGGTTCAAGGGCATACATCTGGTGTATTAGAAGCAATTATTGGTACCATGTTTTTATTTACACAATGATTCATTCACTATAATGGGGGATCCTGTTTTCTGCTAACAATGCCTGCAGTAGCGAGGTCGGCCTTGAACTTCCATGGCTTCAATGAGAGGTGACAGTCTTTTAAAACTGCCAGGTTTTCTCTCTGCCACATGACATGTGTAGAACAACAGGATATTAGATTTATAGCTACAACAACAAAACATTTGTCTGCCATGTGACAAAATGTGTAGAATTGCAGGAAATTAGCTTGAAAACATAATTTTTTTCTCTCCATTGCCAAGAGTTGGACCTTTAATATGTTCCTTCCCAGGGCCTGAGACTTGGTTTGTCCGGCCTTGCACAAGAAGTCATGGTAAAACTCCTTGTATGGTATTTTCTATCTCACTCGAGTTGTGTTCTGATTATGAGGGGCTCACTGATGAATTTGCTATCACAAAAGTGTCCACGGCCCCAAAAAGTTTGAGAACCACTGGGCTAGGGGTTAGGGTTAGGGAAGTAGTTGCAAAGTAGCTAAAAAGTAGTAAGTAGTTGCAAAGTTTTAATAATTAATTTTTTAAGTAACCATCCTTTTTCATTTTCACATGTAGCAAGCAAAGTGTTTGTGTTGTCCAATCAACATGGGTAGTAGCTGAGTCAGACAGCCAACATCGTTTTCATGCATCTAATTAGCCTATTTCAGGAAAATAAAGAGGACTGAGCACGCCCCCATTCACATCGACGGGGCTGTAGTGGAACAGGTTAAGAGCTTCAAGTTCCTTGGTGTCCACATCACCAACGAACTATCATGGTCCAAACACACCAAGACAGTCGTGAAGAGGGCACGACAAAGCCTATTCCCCCTCAGGAGACTGAAAAGATTTGGCATGGGTCCTCAGATCCTCAAAATATTCTACAGCTGCACCATCGAGAGCATCCTGACTGGTTGCATCACCGCCTGGTATGGCAACTGCTTGGCCTCTGACCGCAAGGCACTACAGAGGGTGGTGCGTACGGCCCAGTACATCACTGGGGCCAAGCTTCCTGCCATCCAGGACCTCTATACCAGGCGGTGTCAGAGGAAAGCCCTCAAAATTGTCAAAGACTCCAGCCACCCTAGTCATAGACTGTTCTCTCTGCTACCGCACGGCAAGCGGTACCGGAGTGCCAAGTCTAGGTCCAAAAGACTTCTCAACAGCTTCTACCCCCAAGCCATAAGACTCCTGAACAGCTAATCATGGCTACCCGGACTATTTGCACTGCCCGCCCACCCCATCATTTTACGCTGCTGCTACTCTGTTAATTATTTATGCATAGTCACTTTAACTCTGCCCACATGTACATATTACTTCAACTACCTCAACTAGCCGGTGCCCCCGCACATTGACTCTGCACCCTGTATATATAGCCTCCCTACTGTTATTTTATTTTACTTCTGCTCTTTTTTTCTCAACACTTTTTTTGTTGTTGTTTTATTTTTACTTTTTTGTTAAAAATAAATGCACTGTTGGTTAAGGGCTGTAAGTAAGCATTTCACTGTAATGTCTGCACCTGTTGTATTCGGCGCATGTGGCCAATAAAATTTGATTTGATTTGATTTCTCAGCGACGCCGGTGGCAACCTGCCTCGGCTATCAAGATCAAAGAAGTTTGGTGAATCAGGTCTGACTCAGATGGAGAGTGAGTGAGTTGTTCAAGATGGATAAACAAAAGGCAAGACAAAGTGGTGCACAAAAACTCCACAAAAAAGCATTATCTGATCAAGCTCGTGCCAAATTACAGAAGATAACCACATCAGCAACGCAAAGCTACCACCTCGTCCTCGTCTGACGAAACACCATCGCAGGTGGAAGCTAGTAGGGCTAGTTATGCAGTAGCTAGCACTAGAGACCCCACTGCCTGGGCCAGGCAATGACCGTGAGCTTGCTTCTCCTCTTCTTCCTCCCCTTGAATAGTGACAGTTCCTCCAGAGTGCCGGCCCTCCTCCTCTCCCAGAAAACCAAGCTGATGACTGTCAGAGACCCAGCGGCGCTCATGAGAGCAGCCCTCCGCCCCGGTAAAAGCCTATTAGTGATGAGACTGATAGCCCCGAGTTCCAATGTGTAATATAAATAGCTACCAGCTAAATACTGTACATAGCTATAGATAGACTAGTAGGCTAGACTGCGTTGTCTGCATAATGAAACAATCCCTAGTAAGCTATTGTTTTGACGGTGGACTGATTTGGCACTATTTGACATTAATAGACTGGTTTTATGCAGCACAAACTTTCTGTCCAAGCTGTGAGAGAGTGCAAGGACGGCTAAGATAGGCTATAGGCCTATAGGACAGTTGTATATTCTAAAAAATCTATTGGGTACTGATTTAGTACGCTGTTGCATAAAACATTTATATTACAATCTGTAATGTTGAATTTCCCACTTTAATTACTGAACAAGTCAATACATTATTGGCGCCAGCCAGCATTTTAAATAGCAGCATTGCGACACCGTAGGCCTATAGCTTCACGAAACATATACATTAGGCTTAACATGAGAAAATGAGGACCAAATAAAACATGTATCCATTAAAGCAAAGCTATAGGATACTACAAGCCCTAACACCATATAGTCTGTTAGCCTATCGATTATGCAGCCGTGTAGATGTCGCCATTTCAGAACCATGAACAGTAATTGGTAGTCTATACTTTGCTGGGGGTTCCAGAGAAACTGCGCTATGCCAGTGAACGTAACATATCATACTGTACTAATTTGAGTGTAACAAATGTACCTTTACTATGTTACGTCTAGTCTTTGAGGCCAGGCTGTTATTTTATACCGTATTTTTTGCTCATCTTTATCAAGGGTGCAAATAATTTTGGACCTGACTGTAAATGACAGTGAAACAAAACAATGGATCTCACAAGTCCCCTAATCAAGCAGTGTGATGTGCATAGAATATGATATGCCACTCCGTTAGGGGATCTGCAATTACATTTTATAATATCTGGCAACCTTTCCTATCCTTTGTAGAAGACAATTTCACAACTCCATAAACCAACCCAAATTAGAATTTGTATAATTTTTTTTTTTTTTTTTTTTTTTTACAATATTTTAACTATTTGATTATATTACTCATTGTATATCATGCCTGCTTTAAGTCTGGTTTTGGGGTGGGTCTCTGTTAGAGCATGGGAGGGTTGGGGTGGGTTTGATTTGGTAGGAGATCTGTGTGTTTTGTCCTCTACCTGTTCTGTCTGTGTTATCTGTATAATCATAAAAAATGCAGAATAAAAAAACCTTTGAAAATAATATGATGTGCTTATGACAAATTTACAGTACAGTGCAACACCAAGTTTTTATTGTCATGTACACAAGTACAGTGAAATGCCTTACTTGCTTGCTCTTTCCCAACAATGCATTGATTTAATATCAGAAGTACTATAAAAAATAAACACCATACATAAACCTGTGGGGTACACAGTGTACTTACAATGATTTGGGAAGCATACAGTACATGTAATTTCCTTTGAATACGTCATGATTGCCCATTTTGCAGTATATTCAATACCTCAATAGCAAGCAATTTTCTTTATTGTTGTATAATAATAGAGGTTGTCCATTGATGGAGATTTGTGAGGTGTCATTAGCAGTGCCCATCTGCAGAACATACTGTATAGGTAACTGCCAAAATAAAGGAAACACCAACATAAAGTGTCTTAATAGGGCCACCACGAGCCACCAGAACAGCTTCAATGTGCCTTGTTATATATTCTACAAGTGTCTGTAACTTTATTGGAAGGATGTGACACCAGTCTTCCACAAGAAATTCCATAATTTGGTGTTTTGTTGATGGTGGTGGAAAACGCTGTCTCAGGCGCTGCTCCAGAATCTCCCATAAGTGTATAATTTGGTTGACATCTGGTGACTGACACACACACACACACACACACACACACACCTGTGTGGAAGCACCTGCTTTCAATCAACTTTGTTTCCCTCATTTACTCAAGTGTTTCCTTTATTTTGGCAGTTACCTGTAGGTCATTTTAGGAAACATATAGCTAGATAGCACAGCAGGTGATGTGAGTGTTATCATGCAAATCAACTCTGTATGATGTGTTACATAGCAGTGTTTGTAGTTTTCCTTTGGACAGGTTTGATGGTTTACCTTGGTTTATAATGTTCCTGCTTGTCTCTCCAGGAGCATCTCTCAGTCCAGCACATGGGCACCAGGAGCACAAAGTCCTCCTAGTAGTGAGGTTTGTCCTGGGCCTTGTCCGGACTACCATGACTGACCTCCTGGCCAACCTGAGTGTTCCATGGGGCACACAGGCGATTGTGTGCCCCAACCTGACAACAGCAGCCCTGGTTAGGCCGGGGTCAGGCCAGTCTCTGGCCCCCTTCTGCACCTTCTGCTGCTGTGGCCTGCTGAACCGTACCCTGGCCATTGTGTTCATGGTCAGTCTGGCCTTCGCCATAGTGGTGGGCAACGTGGTCACGCTCACAGTCTTCATGCAGACAAGACAGGTCCGCACACCACAGGGATACCTCAAAGGTAAACAAACAAACAAACTGATTCAGAATGAGCTCATTTACTGTCTAGAAATGCTGTTGATTTGGATAGGAGAGAATGGTAGTCACATGTAAATTGCTTATGTTTACACGTGTGCAATAGATTCACTGACATGGAAGAACAACCTTTGGTGTTCTTGACACTGAAAGGTGAAATACTTATTTATATATTTATATTCAAACAGGTTTCAGGTTAATTCATTAAATGTTCTGTTTCTAGAGTTTGTTTATATTGCTTGCATTTCACTTTTTAGTAATTTAACAAACTCTTATCCAGAGCAACTTACAGGTTAAGTACCTTGCTCAAGGGCACATCGACAGATGTTTAACCTAGTCAGCTCGGGGATTCGAACCAGAGACCTTTCGGTTGCTGGCCCAATGCGCTTAACCACTGGGCTACCTGCCACCCTTTATTGGTTATATTGGCAGGATTAATTAAGACGATCGGTGCTTGTTGTTTAGCAGAGAACTAAATCAATCTTCAATGCTGTTCAGTCACAATCAGGGATTCTTTTGTGCATTACCTCAAGAACCGCAAAACCATTTCCACGCAGTACTGTAGATTTTTTCCCCATGGAATTGAATGTAAAATCAGCTTTTAGGACACAGGGATTTGTACTGTACGTGGTTGAGTGTGAACTGTGAATATAATTTTGCATGACCTTTCTCTCCTGACAGTCTCTCTGGCCATAGCGGACATGATGGTTGGAGTACTGGTGGTTCCTTTCTCTGTCTACACTGAGATCTCTCTGATGGTGACCAGCTCCCCTCCTGTCTGGTACCAGGGGGGCACTGACCCCTCCATGGGGGGTCTGGTGGGCCCCTGGCAGCCCTGCATGCTGATTGGTCCAGTCTTCGCTGGCTGTACGTTTGTCTCCATCAGTACTATTTTCCTGATGACGGTAGAGCGCTGTGTGGCCATCTTATGGCCCCTCCACAAGGACCACCTGGTGACACGGAAACGCACCCTGTTTCTCATGCTCTTCTCCTGGGCAGGCAGCTTCCTCCTGGCCCTGGCCCCCCTCATCCTCAGCAACAACTTCACACTGGAGTACAGTGAGTGCAGCCGGATGTGTAACTACGTCCCCCTGTGGGATGGAATCACGCTGCCCTCTGACGCCAGCATCCTCCTGCTGTTCCCCGTCTTTGACTTCACGCTTCTGGGCGGCACCCTGGTATTCAACATCCTGTCCTTCACCAGCATCCGCCGCTACACACGCAAACGTAAGCTCATGTCAGAGGGGAATGTGGGGGTCGAGGGAGGGGGAGGCGGCTGCCAACACAGACCCTCCTTCTCTGACATCAAGGCTGCCAAGACGATCAGCATTCTGACGTTTGCCTTCACGGCTTCCTTCACCCCCATCGCTGTGTTTGTGCTGGGCAACGTGGTGGGCTACACCTGGTGCAACTTCTCCTTCGTAGCCTTCTGGATCCTGACTGGGAACAGCTGCTGTAATGTGATAATATACAGCGTGAGAGACCAGCGCTTCAGGAAGGGAGTGACTCTGCTGTTTCAGAGGGAGCACTCACCTTCCCACGGGGAGAAAGGCGGAGCTACACCACCCCCAACACACCTTGTGACTACACTCCCAACCCCACCTCCTTGAAACTATTTTGAAAAGACAACCAGTGCCCTTTTCTTTAACTTTACTATGTTGAGAGGGATCTAATCGGCATTTAACTTCAGGTTAAAAAAAAGAAGAAAAAAAAAGACAATTCTGGAAAAGGAATTGTTTCCATTTTTTTCACTGTGTCTAAATAATGAAACGTAACTGTAGTAAACCTATGCGGTATCTAGTAGTTGCCAGCTATTCCCATTATCATTTAAATCATGATTCAAGCCGTCTCATTGGACTAGGTGAGATTTCTTTGGGGAATATCTTAATAACATGCACTTTTTCATAGAGATGTAAGTAATGTATGGTTTTCATTTGTTTTGCGACATGTTTTGTGACTGTCCAGAAACATGTTAATTTTGTACAACTTTCTCAATAATAGCTTTTATTTTTGCTATAATACCATTATATTCATGAGGATGGCCTAATCAAATGTGAGTGAATGAATTGTAAGAATGTTTTGAATCTAAATGAAGAGAGAAACATGTTGATGTTTTGTATAGTTATGGGTAACGGAATTGCACTGAGACTCTTTTCACTTAAAATGTATGCCAAACAAAAAAACATTGATTTCGAAGTTTAAGCAACCATACAATGCACAAGGACAAAAAACACATTTACTGGAAGAACTGTGCAGATGCAAATTTGGTAACAGAATTTCAGTAAAATCTCCCTCAGTTTTTTATGTGTCCACATTTTCCAGAAACTCTGTTAAATATCTGTTCCAAATTAAGATTCAACAATGTTTGCAGAAAAAATTGGATGTCAGCTATGATATGACACATTGACTTCGAAAAAATCTATTTTGGTTATTGAACTACAGTAAGTGAAGTGGATTTATACCTGGTAACGGAATTGCGGTAACAGAATTTCATCATGGGTCCCTGATCTGTACTACACAGAAATGCATAATTATGGATATGAATGTCATTCTCCTCATGGTGGTGTATTCTAAATAGGTACACAAAAGGTATAAATATGCAATATCCTCTTTTGCATATTTGGGTATTATTCTACACACTGGCTATTATTTTAATGAGCTCTGCCCCCAAACAAGACCAAATTTGGTTGGTCTGGACCAGACCAAATCTGTACCAATCATAGATGCCTTTGTTTCACAAGTTTAGACATCAAAGTACAGCACAGTAGAGTACAGAACAATAGAGTTCAGTAGAGTAGAAATCCAGTACAGTACAATATAGTGTACTCAACTTTAGTGTGCTCTACTCTGTACTGTACTAAACTCTACTCTACTGTGCAGTACTGTACTGAACTATACTCTACTTTTCTTTACTGTACGGAACTGTGCTGTCCAAACTTGTGAACCCAACTGTGGTTTGTGACTACTATTTCAAGGCACAAGGTAATGTTTCTTAAACTTACAGAAGGCAGAAACATTTCTCCAAAACGAAATATAAGTATTGATATTAGTTGGCAGGGGTCTTTACTTCAACATTATTGTGTTTTGATGTATTTCTAATACCTTTTAAGAATTTTTCTGGTAGATGTTTTCTAAGCCTCCTTTTCCAGAAAATCAAAGCACTTGCTTATTCCTCATTTCTAGGATGGAAAATGGTTGAAAAATGTATATAGGCCTTAATTTAAAAAAAAGATAGACTCTTCGCTTTCATTTGACACCCAATTTGACATGCTCCTATGAACTTTACATGTTGGTGTTCATGGGTCCTTTTACATGGAAATTACCTTATTCATCTCATGGATGCCAGTCTACACAAGGAAAAATGAATGGTACAACAAGCAAAAATTTATACGAAACATAAATGAACAATTCATAAATGCCTTATCTTATGTTTTGAGTGTGAATGACCCACAAAGACCAAATCATCTCTTTAATCTGTTCTGTTTAGCAGCTGTAAAGTTGATATTTATCCTATTAAACGTGCTTCATTCATCTCTGAATGTTCTCTGAACATTATACAGTACAAGTCAAAAGTTTGGACACACATACTCATTCAAGGGTTTTTCTTAATTTTTATGTAGAATAATAGTGAAGACATCAAACTATGACATAACACATATGGAATCATGTAGTAACCAAAAAAGTGTTAAACAAATCAAAATATATTTGAGATTTGAGATTCTTCAAATAGCCAACCTTTGCCTTTATGACAGCTTTGCACATTCTTGGCATTCTCTCAACCAGCTTCACTTGGAATGCTTTTCCAACAGTCTTGAAGGAGTTCCCACATATGCTGAGCACTTGCTGGTTGCTTTTCCTTCACTCTGCCGTCCAACTCATCCCAAACCATCTCAATTGGGTTGAGGTCGGGGGATTGTGGAGGCCAGGTCATCTGATGCAGCACTCCATCACTCTCCTTCTTGGTAAAATAGCCCTTACACAGCCTGGAGGTGTGTTGGGTCATTGTCCTGTTGAAAAACAAATGAGAGTCCCACTAAGCGCAAACCAGATGGGATGGCGTATCACTGCAGAATGCTGTGGTAGCCATGCTGGTTAAGTGTGCCTTGAATTCTAAATAAGACAGTATAAGACAGTGTCACCAGAAAGCACCCCCACACCATAACACCTCCTCCTCCATGCTTTACGGTGGGAAATACACATGCGGAGATCATCCGTTCACCCACACCGCGTCTCACAAAGACACGGCAGTTGGAACCAAAAATCTCAAATTTGGACTCCAGACCAAAGGACAAATTTCCACAGGCGTCTTCTTCTTATTGGTGTCCTTTAGTAGTGGTTTCTTTGCAGCAATTCGACCATGAAGGCCTGATTCACACAGTTCCCTCTGAACAGTTGATGTTGAGATGTGTCTGTGACTTGAACTCTGAAGTATTTATTTGGGCTGCAATGTCTGAGGCTGGTAACTCTAATGAACTTATCCTCTGCAGCAGAGGTAACTCTGGGTCTTCAATTCCTGTGGCGGTCCTCATGAGAGCCAGTTTCATCATAGTGCTTGATGGTTTTTGCGACTGCACTTGAAGAAACTTTCAAAGTTCTTGAAATGTTCCGTATTTACTGACCTTCATTTCTTAAAGTAATGATGGACTGTCGTTTCTCTTTGCTTATTTGAGCTGTACTTGCCATAATTTACCAAATAGGGCTATCTTCTGTATACCCCCCTACCTTGTCACAACACAACTGGTTAGCTCAAATGCATTAAAAAGAAAAGAAATTCCTCAAAATAACTTTTAAGAAGGAACAACTGTTAATTGAAATGCATTCAAGGTGACTACCTCATGAAGCTGGTTGAGAATGCCAAGAATGTGCAAAGCTGTCATAAAGGCAAAGGGTGGCTATTTGAAGAATCTCAAATATAAAATATATTTGGATTTGTTTAACACTTTTTTGGTTACTACATGATTCCATATGTGTTATTTCATAGTTTTGATGTCTTCACTATTATTCTACAATGTAAAAATAAAGAAAAACCCTTGAATGAGTAGGTGTGTCCAAACTTTTGATTGGTAGTGTATGTTGAGTATAAAATAATTATTATTCAGGGAAAAACATGCTTAATATATTTACAGCACTCATACAATGTTGATCAAATAAATGCTAATCAATGTATTTAAATTCAAATAATATCTAGCTCAAAATTACATGACTTAAAGTAAACCTGCAAATAAACATTTTGTAGCATTTTCAATAAACATCACCCAAAGAAATCAGGATAATTTCCATATGACCTGTACTAAAAAGCTGTTTTGGTACATTTTGTCACAATGACAATGATGATATATCATGAAAAATTAAATATCTGTTTTGAAATATTTTACAAGCTTAGAGACTTTGTACATAAACCAATGTGAACATTGCTGTGTCAATATTTAAACACTGTACAGAACTTTATCAGTATTGCATTATTCATTATATGATGATCTCAGATTTTGTAATAAATGCATTTGGAAACACTTCATTTGTGAGTTGAATGGTGTTCACTCATGAGATTAATGTGTTCAGACAGTACCAAATGTCTTTCAGGCCTCTGCTCTAAAATTCACAGTCTCAGCAGTTACACAAGCTACACTAGAACCAACCATTTTGTGGCCCCATCAGGATCAAACTTCCTTCCATTTGAGAAACGTTAGTGGAGAAGGGAACACCCTGCAAGCTGTAGACAACAAGCCACTGGATGCCTCAAGAGTTCTGACAATGTCTACAATGTGATCTCTCACACAAATCCTTATGAGTGATATGTCATAGTTTACAAATGTTGTACAAAAAAAAAGATATAATAGATTTTTATCTACCATCACAATTTATGTACGACCATGCCAACCCAGAATATGTGTTATTTTACTGAAAACAGATCACCAAATGGTAGACCTAGTATATGTGCATATAATCAGGAAGCTACTCCTTACTCCCATGTGCTGGCGGGGGTTGTTTGGATATCACATTCCCTCCTCAAAATTAGAGAAATCTGGATATGCTGCGAGGAAGCATTAGATGGAAATGGATGGGGAGAGGCTGATGTAATGTTAGAGCAGAGGTCTGGCTGGCAGAGATGTGATAAAAGCATATTCCTCCTGCAGCGCTACCATGACATAAATGATCTGACACATGGCTGGTCATGTGACACAAGGCAAGCCTCAGGAGAACACTGGACTGTCAAGAGAACCGCTTACTGGGAGAGAGAGAGAGAGAGAGAGAGAGAGAGAGAGAAGCATGATTAAAATATGCTGCTGTGTGTTGTTCATTTCACAATCTAAAAGTGGACCTATAATTTGGCCTGTATCATTATGGCACAACTAACAGTCTGACAACAGTGTTTGTAGGTCTCTGTTTGCATACTGTATGTACCCAGCGCTTTGACTCCGTGGCCACCAGAATGAAAGCACTGTTCATTTCCCCAGGCACTCTGGACATTGACAACCCATCTATGGTTCATCTAATGATGTGTTGAGATAAAAACAGGAACTCCTTTTTGTGTTAAGGAAAGCTCTACAGCTACTGGCTAATTGCATCCTTAAACTGCCCCTGCAGACATCTCTGCCACCCAACCAGCTCTAAACCATTTTTTCCCTTTCAGCTGAAAGGTAGTCATTAATGAGAGGGTGTTCTCAGCTCATGGTTAAAGTTCCTACTGCCTAATTGCAAATCTCAAATAGTTGGCACCAAGTATGCTGCCTGATAAAGATGAGAAACCCAATTATGGTAATATTTTTCATTTCAGGCACTGTCGTGGGGTAACTTGACAGGTTGTATATTTTTCCAGTAACAATGAGCAACTCTCTAGTAAACAAGGTGCTACTTTAAATGTTTTTTAACCTGCCAAGTGATTCACAGACAAATTTTAGGCTTAAAAGAAATACACACATGGGAATATTTCTATCTTTGGTAGCAAAAGCTATTATGTTTTGGTTCCTTTTGATGTTTTTCATTTTCATGGTATATTGGTGTGCTGGTGAGGGACAGAAACACAGAGTCCTTGTAGACATCTTAGCAACACTGTGTTTGGTGAGGTGGCTCCACTTTTATGGAAAAAGAGATGATGTAGCCTGCTTGCTCTCGCTGTGTGACTAGCCAGTCTGAGGTTAGTGAACTTACCCATTCACAACGCTTACATAAATAAATAAATGTTTGACCATCTTGAAATTGTATTAGGCATTGGATATGATTTTAAGCTTGTCTTCTACCCAAAGACAAAGGTTGAAAAGCAGATTGACTATAGCAAGTGCTTAAAAAGTGCATTACTCCATTGCAATTGTCCTGTTTATAGCAACTCTGGCGATTAGGCAGGCTGGCATTAATCCCGCCTGTTACTCTCTAGAGCGAAGGTTTCTGATGCAAGGTGCCTGAGGGAAGCTCCTTTCACTACCACCCAGGTAAATAGGGCCCAAACAATTAACAGGAAGAACAGTGTCAGCTACTGATAATGCTCTTGGAACAACCTCAACAAAACAACCTCCCTGTCAAATATCACCATTCATTCCTTTATTTACTTTTAAAAGGACACAAAGAAAGATGCTTTGCTTTAAACAAACAAATGTACATTTGCCAGTAAACAAAAGGAGAGACCTTCAGGCATTTGTTATTCACAGAGAGATTTGAATATGTTTACGACACCTGCATGGAACCAGCCAGTGTTCTTCAGTCACAGTTTGGAGAGCTGTCACGGGTTTGTTCTCTATACAGGTGGGCAGTGTCTGTCTGAAGGTGGGGTGATTCACCATACAGGCCATTCAACAATCAGAGGCTCCATTGATAAAGACAAAGATCGATTCACTATATGAAAAATATTCATCCACCCTCAGCATAACATACAAAACTGCACAATGGATTTGAGGGAGAACCTTTAAACAATCACTGTATTCTATGAATACTGAAGCATTGCCTTCCCACTGGGCACAAACTAGTTGAATCAACGTTGTTTCAATGTAATTTGTCAACGCATTGTGATGTGGAATCTACGTCAAAAATACATAGGATTTGAAAAAAGGTCATCAACGTAAACGGTTGTTTTGAGGGTGAAATTTCAACCACAGGATTATGTCATCATGGTAACCAAATTCCAACATAGACAAACCTTGTATAAAATATGTTGAATTTGCACCTTTAAAACAACGTCAGAACTTCAACTTTAAATCCAGTATCAGATTTTTTTTTTTTTGCTGGGCAGCACCCCTTACTGGAGAATGGACCCATCTACAGCAACCCTTTGGTCTCCCATCCAGGGTTTTAACCAAGCCCAGCCCATGACATTATAATATAATAATAATAATATGCCATTTAGCAGACGCTTTTATCCAAAGCGACTTACAGTCATGCGTGCATACATTTTTTTTGTGTATGGGTGGTCCCGGGGATCGAACCCACTACCTTGGCGTTACAAGCGCCGTGCTCTACCAGCTGAGCTACAGAGGACCACATTAGTCACTGACTATTACCAATATGCTATCGTGAGAATGATTCTTGAGAGATCTTCACTTTAAAACTAAATAGATTAAATGTTGCTATCAAAGTCATTCCTAAAGGTAGGTTTAACAGAGACAAATTAAATGTACAATATATAAAATATAAAAATATATATACAAAATATATAAAATATACAAAAAAAATACTTTACCACTCATATAACATCCATGATGCTATTGAGGCTTATATAGCATTTGCAAAGTCATCAACAGCTGTTGTTTCAATTCAACCCAGAATTCAACTTGAAATAGACAATACAATAGGCCTAGGGTTTCAACCCCTGATTTCAAATGTAATGATATTTAGTGACATTGAATTGTGTTTGGTTGTCAACGCAACCAAATATCAAAATTTGAAGGAGATAGGTCTTCTTAAAGCCAGACTAAGTCAGTGGCACAGATGGAACTATACAAGCAGAAGATACATCTTCTTCAAATGTTGATATTTGGTTGCATTGACAACCAAACACAATTCAATATCACTTTTGAAATACAATAAATAGCCTATTAACTTGTCGACAACTTAACAAATTATGTTGGATTCACGTCTCCAACTCAACCAAAAAGAAAAGCCTTCTAATATTAATCTCTCACTCAGTGGCCACTTTCCCCCAGACATTCCTTAAGCCAATGTCCATTAGTGTACTATGGGATCAAAGCCTATGGTTCAACTTCATTTATGTAACTACTTCTCATATCACAACAACTTGGCTCACAATGGATGGCCATCAATATAAATACATCCTAACGCAGCAGTATAGTGTATTGGTTCCTGGTTCCTATCTCTGTCTCCAGGTACCTAACTGGCTCTTGGTGTGTGATCTCAGTCTGGGTCACAACAGGGCAGTATTGTTCTCTTGATCTCAGACCTCTGCTCCACTCACACACCCCTCCACTCTCATATGAACACAACATGGAAATCAGGTCTTTGAAAACAATGCCGCCAGCGAGGTGATTTTCTAGGGCACACTGAGAACCTTACCATCGTTACGTGAAGTCTGCTATGTTTTCCCCCTCTATGTTTATGGTGCTTATGAATTGTTAATTGGTCATAAACAATGTCCACCTGTGGCCCGGGTCTCTTTTTGGCCCTGGCAGGAGTACAGAGAACAGAGTCAGAGATCGCTCAGGGGGAACACTCTCAAACAATACCAAACAGGTCTTGTTGGGGTAAAAAAAATCTCTCTCAAGGTTTAGAAACAGAACATCAGGAGGTGTAAACTCATATGCCCTCAATGGGCATTAATATTTCACCAAGATGCTGAGGTAAAAATGTCTGAAAGCTATGCCATAAAATATGTTTCTGAAAAAATGACCTGCTGACATTCTTCTCCATGTACGTATTGTATGTGGATTGATGATGAGGCTAGGGAACAGAAATATATGCACTTGAGCTAATTATCTAGCTTATTTTGTTTGCGATCCAGTTTATATTTCTGAACCATCAATTCGTTTTTACTGACACAAGAATCATTGTTTGAGTGAGAAAAAGTGATGAGCATTAATTGCTGCTTAAATTCTGAAAGTAGCCAATAGCATTCATATATAGAAGACACAGAAGGGAAAGATGGTATTGGTCTACAGTAGCAAAGTCTGAAAATATATACAGTGGGGAGAACAAGTATTTGATACACTGCTGATTTTGCAGGTTTTCCTACTTACAAAGCATGTAGAGGTCTGTAATTTTTATCATAGGTACATTTCAACTGTGAGAGACGGAATCTAAAACAAAAATCCAGAAAATCACATTGTATGATTTTTAAGTAATTCATTTGCATTTTATTGCATGACATAAGTATTTGATCACCTACCAACCAGTAAGAATTCCGGCTCTCACAGACCTGTTAGTTTTTCTTTAAGAAGCCCTCCTGTTCTCCACTCATTACCTGTATTAACTGCACCTGTTTGAACTCGTTACCTGTATAACAGACTCCAACCTCTCCACAATGGCCAAGACCAGAGAGCTGTGTAAGGACATCAGGGATAAAATTGTAGAGCTGCACAAGGCTGGGATGGGCTACAGGACAATAGGCAAGCAGCTTGGTGAGAAGGCAACAACTGTTGGCGCAATTATTAGAAAATAGAAGAAGTTCAAGATGACGGTCAATCACCCTCGGTCTGGGGCTCCATGCAAGATCTCACCTCGTGGGGCATCAATGATCATGAGGAAGGTGAGGGATCAGCCCAGAACTACACGGCAGGACCTGGTCAATGACCTGAAGAGAGCTGGGACCACAGTCTCAAAGAAAACCATTAGTAACACACTACGCCGTCATGGATTAAAATCCTGCAGCGCACGCAAGGTCCCCCTGCTCAAGCCAGCGCATGTCCAGGCCCGTCTGAAGTTTGCCAATGACCATCTGGATGATCCAGAGGAGGAATGGGAGAAGGTCATGTGGTCTGATGAGACAAAAATATAGCTTTTTGGTCTAAACTCCACTCGCCGTGTTTGGAGGAAGAAGAAGGATGAGTACAACCCCAAGAACACCATCCCAACCGTGAAGCATGGAGGTGGAAACATCATTCTTTGGGGAGGCTTTTCTGTAAAGGGGACAGGACGACTGCACCGTATTGAGGGGAGGATGGATGGGGCCATATATCGCAAGATCTTGGCCAACAACCTCCTTCCCTCAGTAAGAGCATTGAAGATGGGTCATGGCTGGGTCTTCCAGCATGACAACGACCCGAAACACACAGCCAGGGCAACTAAGGAGTGGCTCCGTAAGAAGCATCTCATGTTCCTGGAGTGGCCTAGCTAGTCTCCAGACCTGAACCCAATAGAAAATCTTTGGAGGGAGCTGAAAGTCCGTATTGCCCAGCGACAGCCCCAAAACCTGAAGGATCTGGAGAAGGTCTGTATGGAGGAGTGGGCCAAAATCCCTGCTGCAGTGTGTGCAAACCTGGTCAAGACCTACAGGAAACATATGATCTCTGTAATTGCAAACAAAGGTTTTTGTACCAAATATGAAGTTCTGCTTTTCTGATGTATCAAATACTTATGTCATGCACTAAAATGCAAATTCATTACTTAAAAATCATACAAATGTGATTTTCTGGATTTTTGTTTTAGATTCTGTCTCTCACAGTTGAAGTGTACCTATGATAAAAATTACAGACCTCTACATGCTTTGTAAGTAGGAAAACCTGCAAAATCGGTAGTGTATCAAATACTTGTTCTCCCCACTGTATATATATTTTTGTACCTTTATTTAACTAGGCAAGTCAATTAAGAACAAATTCTTATTTTCAATGACGGCCTACACCGGCCAAACCCAGACGACGCTGGGCCAATTGCGCGCCGCCCTATGGGACTCCCAATCACGGCCGGATTGTGATACAGCCTGCAATCGAACCAGGGTCTGTAGTGACGCCTCTAGCACTGGGATGCAGTGCCTTAGACCGCTGTGCCACTCGGGAGCTCAATATATAAAAATCAAAATAATTTAAAGACATTTTTTCCCCATTATCCAGCAAATAGTTAAAATGTGGGTCAGGGACTTGATGTTTTGTTATTGTGTGTGTCAGCAAAGAGTTTCTAGTTCATACTCTCCTCTCAGACTAATAGATCAATACATTCATACCCATTATTTGCCTTGAAATCAGCTACATTCATAGTTAATGCTTATTACTTTTCCTCCTCACTCCAACAATGACTCAAGTGTCACTCAAAACTCAGACAGAAATGTAGAGTGAATCCCAAACAATCAGCTAGACAATAAAATCAAGGACACACATTTCTGTCCCCTGGCAACGATTGGAATTAACAATAGAGATGCAGTATAATTTCAACCTGAAGGATAATTGAGTTTCCAATATGGATGTCATATGAGGATGCCTGCATCATACGATCACAGCAGAGCAAGGACAGGACAGTGTGTCCTCGGCGAGACCAGGTAGGCTACGACTCCCACCCCCTCCCTTCCACCTCCCCTCCCCCAGCTAACCGCCATGTCAACTTGATTATTCACACAGCCTCCTAGTCATAACGGCACATAATCTAGGGGGAAATTGTATCGAAATAACTATGAAAGACTGGTTGTCTTCTTTGGAAAAGCATCAAAACACAGGTTAATACATCCTCCACTCACAGCTCCAGATTTTCACAGACCCACCATCCTACTGCAAGTGTGATGAAGAGAGAGCGTGATAGATGGATAAAGAGATTGTCAAAGTCTGAGATGGCTGTTTTTCCCCATAGTTAACTTTAGATATAGCAAGGAAGAACTCACTTGATAACGAAACAGCAGTCTACCCTGTCAGCCACTGTACCACCATTAGTACTATTGTCTCCCATGTTCTACTAGCCTGTTTGTTTCACACTCTCCTGAGCTGATAAGAGCAGCTGAAGTCCCATATGGTTTTCCTGCATGGCTCTGTACTGTGTGTTTTCTTGGGTTATCAGCAGCTGTGTTGTTATATAACACCCAAATATCTACAGGACATAGCTAAATAAAGATAAAATAGAACCTAAATATTAGTACAGGACCCACAATAGCATTTTACAACCTTGTCCGTTGCTTTTATTGCATACATTCAGAGCTGTTGTGTGTGTGTGTGTTTGTGTGTAATTCTAACAAGAGAGTAGCTGATAATGGGCAGGAAAGTATGGATGGCACTGCCCTCAAATCTCACACCTGTGACTGCAAGGACCAAGACACAGTCTCCCCTGGCATTCACACTCTAACACACTCTACACACACATTATTATTCTTTGGTTGTATTGTTTTTTTGTTTTTTTTAAGTCTGTCTTAAGTTGTAGTTAATATAAGTCTGGAATGTCTACATGTTAATGTTTTTTATTTTTAAATGTATATAAATTGCCAAGTCTTCTGTCTGTAATGTCTTTTTCGTTATGTGTCGGACCCCAGTAAGACTAGCTGTCGCCATTGCCGCTGGTTTATGGGGATCCTGAATAAAATCAAAAATTCACAACTGCCATCTGGGATAAGACACCAGGCTATAGCAACCACTTCAATCAAACTACATTCCAACATGCGGTCGTGTAATCTGCTCAACTGTATGCTGTGAACTGCTTGACGATGCCATAGGTTCCTTGTATCATGGCATAGCAGCAGAACCGTTCTGACCCTCTTGAACACTGAGCACAGAGGCACACTCACAGAGCACCAGGTGAGGTGGGTGACCTGAAAGGATAACAGCTGTCATTCCTTCCTCAGGTACTCTGTTTATGTCATCCTATCGGTCTGACCTATTCCTACTTTACAACCCAATTGTAAAACATGAGAGAAAAACTCTGTATGGAAGGCCAGGAGTAAACCCAGGCCTACAATACATCTCTGGGGCTTTCTCACTAGGAATCTACAGTAAAGTTACAACACTGGTACCTACCTGTCTACTCAAAGCCAAGGCATCTTGACTCTCACTGAACGCCAGGGAACTGGATGTTTCTCAGCAGCCTTCTCATCGAGCCAAAGATCAGCTAGGGTTGATGTAAAGCTTCCATTGATATGGTGATGATACCTCTCCACCCTACAGAGTCGATATGGATACAGTAGCTGATCTCCAGAAGTGTTGCAGAAGAAAGAGGGAGGGAAATACCTATAGCCTTATTATACCCTTCTGTATTGTATTGCAACCTATTCTGAATTTTTACATGTTAAATGCACACTGGGTTTACTACTGTAAGTACATTCTACTAAAGGGAATGTATCGAAATCATACATTTTCAAAATCTTTTGACCAATCAGATCAGCTCTGAAAAAGATCAGAATTGGGCTGCCTGTGTAAACACAGCCATTGAGAAACAGTATAAAAAATACCACCTTACGTGACTACAGTTTATCCTGTATTCTCAATATATCCACTATCGGATCACCCTTCAAGGTTCATTAGTTTAATAAAGACCAATGATCCAAAAGACTCAGCTCTACTCAATTCTGATGTATCTTATGAGTGGAGCTTTTGAAACAACTAGATAAGAGTCCCTTTGAGTTAAACAATGGTTTATTGACTTTGCTGTTCAATGCACATCAAGAAAACACAAATATCACATTTAAGTAAACCACATCATCTATAAAAGAGAAGAGAGAACCATCATTGGACTGGACCAAGAGAGCGGAGGGAGGGGACATCAGTACAAAATTAGACCAGCAATTTGAATATTATAGCCACACAGGCAGTGTATTCTGCCAGCAGCGAGTAGTACATATGGGGCTATGTGACGCAGTCTTCTAATTTGTTCAGGGGAAAGTCAAAGAGTCAGGACCCAAAAATAAATTAGGTTAGTCCATTTTTCTTTTGCATGCTCCAGGAACAGAGAGCAGCTGTTAAGTTTGGTCAACATGTTTTGTTTACAAGCTTTGCATGCAGATTCTGGGCAAGAGTCTATGTGTATTGGTATCCATGTGTTGGTGGACTGACTCACTGTAGTGTGTTTTCTCTGAACGAACGAGGATGCCTAAATCGAAGAAGGTAAGTACTTAGAGGCATTCAGTGCTATTCCTGGGGCCTGAGGGCAGCTGTCAAGACATGTCTCCACACAGCTGCTACTGCTCACAAGGAGCTGAATCACACCATCTGGGAGAAGGGGTGACTATGAACCACTGCTGACAGCAGGCAAAGATTCACACTTACAGCACACCTGATGACTGTAGACAAGTACAGATACAGTCATATATAAGGACACTCTTAAACCATTTATTTTTTAAATAAGTTTAAAAAAAGAAAAACGTGTTCACACATGTATTTGTTTGATTAACAACTGCACAGGCCCCCCCTCCCCTAAAAAAAATCCTAACTGAAATTGAGATTTTTAACTTCAAAGTCAAAAAATGGCCTGTTTGTTTGGAGGCAAGTTCTTGTTTACTGTGTCATTTATCTCACGTGGTAATTTGCAGGTGCATAAATGGTAAAAATTCCTTTGGGTGGTGGACCATTCTTGATACACTCCTGCAGTGTTGCAGTTCTTGACACAAACCGGTGCTCCTGGCACCTACTACCATACCACGTTCAAAGGCACTTCCATCTTTTGTCTTGCCCATTCACCCTCTGAATGGCACACATACAATCCATGTTTCAACTGTTATCAAGGATTAAAAATCCATCTTTAACCTGTCTCCTCCCCTTCATCTACACTGATTAAAGTGAATTTAACAAGTGACATCAATAAGGGATCATAGCATTCACCTGGTCAGTCTGTCATGTTTTGTATACACAGAGCATCATCTATAAACTGTATCTCTGACAAGTGGTCTCTCCTCAGATTATCAGATGGGTCTGTTTTGTTTATGTGCCAGTCTTCTCCGTCAACACACTCATTTTCTGACAAATCCAGCTTTTGGGGAGTAAGTCTGTCTAGACTGGACTCTCTGGAGGAAGGGAAGGATCACTCCACAGGTGGTCCATTCTGACCTACATGTATTCTGAGATCAGCAGCAGCGGCCAATAGATCGTCAGCAGGACTCCCGGAGTCAGGGAGACCCTCCAGGAAATGTGTTAGCGTGTGAGCATACTAAGAATAACATTTATTTACCCACAATGCTACAGTACAGTGCCTCTGAGTTAAGCCAGGCTGATATCTAATCACGAGCCATGGGTTGTTGCCGATGCCCACAGCCTATATACTGCAGAGATGCAGTTCAGTTAAGGAGAAGACAAAGGCCATTTTTATAAGCATTACAATTCCCCTATATCAATCCTCTCTTATCAAAACCCAGCAGTCAGACCAGACATTCAGTCAACATGGATATCAGAGGAAGCAAGATTGCTTTTGTGCCTGCTTGAATTCTCATGATCCCTTAGGAAGGACTCAACATAAAGAACAGTACCTTCTTTACCCTAGGAATCTATCAAACTCACTCAGGAGAGTAGTGGTGAGAGGATATTCTGACATGGAAATATATATGTACAATGGACAAACTCTGGCAGAAACATTTGCTCAGGGGGAGGTGAGAGAGTAACTACTGAAGGAGAGCTATAATACCATACAGGGTTTACACAAGGCCTTAAGGGCCATGAAGTGGATCATCTCTAAAGAGGTCAACTTCCAAGACACCAGATGTTGGCAGGGGAGAAGAAGTACAAGCGAGGTTCTGAGAATGACAGGAGTACCAACAGGTTCCGATAGACCCTCAATAAGACCGACCAGGATTATGATGATCAATTACAGCATTTCCCGTGCCACCCAAAAACATGCACATTGAGTGTGGAATATCAAAATAAGATATGGACAGTCAAGACATAAGAATTGAAATGGACATTTATTATTGCCTGAGGCGTGTGCTCGAAGGTTCATGTTTCTCAAATAGCTGAACTATATGGTTTAATATATATGACTTAACATACATAAAGTACCCCCTTGACATTACACTCATAACAGGAGGCATTACAATTCAATTCAGCGTACGCAACAGGTCAGGAATTGGACAAAGAACCATCAGTGCAACTTCTTGGACTTGGCTCTCTTTGTCACTGACCTCTGAAGCTTATTCTGGTACACTTCTCATCAGTTACACTGCTATACTGCTGAGAGTTAAGGCAGTTTTTACCATCTTACAGTGTGATCATGTGTATTTAAAGCCTTCTGACACTAGGCCAGTAATTGTGCTATTGCCATTTCTTTAAATGTCAAAGCTGTTATATTTCCTCTGTGTTTAACTGACTACTGCCGCAAGGTTAAATGGTAATTGTCAGGTAATTGTCATTCCGCTCATTGCTAGGTGATTTCTAATTTCAGATGAGGTCTCCATTATGTGGGTAGCAGTTCAGCGATTTACAAGGGACTTGCAGTTAAGCACTCTGAATGGAAACCAAGTTCTTTGTGAACAAATGTTCAATTTCTATATTCACATAGTTACATAAATAGCAGCGCACAGTATTTCTGAATAGAGCACACATTATATTAACATCATTTTAAAAACATTCGATTTTTCTTTTACATACATTACACATGACAATGTGACTGCTAGTGTCAAAATACTGTTAGCACTTTGGTGTCATTTGGTACTTAACCATTCTTACGGTTACATTGGCCAATAACCAACAGATGCAGTAAGAACCGTGAAATGGGGCAGGTTCCCAATACTGCTGTTACTGCCGTACTATTTGTGTGCAAAGATATCATTCTAGCCAGTCGTTACAAGCCACTTCATGTACTATAGACTTCAAGTAAAGGCATCAGTCTGTATGGTAGTCAGTCTAACCTGTAGAGCCGACTGATCCTGATCATTGTCCCTCTCTAGACTGTTGTTGAAATCTCCCGTCAGCACCTCTATGGTCAGCTCCAACAGCATCCGATATGCTTGCAAATCCTTGTTCTCTGTAAAACGGCAGAATACGACAAATATAAGCAATTTGACTAGATGAAACCACATATTAAGTCACGCAGTAAAAAAAACACATGCAAGTTCACACTTACTTTAAAAGCTGTTCTAGTTCCCTTTTGATTTTGGTGACAACTGGTGGACCCTGATAGGTTAAAGCGGTGTACAACTGGACCAATGAGGCTCCAGCACGGATCTTGTCCAGGGCATCTTGTCCACTGGCTACACCCCCAACTCCAATGATTGGCACCTTACCTTCAATGAGAAAGAGCAATACTGGGTGAATAAAGAGAACATTCTATACACCCCAGCCCACAATCAATCAATCAATCAATCAGGCCAGTATCAGCTGCAGCAGTGTTATGATGATCCTTCACGGAGCCTACCTACCTTTTGTCAAGCTGTACATCTCTCTCACAGTGCGTGTAGAGAGCTCCTTGATGGGCTGGCCGCTCAACCCTCCCACCTCTTTACTCTGGGGGTCCTGTAGGGTCTCAGGCCTGGATACTGTGGTGTTGGACACCAACAGCCCATCCACACCAAGCTAAAACACAAACCATGATTACCTATTTGACATTACCCCATAACACCACATCAAACTAATTTAGGCAATCCAATCATTGAGAATTAAGATGAACAAATCCTAACTTTTTTTTTCATGATACAGACACTTGTAACCCATCTGTTAAAAAGTGAGTCCTGTATTCTATTGGAGTTAGTGTAGCATCCTAATTGTTCCAGGCACACTTGAACGAATACACTCAGGCTGCGTTTAGACAGGAAGCCCAATTCTGATATTTTTTTCACTAATTGGTCTTTTGACCAATCAGATTAGCTCTGAAAAAGATTGGATGTGAAAAGATTAGTGGGAAAAAGATCAGAATTTGGCCATCAATGTTGGGACACAGCTCACCAATGGACTGTCTGACACAGATTTACTGTAACGTATCTAATACTCTTCAAATATTTGCTGTGCTTTCTATCGGTCTCCCTTTTCCCATTTGGAGTCTGTCCACTTCCATGAACACAGAAAAACTCCTCCAGTCCCCTTAACATAGAGAGTGGAGTGGAGGCAACACTAATGCATTCAAATCAATTTGGTGATATAAGTCCACTGCTGGCTAAGACCCACGGCAGCAGGACTGCTCTGATGACGCCTACAGAACACAAGCTGACTACGTGAGTGGGGTGAGAAGTGTGGCAAGGAAGATGAGCAAACAGGAGAAACACGGATGACCAAAGTAAGCAGCCCCAAGTCATTGGGGGCTATATACTGTAGGTTAAGGCTTGTTGAGTAGGCTACATAGAGAGGCCCACAGGATCACACTGACCCCTGTGTGGCTAGGCCTCTGACTGACCCCTGTGTGGCTAGGCCTCTGACTGACCCCTGTGTGGCTAGGCCTCTGACTGACCCCTGTGTGGCTAGGCCTCTGACTGACCCCTGTGTGGCTAGGTCTCTGACTGACCCCTGTGTGGCTAGGCCTCTGACTGACCCCTGTGTGGCTAGGCCTCTGACTGACCCCTGTGTAGCTAGGCCTCTGACTGACCCCTGTGTGGCTAGGCCTCTGACTGACCCCTGTGTGGCTAGGCCTCTGACTGACCCCTGTGTGGCTAGGCCTCTGACTGACCCCTGTGTGGCTAGGCCTCTGACTGACCTCTGTGACCACATCAGCAATGTCCTGCTTATCCTGGGCGGTGAGGTCAGGGGCGATCTTTACCAGTACAGGTGGCCTGCTCCCCCCCTGTAGGGCATCACGCTCCTTCAGCACCTGGATGGGAGAGGGGGAACAGGGGGGGAAGACAGGAGGGTACAGGGATATATACATGAGCCACCACAGACACACAATCAATGATATCCATCACATCCACACAGGTCAATGAGATGTGACAATGTACAGCACAACATGAAGCCCAAACAACAGCAATACACCTAAGCAGTTTTCTCTAAGGTTAATCGTGTTCAATCCAAACAGTGCTGTGCTTGCTTGCTTGTGTGATGTGTATGTTGTCTAAATGGGAAGTCAATTATCTTTTGACATAGAAATCCATATTAAAACATCACCAGCTATGTCAACAAAGTTGAACTGAACAGAAACACCAGACTTCAATAAAGGAAAAGTTGCAACAACATGCTCTCTGGAAAGCCAATGAAACATACACTACAAACATAAAATAAATACAATTTATGATATCACATTTGAGTGTGACATCCTGGTTAAATAAAGGATAAATAAATCATATCTAGGTCAGTCAAACATTGCCAGCCACTGACCTTGCACAGCAGTTTTCGCAGTTCCCCTTTCCCCTGCAGGTCCCTGAGGCCTGGGGTGTTGGGGCTGCTCACGTTCACCACCAGGTAATCAGCCAGCGGGCCCAGCGCCCGCACCCCCTCCTGGTAGTCTGCCACTGCATCCTGGGACAGCTTGTTCTTTCCCAGGTTGATGCCCAGGGGCAGGCCAGCTAAAAACACACAGACAGCAGCATATATTCCAGTGATGAGTCCCTGGGAGAGGTTAAGGTCAGAACGTAAATAGAATGCATGGGAGTGAATTAAGAGAAAACAGACAGGCCGCAAGCGTCAACTGCGTCACGAGCGTATAGCGCATCAAATTACGCCTTGATCACATCGACAGCGTCATTGTGTTTTGGTATGCCAGAAGTCCATTAATTTCCAATGGAACGCTGTGTTCGCCTTACAGCATTGAGTTGCAGAGGCAGTTGCAGTACGTTCTGTGTGGTGCATAAGTTGGATTTATCGAACGTATGCGTCAAACTGTATGCTTAGACGGCTTGACAGAAATGGTAGCAGAAGGTGAATGTTGAACTTTTGTTGCACACATATCCAGATGATGCTGTGTACCATTTTGCGCAATAACGCTGTCGGTGTGATCGAGACGTTAGGAAGCAAGAACATTTTTCTCGCGTCTACGCAGAACAATGCTGGTAAAATGAGCTGATAAATTGTCCAAAAATAGACTGCTGGTGCATTGTTACCTCTGGAATTGTGAAATGTATAGTTAAAAAGTGTCTATTTAGTGTTCATAAGTTTAACTGCAAGCCAACATTATGTAGGCCTATAGGCTAGTCCTTATGAAAAACGGTGTAGCAATGCATGAACGCAATGACATTCTACATTTATAAACATTACATTTACATTTTAGTCATTTAGCAGACGCTCTTATCCAGAGCGACTTACAGGAGCAATTAGGGTTAAGTGCCTTGCTTAAGGGCACATCGACAGATTTTTCACCTAGTCGGCTCGGGGATTAGAACCAGCAACCTTTCGGTTACTGGCACAACGCTCTTACCCACTAAGCTACCCATAAACGGGATTGTGTTTCTGAATTATATATCTCGTTGTCAATGTCATATCTTGACAGTATCACCGTTGTTGCTTACAGCCGATTGGATTGAAATACAGTTCAAACAATGTGCATGGTTAGTGAGTGCCTTAGTTCAAATTAATGAAATCTGTTCCAGAGATTGAGTGGTTCGTTTGTAGAAAGGGAATTCTAGGTATTGTTATGATCTTCCCTACTTTGCTAAGTAAAGTTGTATGGTTAAAAAGTAAATTGGTTGTAGGCTATGGTTTATCTGACAAATAGACTACCTATTTGAAAACAATACAGCAGTCTACCTGTTTTGATTTAGATCATGGGCATATAGTCCAGGCTACTATGGCTGGAAAGCTTGAGGAATGAGGTAACTAAGATTTCAAGAGAGTATACAACTGTTTATAATCGCTTTCCATGACAAATACGGCTTAATAACTGGTTTACACTACGTGGTCTATGTGAATTAATGCTTGCTGTTCTCGCACGCGCAAATTCACGCCGTTGATGGACATCACCCCGTGTGATTTTGGCTTAAATGTCCCAATCTAAATCAGTGGGGACATTTTGTTACTAATGCTCTATTTTACTGAAAATATGGCAAATTGAATTAAATCAAACTTGAAACTTGAACCAAATGCTCTTCATTAAAGATATAAAGCAATGTTTTAAAAATACAACAGTCAAAATGTTTTGTCGATAACACTTGACAAAAACATTTCAGTTGTTTGCTTTTTGTCTGTCAATACAAGACAGTATAGGCTAGTACTGTTCCGACTTGGAGAATCATTTGTAAGCGTTTACTAGCTCCTCTGCCAGAGTGTGATTGGTATTAGGAACGTCTCTGAGCCTGGGGAAAGATAATGTCCATATAAAATAGGGGCAGAGGATTAGTGTAGTGTAATTGGCTGTGTGCCCCTGAGACATTTATCAGCGCGCTGTCAAACCTATCAGTCTGACAGACAGAACAGAAACATGAGTTGTCTCTCTAGTACCTTTAGTCAGCTCTACCTGGGTGCCTTCTCTTGCCTTTAGTCTCTCCTGTGCTGCTGCAAGACCACAGCTGTTGAACCCATATCTGAAACATACCCACAACATAATCAAGAGGTTAAGTTTATGTAATACACAAAATGCCATACATGTCAAAAAAGCAACTATCAGCAATTTAGGATCCATTCCTTTATCATGCCATTATGATACAGTATGTGTTTATCCCTGACTGTCTAGAGTGCATATTCAATTCATTTGATTACTAAAATCCATGATACATGAAATCCAGATGTGTTTTTTGGCTAAATAATTTCAGTCAGTGGAGTAAAACTGTAATAAACACCACCATATTGAAATGAGGCCTTTATTTCATGCTCTTCTTATGCACTCTTATTGACTTTAACTTCTGGGAAGCTGTGTTGTTGTACACCGAGTAGTCAAAGAAGAACTCTGGCATATTAATATATGAGAGGTTTGTTAGTCTGAGCACCTCACATACCTGCATATGGTCCATGCTAAATGGAATTAATCATATTGATTCTAGCCTAATATACGAATGCTTATTGTCATTTACTGACTACATGACATCAAAGAAAAACAACGTGGCTCCATCCACAGTGAGCTCCAAAAGTATTAGGACAGTGACAAATGTGTTGCTGTTTTGGCTCTGTACTCCTGCACTTTTGATTTGAAATGATACAATTAAAGTGCAGACTGTCAGCTTTAGTTTGAGGGTATTTTCATCCATATCGGGTGAACCATTTAGAAATTACAGCACTTTTTGTACAAAAGTATTGGGACAAATTCACTTATATGTGTATTAAAGTAGTAAAGAGTTAAGTATTTGGTCCCATATTCATAGCACGCTATGACTACATCAAGCTTGTGACTCCACAAATTTGTTGGATGCATTTGCTGTTCAGATTATTCTTTGCCCAATAGAAATGAATGGTAAATAATGTATTGTGTCATTTGAGTCACTTTTATTGTAAGTAAGAATATAATATGTTTTTAAACACTTCTACATTAATGTGGATGCTACCATGATTACGGAAAATCCTGAATGAATTGTGAATAATGATGAGTGAGAAAGTTAGACGCACAAATATCATACCGCCAAGACATGCTATTCTCTCACCATTACAATAACAGGGGAGGTTAGCATTTAGTTTTTGGTGGTGTGGGGGGGATATGATACTGTATTTGTGCGTCTAACTTTCTCACTCATCATTATTCACAATTCATTCAGGATTATCCGTAATCATGGTAGGATCCACATTAATGTAGAAGTGTTTAGAAACATATTCTATTCTTATTTACAATAAAAGTGACCAAAATGAGACAATACATTATTTACCATTCATTTCTATTGGGCACAAAATAATCTGAAACAACCAAAACAAACAGCAAAAACAAATTTGTAGAGTCACAAGCTTGATATAGTCATTGTGTGCTATGAATATGGGATCAAATACTAAACTTTTTACTACTTTAATATACATACTGTAAGTGAATTTGTCCCAATACTTTTGGTCCCCTAAAATGGGGAAACTACATACAGAAAGTGCTGTAATTTCTAAACCGTTCACCTGATATGGACGAAAATACCCTCAAATTAAAGCTGACAGTCTGCACTTTAACCTCATGGTCATTGTCCCAATACAGAGCCTAAACAACAAAATGGTCATGGTCCTAATACTTTTGGAGCTCACTGTATTAACCCAACTACACTATCGGTCAAAGGTTTTAGAACACCTACTCATTCAAGGGGTTTTCTTTATTTTTACTATTTTCTACATTTTAGAATAACAGTGAAGACATCACAACTATGACATAACATATATGGAATCATGTAGTAACCCAAAAAGTGTTAAACAAATCCAAATATATTTTAAATTTGAGATTCTTCAAATAGCCACCCTTTGCTTTGGTGACAGCTTTGCACATTCTTGGCATTCTCTCAACCAGCTTCATGAGGTAGTCACCTGGAATGCATTTCAATTAACAGGTGTGCCTTCTTAAAAGTTAATTTGTGGAATTTATTTCCTTCTTAATGCGTTTGAGTCAATCAGTTGTGTTGTGACAAGGTAGGGGGGTATACAGAAGATAGCCCTATTTCGTAAAAGAGCAAGTCCATATTATGGCAAGAACAGCTCAAATAAGCAGAGAAACGACAGTCCATCATTACTTTAAGACATGAAGGTCAATCAATACGGAAAATTTCAAAAACGTTGAATGTTTCTTCAAGTGATTTTCCTGGCCTCCCGAGTGGCGCAGCGGTCTAAGGCACTGCATCTCAGTGCTAGAGGCGTCACTACTGACCCTGGTTCGATTCCAGGCTGTATCACAATCCGGCTGTGATTGGGAGTCCCATAGGGCGGCGCACAAGTTGTCTGGGTTTGGCCGGGTTAGGCCGTCATTGTAAATAAGGATTTGTTCTTAACTGACTTGCATAGTTAAATAAAAAATGCAGTCGCAAAAACCATCAAGCGCTATGATGAAACTGGCTCTCATGAGGACCGCGACAAGAATGGAACACCCAGTTACCTCGGCTGCAGAGGATAAGTTCATTAGAGTTACCAGCCTCAGAAATTGCAGCCCAAATAAATGCTTCACAAAGTTCAAGTAACAGACACATCTCAACATCAACTGTTTAGAGGAGACTGTGTGAATCAGGCCTTCATGGTTGAATTGCTGCAAAGAAACCACTACTAAACAACACCAAGAAGAAGAGACTTGCTTGGGCCAAGAAACACGAGCAATGGAAATTTGTCCTTTGGTCTGGAGTCCAAATTGGAGATTTTTGGTTCCAACGGATGATCTCCGCATGTGTATTTCCCACCGTAAATCACAGACACTGTCTGTGATTTATTTAGAATTCAAGGCACACTTAACCAGCATGGCTACCACAGTATTCTGCAGCGATACGCCATCCCATCTGGTTTGGGCTTAGTGAGACTATCATTTGTTTTTCAACAGGACAATGACCCAACACACCTCCAGGCTGTGTAAGGGCTATTTTACCAAGAAGGAGAGTGATGGAGTGCTGCATCAGATGACCTGGCCTCCACAATCCCCCGACCTCAACCCAATTGAGATGGTTTGGGATGAGTCGGACGGCAGAGTGAAGGAAAAGCAGCCAACAAGTGCTCAGCATATGTGGGAACTCCTTCAAGACTGTTGGAAAAGCATTCCAGGTGAAGCTGGTTGAGAGAATGCCAAGAGTGTGCAAAACTGTCATCAAGGCAAACGGTGGCTATTTGAAGAATCTCAAATATAAAATATATTTGGATTTGTTTAACACTTTTATTCTACAATGTAGAAAATAGTAAAAATAAAGAAAAACCCTTGAATGAGTAGGTGTTCTAAAACTTTTGACCGGTAGTGTATGTTGTTGTGCTAGGGCAGTGTCAACGTCAGTCAGCCTGTTTAGAATTTGCTATTCAAAACATTTAAGAAAATCAGAAAATTATCGCTCCCATCCCTGAAGAAAATGGGATGGTTCAGATTTTTTTTCCCCAGTGGTTTGCTCTTAAATGTTTAGAACGATGTCAAGCAAGCATAGACAGCCATGACAACATGCAGACTTCTTTACTGTGTAACAATTATTTACAAATACCTGATTTACGTTCGGATCTGGGCTGCTTTTTCCTGAGCTGAGGATGAACTTCTCTGATAACCAATATGTCCTTTCATATACGCAAAGTACTGTGTTCTAACAACTCATGAATATGTATAACCATGCCTTGGCATCTCATTTCACAGCACTTTTCAGAGTATGAAAGCGAGCGCAAGGAGGTGGCAGTGTAACACCCTGATAACAACACAGAATTCACAAGCTAAAAACATTTGTCTATAATGAATGACAGTCAGCCATGCCATGGTTCAGTAGCCATGTCTTATTCATTCAAACCGTACCGGTTGATGACCGCCTGGTCAGTAGTCAGTCTGAACACACGTGGTTTGGGGTTCCCCTCCTGGGGTTTGGGGGTGATGGTCCCCACCTCCACGAAGCCAAAGCCTAGTCTATACAGCCCGTCAACAGCCTCCCCATGCTTGTCAAATCCTGCTGCTATCCCTATGGGGTTCTTGAACTTACGGCCCATGACGTTCACTTCCTGGAGATAAGAATTAACAACACCAGGTATACATTTTGCCTAAATTCCATGGAAGTACACAGTGACCAAAAGAACAGTCACAACTTAGATTAAAAAGGTTTAAAATGAGATTTGACTAGCTAGTTGAGTTATGAGACAGTGGGAGTGAAGGTAATCTCAAACAAAGCATACATTCCGTTCTAATCTTACACCAGCACAAAGGCAATTCAGTGTAAGTGAGGAGAGTCAAAACAGGAATGAACCTAGCCAGGTCAAACCAGCCCGAACATAGCCAAATCAGTTTGCATGCCAGGCTAGAGGACACCTCCTCCCACACTAACCAGTGATGCTGGGTCCTGGTAGTGGTTCTGAGGCACCAGACCCAGGCCGATGAACCTCACAGCCATGACATGGGCTGTCTCTGCTCCCATAATCCTCTGCAGCAAGGGCATGAGCTGGTTGGCGTAGAAGCGCTCATCTCCCACAGCGGTAAGGTAGGAGACAAACAGGACGCTGCCGGACCCTATGATTTTCACTGCGTCCTTCAGACGCTGCAAAGAAAAATAAAACAATGTGAGGGGAATAAACTGAAATATGATGTGTACTACTTGGCATACTGTTGTTGAAGCACATCAGGTGAATTGAGGGGAGTTGCAATAATTGTTCAATCACTAGATGAGGGAGAGTGAACCAGAATACCCAGAGAGACTACCAGCTTTGAACAACCCAGTGGGTATAATTCAGCATGCCTGAGTCTGTCTAGTCATTCAGCATCCAGCAAACAGTTAACTCGCGTATCACTTAACAAAGGCTGGTTACATGAACAAGCTAGCTAGCCACAGGGTAGCAAGCAAAGTTAGCTAGCTCACTTCATTCAACAACACTCTGATTGCAGTAGCTAACGTGAAGTGGCTACTGTCCAGTTTCGCTTACCAAATAGTCAAAACATTGTTCATGACAAATACAAACGATTAAAACATCACTGTTTCATCAATGATGTTACCTTCAGCTGTCCCGCCATGGATGTTATATCACTTTGAAAATGTCTGGAAGCATTTCTCTCACATTGCCGAGAATCACTTCCTGAATGTAATCTCGCGATAGTTCAAAGGCAGCTCTGAAAATGTCAAATAAGAGTTAAATAATAATAATATGCCATTTAGCAGACGCTTTTATCCAAAGCGACTTACAGTCATGTGTGAATACATTTTTATGTATGGGTGGTCCCGGGGATCGAACCCACTACTCTGGCGTTACAAGCGTCATGCTCTGCCAATTGAGCTACAGAGGACCACAATGATGAGTTCAATGATGATTCTGCATAATAAACATTCCAATTTGTTATGATGAATATAACAAATTAATATGAATATGACAAAGGACTCATTAGTAACTCTAGTAATTCTCTGCATAAATGTGCACAAATAAGATAAAATAAAATGGACGATTAAAATTAAAGGATAGCGTACGAGCCTAAATTAATTTCATAAACCAATTGAAAACCAAAGATGTATTGTTACAACCCTGTTCAATGTCAATATTAGGCTACATCAAATTGACTTGTAAAGTGGAGTAGATTGGGAAAGGTTTTTCTTCAACATTTCTGCCCTTGAGTGACGTAAAGGCACTTTTTCACTTTGCATGTTGTTTGAGTGTCTGCAGTGATTTTCCTAATGTAGTAAGAGTGTATTCACCATTTTTCGAAAGAAAGCTTTCTAATTTCCATAAGATGGGCAGTGTGCCTTTCTTCTGAGAGCAGTACTTGTTGCAGTTTGTAGGCTACCATAGCTCTACCATCTATAATGGATTTGTTCATACAAGCCTCTTTCTTTTTGTGGATTTCTGTTGGGATTGTATCTACGGTCAGTACACCATGCAGTGAAGATGATGCAGATAATGCCACTTCTATAGAATTCAAACATGTGTTCAGGAATATGGCCTATGAGTTTTCTCAAAAGCCAAAGAGTTGGTCTCAAGCCCATGAGTCCTGCAAGGAGCGAGGAGGGAAACTTCTGAGGGACCTGAACTGCAAGACTAAGAGCTTTCTTCAGGACTTCTCAAAAGAGAGACACACAAAGGACCTCACTTGGTGGGTGGCTACGGGGATGTTAGGGCAGTACCAGGGGCCGGTGATTGGTGAGTAAAAATACTGGTAAACCACTAGAAAATACCTCATGAGCTCAGTTCAAGTGTCGTACCCCTATCAAAACCCAAAATATAAGCTTGTTTTACTCCAATGTTTGTAAACAAACTAAATGTAAAACAAAACACTGTATAGCCTCAAAACATGTTTAAAACTATAATGTTGATATCATGGATGGCCAGTCCTTGTATTCATAGCCCTGTCTATGAATTTGACAGTGGTTACCCACTGGACACAGATATCAGTTCCACGTCAAGTTTTGATTTACATTTGGTTGAGTTGTCAACTTACATGAATTCAACATGAAATCAAAAGAAAAATGTCACCATGTCATTGAGTTTATATTAAAATTTGGGTGAAAAAAAAGACAAAATGCCCTTACGTTGATGACTTTTTAAATAATCCAATCAGTTTTTCACATTGATTCAACTTCATCACCTTGAATTTTTTTGTTGAAATTATCTGGGAACAACATAGATTCAACCAGTTTTTGCCCAGTGGGTACATTTCTCCAGCCCCATCCCTCAGCTTTTTAGTGAAACAGTGGCGGGGATTACGCTTTGTTATTGTTTCAACTGCTGATTGCCGGTTTAAGCTCTCTGTGAACCATGAGAATTGAATTGAATTTGTAATTAAATGCTAAAGTTTAGTAATGATAATTAAGCCACTGCTTATGGTCATAAAGGAATTTCTGAGCTGTACAGAGGCACTTTGTAAATGACAAGCATGTCTTAACTGGAAACTCTGACAGCTACCATGTGAGAAGCACGTCTTCACTATTGACAGATTATCAGTATCAAATGATATCAGCGAAATCCATTATTTTCATAAGCTCATATAATATAACATATTTCCACCATAGTCTTGGAACATAGCCATAGGGTAAGCTTAGAACCAAGCTTTCACACTTGATCCATCAGCTATAATATATGGACATTTTAAATAATACATTGTTGTTGGAAAACAGAATATTAAAATAACAGTATTATAAGGAAAACAGTACATTTCATAGCTTTTCAATAATTGTTTCATGTGTATGTAGTGTATAATGCTACAGGAGAGAATGGTGCTTCTAAGGGGAATGGGAGTACCCCGCTCCTCTGCACATATGTGATGATGGATCCCTTTCAGCTGGTGACCTCAACCAACTGCAGTGCCCGGCGTGGATACCTCTGCACCCTGGGTACAACACCTTCAGTAACCCCATTTTAACATGCCTTAAAAAAACAGATATGTTGCAACGTTTTCTTTCATTATTTAGTGTAGAGGCCTCAATGATATCCTGCATGAAATTTGTGCTGTATAATTCTTGTTCTACAGATTTGAATTTCTCTTCAAATGCATCAAAGAGTATGGTAAGTGGCTTTTATTAGTTGGCTTTATCCGTTGTTGTAATCCTATGGTGCAGTGTCAGTAAAGGTATTATGAATTTGAATGGTTCTTGTTGACTTCCATAGGACAAACAAGGCGCAAGTGGCAAATCAAGACTCCAGAGAAGCCATCAAATTAAAGTCAACCGTGAGTTGGTGGGAAGTATGGTGGCAAATTTGTTTCACCGTTTTAACCAATCATGTACTTCCATGAACTAAACGTCTCGCTCTCTCTCTCTCTCTCTCCCCTTCTCTCTCTCTCTCTCTCTCTCTCCCCCCCCCTCTCTCTCTCTCTCTCCCCCCTCTCTCTCTCTCTCTCCCCCCTCTCTCTCTCTCCCCCCCCCCCCCCCCCCCCCCCTCTCTCTCTCTCGCTCTCCCCCCCCCCTCTCTCTCTCGCTTATCCTACAGGTATGTCAAGGAGTCTGTCTAGCATGGAGAATCAGGTGACCAATGTGGATGAGCTCCTCAAGGTCAGAAATGCTGCTGTGTTAAACGTGCAGTGTGATATTTGTCACAATTATAGTTTTCAGTGGTTGGGAGTTTTATAGTCTTATCCTCTGTTTTGTTTCAGGAGGCTCAAATGAAACTGGAAAGAATGGAAATGGCTATAGGAGAGCCTACAGACGCCAACGGGGTAAAGTATCACAATGACGATGGACATGTAGTAAGAGGGGTGTGGTCAGTGGAGTAGATTACAGAGTTTAGGGCAACTGGAACCTTCAGTCAAAGTGCTCTCTCTCACCACAGAGATGTATTGTTATCAAATCAGCAAACAGTGAATATGATTAAATAAGTGATAGTGCTTAATCTGGTTAATTTGGGCCTAACCTGTGTTCCCTTCTTCAGCAGATAAAATACCTTGAGCTTCTACTACAGGGAGCCCAGCTACTGTTTCCAAGTAATTTGAAATTAGATAACACGACTGCTAGCCTCATCATCAACTGCGCTGGGGGAGTCATACTCCTCAAAATGAAAAGATGTGGCGTGGACAGTGACACTAATGTGGTGGGTCAAGCAATTATAACTTTCATCTTTATTCCACAGTAGGTGCATGTAAAATGTTAATGTATGCCTACATACTACTGTAAACCAACAGTATACATCTGTTTTTAGTGTTGGGACATATGACAAAAGTGGAGGTCATAGATAGGGCATTTCGCTGATGTTCTGCTGTCTTCAAACAGGACAAGGAAATGTTTGATTTGGCCTTTGAGATTTATAAGGCAGTAAGCTTAGTGGTGACCACAGAATCTAATGAGCCCTTCTTCATGAAGCACCCAACAGGCAGCATCTACCAGATCAGGTTAGTGTTTACAACCCGGGGCTCCTCCATCTCACTCATTGGTATAGCCTCCAATTCTACAATCTTAGAAAAAAGGGTTCTAAAATGGTTCTTTGCGGAGGGATAGGGTTCTACAAAGAACCGTTTTCATCTGAAGAAACCTTTTTGAAAGACAATGGTTTTTTGTAAGGCAAATAGTTCTACCTAGAACCTTTTTCATACTCATAACCGTAGTTCTACATAGAACCCTTCTTAATCTGAGTAAGCTTTATTATTATTTTTATTTTTCTAACATTTTAGCATTCGGAGTTTGAGTAATCTGATAAATGTAAAAAAGATAGGTGTGAGAATGTTTTAAACTGTACCTATATGGGAATATTTGTGTATTTATCTGGTATTCCATTAATAATTTCTAGTGTTGATTCAGGAGTTAAATTAACAATCAGTTGTGTAAAAGAGCCCCAGTGTTGGTGTTAATAACCAGAGTTAAATATCATACATATTCCTAAATAAATTGTGGGTGCAAGTTGTGGGCGATTGAAAGTGCCAATTGTTGGATATCCTCACTCTGGCTGGATTCCAATAGGAACTACACATCACTTTGCAAGCCAGCATAATGTGGCCTGTAAACCAGGAGTTTCTTGACACCACTGTGTTAGGGTATAACTAATCCCTCAAAGAAAGGCCTTATGATAAACGTAATGTATTGTCATAAAGAGTTTAATTTTAAAGGATTATAAAACTGGTGGAAACCGTTCATTGAGGGTTCTAGGAAGAACTCTTCAAAGATATAAGGGTTCTCGGTAGAACCCTTCATAGAGGGTTCTAGATAGAACCTTTAGAGGATAAAAGGGTTCTTGGTAGAACCCTTCATAGAGGGTTCTAGGCAGAACCCTTCATAGAGGTTTCTACCTAGCAACAAAAAGGGTTCCCCTATGGGGACAAGCCAAAGAACCCTATATGGTTCTACTTAGCACCAGTAAAACTATGCATCTTGCTGTCCTCTACTTGAATGTGAGCCACCTGACTCTTGTCTCGTCTCCCTCAGCCTCACCCCATCACAAATGGATAACAAGGTTCTAGGGTCAGAGGACGATGCATACATCAAGCTTCCATCTTTCTCTGCATTGAATTCCTCTCTGAAAAACCTCTCAGTTGTTAATGTACAGGTCTGTACGATAAACAACATTGATGATGCTGTTTTGTTGTGCAAATAGTATTTTATTCTGATATTTTTTTTATTCCTCTCAGGTGACCACTTTTATAGGCAGCCCATTTCCGTCGACTGAAAATATCACAGGAACAGTGTGTACTATTGTACTAAGGGATGGATTGAAGGAAATCGGTGTACAAAACTTGACAGAGCTAATTGAGGTAGGCTACAGGATAGGCCAACTTCTTTAACTTTAATCTGCTGTCATTTCATCCTCGTTTCCCTAACAAAGACGAGGGAACCAATGTAAATAGGTTTGGTTGTTTCTCTCCCTTCTCTATAGATCATTCTGCCACGCCCAGATGCTCCTGTGCTCTCTGGCACGACTGTATCCTTGGAGGAAGGGGCTCGGGTTGGGACCTCTTTCAACACTACGGACCCCAACATCACAGTCATATTCACCGTAGAGCCCAGTGTCAATGTGTCCATACAGCTGCTGCTGGGCCTGGGCTCCCCACCCAATGACACCCATTATAAACACCGTACCGTCCTGACACAAACAGGTAGAGGAGGATTTCACCACCATATTTACTGCTAGGCATAACAATACATCCGCTGTGCTTCTGCTTTCAGTCAATCTAGCTGTCTGGTATGTACGTAGATTCACATAGTACTTTGATATTCATGGTGACTCACAAGCTTTAAGACATGTCGGTCCGACATTTCACACTGTAATTGGAGGTCGGGCTCTCAAAGGTACTGTTGGTTTGCTTTCTTAGTCTGGGTGGTACATAGTAAGCCATGTTCATAGCCTACTGTGGTCTTTCAGAGGGTTATCGCTGGCTGGTCACCCCTGAGATGATGGAAAAGGAAATAGGCACCTGGTATGTGAATGCCAGTCTGTTTAACGCAACGTGGAGCAAGGGCCTGACACTACAGATCACCACCTTCACCACTAAGTGCATGTACTGGAACACTAAACAGCTGAGCTGGAGCATAGCTGGCTGCTGGGTGAGGCTGCTATTAAAGAGCCCTATTCCTCCTTTGTCTCCATCAGTTTATGAACAAACCCAATTGGTCAGTGTAGGTATGTGTGTTTGTGACATTGGGTTTGTCTGTGTTGTCTTGTTCTAGGTGGGTATACAGTCAACTCCCAGGATGACACATTGTCTGTGTAACCACCTGTCATCGTTTGGGAGCTCTTTCATTGTGATGCCCAACTACGTGGACGTGTCGCTTACAGTTCAGTACTTTTCAAAAGTGAATGAGAACTATGTGGTGGTGGTGTTGCTCTCTGCCTTCTTTGGCCTGTACCTGGTCACTCTGCTCTGGGCCTGCTATGCAGACAGGAGGGCACTCACCAGGGTGAGTCTATCAAGGCGTGTACAAACACACACACACACACACACACATACACACACATACACACACATACACACACACTCACTGAAACACTTGTTTTGTTCACAGAGGAAGATGACACTCCTGAAGGATAACCACCCATGTGCCAGTTATAACTACCTACTGAATGTCCAGACTGGCAGTCGGAGAGGGGCGGGTACCTCTGCCAATGTAAGATGGGGTGGTAACTGAATAGATCCTTCATTCATTTCTGTGGTCAGTTTACTTAGCATAGGAATATCAATACCAGTATCCATGCTAATCAGAGTATTTTTTTATGTAGGTTACAGTCAAGTTGTTTGGCACAGAGGGGGAAAGCGAGCCCCACCACCTAAGTGACCCTGATAAACCAGTATTTGAGAGAAGGGGTGTGGACTTGTTCCTGGTGACCACACCCTTTCCCCTAGGGGAGCTGACGGGCATCCAGCTGTGCCATGACAACTCTGGGGGGCATCCTTCCTGGTAAGCAGCAGGGCAGATCACACCATCATCCTTGTAATTATTATGACTTTTGTTTAAGTCAAGATCTTTTTGAAATCACTCCATACTTTCCATTGGCATGTTTACAAATGATTTGTGGCACACTGAACTCTTAGGTTCTGTTAAGAACCTGCAGGGACAACTAGGACCTATAAATACTGGGCTGTTAAAGTAGTTTAGGGGTGACATTATCAAGCTTTGCTCCCCTCACCCTAGGAGACCTGGTTGAGTTTCATCACAATGACACTTCAAAATATTATCTTTGCCTCCTCCTCTCCTAAAATGCCCCTTTAACTGGCTGTTTAACACCTGTCTTAAAGGTCTAATGCTGCCGTTTTGATCTCAATATCTAATCATTTCTGGGTAACAATTAAGTACCTTGATTGTTTTCAATGAAAATTGACAACCAAAAAAAAAAAGCTTCTTAGCAAAGAATTTTGCTAGGACTCTCTGGGAGTGGGGAGGGGAAACATAGCTGTTATTGGGAGAGAGGTTTGGAACTCTCTTTCTTATTGGACTATTGTCACCAGGCAGGCCAAAACTCCATCCCACCAAAACAGGCTGAAATTCCAGGCTGTCTTTTTAAACAGCTCTTACACTAAAAGGCATTATCATCAATTTCACAGTATTTTTCCAACCTCATAGTGTGGAAATATAAAACACAGGAAAATCAAGGTTTTGACTGCACTGGGCCTTTAAATACCACAACGAAAAACATTGCAACCCATGCTATGCTGGCAGGGACTTGTTTTAGTTTCTATCTCTACAGTCTAGGAATCTCTATCTCTACACTGAGGGAATAATACATAGTTTCCTGAGTGTGACGTCACGTTTCCTCCCACCAGGTATCTCAACAAGGTGACAATCCAAGACCTGCAGACACAGAAGGTTTGGCACTTCCTGTCCTCATCATGGCTGAGCTCCGACAGAGGGAAGGGGCTGACCAAGAAGACCCTCAATGCTGCCAAGAAGAATGAGATCAGAAGCTTTAGGTGACTGACCAGAGTACAATGTTACAATATTTATGTAGAGGATTTCTAAGCAAGATCAAACATCTTGCAATGTGTCATGGATTGTTAATTCTGAACCCTTGTATCCTAGTCTGCTTTTCCAATGTAATATCCATGACTTCCACCCTGGTCATCCTCTAATGTCCCACACTTTCTATGTCCTAGAAATATTTTCCAGACCAGGACGTCGACAGGCTTCAGAGATCAGCACATCTGGGTGTCCATCATAGACCCTCCCTGGCGTAGCCCCTTCACCCGAGCACAGAGGGTGTCCTGCTGCATGAGCCTCCTGCTCTGCACCATGGCCATCAACATCGCCTTCTGGAAGATCCCCAAAAACCAGCAGTCTCCTGTCATCGTCACCATTGGTAAATCCATAGAGATACAACATTATATTGGGAACTGGATAAGTCCTTGTGGATGAGTTAATCAGTCCTCTTTTGTGACTGTGCCGTTCATAGCCCACAGCTAATGAGCTGCCTCTGATAAGGATGGGCAATTTTATTCTCCACTCACATAGAATTGGGACATTTTGGCTACCGGAAAAAGTATTTTCTACAGTAAAAAGAGAGCAGTGCAATACATGGGAATTACGATTAGCCTGCAATATGGATGATAACATATCGGACTTTTTAGATGCAGCTGCGTTAAGTATCAAAGACAAGGACTTGTCTCAGTTATAAATGCCAGGTCCCATTCAAGGCTTTTTTGTCCTTGGTGTTCACAGAGTTACAAGGACTAGTAGTTGTAGGCAGTGGATGGCTCCTCATAACCCTTCAATGGACAACGTTTCAGCCACATTCTTTCAACTATCCAGCCCTGAAAGACCTTGTCACACAGCACATAGTGGTTATTCAATGACCCCAAGCCCTTGATAAACCTTTCATATGGCTGAGACATACTTGACCCAGAACAACACAACAAGTGTTCAGACATTGAATTATATATTGAGTGATATAGCCTCTGTTATTGTGCCTTGACTCCATAATGGTGTGTGTTTTCTTGTCCCAGGTTCGTTAGAGGTCACTTGGGAGGAGATCATGGTGGGGGTGGAAAGCGGTTTGCTCATGTTCCCCATCAACATCCTCATCATCACCATATTCCGCAGTATCAAGCCACGATTCCTCCAACCAAAGGAGAAAACCCACGATATGCAGGGCCTGAAACCCATTGCTGTTACCATGCCAACCATTCTTAAGGTCCTCTCTTTACATGTTCAAAAGAAAGTGTTTTTGCTATGTTATAGTTCAGCTCCATACTTTATCTATAACCTTCAAACACTCCTTTTGTTTATTCCTTTAAGCTGTGCCTTTGTCTTACCTTCAAGGCCATACCTTATGTTATTGGTTATAGCAACCAATAAGTTGTTCTGTCCTTAAGTACTGTATTCCTGTGTATTGTGTCCCTATCTAGGACACAGAGGAGATGGTGAATCTGCTCTGTAAGAGCCAGAGGAACAAAGTGCCTGAGCTAGAGAAGAAGCCGGAGTCATGCGATGACCTTTGCTCAGCCTTGGACAGAGTGCAAGGGGTCATTCAGCTTATGCAAGGTGCTTCACTGACACTGCAGGAGCAACCTTAGAAGTCACATTAAAGCAATAGTTGGAATTGCAGTCACGTAATTCCAGTTCACACAGGTTTTGATATCATTGTAATTGTTGGAGATGTCTTGAAATGTGACATATCTGCCTTCGTATCACTAGGGTTGAGTGAGAGTGACCCACACTGGGTCTACTGCAGCAAGTTTGTCATGTACTTCCTCCACCACCTGTCCATGTGCCTGGAGCGGCTGGATGAGAGTGCCTTCCCCACCCCAGAGGCCCGTCAACACATCCTGAACACCGTCCACCTGCTACTGAAGACGTCTGAGATGGTTTTTACCAGCCACATGGCTTACAGGTTGGACAATATACTTGTGCAGAGAGGGGAATATAAATAACATTAAAAGATTGGCTTTTCAAAAAAACACTTTACACGTCATTCTCTTCCTCTCAATTTCCAATACAGTTGAATTGCTCTGTATTTGTGTGAATATCGTTGCCATACATTACTCTGACCTGTGACTCCTCTCCAAGTCCTGCCCGTGTTGCTAAGGAGAAAAGGAAAAGCTCAAGCTGCTGGTTACCCTGGTGGTTTGTGTTCGTGGGCTGGTTCTTGCTCGTCTCCATCAGTGTTGTGTCCACGTACTTCACCCTGATGTACGGCTTTGCCTATGGGAAGGAGAAGTCCATCCAGTGGGTTATCTCTTTGGCCATGTCCCTCTTCCAGAGCATCTTCATCATGCAGCCTCTTAAGGTAAGACCAGGGCTCTATATCTTACATGAAGAACACAGTCCTGAAGTTCTGTTCAATCAGTCAATTATCAGCCGATGTAAAAACAAGAATTTCATTTGATTCTTGGGTTTATTCTCAGGTGATTGGCATGGCGATCTTCTTTGCCTTCCTCCTCAAGCCAGTGGCAGTAGAAGACAGTGAGGATGTTGGACTACTCCTGAAAGGTAAGATCATCTACCACAGAATACCTACTGTACAGGGTTCTCACAAAACCATTATGCTTTACCTTAGTGACAGTTTTGCAAAGGCATAATTGATCTGTGTTTCTCAGTACTAGTACTCAGAAAAGGCAATTACATCAACCCAACTCTCAGTATTGATCAAGGGTTTTACAGAGAGAGAAGGGTTACTGTCAGTATCTAAAGCGACTGTCATAGAGAGAGTCAAAGAAAATGTGGGGGGTTTTCATGTCCACACCTACTCTCATGCAGATATACAACAAAGCCTTGGATATGAATGGCTTCTGTCAAACTATTGAAACCTGTCTATTCTGCATAATTAATAGTATATGCATGTTAGACTGGAATAGAGCTGTAAGTCTGTTTTACTCTGAAATAGTATGAGAAGCATAGTATTTTGGTAGTATTTTGCTGCTATTTTGGCCAGGCCTCTATTGTAAAATAGATTTTTAATATCAATGAGACTAACCTGGTAAAATAAAGGTATGAAACATTTAAAATATAAAAACCTGTGTTAGTATGTCACACCATGACATTGTGCCTGAGAGGCTAACAGGGATTCTGTTCTGTTGAGCTTCCCTTCTGAGATGTTGAAAAGAAAAGTCCTTTCAAAAAGGCCTGTCTTATCTGTTTTACAGAACAACATGAGATGTGTAAATTGTACTCAGGCAGGGAGATACACTGAGGAAACACAATTTAGCTCGACATGCTGTCTCCAGAGGATCAATGGGGTTGGAAGGCCTGATGCCCTACAACAGACATCCTCTGCTCTGCTGCACTGACTATCAATGTGGCAAATTGAGAATATAAGTTATTTGAAAATACAGTTGTAATGTTTTCATTGAATAATTGTTACTCTTATCTTATAAGAAATGTATAAGGCATAATATGTATGAATGTATTGAAAACTATTGTATCATTGAAATTGTAATATTTATTAATATACTGATAGTTAGAAACGTTTATTCTTGTGCGTTGTATGAACTTACTCAATGTATGGAATTACTCTATATTATATTAATTTTATCACAAACTGCTGATATATTGTTTTACACTGTACATTTATATTTACTTTTAAGTAACACCTCCAAAATCATTGTCACCCAAGACTGAATAACATAAATAATACAAAACCTGAGCTATATTGAATGTTTTATGAGATTAAATAACACATTGGGAAGGATCTTAGACCATTCCTCCATACATAATCTTTCCAGATCCTTGATATCCTTCGGTCTGAGATTATGGACTACCCTCTTCAGTTCAAACCTCAGGTTTTCAATGGGGTTCAAGTCGGGAGACTGAGATGGCCATTGCAAAATGTAATTATTAATCATTTCTTTGTGGATTTTTATGTGTGCTTGGGGTCATTGTCTTGCTGGAAGATCCAAGTTTTAGCCAAACAACTGTCCCTGTACTTGGTACAGTTCATGATACTGTTCGTTGACCTTAACAAGGGCCCTAGGACCAGTGGAAGCAAAACCGCCCCATAAAATCAAACCGTCTTCCTTCCTCACTGTGAGTAGGGACAAGATACACATGGGTCCTTTACCAGGCAACTTCACCACTGCTCCAGTGGTTTTAAACTTCTTAATTGTTGCCATAATAGTTGTTAGTGGTATATATATATATATATATATATATATATATATATATATATACACACATATATACACATATATATTTTGTAACCATTGCCTGATTTATGAAGGTCTACAGCCATTTGTCTCTCTTCATTTGTGAGTGCTTTGCCTTTCCAATGGTGATGGATGACAAAGGGATTTTACATGTGTGTTACCTCATTTTTATACCCCACTAAAACAGGAAGCCATGGAAGATACAGTTCCTTAAACTGAGATTAATTTTTTTAAAAGTAGAATGTTAATGCAGATGTTATTTTGTTTGATTTTATTTATAAGAATCTTTAGTGGTGCCAATAATTGGGACACCTACAGTATCTTTTTGAGATTTTGTTTTACTTGGTAACCCTTTCCTGCAGTGAAATGACCTAGTGGCCTCATGGGTGGAATGTTTTTAATATTTTTCATAATTTCATAATGGATCAACATAATAAACATCCAGTGTTTTTATGTCAAACGGTTTTGTTATATTTCAGTCTTCTGTGATGTATATAAAGTGTAATAATTGGATGCAAACTCAAAATGTAATACATTTCAACTCTATATCTCGTTTTTTTAAGCACATAACCGTGTGTGAGGTGTATACTTTTGTTTCAAAGTAGATTCATTTAAGACTACTACCAAGAAACACTGTGTGACCCTGATTTAGCCCACTGCAGTAAAAGGTTCAACAAAATCTCTTTCAACAGTATTAGTATAAAATAATATAATGTTAAAAAAATCTGAGCATACAATAGACCTCAGTATTTGTATTATTTATTTTATAGTCTTGTTTGCTCATCTTTGTCAAGGGCGCCAATAATTTGGGAGGTGATTGTATCTGTGGATTCAATTAGTATTATGTATTTATTTATTGGAATACATTTACAAAATTATTAAAACAAGGCATGTCTTTGAGACTGTTTTTCCCTAAATAAGGTTATATTCCAGTGATCCATCCCCATCACAACATGAGTCCTACTTTCACTGTGCTCAGCAGATTGTTATGAAAGAAGGTGTAACACCCAATAGTAATACACTCATATCACCCCAGACAGTTATCTAACTTCCCGTCTGAGATTGTCGAAGCAACACCTCTGACTCATGTTCGTAACTCTGTGTGTCACTGCAAGCTATGGAGTTAATGGATTGCCCAGCAAAAGCACATGTGAATAAACAGCTCTATCCAAGTCAGTTTAAATTGTTACGTTCTAACTTTCTGGTACAAACTCCAGGCGGACACCAAGAAGGCTCAAACTAGATTTATTACACCCAATTGGATGCTTCAGCTGAATAACATAATGATACAGAGTCACACAGTCTTTTAACTACAGTACAGTACATGAGGTAAATGTCACAGTAGGATGATCCAGGCTGGGTCAGATGGCGGTCTGGCTCTGTCCTCCCTTCTTGAGATACGATTCCGCTATCTGCATCCTGTTATCTTCACTCCACTCCCCAGCTACGACATTGAAAGCCATCTCCTCACTTCCCACAGAAACTAAACAGTTGGACAGTAACTTAACCGCGACCTTATCATAACCCAGACAGGTGGTTTCTATTCATTTCTGCAAAACGTCTTCTAACCCCAGATAAATGGCTCCTATCCGACCCTTATGGAATCATTATTGCACTCAGAGACAGGCCCCTTTTGTACTTTCCCTATGCCTAAATACAATACACATAGATTATTCAAACTAACCCATAACAGAATAATTACTACTGATATGCTAATCATACAAGAAAGGGTGCTCAGGTCTGTAGCTCAATTGGTAGAGCATGGCGCTTGTAACGCCAGGGTAGTGGGTTCGATCCCCGGGATCACCCATATGTAAAAATGTATGCGCACATGACTGTAAGTCGCTTTGGATAAAAGCATCTGTTAAACAAATTAAAAGAAAAAAGAAAAAAACGGTCTCCAACAAAACTCTCTGGGCAAATACATCAGATTAACGTCCAATTTAGATCGATATTAGACGTTGGAGTTGTCAACAAATGGGTGTTCAGTTTGAAATCAATCTGTTGATTTTTGGATAACAATTATTTGATGTTGGTATTGATAATGGTAACAATGTTGACTGGACCAGTTGAGTCACTCACTCCTCATTCCTGACATTAGCACTGACAGATGATATGGAGCTGAAAAGGAAGTGACAGTTTAACATGCTGTCTGATGTGACAAATAACTGGTCTAATGAACTGAACTCTCCTCATCAGAAACCTATTAGAGAGTGGCTTGCGAAAGTATTCACCCCCTTGGCATTTTTCCTATTTTGTTGCCTTACAACCTGGAATTAAAATTGATTTTTGGGGGGTTTGTATCATTTGATTTACACAACATGCCTACCACTTTGAAGATGCAAAATATTTTTTATTGTGAAACAAACAAGAAATAAGACCAAAAAACAGAAAACTTGAGCGTGCATAACTATTCACCCCCCCAAAGTCAATACTTTGTAGAGCCACCCTTTGCAGCAATTACAGCTGCAAGTCTCTTGGGGTATGTCTCTATAAGCTTTGCCCATTCTTCAAGGCAAAACTGCTCCAGCTCCTTTAAGTTGGATGGGTTACGCTGGTGTACAGCAATCTTTAAGTCATACCACAGATTCTCAATTGGATTGAGGTCTGGGCTTTGACTAGGCCATTCCAAGACATTTAAATGTTTCCCCTTAAACCACTCAAGTGTTGATTTAGCAATATGTTTAGGGTCATTGTCCTGCTGGAAGGTGAACCTCCGTCCCAGTCTCATATATCTGGAAGACTGAAACAGGTTTCCCTCAAGAATCTCCCTGTATTTAGCGCCATCCATCATTCCTTCAATTCTGACCAGTTTCCCAGTCCCTGCCGATGAAAAACATCCCCACAGCATGATGCTGCCACTACCATGCTTCACTGTGGGGATGGTGTTCTCGGGGTGATGAGAGGTGTTGGGTTTGCGCCAGACATAGCAATTTTAGTCTCATCTGAACAGAGTACCTTCTTCCATATGTTTGGGGAGTCTCCCACATGGCTTTTGGCGATCACCAAACGTGTAAAGCCCAGCTCTGTGGAGTGTAAAGCTTAAAGTGGTCCTATGGACAGATACTCCAATCTCCGCTGTGTAGCTTTGCAGCTCCTTCAGGGTTATCTTTGGTCTCTTTGTTGCCTCTCTGATTAATGCCCTCCTTGCCTGGTCCGTGAGTTTTGGTGGGCGGCCCTCTCTTGGCAGGTTTGTTGTGGTGCCATATTCTTTAAATTTTTTAATAATGGATTTAATGGTGCTCCGTGGGATGTTCAAAGTTTCTGATCTTTTTTTATAACCCAACTCTGATCTGTACTTCTCCACAACTTTGTCCCTGACCTGTTTGGAGAGCTTGTTCTTCATGGTGCCGTTTGCTTGGTGGTGCCCCTTGCTCGGGTGGTGTTGCACTCTGGGGCCTTTCAGAACAGGTGTATATATACTGAGATCATGTGACAAATCATGTGACACTTAGATTGCACACAGGTGGACTTTATTTAACTAATTATGTGACTTCTGAAGGTAATTGGTTGCACCAGATATTATTTAGGGTCTTCATAGCAAAGGGGGTGAATACATATGCACGCACCACTTTTCCGTTATTTATTTTTTTGAATTTTTTGAAACAAGTTATTTTTTTTCATTTCACTTCACCAATTTTGACTATTTTGTGTATGTCCATTACATGAAATCCAAATAAAAATCCATTTAAATTACAGGTTGTAATGCAACAAAATAGGAAAAACGGCAAGGGGGTTGAATACTTTTGTTCACAGTGTAGAGTGCCCAAACCCCCTGCTAGGAAAGTATGCAAAGTCACATGATCTCTAAGACTAAGAATGTGTTTGATAAATAAAACAACAATTTAAGACCTTGCATTCATCCCTTGGGTAATGAGAAAAGGCAGCTCCACTGAAACATTTATTTCTTCTGAGGGCTTTGAGATCCATTATTCAGTACATGCAGTTGATCATGTATTCATTCATTTTGTGAGTCTCCATAGAACTGAAGGCTGAACCTGAGGAAATGTGTGTGTTTGTGTAATCAATCATTTCGTCTCTGCAAGGCTTCAGTATCAATGGAGATTGCAATAGAGGTAAATCCCACTGCAGCAACAATGGACAGTGGTCAGACAGAACATTATCCATTCCAAACGAATATCTGACCTCAGTTAAAATGAATCGGGCCCTCTGCAGAATATGTTTTAATAAAAAGCATAAATTAATCAATTCAAGTCAATGTGAGAAATTAATTTAGTGCATTTATTGGGGAATTGCCAGCTAATAAAATGTTGGAAGAGGGGATATTAATATTCTGTGAACCTAAATTGAGTCTGTCTACTCCCCTTTAGCGTATTAAAAATAGAGTTTGGCCATGAGCAGAAAGGAAAGTGCTTCAGGGCTTCAACCTCTGACTGTGTGACTCATGGCAGGGAAGCAGCCTTCTCCAATTGGTTGTTTTCTTTTTAGTCTTGCTATTTTAAAACCCTTAACTAAACTCTGCACACAGAGAGGGTTGTCAGCGGTCAATGGTGTTGTACTCAGGTAGAATGTAATAAGAATTATTTTTATATTATATTGTGTATAGTAATAACCTAATTGTCTTAGTTGATATTTGTTGTTAGGTCAAGCCAACCTGAGAAACCAGGACTTATGCTGCTTCATTTCCCCTATGCGCTTAACTCAATACTCCAAACAGTGGAAAAACACTGAAAAGTCCCCATAATTAAACTTGAAAGTGTTTTTTCGACGGTAACCTCACACATCACCAGGTGCAAACGTAATCGTCTGTGGCACCATAGGACCTTTTCACAAAAAGATTGTTAATAAGGAGCCGGTGGAGAACATTGGCAGAACCGGGGACAAACCCCACCTCCACCATCACTCCACTTTGATCAGGTAGCTAGCCTTGTCACTGCCATTCTACAGGGACCCATCAAATGTTCTCTCAAAAAGTACAGCACTGAACAAATCCCAGTTCTCAAGTGCGCAAACCTGTCATCCTATGTAGTGAGCAGTTTGAGCAACTTTAGGCTTATGTTTACTGTGAACACTCGGGCTGTACCCTGCACCCATTCCTACACCGCCAGACATGTGGGTGACCCCTGTCTCTCCATCCCCTACTCTGCCACATACAAACTGCATGCCCCACATCTGTAAACAGCACCATGCAGAGCTGAACACAAGTGGACTCTTTTAAAGACTACAGGGCCTAGCACCCATCCTCTGCCCTATCCCTACCTCAGAAGGGGGTAGCAGCCTGTATTGCCACCAGGGAGAGAGGGAGACAGAGCTGTCAAAATAGCTCATCATCGTCCACAGTCAGAGACGTTTAGTGGGGCTGCACAGTGACTCACCTAGCTGGGTCAGCTTGACACTCAGAATAAACTAATTCATGCAGCTACAGACACCTTAGATTAGAACCTCTCAGACAGCCATCTGGACAGGACAGGACACTCTGTGATGTGACAATGAACAAAACTGGAGTGCCACAGATCAAAGACCACTCTGATGTAGCATCTCCTCTCTTTGAAGTTATATGGACTCTGAGCACAGTAGGCCAGTGGCAACTTAATTGGGGAGGAAGGCTCATAGTAATGCCTGGAACGGAATAAATGGAATGGTATCGAACACATCGAACACATGGTGGTTTCCATGTGTTTGATACCATTCAATTCACTCCATTCCAGCCATTATGAGCCGTCCTCCCCTCAGCAGCCCCCTGTGACTCTGAGGGACTTATTCTGAACCACTTTAACCCAACTGGCACAGAGAGTAGGCATTCCACATAGTAATAATGTCACATAGAGCTTTGTACTGTTGGGCCAGTCCACTTCACACAGTCACCCCAACTCCCTTACATCCACTGGCAAAACACATCAAGACAAAAAGTTGTGCCAGGATTGACAAAAGCCTCAAGCTCCTGAGAGTTCCAGGAAAACATCCCATTGCAATGCTACAGATATATACAAGACAAGTGTCAAACAAGCATCCCTCTGCAGGAACCTGGGCCGTGTTCTGCCAGCACAAAACTTGGGAAACTTCCTGAAACGGAGATTCCACTTCAAACTTAGTTGAAATACACTTATTTTTTATTTATTTTCTGTTTGTTTCAAGGTATTTTCAAGGTCGTTGAATGAAACCCTGCTCCCTTGGCAATGGGTCCCTCTAGGCTTAGGAGACTCGTTTCTGTGGAGACAACAAACCCAGTTAACCTGTTAGAATGTTGAATGAGGATTATTGAGTGGGTTGAGACATCCTGTGTCTGTGTGTAACCCTTTACCTGCCTCATCCACTGAGGCATCCATATCAGTCAAGCTTCACTGTTCATGTAGTAATCTACCCTCTAGTGGCAGTACTAGTATCTACACTGCACTACCAACTGAGTTCCTTTGATTCCAGTAGCACTGCTTCACTTGACAAGATATGACGCCAAAACAATTACATCTCTCGGAAATTAGCCACACCAGAACTTCAATTAGAAATATGTCCTTTATTAGACAGAAAAAACATAGCCTATTATCTGTTTTATGTGACAAGATATACACTTGCTAATCAAAGTTAGTATCAAACATTCTTCAAACAATCCTACAGCACACCTAAGAGGATGAGCAGTGAGCAGGTCGCTGTACAGTAGTGTTAAAGCCATATTTTAGTATGGTGGAGTAGACAGTCCTAACGTCCATCCATTATATATTGGTGAAAACAAGCTAGAAGACAGGAACAGCAAATCCACCCCCTTTCTCTCGTTTATCAAAATGTCTTCTTCCATCACCAAGATTCAATACATTTTCATCAAATTAAAAAAATCTTGAACTAATTTTAACATAAACAGAAATAGTGGTCCTCTGTAGCTCAGCTGGTAGAGCACGGCGCTTGTAACGCCAAGGTAGTGGGTTCGATCCCCGGGACCACCCACACACAAAAATGTATGCACGCATGACTGTAAGTCGCTTTGGATAAAAGCGTCTGCTAAATGGCATATTATTATTAAATAGGCATGTTATGCGTACATCGTCTGAATATGCTTACAGAACGGGAAGGCCTCTGATGATGGTGCACATATGACACACATACATAGATAACATACTGAATCACACTATAAACCTCTATTACACAAAGAGGAAGAAGAACCCATTACATTTTGAGGGACGTATTTACATCACAAACTTACATGGTCAAGCGGTTTTTCATATAGACTATAATTTCTGTCACCAGTCAAATCATGCATTCCCTTCACCAATTCATTGCATGGGTTATATTACACAAGCATGGAAAGTGCATGTATAGTGTTAGACTAAATCAGCTTTAAAACAATAAAAGTTAATTTTATTAGGAGAAAAAAATACACCAAATTATTTCAAGTCTGATTGAATCCCTCCACCGCATGTAGGGTAACAGATACTTCATAGAACAGGTTTCAGACAGAGCCAGAGTAATGAGGGTAAAACCCGACATGGACAGGGTGCTACGGCCTTGAAAATGTCCTAGGCCTTAATACTTCGACACAATGGGTGTGTACCAGAAAACAGGTTTTTCTACTATGCGATTCAGTGACAGTTAAAAACCAGTTTCATGAAACCCACCAACAAGTAACGATTGAGATTCTGTATCACTCGATCCAGTCTCTGGACGAGAGACACGATTAATTAAGACTATTTCATTATTAACCAAATATTGGCTCATACAGTGAGTCAAGGGGATACGTGACAACCGTAGCAACAAGAACGCTCAAGAGGTTACATAGAATAGTAGTTACTATCAGGAAGGCCATTTTATATCCAAAGTGCTCATATAAAGATGACATCTATACGGTCCAGTTTTGATTGGATGTAGTCGATAATAAAATGGACTGTCAAATAGCCCTCTAAAGGGCCTTCACCTTCAGTGTGCCAGACAGACATGTGTTTGAATGAGGTATAGTTAATGTTAACATCAGTAAAAACTACACAGTGAGGAGAGTTTCACTGCAAAGGGTGCCAATACAAATATTTCAATATTTCCTGATACTGTAGCTGTGGTGACTGACAACACAGAGGAGCATGATGGGATACTAGAGGACTAGGTCTTCTTCTTCAGATCCTCAAAGCGTCGTGACAGGTCATCAAAGTCGATGTCATCAGAGCTCGCAGTGTTCCGTCCAACTCCAAAGGAGGAAGTGGGAAGCGTGTCGGGAACTGAGGGCAGCTCAGGGAGGGCGTTGTTATCGTAGATCTGGGATGAAGGCCCGGGGCCTGTGGAAAGAAGATAGGTTTAGATTTACATTACAAATACACCCCCAATGCAACTGTTATGCAAAAAGCAAGCAATACTATCGTTGAAGAGATTGACGTGTAGGAAAGGATATATTCATTGAAAACAACTTACCAGAGACCTGGGATGGACCAGAAGGTTTAATAGACAGCTCATCAATCTGAAAAACACACACGCATGTGTTAAGACGATCTCTCTACCCTGCCTGCATGTTGAAATGTTAAAGTTCTATAGATACATGAGAAGGCAGAGGAAAACAATGTTTTGTATGTTAGTATGTGATTAGGGAGGAAGAATCATTGAAGTAGTGCATTGCTGAGAAAGCCAACACCGCTGGGGTAAGAATGAGCAAAAAGCAAGAACTAATAATATAATTCACCTCAAAATTGCATTCACTTCACTATGAAGAACTTTGCTTCCCTACCACATCCAGTAACATACTAGTTTGACAGCAAGCAGATCTCACTCAGAGCATTCAAAGACAGTCGTATGCAGTTCAGCACAAGGTTAGTGATTAGCAGTTCATACCAGCTATGGCCCGTTTCCACATTCTATCTGTTCTTATCCAATCCCTATCATGTCCCTGTAGCATAGCACTGTGCTGAAAAGAGATGGCACAAGCAAACTATAATGAACTCCTCTTCCCTGAAAGGTGAACTGGCCGTCTGTCCATCTGTCTGGAGAAGCAGAAGGTGCAGGGGGCTCTGACACTTACAGACTCGTAGGTGGGGGGGCAGCTCGGCAGCTCAGGGGGCTGCCCTCCTCTCATTGGAGGCTGGAAGTTGTTAAAGGCATCATAGGTGCCAACAGAGGGTCCGTTGAACCCTATGGGGCCGGGCATCTGAAGAAAAAACCCCAGAATATAAATAAAAACATCACATTCATATCAACATCTCTATTTTTCAGTCTTAAAGCTGGAATCCTTAATGGTGACACAGTTAGCGATATTACAACAACAACGAAGTTACTGCAAACAAGTAACACTGTTTTCTTCCCCTCTGACATCATTGCACGCGCGATAGAAAAGCAAAATGTACTGCACTTTTTTTTTACCCTGCTGCACGAAGCACCTCAGCTCGGCAACAAAAACAATAACGGTCAGTGGCGTTGTTTCCCCCTACTGCGGACTCGCCAAATAAGAGTTAGGTGTCATTTATGCCACTATTGAAAAGAATGGTCTTACTGCTCCTTTGGGTGTTGGGTAGCTGAACGCTGATGGGGGGCCCATGGGCATGGGCATTGCTCCAGCAGTGAAGCCGCCTCCACCACCTCCTCCACCACCTGGCTTCTTGAAGTCAGAGTCCACGTCGATGAGGTCAGCCTCCTCGCCTGTACACACCTCTGGCTGCGAGGGGGAAATAAAAATCAAAATGTTATTCATCACGATTCGTAAACAACAGGTGTAGACTAAAAGGTGGTGCATGGTCAATCCAACGTCTGCATTGGCCATGCAGCATTTATGGCGATACGGCCTCTGCAGAAGTCAGGGCATTCATACTACTTGCGCGTCGCGGAGTAGCGCATAGCTGATGTCAAGGAAGTGAGTTTGTGTTTATACAGGAACTCCCACCCCCACATACCGTCAACCAATCATGTCAATGCGGAGCTATACAGAGCCCTCCGCATTGTTACAACATTTGAGAGGCGCACGGCGATGCGGTACAGAACTTGATTTGGCCACTGCATGCCTCCGGAGGCTGTACAATTGCGTCACACCCTCCATACGAAGCCTCCGACCACATTTTACGGATCAAGCGTAAATTGGCTTTAACAGTGAAATGCTTACGGGCCCTTCCCAACAATTGAGAGAAAGAAAATAGAGAAAAAACGGAAAAGTAATAATCAAAGTAATAATAAATACACAATGAGTAACGATAACTTGCTTATATACACGGGGTACCAGTACCGAGTCGATGTGCAGGGGTACGAGGTAATTGAGGTAGATATGTACAGTGAGGGAAAAAAGTATTTGATCCCCTGCTGATTTTGTACATTTGCCCACTGACAAAGAAATTATCAGTCTATAATTTTAATAGTAGGTTTATTTGAACAGTGAGAGACAGAATAACAACAAAAAAATCCAGAAAAACACACGTCAAAAATGTTATAAATTGATTTGCATTTTAAATGAGGGAAATAAGTATTTGACCCCCTCTCAATCAGAAGGATTTCTGGCTCCCAGGTGTCTTTTATACAGGTAACGAGCTGAGATTAGGAGCACACTCTTAAAGGGAGTGCTCCTAATCTCAGTTTGTTACCTGTATAAAAGACACCTGTCCACAGAAGCAATCAATCAGATTCCAAACTTTCCACCGTTGCCAAGACCAAAGAGCTCTCCAAGGATGTCAGGGACAAGATTGTAGACCTAAACAAGGCTGGAATGGGCTACAAGACCATCGCCAAGCAGCTTGGTGAGAAGGTGACAACAGTTGGTGCGATTACTCGCAAATGGAAGAAACACAAAATAACTGTCAATCTCCCTCGTCCTGGGGCTCCATGCAAGATCTCACCTCATGGAGTTGCAATGATCATGAGAACGGTGAGGAATCAGCCTAGAACTACACGGGAGGATCTTGTCAATGATCTCAAGGCAGCTGGGACCATAGTCACCAAGAAAACAATTGGTAACACACTACACCGTGAACGACTGAAATCCTGCAGCGCCTGCAAGGTCCCCCTGCTCAAGAAAGCACATATACATGCCCGTCTGAAGTTTGCCAATGAACATCTGAATGTTTCAGAGGAGAACTGGGTGAAAGTGTTATGGTCAGATGAGACCAAAATGGAGCTCTTTGGCATCAACTCAACTCGCCGTGTTTGGAGGAGGAGGAATGCTGCCTATGACCCTAAGAACACCATCCCCACTGTCAAACATGGAGGAGGAAACATTATGCTTTGGGGGTGTTTTTCTGTTAAGGGGACAGGACAACTTCACCGCATCAAAGGGACGATGGACGGGGCCATGTACCGTCAAATATTGGGTGAGAACCTCCTTCCCTCAGCCAGGGCATTGAAAATGGGTCGGGATGGGTATTCCAGCATGACAATGACCCAAAACACACGGCCAAGGCAACAAAGGAGTGGCTCAAGAAGAAGCACATTAAGGTCCTGGAGTGGCCTAGCCAGTCTCTAGACCTTAATCCCATAGAAAATCTGTGGAGGAAGCTGAAGGTTCGAGTTGCCAAACGTCAGCCTCGAAACCTTAATGACTTGGAGAAGATCTGCAAAGAGGAGTGGGACAAAATCCCTCCTGAGATGTGTGCAAACCTGGTGGCCAACTACAAGAAACGTCTGACCTCTGTGATTGCCAAAAAGGGTTTTGAAACCAAGTACTAAGACATGTTTTGCAGAGGGGTCAAATACTTATTTCCCTCATTAAAATGCAAATCAACTTATAACATTTTTGACATGCGTTTTTTGTCTCTCACTGTTCAAATAAACCTACCATTAAAATTATAGACTGATCATTTCTTTGTCAGTGGGCAAACATACAAAATCAGCAGGGGATCAAATACTTTTTTCCCTCACTGTACATATAACCAGGAATAAAGTTACTTGGCAACAGGATAGGTAATGAACAGTAGCAGCAGTGTATGTGATGAGTCAAAGGTTAATGCAAAAAGGGTAAATGCAGATAGTCTGGGATGCTATTTTGTTAACTATTGAACAACCTAATTAGCAGTATGTTGGCTTGGGGAAAGGAGCTGTTCAGGGTCCTGTTGGTCCCAGACTTGGTAGTATATAAATAGTAGTCAGTCAGGTGGTCGGCACACAGGTGAATGGTGGGAGGCAGACCGGTTTCATCATCAGATACTCACTCTGACCATGGCGTCTGACTCGTAGGGCACGTTGTAGTTCTTGGCAATCTCAATGAGGTAGCGCTCCACCAGGATCTTAGGAGGAGCCTCTACACTCAGTTTATGCATGAGCTATGGGGTAAAGTAGAGACAGAGAAATATGTTTTAGGCACACAGAAACAAACACATCAACATATATCTTGAAGCAGGCCATCTGAAAATGCATACCCTATCATTGACAGTCCCGATTTGGTTTGTCCTACAGAGCTTGCCATACTCCTTGCTGTATTTGGCACACAGCTGGTCAGACACCTGTATGGAGAAAGCACAGTATCAAGGATCACAATACAGCAAAAAGTGTACAAACTGCATTACATTTCTTTACTGAGGACTAGTTTCAAGCTTTATTAGTCGTATGTACGGAATACGCATCGTATACATGGTCCAACGAAATGCTTACTTGCAGGTTCCTTCTCGACAAGGCAACAACAATAAGAAATAATAAAAGATAAGAATTCAAACAAAGTATATGGCAGTACAATAGAATAATACATTGTAGCATAAGTATAATACAGGAAGGCACAATTTCTAGTCCAATAGTTACATGTGTATTAGGGAAGGGGGGTACGCAAGTGTTTAAATTAGGCAGTATAGTAAGACTAGTCCAAGCAACTAGGCATGCTATCTCCAGGGTCAACGCAGCAGCACATTGCATACTACTCACAATTTTGAGCTCGTTGACCTCAGACTGCAGACGTGGGGCTGCCCAGATGAGAGTGGACACAGCCTCCTGCAGGCCAGGGTCCAGCTCCCTGTCAAGAAATAGACAAATAGGTGTTAAGGACAGGGCTTGACAGATTTTTTACTGTCTGAAAGCTCAAAAAATTGTGTTCAAAAATGAAAAATGGTCTGTAACACCATGGGCCAAAAGGGTGACTTCAAGTGGTATTGTATGATGCAACGAACAACTTTACAAAATACAATTCTCATTACGATACAGAGAATCAGAAAAATGTAGGCCACCCTCTGCCTATTGACTTCTTTGTATATTCAGATTGTCTCAAAATAGAACACTGCCCCTTAATAAAAATACTAATATGTCTTATTGTCACATACACCAGATAGGCGCAGTGAAATGTGTCGTTTTACTGGGTCAGCCATAGTAGTACGGTGCCCCTGGAGCAAATTAGGATTAAGTAACTTGCTCAAGGGCACGTCGACAGATTACTTTTCGTTACGCTCTAACCTCTAGGCTGCCTGCCGCCCTTTAAGGCTCTCCTGGAGGATGGTTGGCAATTCTTAAATAGCCTAAATAATACTTTAGCATTACAATTACAACCAAATATGTATGTCTTTATTCAATATTTTCCTTATTTAATGAATAAGGGATCAAATGGCTTAGGCAGGCTACTTCAAATCAAGGTAACTTACGAAGACATGTTTATCTATAACCATGTAAGGCTAAAATATTAAGGTTTTTGTGGAGATCTATTGACAGGATAGGAGGAATTTCACAATTAGGCTACTCTTAGGGCCGGGGCGATACCAGTATCGCGATACTCGGTAGTATCGTGGCAAGGAAACAAAACACGAAGCGGATTTAACTTCTTTAGGAAAACAGCCTTAATGTTGGAAACAAACATTATGTTGTCATCCAGAGTCACATTTATGTATTTTCCAAGCTATAGCACACAATATTTTACATATAGCAGGTTTTTAAAGGACCAAAGAGTTGCGTCTGCTTCGGGTTTTGCGATACTGGTATAGTCTCGGCCCTAGCTATTCTAATAATATTTTTAACACTGTCAGAATGACATGTCCAATGTTGAATTGAGAGGAATAGAGTCAACTCCCAATTTTGAGTGCTTGACATGCGTTTTTTTAATAACTGGAGTAAGTTAACGCGCCCGTTCATCAACTGTGTGTCGGTCATTTATTCAAGAGCGCTAGACACATTTTTTTTAGGATATCGGACATGACAATGACATTAATACATGCTATTAGCTAAATACTTAACTACCAAGATAACTAGCCAGGCTACACGATATGTTTTGAGTTGGCTAACTAGTCAGTCTGTTAGTCTAACATTATTTTGTAGGCCATAGCCTACCTGCTGCAATATCTCTCCTCAGGCCCAATCACACTGGCATAAATGCATGGGATGCACACTTGACTTTTCCAGGATTTTCATGGCTGTATGATCCCTGTTTGGTAACCAAAAATGTACTGTCACTGGGCAAATAACTAACTAGCAAGGAAGATCAACAAATATGCTCTGCGCTTTGATCATCTCGTGACCGCAAGACCACCTGTCAATGCAATAATTATACTACGATGCGCTCTGCGGAAATTGGGAGAACAGTGCGCAACACATTGCTTGCGGAGGACACTGGTCCAATTCTGATCTGAGCAATTTTTGGATATAGGATTTATTTCTATTTTTTACTTGTCCATCCAGACAACTTACAGTAAATCTATATCCTTCTTGTCCAACTATTTGTCCGGGCCAGGTAAAACAAGCGTTCATGTCAAGCCCTGAAGGATAACCTCAAACACCCATAATAAGGCCAGGAGTTTTTCCTTGACTAGGAGAAATTCTGGCTCTTCTTTCAATTGTCTTTAATCGATTCCTTGCATCCGCTCTCGTCGCTGTCTCAAAACGCATGGGAAGAGAAGTCCCAAGGCTCCTCCCCCCTCTAACCTCATCCAATGTGTTTTGAGGAGGCGGCAAGGAGACATGATGCAAGGAAATAAACAATTGAGAAAGAGCCTCCTTGTCCGAGTCCTCTAGGCTGGCTCACTCACTTCATGGACTGGATGAGGCCAAAGCGAGCCAGCAGCAGGTCACAGTACAGTTCTAGGATCTCCATGGCCTCTACCAAGTAGTCCTCTCTGATGATGTGCTCCACACGGATCCTTGCTCGCTCATCCTTCCCTGTTGACAGATAGTCTGCAATCTCCTTCCGCGCCTTCTGAGCTAGCTCAGCTACAAAGAGAGAAGATCCATTCTGTAAGCATGTATTTTAAAGACAACCCGAGACACAAATGTCAATGAACAGAGACTAGGCTACATCTTGCACAGTGTTTGTGTGTGTATGTAGTTGCCAGGCTCACTTTTCTTTTTCTCCAAGAGCTTCAGACGATTGATCACCAGTCGGAGATTGACCCGGAGTCTTTCTGCTTTAAATCCTCCCCCAAGCATGATGGCCAGCTAAGGAAACAAAATAAGTTGGTATTGAAAAGAGGAGCCAATACATACTGGCAAGTCTGACAATTACTTTGCCACACTGACATGCTGTCATCACCCACCATATTGTTTTCACCTATCCTTTGTTCAGAGAACGTGAAGATGACAGGGATGAGGGAATAAGGAGAGGTTTCGACCCTAGTGAGTCATCACCACCATGTGAGCAGGTTGATGGCCACACCAGTAACTACAGCCAGGTAGGACTGAAGCGGACATTAAAACAGACAGCCATTGAGCTATGTAGCTAATTTAGCTATCTTACTAAGCTGTCAGTAGAATCCACACTCTGAAACCAATACCACTGGCTAACTAGCTTACATCGCCTCTATCGGAAATACAGAAAGTACACACATTACTTTGTTGAATTAACCAAATCCATGTTGATGGATCACATAGTAAAGGAATTGGTTAGCTAACTAGCTAGTTTGCACAACAAGGACGAAGAAATCTAGTTAGCTAACTACTAGTAACGTTATGCTAGCTAACGTTAGCTAGTTTGATAAACAAAGCAATGCTGTTCGATTCAAAACGTATCCAGCTAGCTACAGTAATGCTACCTATAAAAAGATCAACCAATATAAAACATAGTATATATAATCATTTACATTTTATATGTAATGAACACAATTTTTTGACATTACCTGTTACGGTCGTTAGCTAGGTAAACAGCAACTTGTCGAGTTGCTTGACTTCCGTGAATGTGATCCTTCCTTCTTCAACCCCAAACCCCTCCCCCTCAGATTGAGTGACGTCACGGGAAATGTTCTGCTGTTTACACCACTAGAAGGCGATGGTGGATTGGAGAGCCATAAACTAGATTTGAAAGAAATTAGACCCATAAATGTACAGTACGCAAGCTTAGTTTTGAGGAAGACGACCACAATCTGGTCAAACTGCACAGAGCAGCAAGGCTGAGTTTCAAAACTACACCCCGCAGCTAAAAAAAAAAATTAATCACAAAATCCCTTTAAATACTCACATGAAAAATAAGCTGCAGGTAGTAGTAGTGTGAACCTTGAACAATAATCACTAATTTAATCAACTATTTAGCTAAATAATAATACATGTTTTTGTCACGGACACCTGATATGTGCAGTAAAATGTGGTTTTACGGCATGTGTCTACTCATTCCACCGAGGGCCGAGTGTCTGCGGGTTTTCGCTCCTCCCTTGTACTTGATTGATGAATTAAGATCACGGATTAGTAAAGAACTCCCCTCACCTGGTTGTCTAGGTCTTGATTGAAACTAAAAACCAGCAGACACTAGGCCCTCCATGGAATGCCCAGTCAAAACTGTTCGCTGCTCTGGCACCCCAATGCTGGAACAAGCTCCCTCACGACGCCAGGACAGCGGAGTCACTCACCACCTTCCGGAGACACTTGAAACCCACCTCTAAGGAATACCTGGGATAGGATAAAGTAATCCTTCTACCCCCCCCCCCAATAAAAAAAAAAACATATTGTAAAGTGGTTATCCCACTGGCTATAAGGTGAATGCACCAATTTGTAAGTCGCTCTGGATAAGAGCGTCTGCTAAATGACGTAAATGTAATGTGAATGAATGAGTTTGGCCCTCGTTTTACAGTAGTATGGCGCCCCTGGAGCAAATTATGGTTGAGTGCCTTGCCCAAGGGCACATCAGAAGATTTTTCACCTGCTGCCCATCGATTAGCTGAATAGATCAATAGTGTGAATCTAATTGGTCATAAAAAGTCAGAATAAATTACATCATGTCTTGTTTTTTTTTATTGCAAATTACAAACTTGAAAAAATCTGTACAAAGAAATATGCATTATCATAACACAGACATCATCATAACAATCTAAATGTTACAACTTGAGTTTGCTGGCTGAGAGTTCTTTGTGTTTCTTCTTCTTGGAGCCCGGGTCCTTGGCTCCTTTAATCTGGCTCTTCACTTGGTCTTGTAGTTGGGAGAAGAAGGCGGAGGAGGAGCGGAGAGCTTTGTCCTTCCCCTCATCCTTGAACAGAGAACAAATAAAAAAAGCTCAACATCTATTTTTAAGAAACTATTTGCAACTGTGACAGACAGCTGAATCCTATGGAGGACTAAAAGTGCCACAATTAAATAAATAAATACACCATTAAATAATTACTTAAATGTGTCATTAATTAATTAAAATTAGAATTAAATACATAAATGTGTTATTAAATGTGTCATTAATTAATTCAAATACCGATTCATTTTATGTAAAATACATATATAATAATTTCACTATTTACATTTACATTTCATGGTCCTGCGTTGGAGTGCTTCCTGAATTACTTAAAACTGTCAAACTGACCCATCAAAAGTTGGTAGGCGGAACCTAACGCCTGATTGGTTACCCTCTGCATCAAGCCAAGACAAATCAATTCCGGATAATGTCAGCAGGTCCTGCTTCTACATCCTCTGCTAAGTTTAAAATGTCTCTAACCAACTCCCTGGAAAGTTCACGGAGATCCTCCATTGTCTCTATCCAGGTTGGCCTACTCTACTTCAGACCAAAGCAATGGATCAGACTAGATTCGCGTTAGCCCCGCCCACTGACTTTGATGGGTCAGTTTGACAGTTTTAAGTAATTCATGAATCACTGCAATGCAGGATCATGAAATGTAAATGTAAATAGTGAAATAATTATATATGTATTTTACATAAAATGAATCGGTATTTGAATTAATTAATGATACATTTAATTACACATTTATGTATTTAATTCTAATTTTAATTAATTAATGACACATTTAAGTAATTATTTAATGGTGTATTTATTTATTTAATTGTGGCACTTTTAGTCCTCCATAGAATCCTAGCTATTGTAATACATACAAATGAAAATGTGTGGAGCACACAATGGCCTTATCAGTCTATATCGATCACACAGAAATATAATGGAGGGGCTTGCATTTGAAAGACAATGTTAACTAAATATAAAAAACGAGACATGCAGAGAGAAAGAAAACACTGACCTTCAATAATGTTGCTTTGCCTCCCTTTGTGAGTTTCTTGAGGTTTTCTGCCACCTCTGCCTTTGATTGTTTCTTATTCTCTCCAGTTCTGTTAGCCTCCTTCAGTTTCTGTCTCTTCTCCTTCTCCTGGATCTTGATGCGCTTCACCTTCTTCTTCTTGCGTCTGTCTCGTTTCTTGTCTGTGGAGGTCTTTTCAGAGTCACCCAGCACGTCGCCAGCCTTGTTCTTCTCCTAAGATCAGAAAGGAAATGGTGTTACCCTGTCCTCAGAAGCATCTACTAAAAGGCTACTATGGTGGACAGCACAGTAGTTCATTGGTTGTCTTCAACCCTTGAATGCTTTTGTACGCGTCAGTGTCCTCTACTAGAATATGATTTCCCATAACGCCTTCATGAAATGTTCATGTTATGGAGAGGTATGCATGACAAACCTTGACTTCCTCTGGAGCCAATAGAGTGGCATTACTAGCACTGACTGGAGCGACTTCCTCCATAGCAATAGAAGGCAGATTGGAGACAACTTTCACTTCAGGAACAGGCTGCAGGACACAAAGAAAATAAAAAAACATATCAATATTGTGCAAAAAGCATTTCCACATTTGTACAAAATCCTTCATTATAAACTGGGTTGTTCGAGCCCTGAATGCTGATTGTCTGAAAGCCCTGGTATATCAGACTGTATACCACGCGTATGACAAAACATTTATTTTTACTGTTCTAATTATGTTGGTAACCAGTTTATAATAGCAACAAGGCACCTTGAGGGTTTGTGGTATATGGCCAATAAACCACGGCTAAGGGCTGTGTCCAGGCATTCCGCGTTGTGTCATGCATAAGAACAGCCCTTAGCCGTGGTATATTGGCCATATACCACACCCCCTTGTGCCTTATTGCTTAAATATACCATCTTTAAAGACAAGCATACATTCTGGTTGTCATGCAAATGCTAGTGTTTAGTTTATTAGGATCCCCATTAGCTACTGCACATGTAGCAGCTACTCTTCCTGGGGTCCACATAAAACGGATAAATACATGACAATGTACAGAACAGTAATAGACAAGAAAATCATAAGATATTACATTAAAAATAAAATAAGAGTTATATATAGGAAAGAGAGACGACAAAAATACTACTTACACACTATTCATATATACAGTAGTTAAATTGGATCTTTAGAAAGAGGAGAGGCGCTGTGACACAATATGTTTTTTTAAAGCTAAACTTGCTTTTTGCCTGTGTAACCTCTGGTGGCAGAACATTCCACGATGACATGGTTCTATACATAACTGAGCGACGCATTAAATCTGTTTTTTGGTTTGGGTACTGTGAAAAAACCTATAGTGGCGTGTCTGGTGGGGTATGTCTGTTTGAAGTGTATGCAAATAAATTATACAAGTGGTTAGGCATTTTCAACACACAACTGTTTCTTAAAAAGACTAGAAGTGAAGTAGTCAATTTCTCCCCAACCATGAAAGACTATCATGCATGTTGTTGATGTTAGTTCTGTGTCTGCAGTTAAGGGCAAGGTGTGCTGCTTTGTTTTGAGCCAGCTGCAGCTTTGCAGTGTCCAGGGCACAAGGAAACATTGACAGGAAAACTCACCGGTTTGGGTGTGAAGTGGAAGTTAGAGAGAGCGTCAAGTTTAAGGAATAGAGAATCCATGAGCTTTTGAATTTCTACATGGGCTGGGTTTTCTTCTTCCTCTGTCTTTTGCTGAAATACAAGGGAAATAGATAGAAATAATCAAAATAATAAATTCAACAAACAAAAAATGCATTCATTGCAATATAGAGCTAAGCCAAGTATGTTCACACTAAAATATAATGAAATAACTACCTGATTCTGCTTGAGGTACTCTTGCTCATAAACCTCTGCAAGGCTCAGCTTGCTCTTCTCATGGTCCAGAGTCAGCCTCTTCTTGTACTCAAACACCTCTTCCTTAGGCTTCTCCTTGCGCACCACATCATCCCACACCTTAGAAAAAAATAGATGTCCGAAAAGAAAAATTGCCTTTGAAATGTGCCAATGCGGTTACCCATTTACTCAGAATGAAACGATGATGACACATTCAGCTGGATCCAACTGAGAATAGTTGTTCAGTTTGTTGTCAAGATGGAGTTAACAGTCTCTAAAGACACGTTAGCTGACACTGTCACGAAAACGATCCATGCGATTCAATGGTGCAGACGTTCGTGTGTTGTTGAGATTATGAAGGGCCAGATACTGTAGCATTGACAAGAAGCTGCCATGTGGGGAATCTTAGGTGGCTCTTCTCAGCTAGTTTTATCTTGTTCTTGATACTATGTCTTGTTTTTAGGTGTTTTGACTGATTAAAATGGCTCAGATTCACTAGCTAGCTAACCAACAACTATGACGATGTACTTGAAAGACAAGTTCTCATTGTGCAAATGTATGTTTTCAATAAACATTGGAGACATAGTTTAAATGTTGTCAGCAATCTAAGCCAACCCTGTCTGTTTTGCCCCATAGTTGAGCATGCGTTGGTTTTGTTGCTAAACAACTGACCCGTCTATACACTGACCTGGTCTTTAATTCTCTGCTTGATGATGTCCTCCAGCTGCAAAGTGGTTTCCTCTGTTACAGCAGGGGCTGAGAGAAAACAGAGTAATTGTTACCTGACTGAACAAACCCCCTCTCTCTCTCACACACACAGCCGACACAAACATGCAGTAAGTAAAATACTAAACCATCTCCAACAGGAATGACAGCTAAACTGAACAGGCTGACAAGTATGTGGTACGTACCCATCCTGGAGGCCGAGTCAAATGCCACATCCACCTCCAGAAGGCTGTTCTCTGGACGAGTCTGAGCAGACACCTCTCCTGTCAGTTGCCATGGCTTCTCTCCCATGGCAGCCTTTTCCAAATCCTGGATCTTTTCAGCCATCTGTGTAAGGTAAGAATTTACCATTTCATTAATGTGCTACATAAAGTTCTATATACGGCAGATGAAATTAGAGTAAATGAAATTACACCCAACCCAATTTAGATATTCTGAAACAACCCTTGAGGAAAAGCTTGCCTTGTCTTGTCGTTTCTCAAAGGATGATTTGGATTCAGGTTTTGTAGCATTTTGAGACTTTCCTCCAAAGATGTCTGCCATGTCTTCTCCCTCACTGTCGTCACTTTCTCCAGGTAGGTTAAAGGTCACACGTTTCAAAGCCTCCTTGGCTTGTCTGCACTCTTCATCCTCAACAAAGTTCCTAAAACAGCAAAGGCACAAACACAACACATATACGTATCTTAAGTACAAAATGAATATCCCTCCCCTATATTCCCTATTGATGCAATTCCAACCATGACATTAATATGAGATTCCTGTATCTGCCACCTACTCATTTTCTTCTTCTTCGTCATCATCTTGCATCCCATCCATACTGTTGTCCTCATCCTCTGCGTCTGATTGGTCAGCTGTTTGTGCAGGATCATCATCCACAGCATCAAAGAAGTCTTTGTACTTCAGATTCCTGGAACTTTTCAGCTACAGAAAAAACATAGTACATTAATAGGAATTGAATCAGTGTGTTGGTTTACAGTAATGACCAGAAACACCACCAAAACACATGTAGCTGAACAGTAGCTAGGTCTGGCAGAGAGAAAAGCAATATGATACATACTATGCTTGTCTTTTTGTTTTCTTTGGAAGAAACATCTTCACCGAAGAGGTCTATGTCTTCATCTTCATCTCCAGAGGGCAAGTCCTGGAAGTAGTCTACATCATCATCCCCCTCCTTCCCCTCCCTTTTGTCCATATCGTCCAAAAAGGACTCCATCTCTGAGAGCTTGAAGAACCTGTCATCAACCTCTGATGGAGGACCCAGTGGTTTTGACCCTCTCCCCGCTGAGCATTTCTTCTGTTTAGCTTGTTTTTCTAATGCGTCCACATCAAAATCTACATCAGAGTCCTCGTCTGTGTTATCCCCTCTCAAGGCATCCATAGCAGTTTTAAGCATGGGTGGTTCTTCTCCTTCCCCATCTTCCAAATCCCCATCTCTCATCTCCTCTTCTATGTCGTCACCATCTTGTTCATCCCCTTCATCTGGCTCCTCGTCAGCATCCTCTTCATTAAACAGGATACTCAGAGCTGTATCCAAGGCAGCCTGACTCACTGCTGTCTCAAAGTGCTTCAGCACTGCAGTATTCTGGAGCTCCAGCTCCTGCCATATCTGTTCCTCATCAAAGTTCTCAACCACCAGCTGGTCCAGAGGGCTTCCCTTTGAGTCTGCTGGCTCATGGGTTTTGTGTAAATCATACAGGGTCTTAGTGAGAGAAGTGAAGTCTGTTGCCACTCCATCCTGAAGACTATACACACAAAGAAAGAATACAACTAGCAATGTTTGTTAACAGTGTCGTAGTAAATATAATTTGTCGTAGTAAATATAAAATGTTATAGATTGGTCTGACTAAAATGTTGTGCAAAGACCAATTTGTGTTAGGAGCTTGTTTTCAATAAATGCTGTTCCAGGTCAGAGAACAAAGGACAGAGGAGAACACCATATCTTCTCACCAGATGACCTAGTCTTGCAGGAATGCGATAACAGGACAACACCCCCTCTCCGGCCATAAACCACCAGATACTCCCCACCACTTTCTCTTGACACACACCAATATTTCTCTTTCACGCACACTCATTCTCAACTCCTCACGAGTTCCCTGGACACACACAAACATTTCATTTGCACGCACACTCATTCTCAACTCCCCTGTCTACTGGTCGGGTGCCAAGGGCAGAGGACTCTGCCGTGCACCAATGGGGCTTCTACTCTGGACAGAGCAGACCCGCCTCCTACGCCTCGGGAACCAATCAAGGGACTAGAAGAAGGACCCCTTCCTTTATGTTACATTGTATAAGTAATGCTGTAAACTCTGTTTATGCATCCTTCTCAACTGTCTCCATAAGAGGCAATTGATTGGGTCCATGCATGTTAATTAGCAGGATCCCATGCATGTAGCTTGAACAGTAACAGATATCTCTGTGTTTAATAAACTGCCTTTTTGCTTAAGCAAATTCCTCTCTGTCTAGCGTCGATGGTTTGTACTTCCTCTCCTAATTATGTGTTCACCAACAACAGCATTCTTCAAGTAGTACAGTGGTTAGTAGGAGTCTTCTTCAACCAGCCCTGGCTTTGAAAACCCACAGGGTGTGCATGGTTGTTCTAGCCCAGTACCCACACCTGGCTCAACTAATCATGGGTAGCTAAATTATTAGAATCAAGTTAATCGGTGCTGCTGGGCTATCTTTAAGAATATTTGATGACGTGTTTTAGCTAACTAGCTATCCAAACAGGGAATGCTTGCTAGATGCTAGCTAGCCTTAGCATTGTGTAACGATGGCAGCAAGTGAGTGAATTGATTTTAAGTTAAACATATCTGGATATTATTATAAAGATGTTGCACTTACCTAAGAAACTGTTCTGGATGTGCAGTTTTTATGTTTAGTAACTTTAAACAGCTCTCCAACGTGTTACCTATTTCCCCAGTAGCCATCGTTTTTCCCTCACATGGGAACATGTGTGTAACAAGAAAATATGCTCCCCCCGGAAACAAACCTCTAATGTGCTACAAAGATCCGGATAGGAGGTCCGGTTTAGATTTAGCTAGACAACATTCATATCCCAAATAACTTTATTTACAAGTGCAACATACGTTTTTAATTGAAAAGCAATATACGTGTGCTCTATCACATTGTCTTGACATTCAAACCGATTCGCTATCCTACGTTGCACGAATCTTCGAAAATATGGCTGCGTCTGTGTTGAAGGTTGTACGTAAGTATAGATAGCTAGTTGTTGTTGTTAGCCAGCTTACTAACGGCAGCTTATAAATATTGTTTCACATGTCAGAAACAGTCTCTTTAGACGTTTTATCTCGGGCTACACAACAAAATAAGCTAGATCCACCGTTGTTAGTGCAGAATTACTTTAGCAAGTGTTCCCTGTTGCAAGCTACTTGGCTTATCCAGGTAGCATATTCAATCAAATACGATCCGTACTCCGGAAAAACCCCCAGTATGGCATGGTTTGGCAGTATGGCAGAACTAAACACTTTATTTCTTTAGTTACAGGTCTCTCAAAGTGTGTTCGTCACACTTGTTCTCCAATGCTGAGGACACTTTCAATCTCAACACCACTCTGCCAAGGTATTCCAGAATCTGTCTGGAAACTGGGAAGGCTGAATCACATCGCTATAGCTGTACCAGACATGGAGAAAGCCACTGCTCTTTACAGAGATGTGCTGGGGGCTCAGGTCAGCGATAAAGTTCCCCTTCCTGAGCATGGAGTCTACACTGTCTTTGTGGAGCTGGGTAACACCAAGCTGGAACTGCTGCACCCACTCGGGGAGAAGAGCCCCATTGCAGGCTTCCTACAGAAGAACAAATCTGGTGGGATGCACCATATCTGCATTGAGGTGAGTCAGTCTTAGCAATGCTGCATGTGCTGTTCAGCCCACATGAATGGGCTGTATTCACTCACTCTATCCTTATCTCCTTGTCGGTTCTCTAATGTAATCATATTGTATGTTATTTTTGTGATTTCAGGTTGATGATATCAATACAGCGATAGTGGATCTGAAGGCTAGGAACATAAGAACCCTGTCAGCTGAACCACGGATAGGCGCTCATGGGAAACCTGTCATGTTCCTCCACCCAAAAGACTGTGATGGAGTACTCGTGGAACTGGAGCAAGCCTGAATACCCACAGGTCTCATAAACTCTGTAGTTCACAATTAGCCAGTTTGAAAATGTATTCATTATTGCACTTTTTCCACTAGTAATAATGATAGCAAATGTTGATTTTTTTTATGTGTAATACCAGGGTTTTGATCTTGGAAATATAATATATATTGGTTTGTTTTCCTATTTTTAAGAAAATCTTTTATCTGCCTTAAAAGTAAGTGTCTATTTGCCTCTGCTGTGAAAAAATGCAATGATTGACTCTCTAAGCACTATATGGTGTGTAAATTCAAATTTATTAATTCATTTCACGTACAAGTCAAATGTGAAATGTACATAGATAAATGTTTTTATGTAAAATAACTCAACATTTATTTTCAAACTGATTTAAGCTGAGATGATAGAGCTGCTGGGCAATGTTTATTAGGAGTAAATTCATTAATCATGCACCTTTCAGCTGGCTCTCAGGAATAGCCAGTCTCTCTCTCTCTCATTGTGAAGAAAAGCAAAATGGCCTTATAATTTGCAACTTATGGAAATCTAATTTGAAATTGCCATGCAACTGGACAAATGTCTTTATAAAAATGTATAGACTGATATGATAAGCATATATTGAGTGGAAAGAGGTTGTTTCAGTGTACTAAAAGCATTTAAGCTTAATTGCATTGACATGTCCAGTCTTGTCTTTAGTGTTGCAGCTTTTCTTATTTCCTCAGTGCCGTAGTTCTCCAGGCTGTTAGGAATTGGAGTGAATAAATGCAAAGGGAACTTCCTCACAGTTTCTGCATGAATATAAATTCATAGCCTTCAGCATATATTCCTAATTACATTAGTCAGGCTCTTGTTTTGGAACTACATTTCAGGCAATGTGTTTATGTCGCTGACTTTCTGCAGCGTTAAACATGTAATAGTTTAATTTGCTGTGAAATATGCACATTCAGTAGCTTTGCCCATAATGCGTCACCAGCCTGGTGCTTAGATTAATATTTTTACTGAACACAGAAAATAAATTCCATGCTGTAAAATTGATACTTTCCAAATGCTGGGGTTAAAAGGTTTATTCCAATGTCACAGTTACCTTATCACTGTAGGAATGATTGAAAGCCTATTTGTTATGTCTGTTTTGGGACATATGTCTGGGCAATCATACTGCGCCATCGTCAACCTCGACTAAAGGGAACAGGATCTTATCAGGATGATTCATGGGTGGTTGTATTTAAATATTGCTTAACATTTCAGTAATTTGTCTGTTTCCTAAATAAAATGATTCATTAAGATGGCAATCTTTGTTCAAATCACACACAACATAATATTAACCATAAAAAGGGGGAGTCCCTCTGACTGCATAGTCTCCCTTTATATACTGTACAGTGCCTTCAGAAAGTATTCACACCCCTTTACTTTTTCCATAAGCATTCCTCATGAAGCTGGTTGAGAGAATGCCAAGTGTGCAAAGCTGTCATCAAGGCAAAGGGTGGCTACTTTGAAGAATCTAAAATCTAAAATATATTTTGATTTGTTTAACACTTTTTTGATTACTACATGATTCCATGTGTTATTTCATAGATTTGATGTCTTCACTATTATTCTACAATGTAGAAAATAGTAAAAATAAAGAAAAACCCTTGAATGACTTGGTGTGTCCAAACTTTTGACTGATACTGTAAGTATTCAACCCCCTGACAGTGATTACAGCTGTTAGTCCTTCTGGGTAAGTCTCTAAGAACTTTGCACACCAGCATTGTACAATATTTGCACATGATTCTTAAAAAAATTATTAATGCTCTGTGAAGACATTTTCGTGTCTTGCCATAGACTTTCAAGCTGATTTAAGTCAAAACTGTAAGTAGGCCACTCAGGAACATTCAATGTTGTCTTGGTAAGCAACTCCAGTGTATATTTGGCCTTGTGTTTTAGGTTATTGTCCTGCTGAATGGTGAATTTGTCAACCAGTGTCTGTTGGAAAGCAGACTGAACCAGGTTTTCCTCTAGGATTTTGCCTGTGCTTAGCTGTATTCTGTTTCTTTTTATAAACAAAAAACTCCCTAGTCCTTGTCGATGCCACTACCATGCTTGAAAATATGAAGAGTGGTACTCAGTTGTGTGTTGGATTTGCCCCAAACATAATGCTTTGTATTCAAAACAAAATTCATTTCTTTGCCACATTGTTTGCAGTTTTACTTGAATGCCTTATTACAAGCAGGATGCATGTTTTGGAATATTTTTATTCTGTATAGGCTTCCTTCTTTTCACTCTGTCAATTAGGTTAGGAAGGACGCCTGTATCTTTGTAGTGACTGGGTGTATTGAGATGCCATCCAAAGTGTAATTAATCACTTCATCATGCTCAAACTGATATTCAATGTCTGCTATTTGTATTTATATCCATCTACCAATAGGTGCCCTTCTTTGCGAGGCATTGGAAAACCTCCCTGATCGTTGTGGTTGAATCTGTTTTTGAAATTCACTGCTCGACTGAGGAACCTTACAGAGATGAGGTAGTCATTAAAAAATCATGTTAAATACTATTATTGGACACAGTGAGTCCATGCAACTTATTATGTGACTTGTTAAGCAAAGTTTTACTCCTGAACTTATTTAGGCATGCCATAACAAAGGAATTGAATACTTATTGACTCAAGACATCTCAGCTTTCATTTTTTATTAATTTGTAAAAATGTCTACATACATAATTCCACTTTGACATTATGGGGTATTGTGTGTAGGCCAGTGACACAAAATCTCAATTTAATCTGTTTTAAATTCAGGCTGTATCACAACAAATAATGTGGAAAAAGTCAAGGGGTGTGAATACTTTCTGAAGGCACTGTCATTCTTTCATAACTTGCCACTGGAGGCAAAGATTAATGGATTTTATTGCATAATATGAAGTATGATGGTTTCCAATCTCCTCCTCTTTCTGTTATGTAATGTCATTTTGCTAAATATGATCACTCAATGAGCTGCACACTGATGCATTAGGAATAATTACTGGCTTATAGATACATTCCCTCCCCATTCAGTGAAATCTCTTTAAGTTCGTTTTTAAACAGAAATGTCACCCTGTTATGTGACTGGTTATCTTAGGTTAAAAATATATATAACCTCTCATATCCAATTATGCAACAATAACATAGTAGTTATTTTTGTCACTACCATAAAAGTGATTTGTAAATTGAAAAGTGCAGAAAATATGATTCAGATGTTTTTTTCTCCCATCCATGCGTGATTTCTGTTAGGCTATAGATTGGCTATAGATTTGCTATAGCCTATTAATTGTGATCAACCAAAAATAAATAGGATGCCCAATTATGGTGTTTTGTCTGGTCGCACTGTACTCTTTGTAAGGCTATTTTCTTTCTCTCTATTATCTTTTCCGTCTCGGTGGTCGGGTGGGGTTTGAGTCTATCGCCTCTGGTTGCCGCCACTCCACGGTAACGACGGGAGAACCACGGATGTTTTACAAACTCTGTGGGAGAACCCTTATGGGGAGAACTGCAGTAGGGTCTTTAGACACGTTCCGGGGCAGCTTCAACTGGTACTTATATTTTGCAGATTCCGGGGCTGGTGGCTTTCTGTCGATGTAATCTGATCCCGTGCAAGTGTCTTGGAACAATCATCAGCTTTCACAATTCTGAAAGGGAGGTGACTTGAGCGACCGAAGAACATACGTTGAATTCAGCAGGTAAGATAGTGTGGCCTTCATTTATCTACAAAGACATTTTAGATTTATCATTACCGGTGTGTCGAAAAGAAAGGTGCTTTTTGGTCCATTATTCCTAGAGCATCTTTTGAAGAGAGCAGACAGCAGCCATGGGATAGGCTCATCATCTGCAACTAACGTTATCTAATTCACCAATTTGTATTTTTAACCGCCTGCTCGACACACTTTTAATGCGGGTAAATGTGTCTAATTATCCAATAAATGCTGCATTCTCCTTTGCTTAAATGCTGGGAATATAAACCTAATCTGAACAAATCTATTGCAAAAATTGTATCTTTAAGTTATGGTGTTATATGGAGAAATACATTCTGTGGCCACATCTACCTCAGTTGTTGTCATAATCGTAGCAGGCTGTGCGATAAAGTAGCCTAGCCACTGAAAATATTTTGTTGACTTGTGTAATTGTAAGGTGATCTATGCCCTCTCTCTCTCTCTCTCTCTCTCTCTCTCTCTCTCTCTCTCTCACACACACACACACACACACACACACACACACACACACACACACACACACACACACACACACACACACACACACACACACACACACACATACACAGAGACCATGTGAATTTCAGATCACAACTGGTCCAAAAATAATTTAATCTCCCCAAATCAGTCTGTTGACTGTATGTGAGATTCATTGTAATTGTGTAATTACATTACAGCATAATACAGAATTGACATGATATAACAGTTATGATCGAAAGCTTGGATTTCCCCTGATCTCTATGTGTTGGCTAGGAGGTTATAGAGTGCCTAATGAATAGGTGAAACACTCTTACCAGAAATGATTGTACTGGACTCCTTTGAAAAACAGATTTAATTGCAATTGATACAGTAGGCTATGCTGTAGGTGTGCAGTAACCATAAATAGTTGTTACAATACTACTGTCATAGTCTGTCGTGACAGCTAGCTGATTTGGTTGTGGGTTCAGAGAATAACACTGTCATAACACAAGTGTTCATGCAAATATGAAAACCGACTTGTTTTGTAATCTCTCTCTTGTCATTATGACAGGGTTATTGTTATTTGTTTATTGGTCTTATCATCATAACATAGAGAGGAAATGCCAGGTGCCACTTTAAAAGCTGAGTTTCATCATCATCTTACCAATACATAAACACACACCTGTCCTGCACCACACACACACACACACACACACACACACACATACGCACACACACCAGCGCCACAAAATGGACTGCTAATGAGAACTGTCTGCTTTTGATGCTCTTAGGGTTGATTTCCTTTGTCTGTTGTGTACCACTCTGTTCCAGAGCTAGCCATACAAGAGGACAGAACAGACAGCCCACTCACTGTAATTATTTTTGGTGTATTGTTCTATAGAAACTCAAGGAGACATGTCAGGGTTTCTAAGCTCAGTGGAGTCAACTCGTGTCCGGTCTGTCTGATGCTGTTGCATATTGATAGAAATGTATTTGAAAGCCTACATAAAAGCAAGCCCAACTAAATCTGAAATTGGCCTTTAAATTAGACATAACCATGTTCTGATTACATGTTGATTGTCCTTTAATCAGGCTTGGTACAAATTATAACTGCTTCAAGACTGTAGAATTGTAAGATGACACACAGATGACACACAGATGACAGCTTGATGACAGCATGTTTCGAATTTTTAGCTTAGGGGTTTGATGTCAGTCTTAGCTCAATACATGTTTTATTCATATACACTATGTATACAAAAGTATGTGGACACCCCTTCAAATTAGTGGATTTGCTGACAGGTGTATAAAATCGAGCACAGGGCCATGCAGTCTCCATAGACAAACATTGGCAGTAGAATTGCCTTACTGAAAAACTCAGTGACTTTCAACGTGGCACCGTCATAGGATCCCACCTTTCCAACAAGTCAGTTCGTCAAATTTCTGCCCTGCTAGAGCTGCCCCGGTCAATTGTAAGTGCTGTTATTGTGAAGTGGAAACAACAACGGCTCAGCCGTTAAGTGGTAGGCCACACAAGCTCACCGAACGGGACCGCCGAGTGCTGAAACGCCTAGTGCATAAAAATCGTCTGTCCTCGGTTGCAACACTCACTACCGAGTTCCAAACTGTCTCTGGAAGCAACGTCAGCACAATAACTGTTAGTCGGGAGCTTCATGAAATGGGTTTCCATGACCGCGCAGCCGCACACAATCCTAAGATCACCATGCGCAATGCCAAGCGTCGGCTGGAGTGGTGTAAAGCTGGACTCTGGAGCAGTGGAAACACGTTCTCTGGAGTGAGGAATCACACTTCACCATCTGGCAGTCTGACGGACGAATCTGGGTTTGGTGAATGCCAGGAGAACGTTACCTGCCCGAATGCATAGTGCCAACTGTAAAGTTTGGTGGAGGAGGAATAATGGTCTGGGGCTGTTTTTCATGGTTCGGGCTAGGCCCCTTAGTTCTAGTGAAGGGAAATCTTAACGCTACAGCATACAATGACATTCTAGACGATTCTGTGCTTCCAACTTTGTGGCAACAGTTTGGGGAAGGCCCTTTCCTGTTTCAGCATGACAATGCCCCAATGCACAAAGCGAGGTCCATACAGAAATGAATTGTCGAGAACGGTGTGGAAGACCTTGACTGGCCTGCACAGAGCCCTGACCTCAACCCCATCGAACACCATTGGGATGAATTGGAACACAGACTGAGGGCCTTATCGCCCAACGTCAGTGCCTGACCTCACTAATGCTCTTGTGGCTGAATGGAAGCAATGTTCCTACATCTAGTGGAAAGCCTTCCCAGAAGAGTGGAGGCTGTTATAGCAGCAAAGGGGGGACCAACTCCATATTAATGTCCCATGATTTTGGAATGAGATGTTCAACGAGCAGGTGTCCACATACTTTTGGTCGTCTAGTGTATCTTGTTTCAGGATGACTGTAAATTAGAATACAGTAACATGATGACTGATTTTGAAGATGAAAAAAGACCAACGTTTTTGGGGTTGTTTTACATAATACCCACTGCGCACACACTGGTTGAATCAATGTTGTTTCCACATCATTTCAATGTAATTATGTTGAACCATTGTGGAACAGACATTGCATTGACATCTGTGCCCAGTGGGTAGTATCATATCATGAGCAAGTTCATCACCAAATTACATTTCAACTTCATTGTGATGTTACATTCATATTTGGAAATTCCACTTAGGAAATGGCCATTCTGTCCTAGATTAGTCTGGTTTAAAAAGGGCCCCCTGGGGAGCCTGGGGAAGGTGTGCAGCTCTGGAGGCACCTTGGTCCCCAGCAGGTGGGCTCACTCCACGCTCCACGTTCTGGCTGGCTGGCGCCTGTCGGCCTGCCTTCTCCTGACCCTCTCCCCTCTCCCAGCCGTCAGAGAGGGTGCTCCTCTGCTCGTTCCTGTTTTATGTGTGCCACAGGAGCTGAAGGACAAACACTGTGTCGCAGCAGCCTGCTGAGATCCTATTCATGCAGCAGCAGGAGAATCCTAAATTGGACTCTTGCGGATGAGAGAGAGCCAAGAGAGAGGTTGTACATGGGGATCTTGTTTCCTTTCTGCTCAAGCTGACTAAGGTGATGATTATAACGACTTTGACAAGCGAATCTGCTAAGGCTAGGCTTGATCTCTGCTTTTTCAGATAAACGGCTATTACCTTATTTGCAGCAGTACACTTTACACTTTATCAAGATAAGATAATTATATTCTGCTATGGTCCTGTGAATGACAGAAGCAAGTGATGTCTTCATAGTAGCCTAATTCAAATGTTATGTTTGAACAGAACCGTTTTCACCTCAAAAGCTACTGTCACACATAGCTGTTTATGATATATGATGTGTCCTTTCATTTATTTGCAAGCCAGTCATGTAGGCTACTGATGTCCAAGGACAGTCAGTTGCCCTCTGGCAGTGGGTTGTGTCCAAGATAAGATGTGTTGAAGGTTGGAGAACTCTCTCTACTGCCTCTTGTGGTGTTTCTAGACAAGTCTCTCAGCCTGCCGCGCTCCCAAGGAAATCAGTTTGACAGTTGATTAATGTAGGAATTCGTTTGAGAGTTTACAATTAGCATCCCAGTTATTGCATGGTATTACTTCCTGGAACATTAGTGTATTTTTGTAGCAGTACAAATGGAAACCTTTTATCAGTAGCTTTTCTATTTTAAGATAATGAAAATGTCATATGCTATCTCAAAATATAAAAAAATATGGTTCAGGAGTAATTTGGATAAAACAGGCTTTGTGATCAGATTTTTAGATAGCAATCCAGGTGAACCGTTTTCATGATTTGTAACTTGGCTCAGAATGTAGCAAAAAATATGTTTTATATAAGACACACAGACATCTCTGTATGAAATATGTCTGTGAGCTGATGTTTAAACCTGTGGTAATGTTCCTTTAGTGCAGGATGTTAACCTGCAGGAGAGCTGTCAGCCGTGTGCTATCACTGTGTTATGAGAGATGTGGCTGTGAATTTGGGATGAGGAGAGTATAATCAGAGGCTACTCTTTGATCTCATGGCATTGGGACAGCTTTTTATACTTTAAAACATCCCTTTGTGTCAATATTTATTTCCTTCTTTCAGTATAGCTTAACTGTTTAGGGGGAATCCATCACAACTTTGTGTAGTGTAGTTGCTTGTCCACAGTTAAAATGCTCTTGAATTTTGTGGGATTGGTGTGGGTGTTCACTTTCCATTGTGGTTGTAGTATGTCATCAGGACGTGTATGTTGAAAAGGGGATTTGCATGTTTTCTATAAGTCGTGAATCACAGGGACAAGCTGTGTGATTACAATCTTTCATGTTTTAAATTTTGCATTTTTTTGATGGGGAACTCAGCCTACATCCAGCCCACCCTTAGTCATTTATGCTTTAGTAAAATCTTCCTTCACTAAAGTGACATAACATTTTACATTTTAGTCATTTAGCAGACGCTCTTATCCAGAGGGACTGTCACGCTCTGGCTCCGGGACTTTGTATGTTGAGCCAGGGTGTGTTCGTTTTGTTGTGTTTTGGTTGTGGTTTCTTGGTTTGGTCAATGACTCCCAATTGGAGGTAACGAGTGTCAGCTGTCGGCTCGTTATCTCTGATTGGGAGCCATATTTAAACTGTGTGTTTTCACCTTGTGGTTGTGGGTTTTTGTTCCATGTTTCAGTCTGTGTACTGAGGACTTCACTATCCATCATTGTTTATTGTTTTCTCGTTCGTGCACTTTAACTTTAATAAAGTCATGTTCGCTACAAACGCTGCGCTTTGGTCCACTCCTTCCGTAGACGGCCGTGACAGAAAAACCCACCACAAAAGGACCAAGCAGCGTATACAGGAACACCCGCAGGAGAGAACGCTGGTGGATGTCCTCCTCGGCTGGGGACATATTACGCAGGAGGAGGCCGTCCGGTACCGGAGGGCGATGAAGGGGGAGAACCTGGCAGGAGAGGAGCAACGGCGTCAGCAGGGCCATCGTCGGATGGAAGAGAGGCAACCCCAAAAAAAATTTGGGGGGGGGCACATGGCTTGGGCGGCTGGGCAGCAGGCGGCTGCTACAGGACGTTTTGGAGAGGTGGTCACCGGGTGTTGGGAGGCAGAAGGCAGGTTGGCGAGGCCTGGAGGTAGAGCGGAACCAACTTCCCGTACTCAGGCATGGCAGCATGAGGCGGGGCAGGTTCCGCGGTATGCGGAGCAGCGTACTGTGCCACGAGTGGTCCGGCACAGTCCTGTACGTCCTGTGCAAGCACCCCGCACGTGTCGTGCGAAGGGGGGGATGCAGCCAGGACGGAGTGTGCCGGATCTACGCTCGAGGTCTCCAGTGCCTCTCCGCGGTCCCGGATATCCTGCTCCCGTATCGCGTGCTGTCATGTCGGTACGGGTTCACAGCCCTGTACGTCCTGTGCGGATGCCTCACGCAGAGTGTGTGAGGGTAGGCATCCAGCCAGGACGGGTGGTGGCCGCTCTTCGCTCCAGGTCTCCTATCCGTCTCCACAGTCCGGTGAGGCCTGTCCCAGCTCCACGCACCAAACCTACGGTGTGCGTCGCCAGCCCAGCCCGGCCTGTTCCTGCTCCACGCACTAAACCTACGGTGTGCGTCGCCAGCCCAGCCCGGCCTGTTCCTGCCACCCGCACCAAATCTACGGTGCGCGTCGCCAGCCCAGCCCGGCCTGTTCCTGCTTTACGCACAAAGCCTACGGTGTGCGTCGCCAGCCCAGCCCGGCCTGTTCCTGCTCCACGTAAGAAGCCTACGGTGTGCGTCGCCAGCCCAGCCCGGCCTGTTCCTGCTCCACGCACCAAGCCTACGGGGTGCGTCGCCAGCCCAGCCCGGCCTGTTCCTGCTCCACGTACGAAGCCTACGGTGTGCGTCGCCAGCCCAGCCCGGCCTGTTCCTGCTCCACGTACTAAGGCTACGGTGTGCGTCGCCAGCCCAGCCCGGCCTGTTCCTGCTCCACGCACCAAGCCTACGGGGTGCGTCGCCAGCCCAGCCCGGCCTGTTCCTGCTCCACGTACGAAGCCTACGGTGTGCGTCGCCAGCCCAGCCCGGCCTGTTCCTGCTCCACGTACTAAGGCTAAGGTGTGCGTCGCCAGCCCAGCCCGGCCTGTTCCTGCCACTCGCACCAAACCAGGGGTGCGAGTCGCCAGCCTGGTCCAGCCCGTTCCTGCTACTCGCACCAAGACAAGGGTGCGAGTCGTCAGCCTGGTCCAGCCTGTTCCTGCTACTCGCACCAAGCCAGGGGTACGAGTCGTCGGCCTGGTCCAGCCCGTTCCTGCTACTCGCACCAAGCCAAGGGTGCGAGTCGTCAGCCTGGTTCAGGCTGTCCCTGCTACTCGCACCAAGCCAAGGGTGCGAGCCGTCAGCCTGATCCATCCCATTCCTGCTACTCGCACCAAGCCAGGGATGCGAGTCGTCAGCCTGGTGAGGGTCGTTCCGAATCCACGCATCAAGTCTAGGGTGCGTATCGTCGGCCAGGTCCGGTCCGTTCCTGCCTCACGCGCCAAGCCAGGTGTGTGCGTCGTCAGTCCAAATCCTACCAGCTGGGTCAGATCGGACTGGGGGCGCTACGGGGGGATTGAAGAGGGGTGGTGGTCAAGCCCGGAGCCGGAGCCGCCTCCGAGGAGCAACACCCACCCAGCCCTCCCCTGTTTGGGGTTTTTGAGGCGCGGTCGCAGTCCGCGCCTTTAGGGGGGGGTACTGTCACGCTCTGGCTCCGGGACTTTGTATGTTGAGCCAGGGTGTGTTCGTTTTGTTGTGTTTTGGTTGTGGTTTCTTGGTTTGGTCAATGACTCCCAATTGGAGGTAACGAGTGTCAGCTGTCGGCTCGTTATCTCTGATTGGGAGCCATATTTAAACTGTGTGTTTTCACCTTGTGGTTGTGGGTTTTTGTTCCATGTTTCAGTCTGTGTACTGAGGACTTCACTATCCGTCATTGTTTATTGTTTTCTCGTTCGTGCACTTTAACTTTAATAAAGTCATGTTCGCTACAAACGCTGCGCTTTGGTCCACTCCTTCCGTAGACGGCCGTGACAGGGACTTACTGTGAGTGCATACATTTTCCATACTGGCCCCCCATGGGAATCGAACCCACAACCCTGGTGTTGCAAGCGCCATGCTCTACCAACTGAGCTACACGGCAGATAACAAACTCTCCATCTCAGTCTAATGCTAAAAGAGAAGAGAGAAATACAACTTTGGAACATCATTAAAGAACTCAAAGTAGGATTATTTCCATCTTTGATCAGAATCGTTCAGTCAAAAACTGAAGCTTGCGGCTATATATTTGTCTTTGAGGCACTGCTGTTCATAAATATAAAAGCAAAGTTAAAAACAGCAAGTCATCAGGCGTTTGAAATGCTCTAGTGATTAGTGAATGATGATGGCAGCCACCATTATGCCCTGCTAGGAACACTAGGTAATTAGCAGGGCCACCTGACCTACCTGCTGTGGAGGGATGGGAGGGACGCCGGTTACATATTTTTAGACACTGCGTTTACCCTTCCTTACACACTAAGTGTTCAGTTAGCACAGTCTAGTCTAATGAATGATGGGGCTCGTCAAGGGGAAATCATTTCTCAGTCCACATAGAGGTTTGATTGTTCAATCAAAGTCATAGCAGGAAAGATGACTTACTACCAAGTCGTGAAACCTGAGACTATAGGTCTTTCTCCCCCCAGATCTTTTACTTTGTGTTACATTTACATTTTAGTCATTTAGCAGACGCTCTTATCCAGAGCGACTTACAGGAGCAATTAGGGTTAAGTGCCTTGCTCAAGGGCACATCGACAGATTTTTCACCTAGTCGGTTCGGGGATTAGAACCAGCGACCTTTCGGTTACTGGCACAACGCTCTTAACCACTAAGCTACCTGCCGCCCCCGAAGGATGTTGAGGATGGAGAGGGCCCAAGGCAGTCAAGGCAGGCTTGGTTAGTGGCATATTGATTCAGCACCCATCTCATTGATAATTTGTAGCAATCATTCTTCAAAACCTGATGCCTTCTTTAAAGTGTGCTGTTTATCTGCAGGGATGAGAAATGAGGAGCGCTCTGATATTCAGCCTTTTGAGGGTTTCATAGATAGGGTGGAAAGCCTTTTGATGTGAGCTGAGCAGTTTCCTGGCAGAGGGAAAACACAGAGAGCCAGCCCTCCTGCATGTGAATAACTCCCACAGTGTGTGTGACTCATATCTGTCTCTAGTAGAGAGCATGTTCCTCCTCAAACTCCTGCTCCTCTATCAATAACCACTTTACACTGCTTGCCTGCCACGGTTATTTCCCTTCCGTCTGTTGTTGGCGTCACACTGAACGTAATCACACCCACCTACTCTCCCCGACCCGCCGGCCGAGTGTGAAGTATGAACAGAGGGTGCTGCTGGAGGAGAGTGGTCTGTCTTGTCAGTGACCTCTAGCCTTGGTGGATGACCCAGATGAAATGGTTTTCAGCTATGAGAGATGTGGATGTCTGACAGTCCTCATTGGGTCATATAGGCTTTGCTGAGTGTGCTGAATGATGCTGAGACATTTACTTTAGTTTGGCTACCTGGAAATGGCACTTTAATCTTTAGAGCAATAAGGGTATGCTATACAGCTGGAGAGAGTCACACACTGTATGGACTGAGAATTTAGATGAGTGTATGTATGTATGCTATGTATTGTAAGAATTTGAAACCCTTACTAGATATAATATTAAAGAATTGGTTCACTATTTCTGAAGTACATGGATTGCTATAGAAGGGTGCAGCCACTTATTTTTTCAATTCCAATTGTTTTTGGGAAACTTACCCCATGTCACGCCCTGGCTCTGGGGACTCTAATATGTTAAGCCAGGGTGTGTAAAGTCTATGTGTGTTGTTCTAGGTTTCACATTCTGGTATTGTGGTTCTATGTTGGCCAGTGTGGTTCTCAATCAGAGGCAACGTGATTCAGCTGTTGCTTGTTGACTCTGATTGAGAACCATACTTTAGCAGCCTGTTTCCCCACAGAGTTTGTGGGATCTTGTTTCTAGTCTGTTTATGTTAGACCGTGAACTGTCACGTATCGTTTGTTGTGTTTGATCGTGTCTCTAATTAAAGAGTATGTTTGCCTGCAACGCTGCGCCTTGGTCATCATCTCTGTTCGACGAGCGTGACACCCCAGCCATGATAGACTTCCTAATTGCTCGTTGTGCAGTGTGGGGGCGTCCAAAAAACATGAACAAAAGCTCCTAAAACACCCAAATACTGTACGTCCTTTTAGACATTATCCGCAATGCTATATTCCATTTTGTGTGACTTGAACTGTTTCCCCTACACAGCTGTGCCATTCTCCATGAAGCCTGCTGCTAGACTGGACAGAGAGTTATTGCTTGAGTTGCAACAAAATAAAAAAAATATAACATGCGATAAAGTTCGGAATGACACAATTTAATGTGTACAACATCTAAAGACCTGCATCACTATAGCGTGTCCGTTTCTAAAAGGATGTATTTGGGTGGTTTTTGAGCTTTTGTTCATGTTTTTTCAACTCCCCCACAATGCACAATGAGCAATTAGAAAGTATATTGCGGCTGGAGTAAGTTTCTCAAAAACAAGTGAAATCGCAAACAAAGTGTCTGCACACTTCTATAACATACCGTTTACATCAGAAATAGAGATTTACTTAACCAGTAGTGAACCACTCATTTAACTCCATTTGACATGTTGTTAACTACAGTACATTATAGGGCTGGCACAATTACTGTATAACTGTGTAACCGACGGTTATGGATGAAGACCACCATGATTTTTGACCGCGTCACAACCGTAGTACATTATATTATTTGCTGGTTTTATTGCCAAGTATATCTGTGTGATGTAGGCGGAACGAAGGCTTCTGTTGAATTATCTGAGCTTTAAGGAGCCCTGATTCAAATCTGTAGACATTATGTCAATGGCGAGCTGGTGTCTCTCAGAATCAGTGAGGTGATATCTGTATGTCATTTCCAGATCCCAGGACATTAGCATTTAAATGAACTAAACCCAATTACACTTTCAGAGGCTGAATGAAGCCACCTTTGGAAAAATTGAAATTGGCAACAAAAAAACCTTGAAACCCCTAGAGAAAGCCCCATTCACGCCTGTATAAATCATGGGTGGCCCTAAGAAAGCTTATTAACACCCCAAGAGGGAGGCAAGGAGAATTCTCCTGTGCCTTTTAAAATACCTTCAATTGAGCAAAGCGTGGAACTAAAGGCATGCAGACCGACAATCCATATTACTCTTTCATCTCAGTTCGATTATTTCTTTTGTAAATAGCCTAGAGAGGCATCATTTATCATTAATAGTGACGGCAGATTTATGACAAGTGTGAGAAAAACTTTAGCTTTCAGACATACATTTAGTCTGAAAGACCCTGTTATCTACATACTCTTGTTTCTCATAGTAGTTAGTATGTCTGTCTGCTTCTATTTGTCCTTGTGAATATGTAGGCCTACAGTATGTAGTAGGCTTAAGCTTAGGCTGCTACGTTGTGTGTAGGAGGGCATAGTGAGGCTGCAGGTGTGTGTGTGACCTTGCTATACATATTACCAGTCGTCCTGTACATTGCTGCAGTGTTGTGGTTCAACAAAGCCCACCTTCGTCTTTGTGTGCTTCCTACGTTATGTCATTATTACTACTTTGGCTCGACTGTATTCAGTGGGCCTGCTCATTAGCCACTGTGTTTCTGGGAGGATTGCATGACATTAGCATTTTAAATGTAGAGAGGAGAGAGGGCTTCGGCTATCTGCTACAATGCACTGCTTACTGGCCACACAGCTGGATTGCTTTCTCTCTCTCTGCAAGAGAAGGATATTAGAATGGAAAACAACCATTTCTACAGCAGTCATGAAAACATTGATTTATTTTAAGTTGTGATTTAACATGATACATTTCACTGCAAAGGCTAGCCTGCAATTGAATCGTATGTGTATTTAAAAAATGTTCTTTTATTTATTCTGGTCGACATGTTGTTGTTGTAGCTCTTGTATCTTGGCAGTTTGAGACATTTCAGATGATGGTTAATCAATGCCGTGATGGATTTAATTTAGAAACAGCAGCTGAGGGAGTTTGATCTATGGCATACTCTGGAAAATCTCCAACAGCTTCTGCATGACAGAGAGAGAGAGATAGAGAGACAGAGAAAGAAAGAGATGTCAAACGAGCTATCACTTCCACTGTTACAAGCAGGCAACCTCCTCTTAAAATGCCATATGAGACTGCCCAAACAATCACGTCTTTGTTTGCATACAGCTACATGTCCCCCTCATTCTTAACCCCCTAAGCTCGATGTCCGACCACCGCGCAAATTGAATTAGCCTAATAAAACAATCCCCATAAAAATCTGTCAGTTTAAGCTAGAGATACACTACCGGTCAAAGGTTTTAGAACACCTACTCATTCAAGGGTTTTTCTTTATTTTTACTATTTTTTACAAACCAGATGGGATGGCGTATTGCTGCAGAATGCTGTTGTAGCCATGCTGGTTAAGTGTGCCTTGAATTCTAAATAAATCACTGACAGTGTCACCAGCAAAGCACCCCCACACCATAACACCTCCTCCTCCATGCTTTACGGTGGGAACTACACATGCGGATATCAGCCGTTCACCCACACCGCGTCTCACAAAGACACAGCGGTTGGAACCAAAAATCTCAAATTTGGACTCCAGAACAAAGGACAAATTTCCACCGGTCTAATGTCCATTGCTCGTGTTTCTTTGCCCAAGCTAGTCTCTTCTTCTTATTGGTGTCCTTTAGTAATGGTTTCTTTGCAGCAATTCAACCATGAAGGCCTGATTCACACAGCTTCCTCTGAACAGTTGATGTTGAGACGGGTCTGTTACTTGAACTCTGTATAGCATTTATTTGAGCTGCAATTTCTGAGGCTGGTAACTCTAATGAACTTATCCTCTGCAGCAGAGGTAACTCTGGGTCTTCCATTCCTGTGGCGGTCCTCATGAGAGCCAGTTTCATCATAGCGCTTGATGGTTTTTGCGACTGCACTGAAATAAACTTTCAAAGTTCTTGAAATGTTCTGCATTGACTGACCTTCATTTCTTAAAGTAATGATGGACTGTCGTTTCTCTTTGCTTATTTGAGCTGTTCTTGCCATAATATGGACTTGGTCTTTTACCAAATAGGGCTATTTTCTGTATACCCCCCCCCCCCCCCCCCCCACACACCTTGTCACAACACAACTGATTGGCTCATACGCATTAAGAAGGAAAGAAATTCCACAAATTAACTTTTAAGAAGGCACACCTGTTAATTGAAATGCATTCCAGGTCACTACCTCATGAATCTGGTTGAGAGAATGCCAAGAGTGCAAAGCTGTCATCAAGGCAAAGGGTGGCTACTTTGGGCTCCCGAGTGGCGCAGCGGTCTAAGGCACTACATCTCAGCGCTTGAGGCGTCACTACAGACCCCCTGGTTCAATTCCAGGCTGTATCACAACCGGCCGTGATTGGGAGTCCCATAGGGCGGCGCACAAATGGCCCAGCGTCGTCCGGGTTTTCCTGGTGTAGGCCGTCATTGTAAATAAGAATGTGTTCTTAACTGACTTGCCTAGTAAAATAAAATAAATAAATAAAATTTGAAGAATCTCAAAAATAAAATATATTTTGATTTGTTTAACACTTTTTTGGTTACTACATGATTCCATATGTGTTATTTCATAGGTTTGATGTCTTCACTATTATTCTACAATGTAGAAAATAGTAAAAATAAAGAAAAACCCTTGAATGAGTAGGTGTTCTAAAACTTTTGATCAGTAGTGAATCTGCATCTGCGGTGAAAGGTGACAGAGCTAGAACAATGTTTGTCAGACCATGAGACTTCCCGAAAATCGGTCTTCTTACAGCGTCCGAATGGTTTGGCCTACAATCTATTATGACCTCTCTATGGAAAGATTAGACTCCTACGAATATGATGGTATTCTCATGGGACTCGTCTTGGGACTCGTCTGAAGTCGGTACAGCCGATCTGTAAACTTCTGTTTGTGGTTTACGAACAGTTTGGGCTACACACTAATATGACACACTCTCACGAACACGAACATGTCGGTTGTTTTGCTCTAGGATGCCCACAGGCCTCACAAGACTCGTCTGAAGGTCCCCCGGTACCAGTTGAAAAGATGTATGTGTCACACCAGCCTTCGCTTTGGCTCACCCTCCTGTCCAGTTTAGGCGTTCTGCGTCGCCGGCCTTCTAGCTGCTGCCGAACCTGCTGCTGGCTAACGCCCTTCACTCATCAACCCCGGACTTGTCTCGTCATCATTACACACACCTGGTTCCAATCCCCACTCTATCACTGTATATATACTCCCTCTGTCATTTGTCTTTGTCGGTCAATGTATATGTTGCTTGTTTTCCTGAGAGGAATCTCTCCTACTATTTCCTGAGTACTTTATATTTTGCACTGTGGGTTCCGTCCTGCTTTAAGCTATGGTGCTTTAATAAATTCAGTAGTTCTAAACCTGCGACTGCCTCCTGCCTACTCCTCTCTACACTGTTACAAACAGTACAGGAATGAAATCATCAACATGTATTGATCATATCTTTACTAATGCTGCAGAGATTTGATTGAAAGCAGTATCCAAATCCATTGGATGTAGTGATCACAATATAGTAGCCATATCTAGGAAAACCAAAGTTCCAAAGGCTGGGCCTAATATTGTGTATAAGAGGTCATACAATACGTTTTGTAGTGATTCCTATGTTGTTGATGTAAAGAATATATGTTTGTCCGTGGTGTGTAATGAGGAGCAAACAGACACTGCACTTGACACATTTATGAAATTGTTTATTCCAGTTACTAATAAGCATGCACACATTAAGAAAATTACTGTAAAAACGGTTAAATCCCCATGGATTGATGAGGAATTGAAACATTTATGGTTGAGCGGGATGAGGCAAAAGGAATGGCAAATAAGTCTGGCTGCACAACTGATTGGCAAACGTATAGCAAATTGAGAAATCATGTGACTAAATTGAATAAAAAGAAGAAGAAACTACACTATGAAACAAAGATAAATGACATAAAGAATGATAGTAAAAAGCTTTGGATCACCTTAAATGATATTTTGGGAAAAAAGGTAAACTCATCTCCGTCATTCATTGAATCAGATGGCTCATTCATCACAAAACCAACTGATATTGCCAACTACTTTAATGATTTTTCATTGGCAAGATTAGCAAACTTAGGCATGACATGCCATCAACAATTGCTGACACTACACATCCAAGTATATCTGACCAAATTATGAAAGACAAACGTTGTCATTTTGAATTCCGTAAAGTGAGTGTGGAAGAGGTGAAATAAGTATTGTTGTCTATCAACAATGACAAGCCACCGGGGTCTGACAGCTTGGATGCAAAATTACTGAGGATAATAGCGGACGATATTGCCACTCCTATTTGCCATATTTTCTATTTAAGCCTACTAGTATGTGTGTGCCCCCAGGCTTGGAGGGAAGCAAAAGTCATTTCGCTACCTAAGAATAGTAAAGCCCCCTTTACTGGCTCAAATAGCCGACCAATTAGCCTGTTACCAACCCTTAGTAAACTATTGGAAAAAATTGTGTTTGACCAGATACAATGCTATTTTACAGTAAACAAATTGACAACAAACTTTCAGCATGCTTATAGAGAAGGACATTCAACAAGCACAGCACTTACACAAATGACTGATGATTGTCTGAGAGAAATTGATGATAGAAAGATTGTGGGGGCTGTTTTGTTAGACTTCAGTGCAGCTTTTGACATTATCGATCATAGTCTGCTGCTGGAAAAACGAATGTGTTATGGCTTTACTCCACCTGTTATATTGTGGATACAGAGTTACCTGTCTAACAGAACACAGAGGGTGTTCTTTAATGGAAGCTTCTCCAACATAATCCAGGTAGAATCAGGAATTCCCCAGGGCAGCTGTCTAGGCCCATTACTTTTTTCAATCTGTACTAATGACATGCTGATCAAGAAATGTGTGTGTGAGATATGACTAAAATGTCACACCCTCAGTTAAACTAATTATTAATGACTAATTATTACACCCTGAAACTGTGTGAAATGTGTTAGAGTGTGTGAGCGTAGGGCAAGTTAAGAGTATGACATTGTGTTACCATTTAGCAATGTGAGTAGGAGTTGGACCAGATAACAAAGGACAAGGAGAACTGTCTACAGACAGCTGAGAAACCAAGATAAAGAGGCCTCCCAATTTACGGAGGAGAGAAACCGTTAGGCTTGGAAGAGTGCGTGTGTGTGTGTGTGTGTGTGTGTGTGTGTGTGTGTGTGTATGTGTGTGTGTGTGTGTGTGTGTGTGACCTGATGGTCAGGAGAGCAGTTTTCCAGTGGAAAACTACAGCCCGCCTAAAGTATAAAAATATTGTACGACCATTTTGTTTCAGAACGTTCTCATGAATAAAGCCTGATGATTGTATGCTGGGCTGCTTGCTCTGATTATTAGAGATTTACAACCTCTGGGATACAGACTGAGTAATAAGTTCATTTTTGAAACATTGGGATAGAAATTCTCGTAACACATGCCACTGGCTTTGAGTAAAGCCAGAGTGTCTATGTATGCGGATGACTCAACACTATACATTTCAGCTACTACAGCGACTGAAATGACTGCAACACTTAACAAAGAGTTGCAGTTAGTTTCAGAGTGGGTGGCAAGGAATAAGTTAGTCCTAAATATTTCTAAAACTAAAAGCATTGTATTTGGAACAAATCATTCACTAAACTCCAAACCTCAATTAAATCTTGTAATAAATAATGTGGAGATTGAGCAAGTTGAGGTGACTAAACTGCTTGGAGTAACCCTGGATTGTAAACTGTCATGGTTAAAACAGATTGATACAATAGTAGCTAAGATGGGGAGAAGTCTGTCCATAATAAACCGCTGCTCTACCTTCTTAACAGCACTATCAACAAGGCAGGTCCTACAGGCTCTAATTTTATCGCACCTGGACTACTGTTCAGTCGTGTGGTCAGGTGCCACAAAGAGGGACTTAAGAAAATTGTGGAGGAGAGATGGACTTCATCACTGCTTGTGTTTGTGAGAGGTGTTGAAAGCACCGAGCTGTCTGTTTGAACGACTGGCACACAGCTCAGACACCCATGCATACCCCACAAGACATGCCACCAGAGGTCTCTTCACAGTCCCCAAGTCCAGAACAGACTATGGGAGGCGCACAGTACTACATAGAGCCATGGCTACATGGAACTCTATTCCACATCAGGTAACTGATGCAAGCAGTAGAATCAGATTTTAAAAAACAGATAAAAATAAATCCAAGATGGAAGGAGGATTGTCTCTCCCAAATTTTATATTTTACTATTGGGCCGCTAACCTCCGCGCTGTTACGTTTTTGCTGGATCACGCAACCCCGCCACCCAGCTGGCTTAGCATGGAGCGGGAGGAGTGTCACCCCTTCTCTATTGGTGCCGTGATTTTGTCACCTGTTAATCTGGAGATGTCACTTTACCATAACAATCCTATTATACATAGCACAGTCCGAATCTGGAAGCAAATTAAAGCCCACTTTGAGCTTAGACCAATATCATTCATGCTCCCTGTTGCCAGGAATCCCTCCTTTGCCCCCTCTAACCATGATAACACCTTTGAGCGATGGGGAGAGTTGGGGATAAGTACCATAGGGGATTTATATATAGGAGGGACCTTTGCTTCCTTTGAAGCGCTGAGGGAAACTTATAACCTTCCCAGAAGTAACTTTTTCAGATACCTACAAATTAGAGACTATGTTAGAAAACACCTCCCAACATTTGAGAATGCTAAACCTTCCATGTTTGACGGATGCATAAAAATATGCCCCACCTCAGACAAACTGATATCTCGTCTATATGACGCTTTTCAATCTGTTAGCGCACCCTCTACAGATGCCATTAAGGCAAAATGGGAGGAAGAACTAGGGACTGACATTTCGGTGGCAGACTGGGAGGATAGCTTGGAGTATATCCACACCTGCTCCATTAACTCCAGACATCGTCTCATACAATTTAAGGTATTACACAGATTACACTATTCCAAAACTAAACTGCATAGGATATTTCCTGATACATCCCCTATGTGTGATAAATGTCAGGCTGAGCAGGGTACACTACTCCACTGCTTTGCCCTATGCTCTAGTCTGTATGGTTATTGGTGTGGAATATTTGGGGTCCTCTCTGAAGTTCTGGAGACTTCAATAGACCCAGACCCGCTTCTGATAATCCTGGGAGTGTCCGACTCCCTAAACGGATTAACCAACTCCCAAAAACAACTCATCTCTTACAGTCTCATCTCGGCAAAAAAATTAATATTGTTGTTTTGGAAAAGGAGGGAAGCGCCCTCTACCAAATTATGGCTCAGCGAAGTGGCAAAAACTGTACACTTAGAAAGAATTAGATATATTCTGAACAATAAATTATCAACATTTGATCAAATCTGGCAGCCTTTCCTCTCTTACCTGGACCAGTCGGTGCTGTGAATTTGTACTTTTTAACGCACTCTCAATTGTCATATTTATATAGACCTTTGGGCAGCGTGTGCTGGCCCCGACACTCGAGCAGTCGGGAGGGGAATAGGGTGGAATAGGGGGGGGGGGGGGGGGGGGGAATAAAGGGGGGTATAAGTGGGGGGGTTACATCTACCCTTTTTCTTTCTACCTGTCCCTGTTCTGTATGTCGTGTTTTGTAATATTTGTTTTGTGTCCAGAACTCTGGGTCTTGTTGTTCATGTCTGTTCTCTTATGTTTAGATAAGAACTGTACACATGTCTTTCATACCTATACACCATTCTTGTGTGTGTTCAATAAAAAATATTTGAACAAAAAACAGATAAAAATACACCTTATGGAACAGCAGGGACTGTGAAGCAACACAAACATAGGAACAGACACATGCATACACACACATGATAACATACGCTCTATACACACACACGTACACATGGATTTTGTGTTGTAGATATGTGGTAGTGGAGTAGGGGCCTGAGGAAATCTGTTATGAATGTATTGTAATGTTTTTGGCAGCAGCTAATGGGGATCCATAATAAATACAAATACAAATGCAAATACAAATACACTTATGACAGAATGACTGACTCAAGAAAACAGGAGGCAGCAGGACATCCCGACTTCTCCGCTGTAGGAGCTCCTACAGCATGACTCGTGCCTGGAGCACCTCGGGACTGCCATGGAAGAGGTGATCCGGACCGTACGCCAACTGCAGGCTACACCTCTACCTTCCCAGCTCCTCACAGTCGTTCCAGCCACCCCACCACCATCTACATCACCCGGTCTGATCAGCAACGTCCACCTGCCCCTCCCCGAGCGGTTTGACGGCACCCCAGCTCACTGTAGGGGGTTTCTCCTGCAGTGTGACCTCCACCTTGCACGTCATGCTGGGACGGCCTCCGAGAGGGACAAGGTGGCCTTGGTGATTTCAGTGCTGACAGGCCGGGCTCTGGAGTGTGCGCACACCGTGTGGGAGAGGGACGGTCCAGAAGTATAGTCCTATGAGCGCTTCACCCAACTCTCCGTGCAGTTTTCGACTACCCAACAGAGGGCCGAGAGGGAGGTGAGCGTCTCCTCCATCTGCGGCAGTGGTCCAGGACAGTGTCTGAGTACGCTCTGGATTTCCGGATGGTGGCTGCGTCCACTGGCTGGAAAGACCAGGTCCTGTTGACGGTTTTCCGCAGTGGGCTACAGGCGGACGTCCAGACCGAGCTGGCCTGTCGCGATGAGGACCTCACGCTGCACCAGCTCATCGCCATGGCCATCCGCCTGGATTATCTCTTGCGTGCCCGTCGTTGCCCATCCCAGGGGTTCGGGTCTCTCCCAGGAACCTTCAGCGAGACTGAGCCCATGGAGGTGGGCACAACACACCTTCCCCCAGAGGAACGTCAACGCCGCCGTCAACAGGGTCTCTGCTCCTACTGCAGGGAGTCGGACCACCCCTGGAACACCTGTCCCAGAAGGAGAACCAGGCGAGGAAGCGACAGGCCGAGGACCGCTCCTGCACCTTCACAGGTAGGTGTGGACGTGCCTTGCTCCTCTCTGTCCAACCAGCCCGTCCTCCTCCGTGTCACCTTCCCGGACTATCCTAGTCCCCCACTGAGTCCTGCCCTAGTGGACTCAGGTGCTGCAGGCAATTTCCTAGACCAGTCAGTGGCCTTATCATTACGCATCCCTCTAGTCCCTTTACAACCCCCTATCCCAGTTCATGCCCTAGACAATCGTCCCCTAGGAACAGGACTGGTGAGCCAGACCACGATTACCATTTCCCTCACAGTTGGATCACAACTACCATGAAAGCATCACGTTCCTCATCTTAGACTCTCCTGCACACCCCATAGTTTTAGGTCTCCCCTGGTTACAGTTGCATAACCCCAGTATATCGTGGACAGAGAGGAAGTTGTTGGGTTGGTCGCAGGAGTGTCAGGGGAGGTGTCTCTTGGTGTCTATCTGTGCTACCTCCTTGGAAAGTCCGGACCAGGCCACCCACGTCCCTATCCCGGAGGAATACCAGGACCTACAGGTGGCTTTTTCGAAGACTCGTGCCACGTGCCTGACCCCTCATCGCCCATGGGACTGCACTATCGACCTACTGCCTGGTTCTACCCTTCTGCGGGGGCACATCTACTCTCTCTCGCATGCAGAGACCGAAGCCATGGAGGTCTACATCCAGGAGGCGCTGGCCCAAGGATTCCTCCGTCCGTCCACCTCTCTGGCCTCTTCCAGCTTCTTTTTCGTGAAGAAGAAGGACGGAGGTCTCTGCCCCTGTATCGATTACTGGAGAGGGCGATGTTTAGAGACATGTTGGGGCGCTCTGTAGTGGTGTACATAGACGACATCTTGGTGTACTCCACTACACGCGAGCAGCATGTCTCTCATGTCAGGTCCGTTTTGGAGAGGCTGATATGGCATCACCTGTACACCAAGGCGGAGAAGTGCATTTTCTTCTAGCAGGCGGTCTCCTTCCTGGGCTATCGGATATTCTCCGTGGGAGTGGAGATGGAAGAACGGCGGGTCAGTGCAGTACGGTCGTGGCCTGTTCCCTCCAACATCAAGGCGGTGCAGCGCTTCCTAGGGTTTGCCAACTATTTCAGCCGCTTCATTAGGGGTTTCAGCACAATGGTGTCCCCTCTCACCTCCCTCCTGAAGGGAGGTCCTCGACAGCTGCGCTGGACTGGGGAGGCCAACAAAGCCTTTCGTGTGCTCAAGGAACGGTTTACGAACGCACCGGTTCTCGCTCACCCTGACCCGTCTCTGCCCTTCATTGTGGAGGTGGACGCCTCCGAGGTTGGAGTAGGGGCTGTTCTCTCCCAACGTACTGGATCGCCGCCTAAACTCCATCCATGCGCCTTCTACTCACGGAAGCTGTCTCTCACAGAAAGGAATTACAACGTGGGGGATCGTGAGTTGTTGGCCGTCAAGAAGGCGCTGAAGGCATGGCGGCACTGGTTGGAGGGTGCTCAACACCCATTCCTTGTCTGGACGGACCACCGGAACCTAGAGTACATTCGAGCAGCGAAGAGGCTGAACCGGCGTCAGGCCAGGTGGGCCCTATTCTTCACCAGGTTTGACTTTACCCTCTCCTACCGGCTGGGATCTAAGAATGTTAAGGCCGATGCGTTGTCCCGGGTGCATGACACAGAGGATCGGAGGGAGGAAGTGACACCCATTATTCCCCTGTCCCGCATTGTGGCTCCTGTCGTGTGGAATGTGGACGTGGACATCCGTTGAGCCCTGCGACAGGAGCCCTCACCTGCCCACCTGCCCGCTGTCCCGGGACCGTCTCCTCGCCTGGGTACACACAGCACCTGTGTCGGGGCTCCCGGGTATAGCCCGTGCTATCGACTGTCTCTCCGCCAAGTACTGGTGACCCACCTTGGCCCGGGACGTCCGGGTTTACGTCTCTTCCTGCTCCACCTGCGCACAGAGCAAGACACTGAGACACCTTCCCTATGGCAAACTCCACCCGCTGCCGGTTCCACAACAACCCTGGTCCCATCTCTCCGTGAACTTTGTCACAGACCTTCCCCCCTCGGAGGGGCACACCACCCTCCTGGTCGTTGTGGACCGGTTTTCCAAAGCCTGTCGTTTGATTCCTCTGCCTGGTCTCCCTACGGCCATGCAGACCGCGGAGGCTCTCTTCTCTCACGTCTTCCGGCACAGCGGATCCCGGAGGACATCATGTCTGACCGTGGTCCTCAGTTCACCTCCCGTGTCTGGAAGGCCTTCATGGAACGACTGGGGGTCACGGTCAGCCTCACCTCTGGGTACCGTCCCCAATCAAATGGGCAGGTGGAAAGGGTAAATCAGGAACTGGGTAGGTACCTTCGTAGTTACTGTCAGGACCGGCCGTGGGAGTGGGCTGCGTTTCTGCCTCGGACAGAATATGCACAAAACTCCCTCCATCGCTCCTCCACTAACCTTACACCCTTTCAGTGTGTTCTAGGCTATCAGCCGGCCTTTGCACCAGAGTCAGATCGAGGCTCCTGCGGTGGACGATTGGTTCCGGCGCAGAGGAGGTATGGAACACAGCGCACACCCGTCTCCAGCGCGTCGTCCTTCGGCAGAAGGCGCAGGCCGATCGTCACCGCAGTGTGGCCCCAGTCTTTCACTCCGGTTACAGGGTCTGGCTTTCTACGAAGGACCTGCCCCTCCGCCTGCCCTGCCGGAAGCTGAGCCCGCGGTTTGTGGGGCCGTTCAAAGTCCTGAAGAGAATCAATGAGGTGACGTACAGATTACAGCTCCCCGTCAATTACTGTATCTCACCCTCATTTCATGTATCTCTCCTCAGGCCAGTGGCAGCTGGTCGCTTGGCTAGTGCTGGACCCCACGACGCACCTCCCCCTCCCTTGGACGTAGAGGGAGCTCCGGCGTACTCTGTCCGCAGCCTGTTGGACTCAAGGCGTTGTGGGGGGTCTCTCCAGTACCTGGTCGACTGGGAGGGGTATGGTCCCGAAGAGCGGTGCTGGGTTCCGGCGCGGGACGTCCTGGACCGTTCTGTCATTCGGGATTTCCACAGGCGTCGTCCCGACCGACCCGCACCGCATCTCCGGGGTCGTCCCCAAGGTCTAGCTGCTGCTGAACCTGCTGATGGCTAACGCCCTTCACTCATCAACCCCGTACTTGTCTCGTCATCATTACACACACCTGCTTCTAATCCCCACTCTATCACTGTATATACAGTGGGGGAAAAAAGTATGTAGTCAGCCACCAATTGTGAAAGTTCTCCACTTAAAAAGATGAGAGAGGCCTGTAATTTTCATCATAGGTACACGTCAACTATGACAGACAAATTGAGATTTTTTTTCTCCAGAAAATCACATTGTAGGATTTTTAATGAATTTATTTGCAAATTATGGTGGAAAATAAGTATTTGGTCACCTACAAACAAGCAAGATTTCTGGCTCTCACAGACCTGTAACTTCTTCTTTAAGAGGCTCCTCTGTCCTCCAGTCGTTACCTGTATTAATGGCACCTGTTTGAAGTTGTTATCAGTATAAAAGACACCTGTCCACAACCTCAAACAGTCACACTCCAAACTCCACTATGGCCAAGACCAAAGAGCTGTCAAAGGACACCAGAAACATAATTGTAGACCTGCACCAGGCTGGGAAGACTGAATCTGCAATAGGTAAGCAGCTTGGTTTGAAGAGATCAACTGTGGGAGCAATTATTAGGAAATGGAAGACATACAAGACCACTGATAATCTCCCTCGATCTGGGGCTCCACGCAAGATCTCACCCCGTGGGGTCAAAATGATCACAAGAACGGTGAGCAAAAATCCCAGAACCACACGGGGGGACCTAGTGAATGACCTGCAGAGAGCTGGGACCAAAGTAACAAAGCCTACCATCAGTAACACACTACGCCGCCAGGGACTCAAATCCTGCAGTGCAAGACGTGTCCCCCTGCTTAAGCCAGTACATGTCCAGGCCCGTCTGAAGTTTGCTAGAGTGCATTTGGATGATCCAGAAGAGGATTGGGAGAATGTCATATGGTCAGATGAAACCAAAATATAACTTTTTGGTAAAAACTCAACTCGTTGTGTTTGGAGGACAAAGAATGCTGAGTTGCATCCAAAGAACACCATACCTACTGTGAAGCATGGGGGTGGAAACATCATGCTTTGGGGCTGTTTTTCTGCAAAGGGACCAGGACGACTGATCCGTGTAAAGGAAAGAATGAATGGGGCCATGTATCGTGAGATTTTGAGTGAAAACCTCCTTCCATCAGCAAGGGCATTGAAGATGAAACGTGGCTGGGTCTTTCAGCATGACAATGATCCCAAACACACCGCCCGGGCAATGAAGGAGTGGCTTCGTAAGAAGCATTTCAAGGTCCTGGAGTGGCCTAGCCAGTCTCCAGATCTCAACCCCATAGAAAATCTTTGGAAGGAGTTGAAAGTCCGTTTTGCCCAGCGACAGCCCCAAAACATCACTGCTCTAGAGGAGATCTGCATGGAGGAATGGGCCTTGTGAAAACCTTGTGAAGACTTACAGAAAACGTTTGACCTGTGTCATTGCCAACAAAGGGTATATAACAAAGTATTGAGAAACTTTTGTTATTGACCAAATACTTATTTTCCACCATAATTTGCAAATAAATTCATTAAAAATCCTACAATGTGATTTTCTGGATTTATTTTTCTCATTTTGTCTGTCATAGTTGACGTGTACCTATGATGAAAATTACAGGCCTCTCTCATCTTTTTAAGTGGGAGAACTTGCACAATTGGTGGCTGACTAAATACTTTTTTTCCCCACTGTATATACTCCCTCTGTCATTTGTCTTTGTCGGTCATTGTATATGTTGCTTGTTTTCATGAGAGGAATCTCTCCTACTATTTCCTGAGTACTTCATGTTTTGCACTGTGGGTTTAGTCCCGCTTTAAGCTATGGTCCTTTAATAAATTCAGTAGTTCTAAACCTCTGCGTCCTGCCTACTCTCTACACTTGTGACATTATGGAAGTATACATGGAGACTGTTTAGTGACAAAAATAAGGGGCTAAATACATGTACAAATAAAAGTGTTTCCTGATCTTTCTTATAGCTCTCAGATATAGGACAGACACTTCAGAACAAACTTCCTTTAGATTTGTTTTGGTGACTATCTCTTCCATGTAGTGAATCTGTTATTCCATTTTTTTATACTTCAAGGGTTCTTAAAATTCAAAATCAAATAGGAAAATTATCCTTGGTATGACCTTTTTAAAACAATTCCATATAGCTTAGTATTTTTTTGCTTCGTCAATTGTCCAGTTTAAGAAGTGCACCATGTTATCCATATGCTGTTCAGCACCTTGGACAGTTCCTTTCTGGAGTCAGTTGTAAACACCTTGCGTTGTATCTGATATCCTGGTGGAACAGCTGCTTTGAACTACTATCTGGTGAAATATCATTAGGTTCCTCACTGGGACGATGGGCAGATAGATACCCCCTGAATTGTCACACAGATGGAGTGTCAGATGGTGAAGGATGACAAACAGCAGACACATCAAAACCCCAGACACATCAGGGTTCCTGATATCTCTTTCCTGTTGTGTTTTCTTTGTTTTCAGGAGGTATTACTGTGTAAGCTAACCCTCCGCTATCACAGCTCACACATTGATATGTGATACTGCTCCTTAATTGGTATTTTCTCAGTTTCATTCGTTGTAGTGACTGGGTTAAAACACTCATATCAGGGTATGTAGGGGTATGTAATGGTAAAGGGGATGTAATGGTAGAGTAGAAACAAAGACGGATATTGCAAATATGCACAAAAGTTTTTATGTGAACTCTGCATCACATCAAATTGATGTATTCCATCTCGGCGTTAAGTTTTGACTGAACAAATGTTATGCATCATTATTTTTCTACTGTACGTATCTGATGCATCGCTGTGGTTGTGAATAAATTACATTTTACATTTTAGTCATTTAGCAGACGCTCTTATCCAGTGCATACATGTTCATACTGGCCCCCCATGGGAATCGAACCCACAACCCTGGCGTTGAATGAATATCAATTGAAAAGTCTGACATGCCTCTGTCTTTCTCGCAGAAGTAATTATTTGTATCGGCATTTTAAAAACATTGGATTCTACTTTTTTAGAAGACAGTGGGGTTTTAGGTCTGACTTAAAAGTGCCTCAGCCGATGTTCTTCTCTCTCTCTCTCTCTCTCTCTCTCTCTCTCTCTCTCTCTCTCTCTCTCTCTCTCTCTCTCTCTCTCTCTCTCTCTCTCTCTCCTGCTCAGAAGTCTCACACTGAGAAGCAACACACAATGAATGGAGAACAATTAAGGCATAGAACCCTGAGAAGTCTCAGCTTCACTTGCAATGCTGTAATTTATATGCCCTCCAACTGACTCGTCATGTGTATCAGTTATCAAACTCTGCTGACTGATATAGAGGGAGACAGGAGGGTAGATCTGACATAGAACTGTCTTTGGGCACTGAAGTAAGATAGTCGAAATATGAGAATGACAAAGGATGAACAAGAAGAGTGGCACTTCTTGACTGGGCATTCTTAGTGGTGCTCCTTAGTTTCAGAATCAGAACATCAGAATAAACTTGCTTTGTTTTTGCCATGGTGAAGATGCCAGCTCATGCATTCTAATGAGGGAATTAAGAAAAGGCGTTTGGAGGGAAGAGATAGTGACTGAAATAATATTACAAGCTCTAGTGTCAGCACACAACCTGTTTGTCACCGCTGGTTTAATTCTAATCACATTCACTGGAGCAAGATGTTAATAGCCAGCCTCTAACCTCTATAATGTCTTACCGGGTGTCGCAGAGTCATACTGGCCATGTATATACCGTAGCCTCCAGGCTAAGGGGAATTCATCTGGAGGTCAATGCGTACTATTTTGACCAATAACCGTGTGTTTATCACAGTTCTTCCCTCAAACCCCTTTAATTTCCTTTCCCGCTGATTGCTGCCGATATGTGTCTGCAATATAGAGGAGAGTCCAATGATTGCTTTGGGATGCAAGGGCACAGCATCACAGAGGTGGGAAACCTTGTAAAAGGTTGATTGGGTGTAAAGTGGCCTTGGAAAAGCTTAGCAAGCCTTTAAAATGAAATGTCTGCTGTAAGGGAGAGGGTAGAGGAGATCGATGGGAATTGATTTCCTTCTGGACCTCACCTGTTGTTCTGTTCTATGCTGTGCGGTGTGTGTGTGTGTGTGTGTGTGTGTGTGTGTGTGTGTGCATGCGTTCCTCTGGACAACAGAGATGTCCATGTGCTGAGTAAGGCCTTATGTAGAGGATAGTGTACTTTCACTCATTCACCCATTTACAATGGAGAATATTTCTGTGCATGCAGAGCAATTGAAGCCCTGTGTGTGTAATTAATGATGACTGATTGCATATATTCCTGTAATTTGTCTGATGAATCTAATGGAGTGGACTAAATGTTACGGCAGAGATCAACGAGCATGGAGGATGTGTAATGTAATGTAACTTAAGGGATGTCGGCTCCTGGCATATGATTCAGGTAAGAGTAGTTATTGACAGACAGCAGTGTGCTCCTCAATGTCTTATCTCCTAGAGGTGTCACCCACGCCGCTGCCTATTGTAGGGTCTTAACATTGTCTGCAGAACACTGGGAAAGGATCAAAACATAACCTGTCTGTCACCTTTCTCAAAACGGATAAGAAGGGCAAATACACTACAATGTCAGCAGACAATGACAAGCTACTACACTGACTCATACCACAGTCATCACTTCCTAAGGACAGTATACAATATGTACAACCATGTACAGAAGTAGGATCTTAATTTGAGGCAGTTTGCTACAGCAGGAAAATAATCTGGCAGACACAGGAAATGTTTTAACAGGTTTGTCACGATCGTCAAAAGGAGCGGACCAAGGCGCAGCGTGGAATGCGAACATACTTTTTTTATATTCACCACACGAACAAAACGATACGTGAAGTCCACGGTCAAATACACAAACCAACACGGAACAAGATCCCACAAACACAACTGCCCAAACGGCTGCCTAAGTATGGTTCCCAATCAGAGACAACAAGCAACAGCTGATTCACGTTGCCTCTGATTGAGAACCACCCCGACCAACATAGAAACACATGAACTAGAAACTGAAACATATAACACAAAACATAGACACTACACACACTGGCTCAACATAAAAGAGTCCCTAGAGCCAGGGCGTGACAGTACCCCCCCCCAAAGGCGCGGACTGCGACCGCGCCAACATAAACCGAACAGGGGAGGGCCGGGTGGGCATTCCTCCTCGGAGGCGGATCCGGCTCCGGGCGTGACCACCACCCTCTAATAACCCCCCCGTAGTGCCTCTGGTCTGGTCTGGCCCCGCTGGCTGGAGCTGGACTGGACATTGGTGGAGCGGATTGCTTAGGCTCCGGTGTGGAGCAGCTGACCGGTACCTGACCAGGCACCGGTGAAACGGCTGGCGGCTGCGCACCACAGGCTTGGTGCGGGGAGCAGGAATGGGCCGGACCGGGCTGACGACGCGCACCCCTGGCTTGGTGCGGGGAGCAGGAACGGGCCGGACCGGGCTGACGATGCGCACCACAGGCTTGGTGCGGGGAGCAGGAATGGGCCGGGCCGGGCTGACGACGCGCACCACTGACTTGGTGCGGGGAGCAGGAACGGGCCGGGCCAGGCTGGCGACGCGCACCACAGGCTTGTTGCGGGGAGCAGGAACAGGCCGGATCGGGCTGGCGACGCGCACCATAGGCTTGGTGCGAGGGGCAGGAACAGGCCGGGCCGGGCTGGCAACGCGCACCATTGGCTTGGTGCGGGGAGCAGGAACAGGCCGGGCCGGGCTGGCGACGCGCACCATTGGCTTGGTGCGAGGGGCAGGAACAGGCCGGACCGGGCTGGCGACGCGCACCATTGGCTTGGTGCGAGGGGCAGGAACAGGCCGGACCGGGCTGTGGAGACGGACTGGAGGTCTGGAGCGAAGAGCTGACACAACCCGTCCTGGCTGAATGCCTATCTTAACACACTCTGTGTGAGGCATCAGCACAGGACGTACAGGGCTGTGTACACATACTGCCACTACAGCACGTGACACTGGCGCAGGATATCTGGGACCGAGGAGGGGTACTGGAGGCCACGAGCGTTGTGCCGGCACACTCCGTCCTGGCTGCATGCCCACCTTAGCACGACACGTGCGTGGTGCTCGCACAGGACGTACCGGACTGTGCCGGACCACTCGCGGCACAGTACGCAGCTCCGCATATCTCGGAACCTGCCCAGTTTCACGCTGCCTAGCCTGAGTACGGGGAGTTGGCTCTGCTCTACCTCTAGGCTCCGCCAACCTCCCTTCCGGCCCCCCAAACCCGGTGGCCTCCTCTCCTAATCCCCAAACTCGCCCTGTAGCTGCCTCCAGCAGCCCCGTCGTCCATGCCGTGTGCCCCCCCCTAAAAATGTCTTGGGGTTGCCTCTTGCGCCTCCACCGTCTCCTCCCACGGACGACGATCCATACCGGCCTGGATCTCCTCCCAAGTCCAGGACCCTTTCCCGTCCAATATCTCCTCCCAAGTCCAGGCTGTCTGCTCCTGGACACGCTGCTTGGTCCTGTTGTGGTGGGATCTTCTGTCACGATCGTCAAAAGGAGCGGACCAAGGCGCAGCGTGGAATGCGAACATACTTTTTTTATATTCACCACACGAACAAAAACAACAAAACGATACGTGAAGTCCACGGTCAAATACACAAACCAACACGGAACAAGATCCCACAAACACAACTGCCCAAACGGCTGCCTAAGTATGGTTCCCAATCAGAGACAACAAGCAACAGCTGATTCACGTTGCCTCTGATTGAGAACCACCCCGACCAACATAGAAACACATGAACTAGAAACTGAAACATATAACTCAAAACATAGACACTACACACCCTGGCTCAACATAAAAGAGTCCCTAGAGCCAGGGCGTGACAAGGTTAAACATAGGGCTGGGCGATATGGTCTAAAAATCATATCTCAATTTTTTCAAACTTATGGGCGACTCATGATATATATTAAAATAATATAAAATCTCTAGATAAGCATTGTTATACAATTAAAGGTAAAATTGTGATGGATGATTTGAAGGAGTCAGGCGCAGGAGGGTAAATCACAGAATACAGAATTTATTCCGGAATACAGAGTTACGCAGAAATGCGTCAAACAGTCCAGTGCGCAAAACAGGCGCACTGGAACCAAACAGGCACACAGGGAAAAATACCCCCTCACAATAAACAATCACACACAAGGACAAGGGGGCAGAGGGAACACTTATACAAGTACTAATGAGGGGATATGAACCAGGTGTGTGTAATAAACAAGACAAAACAAATGGAATGATGAGATGAGGAACGGCAGTGGCTAGAAGGCCGGTGACGACGAACGCCGAAGCCTGCCCGAACCAGGAGAGGAGGCAGCTTCGGAGGAAGTCGTGACAGGACTCCCCCTTGACGCGCAGCTCCATCAGCGCACTGACACCAGGACGGCCAGGAGGACGCGGAGCAGGGCGAGCCGGATGGCGACGGTGGAAATCCCGCAACAAGGAGGGATCGAGGATATCCCTCACCGGGACCCATCACCGCTCCTCCAGACCGTACCCCGCCCACTCTACGAGCTACTGAAGGCCCCCCACCCGACGCCTCGAATCCAGGATGGAATGGACGGAGTACGCCGATGTCCAGAGGAGGCAGAGGGCCTCCCACACCTCAGACTCCTGGAGCGGACCAGCCACCACAGGCCTGAGGAGAGACACATGGAACGAGGGGTTAATACAATAATCTGGTGGGAGTAATAACCTATAGGTAACCTCGTTTATCCTCCTCAGGACTTTGAACGGCCTCACAAACCGCGGGCTCAGCTTCCGGCAGGGCAGGCGGAGGGGCAGATTCTGGGTCGAGAGACAGACCCGATCACCCGGTACGAAGACCGGGGCCTCACTGCGGTGGCGGTCAGCGTTGGCCTTCTGACGACGCAAGGCGCGTTGGAGGTGGACGTGAGCAGCATTCCATGTCTCCTCTGCACGCTGAAACCAGTCATCCACCGCAGGAGCCTCGATCTGGCTGTGGTGCCACGGTGCCAGAACCAGTTGATAACCTAGAACACATTGGAATGGCGTTAGGTTAGTGGAGGAGTGACGGATAGAGTTCTGGGCATATTCGGCCCATGGCAAGAACACCGACCACTCCCCCGGCCGGTCCTGGCAGTAGGACCGCAGGAACCTACCCACATCCTGATTCACCCTTTCCACCTGCCCTTTAGACTCGAGGTGGAAACCAAAGGTCAGGCTGACCGAGACCCCCAGACGTTCCATGAACGCCTTCCAGACCTTGGATGTGAACTGGGGATCCCGGTCAGACACTATGTCCTCTGGCACCCCGTAGTGCCGGAAGACGTGTGTAAACAGGGCCTCCGCAGTCTGCAGGGCCGTGGGGAGACCGGGCAGAGGAAGGAGGTGGCAGGCTTTGGAAAAGCGGTCCACAACGACCAGGATGGTGGTGTTAACTTGAGAGAGGGGAAGATCAGTAAGGAAATCAATACTCAGGTGAGACCATGGACAAGAGCAGGCACGTACTGCCGCCCAGCAGGACACTGAGGTGGAGATGGCTCTGTGCGTAACGCCTGCTCTATATCTGCGTCCATTGCCCATACTACCGGCGCCACAATGCAGGAGGCCGGGAGTATGGGGGTGTTGTCTCTGGGCCTCTCCTCTGTGTCGTACAGCCATGACAGTGCGTCTGCCTTCACGTTCTTCGTACCCGGGATGTATGATAGTGTAAAATCAAACCAGGTGAAGAATAGGGCCCACCTGGTCTGGCGAGGGTTCAGCCTCCTCGCTGCCTGGATGTACTCCAGGTTACGGTGGTTCGTCCAGACGAGGAAAGGGTGTTTTGCACCTTCGAGCCAGTGCCTCCACACGGTCAGGGCTCGGACAACAGCCAACAGCTCCCGATCACCAACTTCGTAGTTCTGCTCGGCCGGGCTGAGCTTCTTGGGGAAGAAGGCACAGGGGTGGAGCTTGGGTGGCATGCCCGAGCGTTGAGATAGGACCGCGCCTATCCCTACCTCGGACGCATCCACCTCCACTACGAACGGTAGTGATGGATCGGGGTGGGCCAGTACCGGGGCTGAGGTGAACAGACCCCTCAGGTTACTGAAGGCCCTGTCAGCCTCAGCAGACCAGCGGAGCCGGGACGGCCCACCCTTCAACAGAGATGTGATGGGAGCTGCGACCTTGCCAAAGCCCCGGATAAACCTCAGATAGTAGTTGGCAAAGCCAATAAAGCGCTGCACCTCCTTTACCGTGGTTGGAGTCGGCCAATTACGCACGGCTGAAATACGATCTCCCTCCATCTCCACACCTGAGGTGTTACTGCGGTATCTGAGGAAGGAGACGGACTGTTGGAAAAAACAGACACTTTTCTGCCTTGCCAACTCTTTGCGAACCAGGGACACATGCTCGGTGCGCGTAGCGGAATACACCAGAATGTCATCGATGTAGACCACTACACCGCGACCAAGCATGTCCCGAAACACCTCGTTCACAAAGGACTGGAAGACGGATGGAGCATTCATCAAACCGTAAGGCATCACCAGGTATTCGTAATGCCCCGTGGTTGTGCTGAATGCTGTCTTTCACTCGTCCCCCTCTCGGACACGCACCAGGTTGTACGCACTCAGGAGATCTAATTTTTTGAAGAAGCGCGCCCCATGCATTGACTCGATCACAGATGGAATGAGGGGTAGAGGATAACTAAATCGTATCGTCCCCTTGTTCAGTGATCGGTAATCAATGCAAGGGCGCAGACCGGCGTCTTTCTTCTTCACAAAAAATTACCTCGAGGAGATGGGCGAAGTGGAGGGATGTATAAACCCCTGGCGCAGGGACTCTGAGACGTATGTCTCCTTAGCCTCCGTTTCAGCTTGTGACAGGGGATACACATGACTCCTGGGAGGCACAGCGTCTACCCCGGAGGTTTATCGCGCAATCCCCCGCCCGATGAGGTGGTAATTTGGTCGACTGCGTTTTGGAAAATGCGTGCACCACATCGAGGTATTCGGGGGGAATGCGCACGGTGGAGGTACTGTCTGGACTTTCCACCGTGGTTGCACCAACGGAAACACAGAGACACCTACCCTGACACTCTTGCGAACACCCCGTGAGAACCCTCTGGGGCCATGAAAAGGTGGGGTTGTCGAGTGCTAACCAGGGAATACCTAACACAACAGGGAAAGCAGGAGACTCAATAATAAAAAAAGTGACTTGCTCGCGATGAGTCTCGTGTGTAACCATAGTGACTGGTGCTGTAACGTCCCTAACGAACCCGGACCCTAATGGTAAACTGTCAAGTGCTCTGATGGGGAGTGGAATGGATAGGGGAACCAATGTAATGCCTAGACTGTGTGAAAATGACCTGTCCATAAAGTTCCCAGCTGCGCCTGAATCGACCAGCGCCTTACACTGGGGAACTACAATGTAATCAGGAAAGTGGATGGGAGGGTACAGTGCACAGCAGAGGGCTCTGAACGAGTGTGGGTGCTCGATACCTGGGGTGACGCGAGAGTGCCCTGCCTGCCGCCTCCAGACCCAAAAGAACGCTGACGACATTGTGCAGTGAAATGTCCTTGCGTGCCACCAGAGTGACACTGGTGCTGTCGTCCTCCGCTCTCCTGGATCGCCGCTCCACCCAGCTCCATCAGCTCGTGATCCGGATCGAGCGGGGTTGGAATGGGCAAGCCGCCTCCAGGACGTCCTGTGGCCGCCGGATGGCCATGTCCACCAGTTGAGTGAAGGACAATATGGTGTCCCGGCAGGCTAGCTCCCTTCGGACGTCCTCCCGTAGATGGCACTGGAAGTAGTCGATGAGGGCCCGCTCGTTCCACCCGGAACCCAGCTGCTAGAGTCCGGAACTCCAGGGCGAAGTCCTGCGCGGTCCTCATCACCTGCCTCAGGTGGACCAGCCGCTCGCCCGCCTCTCGACCCTCGGGCAGGTGATCAAAGACAGCCCGAAAGAGGCGAGCGAACTCCACGTAGTTGTCCAACGCGGCTCCTCCTTCATTCCAGACCGCGTTGGCCCACTCCAGGGCTTTCCCCGAGAGGCAGGAGACGAGGGCGGACACCTTCTCCCGCTCCGATGGGGTCGGGCTGATGCTGGAATAGTAAAGCTCCAGTTGGAGGAGGAATCCCTGGAAGAGAGCAGCCCGTCGAAATCCTGTGGTCGGGATATATGGATCCCTCTGGGTGATGGGGTGTGGGTGGCTGGATCCGGTCGCCTAGCTGGTCCCGACAGATCTAATCCTCTCCTCTCCAGGCGTTGGACGACCTGGAGAACCCGATCCATCGCTTCTCCCAAGCTGGCTAGCATCATCGAATGCTCCTGGACCTGCGCCACGACTCCAGGCATGCGCTCCTCTCCTGCTGACTCCATGGCGGGTGTGTGATTCTGTGAATCATATCTCAATTTTTTCAAACTTATGGGCGACTCATGATATATATTAAAATAATATAAAATCTCTAGATAAGCATTGTTATACAATTAAAGGTAAAATTGTGATGGATGATTTGAAGGAGTCAGGCGCAGGAGGGTAAATCACAGAATACAGAATTTATTCCGGAATACAGAGTTACGCAGAAATGCGTCAAACAGTCCAGTGTGCAAAACAGGCGCACTGGAACCAAACAGGCACACCGGCAAAACAAAATACACGGAGCTCAACCGAGCTACACTCTCCTCACAATAAACAATCACACACAAGGACAAGGGGGCAGAGGGAACACTTATACAAGTACTAATTGTCACGGTTCAGACAGACGACCAGAGGACCACAATTGCGTCACACCAGAAAGTTTATTAAAACTTAAGGGAAAAGGGAAGTAGGGAGTGAGTGAAGGCTCCAGGGGTAACAGGGATCCCGTCCAATGTGCTGGGTCTGTGCCCCCCCCAGTGGCAGCGATGCGTCCTATGACGCCGGTGGTGGGTGGTCCAGAAGTCCTGGGGGGGGGAACACAGACACAACGGGGCGGATGAAACAAGGCAGCAGTACAGTTCAAGGGAAATCCAAATACGTTGTAGCAAGGCAGAAGGCTGGTCAGAGTTACCGGGATTGAAGAGTAGTCAGGAGTCGTATTGGCAGAAAGCAGGTCTGGTTTTCCTGGGGCAGAAGAGTATCCCAAGAATCAGGCAGGTCCGGGGTCACAAAACAAGGGTGAGCCAGAAGCGTGAGCAAACAGGTTCCGGGTGTGAGCTTTGCAGACGATCTGACAAAGGAGAGCTGAAAGACAGGGCTTTAAATACTGGAAGAGGTTAGTGGGTAATGCAGCGCAGCTGGCAGAGTAATTAGAGCAGAGCAGAGCAGGGACAGGTGGAGCTAGTTAGGCTGAGTAGAGAGAGTGGAAGATAGTGGAAACAAATAAAGGTGGTAACCCGGTGGAGTGAGAGGGCTCATGACAGAACCCCCCCCCCCAAGGGACGGCCCCAGAAGTCCCAAGAGCAACACCACGCCGGGCGGGAGGAGGGGAGCCGGAGGAGGGCTAGAACTCCTCCGAACGGTCCGAGTGAACGTCCTCATCCTCGGAGGAAGCCGGAGGGCCGTGGTCGGGAGATGGGACAGGTCCCGAGACAGGATCAGGCACAGGACAGGAAGCCGAGCGGGCAGGACGGTTAGGGACCCCTCTGGGGCGGCCCCTACGGATTGCAGGTTGATCAGGATGCCGTTGGTGGAAGGCGGTGATGAGAGTCCTATCCACAATCCGACTAGCTGGCACCCAGGTCCTTTCCTCAGGTCCATAACCCTCCCAGTCAATGAGGTACTGGAGACCCCTACCCCTCCGTCTGGACCGAAGCAGGCGGCGGACGGTGTAAACCAGACCGCCATCGACGAGCCGTGGAGGAGGAGGACAAGGCGCAGCAGGGACCAGCGGACTCTCATGAATGGGCTTAATCTTAGACACATGGAAAGTGGGGTGCACCCTCATGGAATTAGGCAGTTGGAGCCGGACAGCAGTTGGGCTGATCACTCTTATAATAGGGAATGGGCCAATGAACCGAGGTGCCAGCTTTTGCGACTCCACCCTGAGTGGCAGGTTCTTCGATGACAACCACACCCTTTGACCAACATGGTAGGTGGGAGCAGGAATTCTCCGACGGTTGGCCCCGGTAGTGTAGCTGGCAACGGATCTGAGGAGTGTGGCTCGGGCTTGTGACCAGGTGCGGCGACATCGACGGGCAAAAGCAAGTGCAGATGGGCAAGTAACCTCCCCTTCCTGGCTGGCAAATAGAGGAGGCTGGTATCCATAAACACATTGGAAAGGGGACATACCGATGGCAGAGCAGGTCAGAGAATTGTGTGCGTACTCCACCCATGTCAATTGCTGCGACCAGGAGTGGGGGTTGCGTGAAGTCATGCATCGCAGTGCCTTCTCGAGCTCCTGATTTGCCCGCTCTGACTGCCCATTGGATTGGGGATGGAATCCGGAAGTCAGACTGACTGTGGCTCCCAGCAGGTGACAGAACTCCTTCCAAAAAGCGGAGGAGAATTGTGGACCACGGTCAGAAACTACATCCCTTGGCAGTCCGTGGATCCGGAAGACGTGTTCCAGGACCACCTGGGCGGTCTCCTTGGCGGTTGGGAGCTTGGGGAGGGGAATGAAGTGTGCCATCTTGCTGAATCGGTCAACTATGGTGAGAATGACGGTCATGCCACTTGAAGGGGGCAGCCCCGTGACAAAGTCAAGGGCGATGTGAGACCAGGGACGTCTGGGCACAGGCAGGGGCTGCAGCAATCCGGCTGGGGGCTGGCAGGACGACTTGTGTTGGTTGCAGATGGGGCAGGCTTGGACGAATTCCCGTACATCCTTTCTCAGAGAGGGCCACCAGAACCTCTGGGCGAGCAGGTTGTAAGTGCGGGTGGAGCCAGGGTGACAAGCTAGGCGGGAGTCATGTCCCCACTGAACGACCTGGGACCTCAGGTTTTCGGGGACAAAAAGGCGGTCAGCTGGGCAAGTGCTGGGACCTGGCTGGTTACGGAGAGCTTCCAGCACCTGTTCCTCAACATCCCAGGTCAGAGCTGCTACGATGCAGGGACTTGGCAGAATCGACACAGGATCCTTGGAGGGGGTGTCATCCTTCTGGAATTGACGGGAGAGGGCGTCTGGCTTGGTGTTGCGTGATCCAGGCCGGTATGACAGAGTGAAATTAAACCTGGTGAAGAACAGGGCCCAGCGGGACTGCCTGGAGTTCAACCGTTTGGCCGTGCGGATGTACTCCAAGTTCTTATGATCGGTCCAAACGAGAAATGGAATGGTGGACCCCTCCAGCCAGTGACGCCACTCCTCCAAGGCAAGCTTCACAGCCAGCAGCTCTCGGTTCCCTATGTCGTAATTGCACTCAGAGGGGGACAACCGACGTGAGAAAAAGGCACAGGGATGGAGCTTCCTATCCTCCGCAGCCCACTGAGAAATCCCAGCACCAACTCCCACATCCGAGGCGTCCACCTCCACAATGAATTGCCGGTCCACATCAGGCATCTGGAGGATGGGAGCGGAGGTGAACCTTACCTTGAGGGTACTGAAGGCTTTGTCGGCTGCTGGGGTCCAGGTGAAGGGTTGCTTGGTGCTGGTTAGAGCAGTGAGAGGGGCAGCAACGGTACTGTAGTTCCGGATAAACTTTCTATAGAAGTTAGCAAACCCCAGAAACTGTTGCAGCTTCTTTCTGTTCTCCGGAACTGGCCATGAAGTGACTGCTGATACTTTGGCAGGATCCATTTGGATACTTCCCTCTGCCACTATGTACCCCAGGAAGGCCACTGTCTTGACGTGAAACTCACATTTCTCTGCCTTGGCGTAGAGGGAATTCTCCAGAAGACGATGAAGGACTTGCTGGACATGGCGGGTGTGTTCAGACAGGTTTCTGGAGTAGATTAAGATGTCATCCAGGTAAACGAAGACAAACTTGTTTAACATGTCCCGCAGTACATCATTCACTAGAGCCTGGAACACAGCAGGAGCATTGGTGAGGCCAAAAGGCATAACCAGATACTCGTAGTGGCCTGTGGGTGTATTGAATGCGGTTTTCCATTCATCTCCCTCCCGGATCCGCACTAGGTGGTAAGCGTTTCTGAGATCCAACTTGGTAAAAACAGTGGCTCCCTGGAGCAACTCAAAAGCAGAGGTGAGCAGAGGCAGAGGGTAACGGTTTTTCACTGTGATGTCGTTGAGTCCCCTGTAGTCGATGCAGGGGCGAAGAGATCCGTCCCTCTTCCCCACAAAGAAGAAGCCAGCACCAGCAGGAGATGAAGATGAACGGATTAATCCTGCGGACAGAGAGTCATTGATGTAGTCCTCCATGGACTTTCTTTCAGGAGCAGACAACGAATAAAGACGGCCCTTTGGAGGGGCTGTTCCAGGGAGGAGGTCGATGGCACAGTCGTACGGTCGGTGAGGGGGCAGAGATGTGGCTCTTGCTTTGTTAAACACTTCTCTGAGACCATGGTAGCATTCTGGGACATTGGAGAGGTCAGGAGCGGAGTTAGTAGGTACTGGCCGAGGGGGTAGTGCGGCAGCAAGCAGGCAGGTTCGGTGGCAGTCCTCTCCCCACTCCCTGATCACCCCGGTCACCCAGTCGAGCTGAGGGTTGTGCCGGCGGAGCCATGGGTAACCCAGGATGAGGGGTTGGCCTGGAGAGGGGAGCAGGTGAAACTGGATAGTTTCTTGATGGTTTCCGGACAGACCCATCGAGACCGGGGCCGTGACATGAGTGACCGACCCGAGTAAGTGTCCGTCCAGTGCCCGGGCAGGAATAGGAGGTGTCAAACGGAGGTTCTCCAGTCCCAGTTGGCGTGCCAGCTTGATGTCCATTATGTTGGCTTCGGCGCCAGAATCCACCAGAGCAGCCAGGGTGTGAGTTGAGTCAGAGAGGCGGAGGTGAACTTGCAGCAGGGGTTTGCGGTCGGAGGACTGGATGGTCATTGAGCTCAACCGGACTCCCCCTATGCCCGGTGAGCTTCGGCTTTTAAAGGGCAGGTTACCACACGATGTCCATCACCTCCACAATAGAGGCAGAGGTTTGAGGTGAAGCGGCGCTGGCGCTCTGCAGGAGTGAGAGAGGCTCGCCCAATCTCCATAGGCTCAGACTGATCAAGCTGACTTGGGTGAGTGGCAGTAGATGACAGGAGCCCAGTCGGATCTCTCCGAATGCCGGTAGTTGGTGGACCTTGGCGCCCCCTCTCACGACGACGGGTCTGTATCCTTCTGTCGATCCGGACAGTCAGTGCGATGGCTTCATCAAGAGTGGAAGGCAGTTCATGGGAGACCAACTCGTCCTTGATATAGTCAGCCAAGCTATGGAAGAACGCGTCCACCAACGATGGTGTGTTCCAAGAACTTCGTCTTGCCAGGGTTCGGAAGTCGATGGAATGGTCTGCGACTGTACGTCTGCCTTGTCGAATACTGAACAGTTCACGAGACGCCTCTGCGGTTGGTGAATCCAGGTCAAACACCTTCAGCATCTCCTCAGCAAACAGGTCGAAGGTTGCACATGCGGGGGTTTGACGTTCGAACTCTGCTGTTCCCCAGAGTCGAGCTCGGCCCGTCAGGTGAGTGATGGCATACCCAACTTTAGCCCCCTCCGTGGCGAAGGTCCTTGGCTGCAAGGAGAACTGAAGTCGGCAGCTAGTCAGGAATGGCCGGACCTGGGTAGAATCGCCGTTGAACCGCTCGGGGTTTCCAATCTTGGGTTCCGGAGCAGCGGCTGCAATGACCGGGGCAGGTAACTCGGAGGCAGGGCTGGTGGGCAGACTGCCTGGAACCGGGCCGGTGGGCGGAGTGGCTGGGGTAAGGTTGGTGAGGAGTTGGATGATCATGGCGAGTTGTTGTTGCTGCTGCTGGAACTGCTGCTGGTGCTGCTGGAACTGCTGATGCTGTTGGTGGCCGACCTGAAGCAGAGAGGTGATGTCGCCGCTCATGCGGGCTAGCCCTCTCTCAGTGTGTTCCAGGCGTAGCATGGCAGTGGGTTGCTCAGGTTCGTCGGTTTCCATGTCGGGGGAAGTGTGCGCTGAGTCCATGATGGTCAGATCGTACTGTCACGGTTCAGACAGACGACCAGAGGACCACAATTGCGTCACACCAGAAAGTTTATTAAAAACTTAAGGGAAAAGGGAAGTAGGGAGTGAGTGAAGGCTCCAGGGGTAACAGGGATCCCGTCCAATGTGCTGGGTCTGTGCCCCCCCCAGTGGCAGCGATGCGTCCTATGACGCCGGTGGTGGGTGGTCCAGAAGTCCTGGGGGGGGGAACACAGACACAACGGGGCGGATGAAACAAGGCAGCAGTACAGTTCAAGGGAAATCCAAATACGTTGTAGCAAGGCAGAAGGCTGGTCAGAGTTACCGGGATTGAAGAGTAGTCAGGAGTCGTATTGGCAGAAAGCAGGTCTGGTTTTCCTGGGGCAGAAGAGTATCCCAAGAATCAGGCAGGTCCGGGGTCACAAAACAAGGGTGAGCCAGAAGCGTGAGCAAACAGGTTCCGGGTGTGAGCTTTGCAGACGATCTGACAAAGGAGAGCTGAAAGACAGGGCTTTAAATACTGGAAGAGGTTAGTGGGTAATGCAGCGCAGCTGGCAGAGTAATTAGAGCAGAGCAGAGCAGGGACAGGTGGAGCTAGTTAGGCTGAGTAGAGAGAGTGGAAGATAGTGGAAACAAATAAAGGTGGTAACCCGGTGGAGTGAGAGGGCTCATGACACTAATGAGGGGATATGAACCAGGTGTGTGTAATAAACAAGACAAAACAAATGGAATGATGAGATGAGGAGCGTCAGTGGCTAGAAGGCCGGTGACGACGAACGCCGAAGCCTGCCCGAACCAGGAGAGGAGGCAGCTTCGGAGGAAGTCATGACAAAAATAGACTGCATTTCAAACAGTCAGCAATAATCAAATGAATTCAGGGCTTGTGAAGTTAGACCTAGGCTAAATATAAGCCTTCCACAACCAGTAGACCCACTAATAATTGCATTATTTTATCAAAATAGTTTAACCTGCTTTTTTTTGCAATAATCACTGATCTGGCTTTCAAGTCTGTCTATGAAAATGCGCTTTTTTGTTACAAATGCAACTAGAACCATGCATAATGCATATGAACTAATAATGACTAACTTCTTATAGCAGGCATTAGGCTATAGACAATGAACACAGGTCTCATCAACAATCTCTCAAGCCCACGTGCTATTGATTAGCCAGCTAATCTTTATATTTCAACATCAAGTTTAGCCAACTTTGATCTATTTGCTAGCTAACAAGGTTGAACAGTTGAATTGTTATGAACACACCCTTCTGTCTGTCTCCAACTGTTTGAAAAGCATGTTAGCCTGTCCACTTTGTTCAGATGTTGAAATCAAGTGGCCTACCTTATTTTCAGAATGAGAATGAGTTGCCAAATACTTAAATAATTGTATTTTATGCTTATTGCACATTTATAAAACACAGACTAGACAGCTAGTATAACAGTCTTTGGCTAAAATGCTGCTAGCGGTACGTGGTACCCCAATGCCGCGTTAGACAAACTGAGCATACATTTTCCAGAATCAAAGTTCATTGATACTGTAGTTTTAGTAGTGTCTGCTCTGCGTGCAATTTGATAGTGGAGACATAAAAAGGGTATCGTTAAAAAAGTTAACTTCTCCTATTACAGTAAATAATGTCTCAATGTGTTTTGGTGTCCAGATGACTGATTCTGCAAATGCAAGTAGCGAGTTGAAACCGCTTGTCAGAGAGGAAGATGTGATCTCTCAACTTTGTTGGCGTGAGAGGCAAAGGGAGGGGCTTGGTGTGTGTGTAAACCATAGAGGAAGAGGTGAAGTGAGAGGTTTCACTCTCGCTAAAATCTATCCAAAATAAAGCCAATGCGTTTCTATGGGTTTATTTTGGACCTAAGCTTGTCGCCTGCCTTCCTGCCTTCCCGCCATTGGGACAACGACTCCCATTGTTAGGGTGCAGACGTGCATCTCGTCATTATATTAAGATCTCTGGTGTAAATGGGGAGGTGCACACAGCACAGAAGGAGCGAAAGAGACGAGACCGAAAATACAACACGAGAACAAGCGGACATAAACGAAAAATTATTGCGATACAGGCATTTGGAATATAACGCAAAAACATCAATTCAAATGAATCAAATTAATGTGGGATATAGCCCAGCCCTAGTTTAACAGGTTAACATTCACAAGGCCGCAGGGCTTGATGGATTACCAGGACACGTACTCACAGCATGCGTTTACCAGCTGGCAAGTGTCTTCACTGACATTTTCAACATCTCCCTACCACCCCAACAGATCCACAGATGACGCAATCTCTATTGCACTCCACACTGCCCTTTCCCACTTGGACAAAAGGAACACCTACGTGAGAATGCTGTTCATTGACTACAGTTCAGCGTTCAACACCATAGTGCCCTCCAAGCTCATCATTAAGCTAAGGACCCTGGGACTGAACACCTCCCTCTGCAACTGGATCCTGGGCTTCCTGATGGGACGCCCCCAGGTGGTGAGGGTAGGCAACAACACATCTGCCATGCTGACCCTCAACACAGGGGCCCCTCAGGGGTGCGTGCTTAGGCCCTTCTTGTACTCCCTGTTCACCCACAACTGCACGACTCTAACACCATCATTAAGTTTGCTGACGATGGTGGTAGGCCTGATCACCAACGACGAGGAGACAGCCTATAGGGAGGAGGTAAGAGACCTGGCACTGTGGTGCCAGGACAACAACCTCTCCCTCAACGTCAGTAAGACAAAGGAGCTGATCGTGGACTACAGGAAATGGAGGGCCGAGCACACCCCCATTCACATCGATGGGGCTGTCGTGGAGCGGGTCAAGAGCTTCAAGTTCCTCGGTGTTCACATCACTAAGGATCTATCATGGTCCAAACACACCAACACAGTCGTGAAGCGGGCACGACAACGCCTCTTCCTCCTCAGGAGGCTCAAAAGACTTGGCATGGGCTCTCAGATCCTCAAAAAGTTCTACAGCTGCACCATTGAGAGTATCTTGACTGGCTGCATCACCGTTTGGTATGGCAACTGCTTGGCATCCGGCTGCAAGGTGCTACAGAGGGTACTGTGGACGGCCCAGTACATCACTGGGGCCGAGCTCCCTGCCATCCAGGACCTTTATACCAGGTGGTGTCAGATTAAAGCTCTACAAATTGTTAAAGACTCCAGCCACCAATGTCATAGACTGTTCTCTCTGCTACCGTATGGCAAGCGGTACCGATGCACCAAGACTGGAACTAACAGGACCCTGAACAGCTTCTACCCCCAAGGCATAAGACTGCTAAATAGTTAGTTAAATAGTTAACCAAATAGCTACCCGGACTATCTGCATTGACCCTTTTTGCACTAACTTATTTTGACTCATCATATACGCTGCTGCTACTGGTTACTATCTGTCACTTTAATCCTAGTAATATGTACATACTGTATCTACCTTAATTACCTCGTACCCCTGAACATCGGCTCGGTACTGGTACCCCTTGTACACTGAGTATACCAAACATTAGGAATACCTTCCTAATATTGAGTTGCATCTTCTTTAACCTGTCTCCTCCCCTTCATCTACACTGACTGAAGTACATTTAACAAGTGACATCAATAAGGGATCATAGTTTTCACCTGGATTCAGCTGGTCAGCCTATGTCATGGAAAGAGCAGGTTCTTAATGTTTTGTATACTCAGTGTATATAGCTAAGTTATTATTACTCATTGTGTATCTATTATTACTTTTGTTATTACGTGTTTTACTTTGAAATTATTTCTCTAATTTTGTTCTCTCTGCATTGTTGGAAAGGGCCTATAAGTAAGCATTTCACTGTTAGTCCACACCTGTTGTTTACGAAGCATGTGACGAATACAATTTGATTTGAATTATTATGTGGATTATAATTAATGGATATTTTGTTGTAGGGTTTGATACATTTTACGTTAGGGCAAATCAAGTCCGACATTTTTAACTTTAGAAGCATTTTTAAACCTTGAATACACTACACGTTTGCATATCCTGCTGTGCAGGAAAATTCTCATCAACAAAAGAGTGATCAAATTAAGATCCTACATCTGTAGCTAGCTACTATATTCTGCTACATGTCAAATGTAAATATTTGACAGGCCTACTGATACTGTAAGTTTGGCACATTATTTTGGTTTTTCATATTGCAGTAATGTACTGTAATTGGCTATTGCTAGATAATGCATACAGATTGATTGTGAGTTGTTGCAGGTGTTGGTAACTGTCCTCCCATCAACAGAACACGTGTCATTTGTTGGCGTCTCTGGCGACTGATCTGAATGGTCCTATGCAGAGAAGTAGAAGCTGCAGTGTACTGCAGTGTGAGTGGAGCCTCTGGGACCAACCGTAGCCCCAGGACATGAGATGATACTGCAACCAAAGCACAATGTGACTGCCTGGCTGAGCGGGAGAGACAGTGGTGTCGCTGACACTCTTTATCTGTCTGAGAAAAGGAGAGCGAGTGTGTGTGTGTGTGTCTGCATGCTTGCGTCTGTTTGTATTGTATGCGTGTGCGAGAGCGCAGGACACATTGCAGTCGCCAGACTAAACAGGCTGATTGTTTTGTGCCTTGAGAAGTTGAGGAAATGTCCCAGCTAAGCTTCTAATACCTGAAGAGGTGATAATAGATTCTGCTCTGCCTCCTAACTGGCACTGTGTTCTCAGTAACAAGCACAGTTGGTTGTTTTCACTCTGTCTTTTTCTGCAAAACGGTGTCTTCCCCTGGGAGGATGAGTCACACAGCGCTGCTTACTATCGGTTCAAAGCAGTTTCATCCTCAGATGGAACGTGGGCATTGTTTGGTAGATAGCTCAGCTGTGTGCTACTTGCTCATATATTTATCACCTGGGATAGAGCAATGCCTCTTCTGGCACTATCAGTTCTCCTAAGCATTTCGATTTGCTGCGCTAATGTTATTGATCTTGATCATGACTTTGGACACAGTAAATTAAATCTTTCTGGGTGCTACACATAACAATGATTTATTTATACTCTGTCTTAAAACAAATTATGGTTGATCATTGAAATGGCTGAACAATGCGATTTGGCACAGGTATGGGGGCAGGGGGGTACAGCACAACACTTAGGTGTGCTGGTTAGGAATGGTCTATCAGACTCCGGCAGGGTTTTTGACATGGGGTAATAGCAGGAGTGGGCCTGCATGGCCCCTGAGGACCCATGATGGCAGCCTCACAGTGAACATCAGCACTCAATAGTCTTGGCATCTCCCACATGCTCGTTGAGTCACTCAACTCTCCATGCTGTCAGCAGGCTCTCCTCATCCCTCCTCTTCCCTCCTCATCTCTCCTCTCCCCCCGACAGCGCCCCTGACAAACGAACTGTCCCTCTGAAGCTGGATGGATCCTCTCTAGGCTCTAATTGTGGAGTGGAACATGAATGTGGAAGTGGAAGCCTTCCTTCACAAAGAGGATGTGGGGCTGAGATTTACACTGGCTGGACTCTGCTACAGTAGCCTATCGGGCACAGCTTGTGACTCCAGCCATTTGTCAAGATTTGCAGGAGAATCTGCCCTGTTTCCACCCAGACTGAGACTGAGCTTAGCTGCAGATGGCAACCTCTCCTGGAAGGCAAAGTAGGATGCAACTTGTTAGAATGCAGTAAGCCTATTCCCTGTATCCAAGATGGAGGCACAAACATCCCAGAAAACAATTCTGTCACTTCACACTTAGAGCCCAGGAGATCAGTCTTGTTTGCCCTGGTGTTGTTGTTTTTCTTGAAGCATCTCTCCCCTTCAGTATCAGCTGATGTTGGTAAAGGGAGACAGGATGTTTTAGGACATCAAAGAAGCAGCCCGCCTTTAATCAGCACTCCAGCCTGAGCACGAACAGAAGCAGGTAGTAGGTAGGTTACTTTATGCCTTAGGTCTGTCTCTGGATAGGAAGATGTGGTAAGATAACATTAGCGTCTCTGTGCTGTGGTGTAAGGTATCTCCTCGGCGAGGTTGGCGTGTCCAAATGGGTCTCAGAAACAATACGATGTGCAAATCACGTCCAGTTCCACCTGAAGCCTTGAGGGGAGGAAGGATGTGTCAGCACAAGGCTTATCATGCAGAAAACATCTGGCCAGAGACAGCATTATGTGAGAGAGAGAGAACAGTCAGCAGCAGCATCCTTTTCCTGTGCTGCCTGTCTCAATTGGCAATCCCCCTCTCTCTCCTTCTCTCCCTCCCTTTCTGCCTCTCTCCCTCCCTCCGTCTCCGCTCCCTCTCCCCATTAGGGTGCCAGCAGAATAGAGCTACTTAATGAATCAGAATCTTTGTGAGCCCGTACTCAGTAATCACATCACACTAAACTGAGAGACAACTTTTTTCTCCTGTTAGTGCTTGGGTTTGTTGCTAATCTAATGACATACCAGTTCCTTTCAGGATGCTCCCTCCAACCCAGAGATAAGCTCACAGTGCTCTTTGTTGAGTGCATTGGTATGAGGAGCTGATCAGCTGTGACAGGAAGCACCCTGAGAGCATGTGATGTCTACGTGTGCTCATTGCTCTAACTCTCCTGTTAAAGACTGGGCTTTTTGGGCTTCTCATCTTTATTTTTGCAGTGTTGCTTAAAAACCAATTTGGAAATCTTGCTGTGAGTGGTGCAGTAATGATGTTGTTTTGACCCAAAAGCCAGACTGCTTTATTACCAAGGGACCGAGGGAGGAGGGGGGGTGATAATGGGGCGGCAGGTAGCTTAGTGGGTAAGAGCGTTGTGCCAGTAACCGAAAGGGCGCTGGTTCTAATCCCCGAGCTGACTAGGTGAAAAATCTGTCGATGTGCCCTTAAGCAAGGCACTTAACCCTAATTGCTCATGTAAGTCGCTCTGGATAAGAGCGTCTGCTAAATGACTAAAATGTAAATGTGATAGATCAAGGTTTTACTGTCTGAGCTGAACCAGTTGCCTCTTCACCATACTCAGCCTTGTACTCTTTTTGTTTCAGGAGTGCACCTGGGAAATAGACCACATCATCCACCAACCTACAGCTATTGGTGAGTATTTCTGCCTATTTTGTTGTTTCTACTTTCCAGCATTAATGGGTTTCATTCTCAAGGTTGTTATAGCTGTGCTGCTGTTGTTGTTTAAACTAGGTGGCTTTATTAGGTGGAAAGGTGGGATCAGGTGCACATCTCAATGACATTGTGTGCATTTAAAAAGGTTGTCAGTAGTCGTATTTTCTGTCATTGAATGTGTTCCGGTTAAGCTAACTAATCAGAGCAATGCAAAGCTCAACTCAAGGCTCCTCTGTGCTGTAGTCTTTTCCGTTTCAATGCTCATTACTGTCCTATGATCCTAGTGCTTACCATGTGATGTGTTGCTGTTGTGAGAGAGACCTGTGGGGCACAGGGCATCCTCTGGGCCCAGGGGAGTCCCCAGACCACCTGGGCTCTCTGTAGAGAAGTGTGTTATTGACACGGAAGAACTGTGTGAGGGAGGGGTAGATGAAGATGCACAATGATCAGGCAGGGAGGAGGAAGAGGAGGAGGAGGAGGAGCAGGGAGGTATCGTGGGAGAAGTCTTTGAAGACGTTACAATGCAGAGGAGAAAGAGGAAAAACAAAGCTGAGCAACCCAAAATGCTGTGAACCTCTTTAAGGCAACCCTCTCCTCATCACATATTCATCTTCAGCTGGAATATTTATACAGAGCCATCCTTTGAGATAGACTGAGCAACAGTTCCATTTTCTAGAGAAGAGGACCAAGCTGCCAGTCAGCAGCCTTGCAGGTCACTTTGTGGGTGACTGTCATGGGTGACTGTCATGGGTGACTGTCATGGGTGACTGTGGTATTACGGCTACTAGACCTTTAGCTTGGCAGTCAGACACTCAAACATCCAATCACCATACTAGTGTCTCATGGTGTGAGTAGGACCATAACAGCAAAACACTTTTTTATCATTAAACAGAATGTGCAATAACTGAACTGCTCAAGCAGTGAGGTAGACAGAGAACACGTCAGCTATACAGTAGTCTATATTTGCCTGGCTACTCAACCTCCTTGCTCCGGCCAAACGCTACACCACGCCCACGGACGTTCTTTTCTTCTCCGCAATGAGTCTGGATCTGAGTACCTCCCCGACGATTTCAAGAACGCAAACACATTCTAACCGTTCTGATTGGTCCCAGAAACCAATGGGTTGGGCCAGAGTCAGAACACACATGGGTAAAGCGGCATTTTGAAAATGTGCCATTGGCTTTGATACTCTGATTAGTTAGAGATGATCCAATCACTGATAACTTTGTTTTGTACAACACCCCTCATTTTGACGTCACCACAAACGACTTCAACAATGACAGTCTCAGACTGAAGTTTGTAGCGAACATAGAGCAGCGGAAAAATGATGTTTGAGTTGTCAGGCAAAGTCTAAATATCAGCTGTCATTCTTCTTCTCATGAAGTGACATTTCATTTGAGGTAGATCAAGAGTAGCTCTATATGGTATAGGAAGAAGAAGCACATTTTTTACATTTTAGTCATTTAGCAGACACTCTTATCCAGAGCGACTTACAGTTAGTGAGTGAATACATTTTCCATACTGGCCCCCCGTGGGAATCGAACCCACAACCCTGGCGTTGCAAGCGCCATGCTCTACCAACTGAGCTACAGGAGGCCCCCTGTTGCTGTGTACTCTCAGTTACTGTCAGAGCAGAGAAGTGACAATAGTAGGCGAGACACATCCAGGAGGAGGAAATATGTTATTGTCATGGAAATACTGTATGTTATTGTCATAAAATTGTAAATTGATTAATTTGCATTGTAAAGTATGTTATAGAAATGCTGATACCGTATGACCTTTGCTTTAAGAACACATGAGGAGAGAGGCCAGGAATACTGGGAAAAATGGGTCTCGAACTTGAAAATTGTCTAATTCAAAGATTATGTTACTGTAACTAATCTGATGAATGTATGATGTGTGCTGTACCCGCCAGACCATATTACAATTTAAACAATTGTTTGTTTGTTCTTCAATAAAAATAAAAAATAAAAAATGCTGATAGATATTATATTTTCCCTTTTGTAACGCATGTAATTTACATTATTGAAACATACTGCACTCACACTCACAGAGGTGAAAAACAGAACAAACTATGATTGTGGTCCTGCTTGCAGATTGGCCAAGGAGTGTTCGAGCTAGCACAATGTTGTGCCAGGGATGGAATGGAATGTTTACATGTGTTTTAGGATCACTTAGCTTTCGATTAACATGCCCTTGAAAGAACGACGGTTTGCCAGTTTGGCTCTGCTTCGTGCCTCACAACATTCCTAGTCTTGCCATTTGTGATGACACACCATCAGAGTTGAGTAGTAATGAATTCCATGTAATGTAATCCGTTGCATGTAATCCGTTACATGCAACGGATTACAAAAATAATGTAATCTGTTACGTTACCAGCAAAAATGTAATCAGATTATAGATACTTTTGAAAAACGATGATTACTTCTAGGATTGTTTACAAATTCAGACAGGGTGTTGCGAAAATAATCTTTGACACCTTGCTGTTTTCTCAATGACATTCAAATCAGCATTGAAAAAAGGATTTAAAGTTTGTTCCGCCTGAGCAAGTCTGACCACAAATCAGAGACCACTATGATGACACACCAAATGCGTTTGATGGATCGCTGGAAAATAGCATGAATTGGCTTTTTTAGGCTACAGTCCAAGCTATGTCTTCCAATGGTGCGACTGCTGTCGGCATCCAATGATTATCCAACTTGAACGCTTGGAGGTAAGGATGACAGCAGTGCTGTAGCCTACGGGGCGATACGGATATCACTTATTATTGATATCTAGCACATTGATGTGAATCACACTGCTGCTCTCTCATTTAGCTATTTGCGCCTTACATATTGTGGTTGTTGTGGATGGCTGTTCACAAATGTATATGTGTATTTTAACCCAATAATGGTTGAAATTAAGAAGTTTAAGCTGCCTATCAATCATTGTTTTGTGACCAGTGGACAGCCAGTGAAAAATGCGCACTTGCAACAGCTGCATAGTGCGGATCCCAGCCTATGGAATAAAAGTTTGAGGGTGTTCCTCCCTTCTAAACTCCTCCATGGTATTGTGCTCCATACTTTCAAAAACTAGTTTAATTTAAGAAGACCACGACTGGTGCTTTTATTGCTCAATCTAATTCGTGCTGATTCAAAACAAAATATCCATAGGCCTAACATACACATAGTCAAACACGCACACTTTTGACAGATTTAAAGGGGCAATATGTAGTTGCTACATCCATTTTTAGACGTATAAATTAATCATATACTGTATACTCATTGATTCTTAAAGAATATAACTTATAAAGGCCTCATTAGCTTAGTTCAACTGTCACACCCAATGAGAACCCAAAATATAAGCTTGTTTTAATCCAATGTTTGTAAACATTGTAAATGTAAACACACAAAATATTTTGTGCACAATTTTGTTTACATCCCTGTTAGTGAGCGTTTCTCCTTTGCCAAGATAAAACATCCACCTGACAGGTCTGGCATATCAAGAAGCTGATTAAACAGCATGATCATTACACAGGTGCACCTTGTGCTGGGGACAATAAAAGGCCACTCTAAAATGTGCAGTTTTGTCAAACAACACAATGCCTCAAGTTTTGAGGGAGCGTGCAATTGGCATGCTGACTGCAGGAATGTCCACCAGAGCTGTTGCCAGTGAATTGAATGTACATTTCTCTACCATAAGCTGCCTCCAACGTCATTTTAGAGAATTTGGCAGTACGTCCAACCAGCCTCACAATCGCAGACCACGTGTAACCACGCCAGCCCAGGACCTCCACATTCGGCTTCTTCACCTGCGGGATCGTCTGAGACCAGCCACCAGGACAGCTGATGAAATGTAGGCGTATTTCTGTAATAAAATCAATTTGTGGGGAAAAACTCTGATTGGCTGGGCCTTGCTCCCCAGTGGGTGGGCCAGTCTCCCAAGTGGGTGGGCCTATGCCCTCCCAGGCCCACCCATGGCTGCGCCCCTGCCCAGTCATGTGAAATCCATAGATTAGGGCCTAATGAATTCATTTCAATTTACTGATTTCCTTACATGAACTGTAACTCAGTAGAACCGTTGAAATTGTTGCATTTTGCGTTTGTATTTTTGTTCAGTATAAATATAAATAAACATAAATATATATGTTTTTGTCTCAGAAAACTTGGAGGCCAAATAAAATCACAGGCCACCAGTTGGGGATCCCTGCTCTATTGGTATCCATTTAAGAGGGAGGATATCCAGCAATTTTACATCACCCACATCAGAATGTATGTCAGAACAGGGAGTAGAGTACTGTTGTTAGAGATGACCTACATCAGGCCTCCTGAGTGGCACAGCGGTCTAAGGCACTGCATTGCAGTGCTTGAGGCGTCACTACAGACCCGGGTTCAATCCCAGGCTGTGTCACAACCGGCCGTGACCGGAAGTCCCATATGGCAGTGCACAATTGGCCCAGCGTCTGGGTTAGGGGAGGGTTTGGCCGGGGAGGCTTTACTTGGCTCATCGTGCTCTAGTGACTCCTTGTGGCGGGCCGAGCACCTGCAGGCTGACTTCGGTCGTCAGTTTCCTCTGACACGTTGGTGCGGCTGGTTTCCAGGTTAAGCGGGTGGGTGTAAAGAAGCATGGTTTGGCGGGTCTTGTTTCAGAGGACGCATTATTCGACCTTCGCCTCTCCCAAGCCCGTTGGGGAGTTGCAGCGATGAGACAAGATTGCAATTGGATATCATGAAATAGGGGTAAAGAAAAGAAAGAAAAGAGAGACGACCTACATCATGAAAACTGGAACTGCATCGAATGCACTCATAAATGTGCTGCTACTCACAGAATGTTTCATCAAATGCTCGCAGCCAAACAACCAATAATAATAATGTGCGACTCTGGTTCTTTTCCTGTGTTTGGTCCTGACAGCGTTCTCACCTGCAGCGAATCGCACCACGGTACAAACTGAATCAAACCGAGACCATCCTTTTTGAGCGAACCACGGTGCGTTGTTTAGTCCGGAACCGAGTGCGATAGAGTGTTCACACCAGTCCAAACGGATCAAACTAAGAGAATAAACTCATTCGAGTTTGGACAAACCGAACCAAACCAATTTGGTGTGAAAGCCCCCATAATGTAGTTAAAAGTACTCAGTCCCAATCAACTCCAGTTATCAACACTAAGTCCAGGGAGCTAAGATAACTCCAGTAGAGTCAATTTAACTCTAAATGTTTTTACTCTGTGATTTAAACTCTCGTTGATTTACTGTGTATCCAGATATTTTTGACATATGACCATAAAGAACATAATCAGGACAAGTTCTCCTATTTACATGAACAATATGATTCGGGTGGTGAAAATCTGTCTCCCTTTTTCCATCTTCCATATTTCTGCTCGCTTTCAGCCAAAAAGCCCATGATTGATTGAGCGCTAAAGAGGATTAGTCTATTGGCTGAAAAGGAGAGGAGCTGTTGTGGGATGCTTTCTGTACCCATGGTAGCAAAATGGCTGGCTGTGATGTGGCCATCCAGAAGGCTGTGTTTCTGAGCAAGATAGCACTATGATGGGGCCCAAGACTGCCTGCCTGTCCACTCTCTGTTTCTTATTCGGCAGGCCTATAATCTCCTCTCAAATAGTCCCCATCCGTCTGCATGTCACTGATAGTGTATGGGAATTGCATGCGTGTTATGGGGCCAATGCTTCCATATAAGACATTTTGGGCTGACTGTATTTGGCGGCAGAGTCACTAGTGTGTGGTGGAGTCTATCATCTGTTGAAACAGTGCTTTACATATCATGATTAAAAGCTTGAATAACTCTGAGGAGATGGCTGACATCAACATCTAGCTAGTTTAAACATTAAAAGCCATAAGACCCAAGTGAAAACTGATGATATGCTACTCACTATAATGATACGTTTCTAATCTGTGCATTCGATGCCAAGCAATCGTATTGACTGTGAAGTGTGGAAAGAAAGTGCCCTGGTCTGTCATCATGTATGCTGTTGAATATAGAATAAAGTCCTCCCATTTTCCCAAGGAATATTATTTGGGACTACTCTAAGGAGAAATAGACTTCTTGAACAGCCTACTTCCCTCTTCATTGTCAGTTTTTCAAAGGAACATTTTTCCTTGCTGACTATTTTAACTTTGTATGACATGATGGGTATGTCTTGAGCTGGCTGCTGTATATGAGTGTGTGTGTGAGTATTCATCCGTTGGGGTGTGTGTTTTTTCTGCGTGTGCAATAGTGTGTGTGTGTGTGTCTGAGTGTATATGTGTGTGTGTGTGTCTTGCATATCCTCTTGCTTATAGTCATTTAGGCAATTTAGTCTCGCTGAGGACACAAATGTTGTATTTAAATGAATTAGATCCTCTGGGAGAAGCGTGAACAAACAGAAGGATAATTTAATATTTCAGACCATGCAAATCACGTCTGTTTTTCTGTTAGGGCGGAGGCAGTTACAATTCTATAGCCTGACCGCAGTCTGCAGACACTAATAGGAATAGTGGGGCTCAGGGGCAGTAGTGTGGACATTAAAGTGTGTCTTAGTTTGCTCAGCTGAATAGAGGGTTTATATACTAATAGAACCTTTCAGCTTTAGCCCCTTTATACTAGTTGTGAATATCAAATAGATCTCCGACTTAAAAATGCAGTTATTCATTATAATTTTTACCTGTTTCTAAGTAAGTATCCAACAAACACCCAAGCAAGGGTGCTCCCTCCCTTTTACAATGCTTGTAATATCAACGTACTGTATTATTATGAAGTATGAGGTCTTTGGCAGATTTGGTGATGGCATGAGGGAGGGAGGCTGGGTTTATGGAGGCAGACTGAATGGAGCGGCAGAGATTTGTGATATAAGGGGATTGCAATCAGAGCCCAGTAATCCATCCATCCAGACCTCCAGCATCATCAGCGGATCAGAGGCAGAGCTACAGTACAGTATGTCTGGCCAGAGGGGTGAGGACGTCACTTGTTCCCACCAGGGACTCTGTAGTGCATCGCATTACAACTATCTTTAGCGCTAGGAGACGCAAATGCACGCTCTGATGTGATGTTATGCCTTGAGATGGTTGGGGAATGTTATACGCCACCATCTTTTCTATTGAAGCACTGCTGCTGTCGCTCCTGTTTCCTTCCTCATTCGTCACCGCGCCTTGCCTTCCCTCGCTTCGTTTTCTTCATCCATCTATTCTGTGTTTCATCCCAAGATGTATGACTCAGCCAATTTGAGATGCTGTGACTCTCGGAGAAGATGATGTGTTTTAAAGACAATAGTGGCAGAGTGAAACACAGGCTTCCCTCAGAAACAAGTGGAACCTTTCATCCAGAAACCCCTCCAAAATGGTGACAGCAGCAGCAACACTGAGACAAGCCAGATACTGAGCCGTGTGCCTAAAGGGGATGGGAGAGATGTAGAGCCTTGAGATAGCTGTCTCTCAAAGACACGTCTCTTTTGTCTGCTATCTGTCTCCTTGTCTTCGGTTTGTAAGTTATTGAATAGTCAGTGTTTGACTTACTCCTTTCACCCTGTCCTGTGCAGTCTTGTCTTCATTCCTGATGGTCCCTGCCGTCTTCATCTCTTCTTCATAGGTCCTTCCCCGTGTTTGTAGGTTGTAGTTATTGCAGTGTAGTAAATACTGGCTATTGGCTACAGATGCTCATGCACACTGACAGCTCTGGGATCAGCCATATGATACCCCTGCTGCTAGCAACCTGGAGGAGAGCATGTAGTGTCTAGACCAGGCATCCAGAGTCTGCCATGTACATCAGAACAAAACAAAGCATTGCATGACTGTCCTGGACATGCATTAGCACACCTTTGATTCAGGAATCTGGGTACTGTTGAATGACTTCCCATTAAAGTAAGGCATTCTGTTCCTACTAGCACAGCTTGCAGGGAGTGATGGAGATTGAAGAGGTCCCAGAAGAACACAGGGCTTGCTAAACCACCAACCCTTTCTTAAAATAGCTTTGAATCATGCATTATTCGTACCGGGACTGCCAGTGCTGTCAAGCAGCATTTTCTGCGATGCTTATTGTCTCCCCTTGTTTTCTTCAGGCTCTGCAATTCGAAAAGATTCCCTAAACTCATTTCCATAGCTTTGTGTTTGTTATTGGGTGACTGATGACTCCCCCTTCTACAGTGAAGAAACATTAAAGAATACTTATTACATTCTGTTTCTTCTCTTCCTCGGTGTTAGAATTGGTTGCTGACTGTGTTCTGTTGTTGTTGCTGGCTGTTGCCGTGCACACAGACAGAGAAAGTGGCGACGACACACCTCTAGAGATGGGGAAGTGGATTTCAATCTCCCATCCTGCCACTCTCTGCATCATGCTGTGTCCCCTGGGCCCACTAAAGCGTGAAGGGTGCTGGGAGGGGGCGCTGACAGGTCCTCCAGAACCTGCCACTTTGTCAGTAGTGATGCAGCAGCCACACATACTAGTGCCGCACGTGTCCCTCTTATCGATCAGGATCGATATCTTCAGCTAACAGGGCCACACCCAGAAACAGAAACAAACACTCATACACACACATTCACAAGAATACAAAGCCACATAAAGACGTTCACACACACTGATACACAAAAAGAACCAGACAACCATAGGCTGGGCTGATAATTGAATCCCTGGCTCTTCCTCCATTTTTCCTTTGTTCTTGTTGAATGGGCCATTCTCCTGGATGATGAACGGTTACGCCTCAGCCTCTCTAATGTCCAGCAGTGAGAATTGGAACAGCCATTTCACCCGTCAAATGCACAGACAGTGTTTCATGTAAGATGTCAGGGTCCACTGTGTGTGTGTGGATGCAAGATATTATAAGATGTGTGTAGGTATGCTTATCTGAGTGTTTGTATGTGTGTGTGTGTGTGCGTGCGTGCGTTCATGCAGCGTGTGTGTGTCTGTGTGTATGATGTGAAGGCTGATGAATAATTCATCCCTGGCTTTCCATGAGGAGGCTGTCAGTGACTGAAGTCAGGAGTTATTTCGTGTGTGGATGGCTGCTACCAAACTGCATTAGTGGGCCCGGTCATGATTACTGTGGCTGTGGGTTTGATAAGGGAACATTTACTGTCCTCCCCCTCCTCATATCGCTGGGTATTGAGGTGTCATCGAATACAATGAACATCATTACTTTCAATGACTGTTATTAACATTATTTTCCTCAACCCTGTCAATTCTGTCTCTCCCATTCCATCTCTCTTCTGCATATGAATTCTTTGCTCATTCTAAACAAACCTCTGTATAAAGGAGAAACTACAGTGACAAGACCCTCCATATACCATCAGGTCAAACATTCATTCCAATCGACACAAATCACACAACAAATCCACGCCAGGTTATGCATACCTAGTACACTATGAGATGTGCTGTATACAGATGGAGGATCTTAATAATCCTGCAGCAACAGGAAATGTGAATTATTATGTGGATTATAATTCATGGACATTTTTATAGGAGTTGATAAATGTTTTCGTAAGGGAAAATCAAGTAAAACATTTCAAAGTGGAAATGACAAACTTCAGAAGACTTGCAGTAAATGTCTCCTGCAACAGGGTGAGCAAATTAACATCTGTACTATAAATCACCTAGCTAATTGTGTTTCAAACCTGTGTAATGCAATTTTCGGAATAGCGTTCGTTAATTGGCAACAGCTCAGAGAGTGTTAATTGCTGTTTTCATTGTTTGTCTTGAACGATGTATTCTTCATATGAGTGCTGCTGTCTCTCTCCTCTCTGTCTCACACCTCCTCCTCCTCCTCCTCTCAGTACATCCTTCAGTGCTCTCCAGGGTCCATTCCATTGGCTTCCCTAGTATGATTTATGACCATCTTTGCCTCTCATCAGCTAAAGCAGTGGTGGAGGTAATGTAGTGAAATGGCACTGATCACCAGGGGATGAAGATTAGAATGATAACACTGATTGTGATGCTACCTGTTGTACACACAGTGTAGCCTACGACTCCCCATAGTATCAGTATGATCGTAACCAGCGATACTATCACACGTCAAAACATGTTGATGTCACAGGTTAATGTACATAACCTTTTGGGCTATGAGGTTATGGTTGTATGCCATATTGCTGTAGGCATACCAATTTGGTTCTCACTTTCCTGAGCAAATGTCAACGAGTTGGTACACAGTAAGAAACGCTCTCATCTGGCTGAGACTGTATGGTGTATTAGAGCTGAGAGGTCAGTGGCGGATGGTGGGAGTGTCCTGTTTCACAGGTCTGGGAATTGCCAGGGACCTTACAATACAATAGAATCACGATACTTAGGTGCCGATACGATATGTATTGCGATTCTCACGATACTGTGATTTTATTGCGATTTGATGTTCCAAACATATTGCTCACCATATGTCTGCTGCAGAGGGACAAGAGAGAGCATGAGAAAATGAGTTTTGATCAGTCATGGAAATAAAAGTGCTGAAAACCAATTGGCTCCCTATTTAAAAATAAGATGGAGAACAAGCTAAGAAGGAAAAATACTGTTTGTTAAAATGATACGATACAATATATCGTCCAAAATAATATCCCGATATGTAACTGTATCGATTTTTCCCCCCATCACCAGCTGGCTGTGGCTGTGGTGACTTAGAGGTAGTCTCAGATATCCCCGACCTTGGAGAAACGTAAGCCTATAGGCAACGGCACAAGGTCTGGGGAGGCTGTTGGCTTTTCTCTGACATTTAGAAAGAAGAAAACATTCTTACAGGGTGAAAAGGGGGTGCGAGAGGTGTAGACTTACTGTGAAATGCTTACTTACAAGCCGTTAATCAACAATCTAGTTTTAAGAAAATGAGAGTTAAGAAAATATTTACCAAATAAACTAAAGTTAAAAAAGTAACACAATATAATAACAATAACGAGATTATGTACAGGTCCCGAGTCAATGTGCGGGGGTACAGGTTAGTCGAGGTAATTTGTACATGTAGGTAGGGGTGAAGTGACTATGCATAGATAATAAACAGCGAGTAACAGTAGTGTAAAAAAAAAAGTCTGGGTAGCCATTTGACTAATTGTTCAGCAGTCTTATGACTTGGGGGTAGAAACTGTTAAGGAGCCTTTTGGACCTATACTTGGCGCTCCGGTACCACTTGCCGTGCGGTAGCAGAGAGGACAGTCTATGACGTGGGTGACTGGAGTCTTTGGCAATTTTTTGGGCCTTCCTCTGACACCACCTGGTATAGAGGTCCTGAATGGCAGGAAGCTTGGCCTCAGTGATGTACTGGGTCATACGCACTACCCTCTGTAGCGCCTTATGGTTTGATGCTGAGCAGTTGCCATACCAGGCGGTGATGCAACCGGTCAGGATACTCTCGATGGTGCAGCTGTATAACTTTTTGAGGATCTGGGGACCCATGCCAAATCTTTTCAGTCTTCTGAGGGGGAATAGGCATTGTCATGCCCTCTTCACGACTGTCTTGGTGTGTCTGGACCATGATAGACCGTGCCAATAGTAATTAATGAATACTGCACCATTCAATACATGATGTGTATTAGTGATTCATTCCAAGGCTGTACTGTACTGTAGGCTATGTAGGAACTGGACATGATTTCACATTTCAGTTTTAGTCGCAATATACTGCAATTTCATTTATTATTTTTTTCCCAAGATTTGGAAGCACTCCCAAGCACTGGCCTAATCCTCCATCAAATATGATTAAACTGAGTATATCCTTTCTGAGTCCCAATAACACATTTTCATTTCCACAACAAAAAAAAGAAAGCTAAGTAAACATCAATGCAAGACTGTTTATATATTGTTTGACCAAGCCTCTTTTGGTTTTCCTTCTAAAACTCTTTTGCTGCGTCTATCCTTGGTCCCACGGGCTCAGTGTCTCCAGCATGTTAGGACCCACTCAGGGCAGCTGGTCCAACCCCAGATGGCTGACAGGAAAGACCAGATTTAAACATGCGACTGCAGTGACAGCTCTTTGTGTGTGTGTGTGTGTGTGTGTGTGTGTGTGTGTGTGTGTGTGTGTGTGTGTGTGTGTGTGTGTGTGTTAGCGCGTGTGCGTGATGTAAGTGACAAAGATGGAGTAACCAACAGAAAGCTTGAAAATAGAGAATAGCGAGAGTGAGACAGACTGACTAAAAAAGAGAGAGATAAACAGAGATCAAAACATAGCTGGAGACAGGGAGGAAGTATCTGGTGTGCCTCTGTGATTTTCCTTGCACTCTCTGATCTGGCTCCCAAGTGCTCATTCAGATACACATTCATTTTCTTGACAGTCCTATCAAGACTGCTGTCCTCACACATATTTTCTCATTTGTACTCCTTTTGTCTTGTGTCATTTTGAGGCCATCTGTAGCACACATTGTGCCCAGTGTTAGCAGCCTGAGAGGGGGTGGTGGTGGGCAGTGGGTGGTCCTGCCCAGGGCTCCGTGTGTTATTGTTGCCCAGTGGTCAGTGGTGTCGGTGGCCGGGTGATGGTGTGCCAGGCTCTCAGCAGGCTGCTGTTCACTGTGTGTTAGAGTGTGTGTGCATGTCTAGGCCATACTCACCTCTCTCCCCAGCCATCCCAGAGCCATCTGTGGTGTATGCTTCTGTGTGTGTGTGTGTGTGTGTGTGTGTGTGTGTGTGTGTGTGTGTGTGTGTGTGTGTGTGTGTGTGTGTGTGTGTGTGTGTGTGTGTGTGTGTGTGGTACAGGACAACAGGTGTGTGTTTACGTATTGCTGAGATGATGATGGACCTCAGCTTTTACAACAGCACTTCCTCTCTATGTAACGATGATGAGAGCAATAAACAAATTGCATGTGTGCTAATAACCCTGTTCATAACAGCCATAACACCTCAATGTATTCTCCTGTGTTCTCTCTGGCTCATCTGCATGGAGGGGATCCAGCTGGCAGTAGCAGGCACCGATCAAACCTTCCGTGTTAGATGGTCCCCGGTACCTCTCCCTCAGGGGCCATTAAGCTCTGTATTCAGCACCGTGTTGAGTTGAGCTGTCGTCAGGCAGACTTTGAAGAGCGCCGGCGTTCTGTACTGATAGGTAACAGAAAGACACACCCCCTTCAGAGGAGCAGAGGGCTTCACGGAATATGAAATGAGCGTCTCTCTCTTATCCACACCGTTCCCTCAATGGTATAGGAGCAGCAGAATTTAGATGGGCTTTATTATTATTATGATCGTTTCAGCCTCCTCATCTGTACCCTCTGGTTTCTTTCCGTCTTATCTTACTCTGTATACATTGAAAGGTATTCCTGATACTGGTTGGCTCGCTGTCCATCCGAGAGATTAGCAGTGCTCTCAAGCACTGGAGGGAAGAAACGCTGAAGACCTACCTCAACTGTGTATCTGGCAGCACAATGTGGGTCTTAGCCAAGACGTTTCAGTTGATTAGTTGTGTCCTTCAGGGAATTAATTAAAACCATTATACTCAAACCTACTTTCCTCTGAAAGTTTAATTCAACCTTTTCATTCTCCCTTCAGGCTCCCAGTAACGAGTTGGCCACTCTTTCAACCATGTTGGTGTTAAGGTTGGAAAACAGTCTGTTGAATACAAATGCAATTTATCAGTGAAGTGTCTAACACATGATTGAAGGACAAATGCGTTTGAGGCTGCAGATCTAGACTGATGGTAAAGCATGAGGGCTTTGTGGTGTGGCGGTGGTCTATCTCTCAGTCTTCAGGGGGGACCTGACCCATGAAAAACAAAGAGTTGCCGTGGTGACTGGAAGGGGGAAGGCGTGTCAGGATCCTGGCAGAAAGACAGGAGGGTTGGGCTGGGTGCTTGTGTTAGGGCCTCTCTCTCGCTCTCTCTCTCTTCCTCTCACTCTCTCTCTCTCTCTCTCTCTCTCTCTCTCTCTCTCTCGCTCTCTCTCTCTTCCTCTCACTCTCTCTCCCTCTCTCTCTCTCTCTCTCTCTCTCTCTCTCTCTCTCTCTCTCTCTCTCTCTCTCTCTCTCTCTCTGTCACTCTCCCTGCAGCATGTGGGAGGCTGGGGAGAGAACAAATACCACATCTCAATAAGACAGAGAGAGAGAGATGCATTTTACATTACATTTTAGTCATTTAGCAGACGCTCTTATCCAGAGCGACTGAGTGCATACATTATAAAAAAAGGAATTTAAAAAATCATACTGGCCCCCCGTGGGAATTGAACCCACAACCCTGGCATTGCAAACGCCATGCTCTACCAACTGAGCTACATCCCTGCCAGCCATTCCCTCCCCTACCCTGGACCACGCTGGGCCATTTGTGCGCCGCCCCATGGGTCTCCCGGTCGCGGATGCCACCTTCCTTTTTCTCGCTCAGCACAGACGCAACGGCTTCCTTCCCCTGACCGCTTCTCATTCGCTTGCAGCATAACTATGTGATAACAATACATCACCAATGATGTAAAGCCTAAATTGAACCACAAATTGTTATGGTAGTGTAATGTAATGCCACATCCTTAAACAGCCATAGTTACTGGCACTAAGGAGGTGACTTTACCGTGGCTGTAGTCAAGGACAGTGACAGAATAGTAAGGGCCATGGTGAAGTCAGACTGGAGGCTCATTCATTAGGGGAGGAGGAAGGGCTTGTGCATATCGTAAAGCTGTCAGAAGAGAATAAGAGTTCAATTTCAATTTCCCACTTTGAGCACTGACACAAGGCCCTAACTCTGTTAGATTTAGTGTCAGTTAGGTGGCTCACAGCACTTAGTAGGGTTGTCACGAAATCAGTATCGGGATGTTCAGATGTATCGTGGCAAGGAAACAAAACATGAAGCAGACTGAATTTCCTGAGGAAAACAGTCCTGATGTTGGAAACAAACGGCATTATGTTGTCACCCAGAATCAATGTTTATTTTCCAAGCTATAGCTCACACTTTGTTACATACAGTAGGTTTTTAAAGGAGCAAAGAGTTTAGTCTGCTTTGTGTTTTCCTATTTGCCATGGAAAATCAGGTATTGTAGTATCGCCATACTGATATTGTGACAACCCTAGCGCTTAGATTGGACTGTTTTCAGAACCTCAATAAGATTGGGATGTGTGGTCTGGTGTAGTGTAGAGAGAAAGAAAAATGGTTTTGAGAGGAAATAGTCTGTTCTGTGAAAAACCATATATGGTCTTATTTCTCTGAAGTGTAGACTGTATTGAGTGCCTTTTACTAAAGCAGACTTCAATACAAAGTGCAATTTTACTGTGGAAGTGGCAAGCTGCAGGTAGCCGGGACTTCATCTTTAAAATGAAAATATTCCTTCCACTGCACTTTGTTCTCTCTGGGAGAACTCAGAGTCCCTTTTCACTCTGCCCATGAAAAGTTTCTTAATTCCTTTCAAGAAGACATTTAAATTCATCAGACCTAAAGCTATCCGTTGTGAGTGATACTGATAAAGAAAACCAGCCTATTTAAGACTTGGAGATGGGAGTGAAATGTGAACTGTATGTTAATTCAGAGCAGATCAGAGCACTAGAAACACACAATAACAGCTAGCCCAGATACTTAACCCACTCAGTGTGCGTGCCTTCTGGACTATTGGCCTCAGACAAATTAACTTACTCCAGAGGAGCTTCTCCGTGAATTTCTCCTTTAAAGTCTCATTTTTCCAGGTGACTACGTTTCATGACTTTAATGTAGTATTTAATGACTCTGGCACGCTTGATAAAGCAAGTCATTAAAATGTGTTGTAAGGTATCGGCTCACCACTGTCCAACAGAAGAAGGGGTACAGGCCCACTAATGCTGCTCTCTACTCTCCTCTCTGCTTTAGATTTAGAGGACCAATAGCATCTAGAAGTACTGATTTAGCTGAGTTACTGATTTGTTCCAGTTAAATACCATGATTTACCATCCCATCCCCATCGTATGCATCTTTAATGATAATGAGCTTATTGGTGATGAGATCAATATAGGGTACGGTTTCAATTCCAAGAAAATTGTCATTGTCATGTGACATGGCGATTGACTATGCTCCCCTGCTTTAAATTCCAGTGGTAAAAATCCATATTGCAATACTTAACAGCCAAAGATATGCTAGAGAGTTACTGTAGCTAGCATTGTAAAGCATCCTCTTCTCCTGACCCTGGAAAAACACTGTGGGCTCTGGGCTCTGCTCTGTTCGGTTCCACCATTGTTTAAGCCTGTTGTTTGTTTTGCTGGAATAAACAATGGGCAGCACTTAGGGCTTAAGGCACAGCCATTTAGTATTCCTCAGGCCTCTGCTCCTCACACAGGGGGATGTGGAGGTCCCTGCCTTACTGAATGCCTGCCTCCCTGCCTGCCTGCCTGCCTGCCTCCCTGCCTGGCTTCCGTCTCCTCTGCCCTAAGGCACAGGAATCGGGAGGGACCCAGTCCCAGTCCCCTCACTCGTGAGCGACGGAGAAGAGGTATATTGAGGCATTTATCAGCTAAACAAGGAAGGTGTCACAGACTATTTTGAAGCTGTAGCTCATCCACAGATATACATTCAGTAAGTCTCTTCATGTGAGGAAGCCAGTGAGTGCTCCTCCCCAGCTGAGTCTCTCTCAAATCACTCTATTGAGATGTGGCACGGAGTCTGAGCACTGAGCGAACCGAGCTCTGCAGGAGAGGGTTCATCTCTCGGGGACCAAAACATCCCCCTGCTTATCACACTCTCACTTGTTCAGTTTTCTGTTCATTACCAGTTGATTGGCTTATTTGTGTCCTACATTCCCTTTCAGGACTGTGTCCGTTCGCTTTTAGTCGTCTGGGTACTGGTAGCTAATACTGTACCAGGGAGAAGTGGTTCACAGTGAAATGGTGGTGCAGGGACTGATAGTGACTATATGGATCCATGTATTATAATTATATTATGACTGAATCTCAGTGTGCTATGCTTTAACCTTGATGAGCCAGTGGCAGGGTGAAATGAGTGTGTCTCAGTCTGTACCATCACCATGCCCTGAGGATGCTGCAGTAATCATGTAGGTCCACCTCTGCACTGGGACCTCAGCTGGTTCACACTAATGATAGCTTTCTCTCTATCGCCTGCAGCTAGTTGTGTGCCTGACTGGAACTCAAGGCCCAGACAAAGGGCTCTACATTGAACACACACACTAACTAGTGCTGCAGAAGAGAAAGACGACTCTTCCCTCAGCACGCCTACTTTGCTCCCTGTGTATATATGGGAATATTCCACTGACTTAATTATAGTCTACTATAAATGTGTTTTATTGATATCAGTCAATCCAAGATTTCACCTGGAGTGAAAACAATTCAAGGAAAAGCATACGAACGTAGTAAAGTAGTAAAACAATAACCATGGACGCCAACTGGATGTAATGATGGTGCAGGGAAATGCAGGGACCATACAGTTCCTATCAGACATCTGTCTATAGATGCTGTCTGGGATAATTGGCCTTCAAGGAGTTTTCACTCCATCAGGTGCTGTGTGGCACCTGTTGTTTTATTCATATCGCTTACCCAAACAAATATATTCTCCTGCCTTAGGGAAGAGGGGTGGGGGACAACAGGGTTCTTCTTCTCTCTCTCTCTCATTTACCTCTCCTCTCTCTCCTCTCCCCTCCCTGGCTTCTGTAAAGGAGATGAAACGAGGGCTGTTCCCATTCCACACAGGCATGGAGGTGCATTAAATCCTCAGTTAATAGTATTACATCTCTGCCTGTTAAATTGAAATCATGCATCATAGCACTGCAGTCTGATGGGATGTGCAGGAGGCCCTGTGTTGGGGATCTAAATAAATATCTGCATGTGCCTAGGAATAGGGCAGCTTTTAACAAGGCACACCAAACTATCCGTTTTTCATAATACTGTAAATATTGAAGGAGACACATCTCCTGTTAAACTAACAGTAGGAATCATTACGGTGGTAGAAAGGAGTAATGATGTACAGTGAGGGGGAAAAAGTATTTGATCCCCTGCTGATTTTGTACGTTTGCCCACTGACAAAGACATGATCAGTCTATAATGTTAATGGTAGGTTTATTTGAACAGTGAGAGACAGAATAACAACAACAAAAATCCAGAAAAACGCATGTCAAAAATGTTATAAATTGATTTGCATTTTAATGAGGGAAATAAGTACCTACTCATTTAAGACTCTCAGGAGCAATTCCCCGATTCCATTTGATTTTGATCTCTGTTATTCTGCTCATATCATACAGTATGTAACATCCTTTTGTAGGTGCACAAAGCCTTGTACTTGAACCGCTTTGAAACTCCCCAGTAATACACGTAATCTAAAACCTTTTAACACCTCTGTCTCGTTGTGCTGTAAGAGAGAGTGGACTCCGCTGGGATTGACAACAATAGTCTCCATCATATAGACAATTTAGTTGTGTGCAACTATGGGGAAAAGAAGACATGGTTGGCTTAGATTATTGACACCATGTAAAGTATATTTTGTCTCCAATGTTTATTGAAAACATAAGTACATTTGCACAATGAGCACTTGTTGTCTCTCAAATACATTGTTACAGCTGTTGGTTAGCTAGCTAGTGAATTTTTGCCATATTAGCATAGACGTGACATCAGTTAAAACACCTCAAAACAAGACATGGGTATCAAGAACAAGATAAAACTAGATGAAACGAGCCACCTACGATTCATCACATTATTATTATCCAAAAGAAGACAGAGATACAGACATTGACATTCATTGTAGTGTTGAATGGGATTGCAAATTTCGGGGACAAAACAAAACTTAACTCACATATACAAAAAGAAAAGGAAAAATTCCTATTAGTTGGTACATATTACAAGAAGACAGCATATACAGTACCAGTCAAAAGTTTGGACACACCTACTCATTCGCGGGTTTTTCTTTATTTTTACGATTTTCTACATTGTAGAATAATAGTGAAGACATCAAAACCATGAAATAACACTAATGGAATCATGTAGTAACCAAAAAAGTGTTAACAAATCAAAATATATTTTATATTTGAGATTCTTCGAATAGCCACCCTTTGCCTTGATGACAGCTTTGCACACTCTTGGCATTCTCTCAACCAGCTTCTGGAATGCAGGCTATTTGAAGAATCTCAAATATAAAATATATATTGATTTTTGTAAAACATTGGACTTCTATTGGAGGTATTGTTTCGAATCTTTTCCATATGCATTACATTCCCTAAATCCCGTAACCACATTTCAAAGGTAGATACAGTCTCCGGATCACCACCTCAAGCTGAACCTTGGCAAGACGTAGCTGCTCTTCCTCCCGGGGAAGGACTGCCCGTTCCATGATCTCGCCATCACGGTTGACAACTCCGTTGTGTCCTCCTCCCAGAGTGCGAAGAGCCTTGGCGTGACCCTGGACAACACCCTGTCGTTCTCCGCTAACATCAAGGCGGTGACCCGATCATGTAGGTTCATGCTCTACAACATTCGGAGAGTACGACCCTGCCTTACACAGGAAGCGGCACAGGTCCTAATCCAGGCACTTGTCATCTCCCGTCTGGATTACTGCAACTCGCTGTTGGCTGGGCTCCCTACCTGTGCCATTAAACCCCTACAACTCATCCAGAATGCCGCAGCCCGTCTGTTGTTCAACCTTCCCAAGTTCTCTCACGTCACCCCGCTCCTCCGCACACTCCACTGGCTTCCAGTTGAAGCTCGCATCTGCTACAAGACCATGGTGCTTGCCTACGGAGCTGTGAGGGGAACGGCACCTCCGTACCTTCAGGCTCTGATCAGTCCCTACACCCAAACGAGGGCATTGCATTCATCCACCTCTGGCCTGCTGGCTCCCCTACCTCTGCAGAAGCACAGTTCACGCTCAGCCCAGTCAAAACTGTTCGCTGCTCTGGCACCCCAATGGTGGAACAAGCTCCCTCACGACGCCAGGACAGCGGAGTCACTCACCACCTTCCGGAGACATTTGAAACCCCACCTCTTTAAGGAATACCTGGGATAGGATAAAGTAATCCTTCTACCCCCCCCCAAAAAAACAAAAAAAAAAACATTGTAAAGTGGTTATCCCACTGGCTATAAGGTGAATGCACCAATTTGTAAGTCGCTCTGGATAAGAGCGTCTGCTAAATGACGTAAATGTAAATGTAAATGTCTCCAATTTCCAAAATTGCAATATGAGCCTTTTGGCTAATAGAGTACAAAGAGAGACAGCCTTCCCTTCCTGGTTATTCCCAACTGTACCAAACAGAGCCATCAATGGGTCTGGGTCTATAACTCTTTCAAAGGCTTTAGATAAGTAGTCAAAAATGAGAGCCCAGTAAACATGTAACTTAGGACATGTCCAAAATAAGTGGGTCAAAGTCCCCTCATCCTGCTTCCACCTCTCACACAGTGGTTGAACCTTTGAGTAATGTAACCTGTGTATCACCTTAAACTGAAAAAGGTAGTGTCTGGCATTCACTGAACTGTGTGGTTTATATTCCTGAGAGCTTCTACCCAGTCCTCATCTGAGATATCTGAACCAAGTTCCTGCTCCCAAGCCCTTTTAATAGTGTCTGTGGTTACCTCTATGTGGGCCCGTAGCACATCATAAAGTCTAGAGACTGACCCTTTTGAATGGGGTTTGACAAGGATAAGGCTATCTAATGTAGGATTATTTCGCTTAATGCCATACTGTGGGCTTCTTGTCATTGTTGCTAGCTATCTGGCCATCCAGAATCACAACAACACACTGCCATCTGCCCCATTGAAGGGTGCGCATTGTTTTCGTGACGTTGTCAGCTAACCCGTCTATAGACACTTACATTTTTTGGGCTGTCTGTTGGTCATACTTTACCCTATACAGAACTGTGGTGTGTGAGACTGATCTTTGAACATGATCCTGTCATGTGTGGAGTGGAGTTTCTACAGTGGATGTTGATCAATAATCTGATAGGTTTCTCTATTGCAATGTGAGCAAGATGCAGTGGCAGTTGAAAGGACAGAGAAAACACACTGCAGCTTGTTTGGAAAGGAAGTGATTAAGCCATCCTACTGGGGTTTACAAAGGAGGCGTTTTATATATCTAATCAAACAAGCGCTAAAGTGCAATTACTAGCATGATTAGGGCCAATTAGTTGGGATCCATTTCACTGTTGTTGCCTGCAATACGATATAGGGGCTGCCAATGCCACTGTGTCTCTGTTAACACCAGTCTTGTTTTCATTTTATCTGTACTGTACATCCAGCAAACTATAGGCTCATTTAAATAAATCCAGTAGAATATAAACATAATTGTTTCCTTGTTGTCAAGTTAAGTAATAGAATGGTTGGGCTGCTGTGAAAGAAACGGATAAACCTCCTTCACAGGTAGATACAGTAAGTCATATTATGAAAAACATGGGCATGGACAGTAGTTGTGTTACACAAAGATACAGCATAAGCTCCACATCACCCGGGAACAGCCATAGAGAAACCACTTTGATATTCCTCTTTTGACATACATATTAGAATGTCCTAATTATAGGAAGCACATGGGAGAAAACATCTCTATTGGACTGTAGTGCTGTTTTTATGAGCTTTCTAGTCATTTCCTCACTGTGATGCTCATAGTCACTATTCTCATTAAGGCTGCTTGTTCAAAAAGTACCAACTGTGATTTGTACCAGGGTTTAGTCGTCAGGCCTGTCACATATTTTACTGCAATCAGATGAGAGAGACTTGGGACTTGGACACAATAGGCATGTGGCACTGGCTGGTGTCAGGATTCACATTGACATGGTTATGTGTCGTTCAGAGGAGGATATCTTTGTGAGAGTAGATGTCTAGGGGAAAAATGTTGTTCGCTATGCAGATCGTTCTGCATTATATTTCATTTTGAATTAGGGGTATACCAGGGGACAGAATACACATGTCCCTGAACAGGTAGGACAGATGTATTATGTATTTGTTGTGATAGGTCATCATTCACATGGTAATATATTCAAATTCAATAAAAGCTGTCAAGTCTGTAATTCAAACAGCTCAGCTCAAACAAAGCAGAATTTGGGAAAGCTATTTGGGGACTGGGAGGATTGAATGATTCACACCTCAGCAATTCTATTGATAGGTAGGTAGACACACAGACACTCTGCACATACAAAATAGATACAGGCAGACAGAATACATTGAAGGAGAGGTAAAACATACACACTCTTGGTAGAAATCTTCAGTCAACAGTAAAAAAAGAGGGGTGGATTTATTCAAAACCAAACAAAGAGGAAGTGAAAGGTCATTGGTACCAATGGGAGGCAGTTACTCTTAGCTACCAATAATTCCCCATTGGGAGTGGGCAAGGCAGGGCTGGCTGCTAGAAGATACTGAAAATAATAGGGGGAGCCGGGAGGAGGAGGAGGAAGGAGGAGCGTAGAGGAGAGCAGCTGGTGGGGGATGGGGTAAGGCAGGGCTACACGCCTGTATCACTACAACACTACTACTGCTCAGGACCAGAGACAGAGGTAGGACATATAGTTACATGCCTTATTATTATTGCCCTGTATGAGTCTCTGCAAGTCAGATATCTACAGCATGTGTCGTTTTCACATTTCCTATTGTACCCACTATAACGATAGAAAGCTGGGTTGAATGGGGAATCATGTGTTCTGTAAATGTGTGACTGTGTATGTGTGCTTCTGGAGCTCTACCTAGGGCACCCCCCAGACAGAGCCTCCTGACGGACAGGGAGATGGGGAGAGGGCCTCTGCCTCTCTGTGGATGCTGGATTGAGGGATAATTAGCCTTTGCAATCACCGGTGATGGAAAACGTAATTATGGGCAGAGAGAGAGAGAGAAGAGGGGCCAGTTGTTAGTGGCAACTGGTGGAGATGAGACAGGTGGAACTAACGTAGAGGAGAGGAGGAGAGAAAGTGGGACACAAGGTTCCCTCACTCTCTCTTTTAAATCGCAGTATTTTAATACTCATCTAATGTTTTTGTGCTGGCACTCGTCTTCCCAGCCTTGTGTGTGTGCGTCCTCTATTAATGGCTTCTCACATGATTTATACCCTCCCTTCACTGTTTGATAGCTTTTTAATGAGATTGTTGAATTTGTTTAGGGGCCTGCGTGCGGAAGCACCAGAAATACCCCAACATAATCTCTCCCTGCTCGCCTCGTGGCCGCACCCTAACAATGATTCTAGCAATCTGAATTAGGAGAATGATCCCAATCTCCCAGGCGAGCCATTATCCACCCTGCTGTGTGCAGATCAATACCAGCCCAGATACTCTGGGAGACTGAACATCTCGCCAATCTCTCCCGATGTTAGGAGTGAATATTCACAGGCCTCTGTGTAGAGATGACCTCCGTTTGAGTATGGATCGTATGACTGTCGGAGTCCAGTTAGCTTAAGGTAAAGGCAGGCTCCCTCTTTGTTTCATTCTCTTGCCTCAGACGTTTGTCCGCGGGCCAAACAGAACTCAATGCAAAGCGCTGTATTGAGCAGAGTTCTGTGTTGTGTCAAGGCTAATGCAGTAGTGCTAAGTAAGCACTTAAGTGTGGGTCTGGGTGTGGGTAAGCCACTAGAGAACCTGTGTGACTCAATAGCAGTAATTGATCAGGTCTTTCAGTGGTGAAGAGATCCTGTGTCCCAGGTTGAGAGGGGTTTGTGTTCAGCAGGGGAATCAATGTGCATCAGCCTTTTGTAAAGGCATGGATGCTATGTTAGGATGAGTTAGAGCTAACTTAGAGGTATGCACAGAGCCACAGACTGTCAGACTAGTTATCCTGATCATTACCACAGTGAGATGCACATTATGTTTGTTTGGAATTGTGTTTCCATACTGAGCTCAATGCGACTACAATGCTAGTTGTAATATGCTGGGGACTCCTGGGGGTAGATGTGGTTTCACATGAGGTGTGTATGTGGTTAAAAGCCTTTAATATTTTTTATTGTATTCTTTTGTAAAAACATTTAGGGGATATATTAGCTTTGATATTGCAGATAGCTTGTGGCTGCCATCAATGTAATTGTCTGCATTATTTCCAATCCCCCATATATATATTTTTTGTAAATACATACATTTATATGAAATATATATTTAAAAAATATATATATTTTACTTTATTATTTTCCCCTAACCCTACCACCCCTCCCCGAATCGAAGTGAACTAATGGACAACAACACTTAGGTTTCTACTTCCAGCTTATACATACTATATACATTTTACGGACACAGTATATTTTTACAATAGTTATCTTTTGTTTGTTTTTAGTCCCATCCTTCAGCTACCCTCAACCCCTCCCATCTATCTCTGAAGACCATCCAGTTTTGATTTCTATTTGCCATATATTTTTCAACTTTGCTATGGTGTTTTACAAAAGTTCTGAACCGTTCTATTCTCATAATTTCTAAAGATTGTAAATTAAAAATAAACATTTTTGCTAAGAGTATTATTACATTATTTATCGATTGAATATGACTTTTCAAATCACCCAGCAGTGTTATTTGCAGTGTTAGCTCCAGTTAAATGTTGCAATTCTTCAGCCATTCCTGAACCTGCGACCAAAAACAAGCTACATATGGACAGTACCAAAACAAATAATCGAATGATTCTGTCTCTTCGCAGCAAAATCTGCAGAGCTGGGATGGTTGTATCCTCCATTTATATAACATTCTATTGATTGCAAGAATTTTGTATAATAATTTAAATTGAAAAAAAAAAAAGTTTTGAATCCGGCATCATTTTGTGTATCAGTTCATAATCCATGTGCTATGGAATCGGAACATCAAAAATCTCTTCCCAACCATTTTGCAATCTATATGGCACAGCTGTCAATTTTTGGTCCTTAAATGAAACTGGTATCCTTTTTTATTTATCACAATTTTCTTTAACCAACTTTGGTCTTTAATGCAGGGCCGACAGACAAGTTCCTTACTTTCTCCTCCTTCCACTTGCCTATTCAATTTTTGCAGTAATGCTGCAATTAGTTGGTTGTAATTTTGGGTAGAGCGGTGGTTAAAAGCACTGGTTCCCTCACTATGTCTTTCTGTTGTGATGAGGAAAAGGTAAACATCCTCCGTGCCTTTCCTTCCTAGCTGTCAGTCATAGTGCATCTCTAATTGGCCCGAACAGGTTTTCACAGTAGGACAACACAGTGGTCACTGTGTCTAAAAGGCTCACTCACTGGGGGAGGGGGGCTGCATAACACTTACAAAACTGTATCTTTATAGCCTTCCTGTACTGTATTTCATTGAAATGTTATTTGTGATGATTGTACTGTGGCAGTATAGCTCTAATGGTGTGGTTCTGTCTTTCTGCATTCTGTAGGACTGAGGACAGTTGAGATGCATGGCCTGTAAGCAGCCAGCGCCAGCGATGGCTCATAGGAAGAGGCCAGGGACCAGTGGCTCCAGCTGCAGCATGGTGGAGCCCCCCGCCCGGCCCCCCTGCCCTGCCGCCTACCCCCCAGAGCAGCACAGCCAGGACCATGAGGAGGGGCCTGGGGAGGGGGAGGAGGAGGAGGAGGAGGAGGTCCACTACTGCCGCCAGCAGGGCCTGAAGCCAGAGCTGACGGACAGCCGGCCGGCCACACCTACTACACCGGAGCCGGAACACGAGCATGAACACAGCCATGACCACGATCACCCAGACTGCCAGGACCATGATGACCACAGTCACAGCGACGACCATGCAGAGTGCCATGGCCACGACCACGAGCATGCAGACTGTCATGGTCACGACGATGTAGACTGCCATGACCACGACCATGGCCATGTCCAGAGTCACATCAATGACCACCACGACCATGCAGGATGCCAAGGCCACCGCCACGACCACGCTGACAGCCTGGACGGAGACTCCAGCTCTGACTATGTAAACAACACCTCAGAGGAGGAGGACTATGATGAAGGTCTGCCGGAGGAGGACGAGGGCGTCACCTACTACATCCGCTATTGCCCTGAGGATGACAGCTACCTGGAGGGCAGCATGGACTGCAATGAGGCCGAGGCTGACTATACCGCCAGCACCGTGCAGCACGTCCGGGCTGAGCCGCCGGCCGACACAGACGAGTGCCAGGAGGCGGTGGAGGAGTGGGTGGAGGGAGAAGGGGGGGTGGAGGTGGGGGAGGTGCGCTGTGAGGTGGTAGAGCAGGACCCAGATGAACAGATCTACGACGGGCGGCCGGAGCCCATCCTGGACCACCACCCTCACCCCGCCGCCATCCTGCATGAGTCCCCCGCACCCACAGAGGAGGAAGAAGAGGAGGGGGAGGAGTACCTTCCTAACGATGAGGAGGTGGTAGAGGAGGAGAGAGCTGGGGTTGGCTACACTGGGGACTGCTATGCGCCAGAGGAGGACAATGGGAACTCTGTGGTTCACGTACCGCGGTCTCCATACCGTGGCCGTAAGGTGGTAGTGGAGGGGGAGACGGGGGAGGAGACGGGGGAGGAGGACATTGACCAGATAGTGGCAGAGATCAAGATGAGTATGAGCATGGGTAGCCTGAGCAGTGGTGGTACTGACCAGAGCCCTGAGGAGCTGGTGCAAGACGGTGCACCCAGTGATTACCACCCTCCTGAGGCCCATGCCAAGCCTGAGCCTGCCCCCTACACCCCAACCCCACACCGCCACGACAGCAGACCCAAGTCCCTCAACCTCCCCTCCACACGGCACAACAACCCTGATCTCCAGAGGGGCTTCAAGGTTCGCTCCCGCACCCCTGAGGAGCGACAGCGGTGGGCTCAAGAACAGGTGAGAGGGAGAGGCCATTTTGATGGGTATTTTATACACACGCTCATTGAATCTACTCTATTGAAATGATGTGAATGAAAAGTCAGGCATACAGTTTAGGTGTTGAGAAGGTTGTCAGAATATAAGTCCAACGTTTAATCTCTCTTCCACATTTTACAGGGAGTTTAAGGGCAGAGTGATCAAAGTTATTTTCAGACTTCATTTTTCCGATTCAAACACTAATCTCCTGGATAAACATGACTTGGGTTTTTAATCGTCTAGATTTTGGGGCATTTATCAAACTATCCATTTTAAAAGGACTAAACCAACCCTTAAACCATGGTCCTCCTTCTTTACACTTTACCTTAGTGGGGGATGGTCCAATGCCCTCAGGGAGAGATCTGTATAGAGTAACGTTATACATTAAAGGTCAAATCGGGGTTGCTTATATTTGTCCTGTTTCACACACGTACAAGTGTGTAACCTGTACAGTGTGTGGTGAAATGGAAATGTTTTTTTTTGCATATCCCACTCCCCCTGAGACACCCTTGGAGAGTGGGGTCACGGCATGTGTTTAATACATAAGATGTACGGTCAGGTTATGTTCAGATTCTGGAGCAGACCTATGCCATTGGAACTGATTAAAACAAGATTTGTGATAGGGAGATATTTATTATGTGTGAGGTGGTTGACAGGCAGGTTATTGCATTGTAGCTATAGTGTAGCTAGTGAGATCCTTCCCTTCCCCCAGCTGGAGACCCATCCCCCAGCCACAGCCAGACACCTTGAGCTCCCCTCTCCATCTCCCACGCCCACTGCCCTCATTCAGATCCAGCCTGTTCTTGTATTCCACACACACACACACACAAACACACACACACACACACACACACACACACACACACACACACACACACACACAATCACACACACACACACACACACACACACACACACACACACACACACACACACACATAGCCTCTTCCTGTCCTCCCCCAAGCCGCTCTCTGAGTCCTGCCATGCTCGCCCCCAGCCCAGCCAGATGGTGAGGTGAGGGGAGAGCCTATGTGTGCCCTGCGGTATGGGACGGCAGCATGCTGATACACACCTGCTCCATTGTGTGGATGTGTGTTATGCATAACAGTGTGTATGGTTGTATGTGTCTGTGTGTGTTCTCTTTACTGTGTTGTTGGAGAGAAGTGGGACAGGCCACATAACTGGATTATATTGGAAGCAAGCACATATTGTGCAGAACAGTCACTGACAACCAAAATAAAAAATCTACTGCCCAGGTTAAATTCGGTGACTGTTTGTGATTTTACGCAGCAGTTGTAAATGTTTTGCAAAATGCTTTCAGCGTTCAGGTACTGTGTTTAAGTCTCACTGAAGTGTTTGAAAACATCAGATTCAGGCTGGATACTTCCTCCTTCCTCAGGGCAGATATTTGTTTTATCCTGTCAAACAACAAATGGAAATGATTATTAATTAATTACTGTTTGTTCAAGCTGATGTGTAGATGTTGAATACTAATCAGGATTTATGATTGTGCTGTTGCTGTAAATAGAAGGATTGTTGAATTATGTTAATATGAAATTAGAGCAATTTCATAATCTTTAATTTCATAATCTTTATCATGCTTTGCTTTACCATGCTTTGCAAAGTAAATGTGAACTGTCATGACTATAGCGGTACTCAAACACTATTATGTTGTGTGTGTAATTCAGAGAAATACGTGTTACTGAACTCAATTAATGTCTAATAATAGCATGACCATATTTTTTTTTCATTACACCTACTCTCTTTTCTCCGACCCATAGAGAACTGTACCGGACTGTATTACTAATGTATGTTAGCTGTAGCTCCCTAAGGGACCGGCCCTTTTTTTTTCATTTCTACTGTCTGCTTGGAAATGTACTATTAACTCTCTGTTGCCCGCTGGTCCCTGTTTAACCCCTGGTTTAACCCCCACAGATGACAAACGGTGCAGAGCAGCCCAGGAAACAGCAGCGCTCTGACCTCAACGTGCCGCTGGAGAACAACAATGTCCCGGAGGTAAACTGTCTCTGTCTGGACCTGGCTCGTCTGAGGCAGCAGTCCAAACTCATTGTGACAGATGATATTATGTGGAATACATAGGATTACCGTCCTGTGCTTGCCTTCAGAGCCCGTGTCATGGGTGTGAAGGGATTTTCTTCTGATTATTATCATACAGATTATTTATCATCAAATCAAATCAAGCTTTATTTATACAGCACATTTCAGACATGGAATGCAACACAATGTGCTTTACAGGAAAAAACGTATGTCAGAGTGGTGTGTGTAGATGAGTGGAAGGAATCAAGCGCAGGATCCAGGATGACTTCAATAGACTTTATAGTACGTTAAACACGTGAACAAAATAGTCGCCAACCCAACCGGGTGGCGCAAAACAATTACGCACAAAACACAATGCGTAAAACACCAGAAAAGCGCACGCAGTGCGAACTCTCGGGACAAGCCAACAACGAGAGAAAATACCCTAACGAGGCAGTCTGACACAAAACAATCACGCATAACACCTGACCCAAACACACGAACTAAATAAGGGAAACAATTAAGACACAAATAAGGGACAGGTGTTATGAAACAGACAAAACCAACAGAACATGAAACATAGAACGGTGGCAGCTAGTACTCCGGAGACGACGACCGCCGAAGCCTGCCCGAACAAGGAAGAGGAGCAGCCTCGGCCGAAACCGTGACAGTACCCCCCCCTTGACGCGCGGCTCCAGCCGTGCGCCGACCCGGAGCTCGGGGACGACCCGGACGACGCGGAGCAGGGCGCGCAGGATGACCCCGATGGAAATCGGTCAGTAGGGACTGGTCTAAGACGTCCCTCCTTGGCACCCAGCACCGCTCCTCCGGGCCGTACCCCTCCCACTCCACGAGATATTGAAGACCCCCCATCCGGCGTCTAGAATCCAGGATGGACCTCACGGTGTACGCCGGAGCCCCCTCGATGTCCAACGGGGGCGGAGGAGTCTCCTCAATCTCAAAGTCCTGGAGTGGACCAGCTACCACCGGCCTGAGGAGAGACACATGGAACGAGGGGTTAATATTTTTGTAATCAACAGGTAGTTCTAACCTATAACTCACCTCGTTCAATCTCCTCAGGACTTTAAATGGCCCCACAAACCGCCGACCCAGCTTCCGGCAGGGCAGGCGGAGGGGCAGGTTTCTGGTTGAGAGCCAGACTCGATCTCCAGGTGCGTACACTGGCCCCTCACTGCGGTGTAGGTCGGCGCTCGTCTTCTGTCGACGTATGGCACGCTGCAGATGGACGTGTGCAGCGTCCCACGTCTCCTCCGAGCGCCGCACCCACTCATCCACAGCGGGGGCCTCGATCTGGCTCTCATGCCATGGTGCCAGAACCGGCTGGTACCCTAATACACACTGAAAAGGGGTTAGTTGGGTGGAGGAGTGGCGAAGAGAGTTCTGTGCCATCTCGGCCCAGGGCACATATCTCGCCCACTCCTCCGGCCGGCCCTGACAGTATGACCTCAGAAACCTACCCACATCCTGGTTGACACGTTCAACCTGCCCATTACTCTCCGGGTGGTACCCCGAGGTAAGGCTTACCGAAACCCCCAACCGTTCCATAAATGCTCTCCACACCCTAGAGGTGAACTGGGGGCCTCGGTCAGACACTATATCCTCGGGTACCCCGTAATGCCGGAAGACATGGGTGAACAGAGCCTCAGCGGTCTGTAGGGCAGTGGGTAGACCCGGCATGGGAAGGAGACGACAGGCCTTAGAGAACCGATCCACAACGACCAGGATGGTAGTATTCCCCTGTGAGGGGGGGAGGTCGGTAACAAAATCCACCGAGAGGTGGGACCAGGGTCGTTGTGGAATAGGCAGGGGTTGTAACTTACCCCTGGGCAAATGTCTGGGCGCCTTACACTGGGCACACACCGAACAGGAGGAGACATAAATCCTCACATCCCTAGCTAACGTTGGCCACCAGTACTTCGTGCTAAGGCAGTGCACTGTCCGGCCGATACCCGGATGGCCAGAGGAGGGGGACGTATGAGCCCAACAAATGAGGCGATCGCGTACCTCGAGCGGAACGTACGTCCGACCCACAGGACACTGTGGAGGACTCGGGTCGGTGCGTAACGCCCGCTCGATCTCACCATCAACCTCCCACACCACCGGAGCAACCAGACAAGACTCCGGTAGTATGGGCGTGGACTCAACTGACCTCTCCTCTGCGTCATACCGCCGAGACAGAGCATCTGCCTTCCCGTTCTGGGACCCAGGGATGTATGTGATCTTAAACACAAACCGGGCTAGGAACATAGTCCAACGAGCCTGGCGAGGATTCAGTCTCCTAGCTGCCCGGATGTACTCCAGGTTACGATGGTCAGTTAGAATGAGGAAAGGGTGTTGAGCCCCCTCGAGCCAATGCCGCCACACCTTTAGGGCCTGTACCACGGCTAACAGCTCCCTGTCTCCTACGTCATAATTCCGCTCCGCCGGACTGAGCTTCTTAGAGTAGAACGCACAGGGACGGAGTTTAGGTGGAGTGCCAGAACGCTGGGAAAGAACGGCCCCTATCCCGGCCTCTGACGCGTCCACCTCTACTTGGAACGGTAAAGAAGGATCCGGATGCGCCAACACCGGCGCCGAGGTAAACAGGTCCTTTAGTCTCCCAAATGCCCTGTCCGCCTCAGCTGACCACCGCAAGCGCACCGGACCCCCCTTTAACAGAGACGTTATGGGAGCTGCCACCTGTCCAAAACCCCCGATAAACCTCCGGTAATAATTCGCAAAACCCAAGAACCGTTGCACCTCCTTCACAGTGGTTGGGGTCTGCCAATTACGCACAGCTGACGCCCGGTCTACCTCCATCTTCACCCCTGACGCAGACAACTGGTAACCCAGAAAGGAGACCGACTTCTGGAAAAACAGACATTTCTCTGCCTTGACATATAGGTCATGCTCCAACAGCCTCCTCAATACTCGGCGCACCAGGGCTACATGCTCAGCACGGGTAGGACTATACACCAGAATGTCGTCGATGTACACAACTACTCCCTGTCCCTGCATGTCCCGGAAAATCTCATCAACGAAGGATTGGAAGACTGAGGGAGCATTCATCAACCCATATGGCATGACTAGATACTCGTAGTGTCCGGAAGTCGTGCTAAACGCTGTCTTCCATTCATCGCCCGCTCGAATGCGTACCAAGTTATATGCGCTCCTAAGATCCAATTTTGTAAAGAACTGCGCACCGTGCAGTGACTCCGTCATAGTCGCAATCAGAGGAAGTGGATAGCTGTACTTCACTGTGATCTGATTGAGACCGCGGTAATCAATACACGGGCGCAGACCTCCATCCTTTTTCTTTACAAAAAAGAAACTTGAGGAAGCGGGTGAAACGGAGGGCCGTATGTATCCCTGTCTCAGAGACTCAGAGATGTATGTCTCCATAGCCTTTCTCTCCTCTTGAGACAAGGGATACACATGGCTCCGCGGGAGAGCTGCTCCTGACTGGAGATCTATCGCACAATCCCCCCGTCTATGAGGCGGCAGCTGCGCCGCCCGAGTCTTACTGAACGCCAGTGCCAAATCCTCATACTCGGGGGGAATCTGCAGTGCTGGCATTAGATTCGGACTCTCCACCGAGGTCGCCCCTATGGAAACACCCAGACACCGCCCCTCACATTGAGCAGACCACCCTTTAAGAGCTTTCTCTCGCCACCTAATAATAGGGTCATGAGTCATCAACCAGGGAAGACCCAGCACTACCGGATACGCAGGAGAGTCAATCAGATAGAGCTGAATTATCTCCTCATGACCCTCCTGCGCCGTCATCTGAATGGGTGCTGTGACTTCCCTAATCAACCCAGACCCTAACGGACGGCTATCTAGGGCATGGACGGGGAAAGGTTTATCCACTGGAAGGAGGGGAATCCCTAACTCTACACAGAACTGGCGATCTACAAAATTCCCAGCTGCGCCTGAATCTACCAGCGCCTTATGCTGGGAACGAGGTGCAACCTGTGGGAAACAAACAGGCAAGGTTAGGTGCACGACAGAAAGCTCTGGGTAAGCAGGGCGCCTACTCACCTGGGGGGACCCCCCAATGCGTGACCTGCCATCTCCCTCACTGGAGGACCCGCCCCAACACCTAGCCGCGGTGTGTCCTCCACGACCACAGTTGGTGCAAGGGCCAGGTCCCCTCGGGCTCCTCCTCCTCCGTTCCCTAGCGCCAGCACCTCCGAGCTCCATAGGGCTCGGCTCGGAGGTGCTGGAGAGTGGAATGAGCGAACCCCCCCCTCCGGGACGCCCACGGGTGGCGAGCAGGGTATCCAGCCGGATGGCCATGTCGACCAGCTGGTCGAACGTCAACGACGTGTCCCTGCACGCCAACTCTCGCTGGACGTCCTCCCGGAGGCTGCAGCGGAAATGGTCGATAAGGGCCCGCCCATTCCACCCTGCATCAGCCGCTAGGGTCCGGAACTCTAAGGCAAAGTCCTGGGCGCTCCTCATCCCCTGTCGGAGGTAGAACAGACGTTCCCCCGCCGCCTTCCCTTCCGGTGGATGGTCGAACACAGCACGGAAGCGGCGGGAGAACTCCGCATAGTTCGTAGTAGCGGCGTCCATTCTCCTCCACTCGGCGTTGGCCCACTCCAACGCCTTGCCGGTGAGACAGGAGATGAGGGCTGAGACGCTCTCGTGTCCCGAGGGCGCCGGGTGGACGGTGGCGAGGTAGAGCTCCACCTGCAGCAGGAATCCTTGACACCCGGCAGTGGAGCCGTCGTACGCCCTCGGGAGCGAGAGCCGAATCCTACTAGGTTCCGGAGATGAGACGGGGGGGCTGGCCGATGGGGCTGGTTCGGTTCCTGGAGGTGTGGGAACCCCGCTGGTCTCCCATCGGTGCAGAGTATTCATCACCCCCTCCAGGGCATGACAGACCTGGTTGATGCGGTCCTCCTGACCACGAAGACGTTCAGCCATCTCGGCCGTCGGCGCGGTCGCTCCTGCTGATTCCATGGGTGTGATGCGTGATTCTGTCAGAGTGGTGTGTGTAGATGAGTGGAAGGAATCAAGCGCAGGATCCAGGATGACTTCAATAGACTTTATAGTACGTTAAACACGTGAACAAAATAGTCGCCAACCCAACCGGGTGGCGCAAAACAATTACGCACAAAACACAATGCGTAAAACACCAGAAAAGCGCACGCAGTGCGAACTCTCGGGACAAGCCAACAACGAGAGAAAATACCCTAACGAGGCAGTCTGACACAAAACAATCACGCATAACACCTGACCCAAACACACGAACTAAATAAGGGAAACAATTAAGACACAAATAAGGGACAGGTGTTATGAAACAGACAAAACCAACAGAACATGAAACATAGAACGGTGGCAGCTAGTACTCCGGAGACGACGACCGCCGAAGCCTGCCCGAACAAGGAAGAGGAGCAGCCTCGGCCGAAACCGTGACAACGTATAAAAAACAATTCAAATAAAAGCTGAAATATGTAATACACAACAAACATAAGATAAATAACAAAATAACAAACTGAACAACTAAAAAGCACCCTAAGGAAAAGCAAAGCTAAAAATATGTGTTTTAAGATCTCTTTTAAACATGTCCACAGTTTCGGCCCCCCTCAGGTTCTCTGGCAGGCTGTTCCAGAGGCTGGGGGCATAATAACTAAAGGCTGCCTCTCCATGCCTCTTGGTCCTAGGCTTTGGGATAGTTAAAAGGCCAGTCCCAGAGGATTTATGAGAATCAATTAACTGTGTTTATGAATTAATGAAGTCCCTGTCTCCAGCTAACACAGTGTGGTTGTCCAGTTTGCTTAAGGAAATCACCACTGTTATTAATGTGGACATTTCTCTCAGGGACATTCTGTACAATGCTGCTATCCTCCTCCCCCACTTCCATTGCTCTGAAAGGAAGGTAATTGGCTGTGCCCTTTTTTGACTCAGCAGTCAAACCACTGGTTGGGAGCAGCAAGCTGTGTGTTTACATCAGGGAAAACCACTCAACCTTGACCTGACTGTTGAAATGACGCTCAGAGACACAGCCCTTTCTGCTCTGAACAACCTCCATAAGAGCCCTCTCCTCTGCCCAACCCAGACTTGACTGATCATCCTAACATGGTTTTGTCCGGCCAGGCTTTCATTCACACGACAGCACTAAGCCTGGAGAGCACAGCCGAACTGCAGAGCGAGGCACATCTTCACTTTAAAGGTTGTCTAGTATGATACGGAAGCATTTAAGTATCGGCAAAGCAACAGCTGGGTGTATATTTGCGGGAGGCCACTATAGCATAAGTGTACCAACATATACTAGGATGTTGTTTCCCTTTAAGTTATCAAGTGGATTGATAGTGCTCCTGGGCCTTCCTCACAGACTGTAATGAACGGCCACTCATATTTCAGCCTGGACCCTCCATTTGAGTGGCATGTCTTTCAAGTGATGGCCATAACTCAGAGTGCTTTAATGTGTGGCTATATCATGCAGAGCTCTGTAGAAGTATTGATATACAGTAGTGTTTCACATCTGAAGATTTAGGCATGTCATGACCTTGCATGTTAACATGGACCACTGTTTACAATCAGGTCGATGCCATGAAGTTGTACTTCCTTTGATCTGTACTATACACTCTTAGAATTTTTTTTCTCAAAAGGGTTGTTCGGCTGTCCCCGTAGGATAACCCTTTTTGGTTCCAGGTAGAACCATTTTTGCTTCCAGGTAGGACCCTTTTGAGTTCCATGTAGAACTCTCTGTGGAAAGGCTTCTACATGGAACCCAAAAGGGTTCTACCTGGAACCAAAAAGGGTTCTTCAAAGGGTTATCCTATGGAGACAGCCGAAGAACCCTTTTAGGTTCTAGATAGCACCTTTTTTTCGAAGAGTGTAGCACACTTCTATGTATTCAGTTTTTGCATCGTTTCTTACATTTTCTTCCTTATCTGTTCATGAATATGGTTTGTATCAATTTCATAGGCTACTTTGAACTGATGTTCAAAAATGCTTCATCTTCTTTGATAGAATGAAGCTTTTGGAGTTTGTTGGTCTGTTGTCTGTTGTTTGTTGTGGAAGCCAAAAGCCTTGCAGTGGCGGTTTTCCCTTGAGTTTCATGAAATGAGACAATGCATATTTCATTCTGTTTCACTACTTCAGAGAGTTCAATCAAGACTTTGTGTTTTTCAGGAAACAAAGAAAGCTGCATCTTTCCCCAGCTTTGTTGATGGTAAGCTACCTCTACATTTGTTTCATTTAACTCTGTCTCATAACTACTCCAGATGTTTCAATATGTTGAGGATGAAATCAAAATACAAAAATGCATCAAATTCATCAAATTCACAACATCCAAAACAGATATTCCCTGTAAGAGGCTTATATCACTTTGGGTGCAGGGATCTGCTCATTCCAAGGATATTAGATTTATCTCTCTATTTCAAGCGCCTTAATAACCACTCAAAATCTAGTTGCAAAATGACAGATCGTGGCGTATTAACGAGAGAAAATATGAGCTTGCAGCTGTTGCATGCGATCAACATGTTATTATGAGAGAGAGCAAGAGAGCGAGAGAGCGAGAGAGAGAGAGAGAGAGAGCGAGAGAGAGAGAGAGAGAGAGAGAGAGAGAGAGAGAGAGAGAGAGAGAGAGAGAGAGAGAGAGAGAGAGAGAGATCAACAGATGAATGAGTCTGCATTTGAAAATGAAGACGAATTATCATATTCATTTTTCACTATCTTTATTTGGGCAATTTACTTGAGAGCCATCATGTCAGACATGTCAGTGAGTTACTCGTCAATGTGGGAGAGCTACAGTGGGGAAAAAAAGTATTTAGTCAGCCACCAATTGTGCAAGTTCTCCCACTTAAAAAGATGAGAGAGGCCTGTAATTTTCATCATAGGTACACGTCAACTATGACAGACAAAATGAGATGTTTTTTCTCCAGAAAATCACATTGTAGGATTTGTAATGAATTTATTTGCAAATTATGGTGGAAAATAAGTATTTGGTCAATAACAAAAGTTTCTCAATACTTTGTTATATACCCTTTGTTGGCAATGTCTTCACAAGGTTTTCACACACTGTTGCTGGTATTTTGGCCCATTCCTCCATGCAGATCTCCTCTAGAGCAGTGATGTTTTGGGGCTGTCGCTGGGCAACACGGACTTTCAACTCCCTCCAAAGATTTTCTATGGGGTTGAGATCTGGAGACTGGCTAGGCCACTCCAGGACCTTGAAATGCTTCTTACGAAGCCACTCCTTCGTTGCCCGGGCGGTGTGTTTGGGATCATTGTCATGCTGAAAGACCCAGCCACGTTTCATCTTCAATGCCCTTGCTGATGGAAGGAGGTTTTCACTCAAAATCTCACGATACATGGCCCCATTCATTCTTTCCTTTACACGGATCAGTCGTCCTGGTCCCTTTGCAGAAAAACAGCCCCAAAGCATGATGTTTCCACCCCCATGCTTCACAATAGGTATGGTGTTCTTTGGATGCAACTCAGCATTCTTTGTCCTCCAAACACGGCGAGTTTACCAAAAAGTTATATTTTGGTTTCATCTGACCATATGACATTCTCCCAATCCTCTTCTGGATCATCCAAATGCACTCTAGCAAACTTCAGACGGGCCTGGACATGTACTGGCTTAAGCAGGGGGACACGTCTGGCACTGCAGGATTTGAGTCCCTGGTGGCGTAGTGTGTTACTGATGGTAGGCTTTGTTACTTTGGTCCCAGCTCTCTGCAGGTCATTCACTAGGTCCCCCCGTGTGGTTCTGGGATTTTTGCTCACCGTTCTTGTGATCATTTTGACCCCACGGGGTGAGATCTTGCGTGGAGCCCCAGATCGAGGGAGATTATCAGTGGTCTTGTATGTCTTCCATTTCCTAATAATTGCTCCCACAGTTGATTTCTTCAAACCAAGCTGCTTACCTATTGCAGATTCAGTCTTCCCAGCCTGGTGCAGGTCTACAATTTTGTTTCTGGTGTTTCTTTGGTCTTGGCCATAGTGGAGTTTGGAGTGTGACTGTTTGAGGTTGTGGACAGGTGCCTTTTATACTGATAACAAGTTCAAACAGGTGCCATTAATACAGGTAACGAGTGGAGGACAGAGGAGCCTCTTAAAGAAGAAGTTACAGGTCTGTGAGAGCCAGAAATCTTGCTTGTTTGTAGGTGACCAAATACTTATTTTCCACCATAATTTGCAAATAAATTCATAAAAAATCCTACAATGTGATTTTCTGGAAAGAAAATTCTCAATTTGTCTGTCATAGTTGACGTGTACCTATGATGAAAATTACAGGCCTCTCTCATCTTTTTAAGTGGGAGAAATTGCACAATTGGTGGCTGACTAAATACTTTTTTCCCCCACTGTATATCTAAGCAGGCCAATCCCAGGCCTCTGTGTATGTTTGGTTCGAGATGTTTTCAAGGCATTCTTCGCCAGGCCCCTCTCACCACTGGGCAGCGAACGGCAGGGCCTAATCTTCCTGGAGGCTGAGCTGTTTCTTTCTTTCACTCTCTCTGATATCATGACAGTGCATTGTATCCCTCAGTGGATGTCACAGAGTCCACATCTACATATCACACGGGCACATTGATCCCCCTGTGCCTCTCTCAGCTCCCTTCCCACCCGTGGACATTTTACTGCTCAAGCCTCCACCATGATTGTTTCTCTGCATAATACCCAACAGCTACAGAATTGCAGTGTTTGATTTATTGAAATTGTACATACAGAAGGCTACCAATACTCATACGTATATGACCTTTCATCTCAGAGCTTAACTAGAATAACACAGAGATTTCTTTGTTTTGCAAAATAAATATGATCTAATAGCGTTGATCTTCTCCTGCTCCTTCGTTTCTCTGTCCATCCCTTCTCCCTGTCTCTCTCTGTCAGTTCCAGGGCCCTGTGAGCCAGAAGATCTTATTGATGGCATCATCTTTGCTGCTAACTACCTGGGCTCCACCCAGCTGCTCTCTGAGAGGAACCCGTCCAAGAACATCCGCATGATGCAGGCCCAGGAGGCTGTCAGCCGGGTCAAGGTACGGACAGACAGCAGACAGGCCTTCCATCACACACACACACACACACACACACACACACACACACACACACACACACACACACACACACACTGCACCACCCATTTCAAATCCCTTCCTCCCTTCTTTTCATTTGAATGTTGTTTTGATCTTGTATGTTTTCACAGTGACTCTAGGAACCATTTTGGAAGATTCAGAGTGAGGGTGTCAGATGTGTTTGTTTACACCCCAGGAGACAGTGTCCAATCTAGTAGGATTATTGCTACTGTAATGTAGGATGCAGTGGTACTGTGTAATCATGTTCCTCCCCAGTGGGTTAGTTTACAGTCCTTTAGCTCTGTTTACAACCCACTCTTTTATTTTTATACGGTCAGGATTTAATGATGCCCTATAGAGGGAACAACCCCTTAAGGTATTCATCAATATTATTTGATCTTTCTAGTTATAGTATATCTGAATAAACTTTATATTCATGTTTCAGGCATATAGAAAAACCTGATGGAGACATCAAAGCTTATACAGTGTATTGACATAACCGCTGGAAACCTTTTTAATTAGTGCTCTAAATGGAACCTCTTGCTGTAGATAGTCTGCAATCTGGGCAGACAGATATAACAGTTTTATAAATGGAGTTAAAATGTGAGTGCAAGATGCTGGTCTTTTTAATTAAAGTGAGGTCCAGATTGGCCTATTAAATCCACATGGACATCAATACTGTTTACCTCCCCAGTCAGAGCAGTTTGAGATTTGGCCAGAATTAGCAGTCCATTAGGGCTTCAGTTGGGCCAGATTGGGGTAAAGCACGTGTCACATGGTGTTGGTAATGGATTGCTGGAACACAGAGGTTATGTTTCCCCTTCCATTTCCGCCCCCTTTTCTACATTTCTTCTCTGCTATGAATACTGATGGGGAGCAGCCAGAGAGGATGGCCATATTCAAAACAGACTCAGCCACTGTGCATTTCAATCACTTCACTACTGGTTGGCTTTCAACTAGCTCTAGAGTTATAATTGCTTTTGGCAGTCTAGCTTTTGAAAGGCCATTTACAAGGGACATTTCCCTCAGTCTGATAACAGTATGATCACAAATATAGTATTTGCACGGTATGTATTCCCATGCAGTGAAATGTGTATGTTTTTGAATGAGTTCATGTGTGCTGACAATGTATTGTTGAGACCATAGACAAGGAGACTCTGTACATGATTTTGGGAGCTATACCTATTGGATAAAATAAAATACAACCTAAGATGAAACACCAAATGTTCATAAGCTGTCCAGGCACAATACATTTCCTCTCCCTCTCATGAAAACATGGGCTGGCCTGTATCATTAATGTTTTATATTCACTGGCACTCAGCTGGGATCTACTTTTAGAAACATCCACCTGTGGCAAGGCCAGCCAGTCACTGCAGAGCAGAGATGGGGGTGTGTGTTAGCTCAGTGGGTCAGATTGGCCCACAGCTCTGTGTGACACAGTGACACACTCTCCTGTCCAGCAGAAGTCTGCTTCAGCAGGCACAAGACTGGGGCAGGTCACCCTCCCATCTGAGCAGCTGCCAGCTTTCCTTTGGGAAAAGCTGGCAGCTTTTGGAGGGATATTTGTCTTGAAGGCACCTGCCTTTCTTCCACTGCTGCTGGGATCTGGCTCCATCCATCCCAGTGAAAAGAAATCCAATCTGTCCTTCCATTCTCTCGCTACCATCCAAGGCCTTTGAAGTTGAAACCATGGCAACACTTAACTGCAAGTTGTTGTTTTTTATGTTGGTTGTTCAGCTGTGGAGGAGGCCATCGGAAAGCATGCCACTTGTTCTCTCCCATTTGTACATTTTAGTCATTTAGCAGATGCTCTTATCCAGAGCGACTTACAGTTAGTGAGTGCATACATTTTTCATACTGGCCCCCCGTGGGAAACGAACCCACAACCCTGGCGTTGCAAGCACCATGCTCTACCAACTGAGCTACAGGGGACCTTTCTGAAGAGGAACTACAGATGATGTGTCTCTCCACAGATGAATTGGCCATATGTCACTCTGGAGGCAGGGGATTGGGCTCTTTTATGTTTTGGTAGCTACCATTTCTTCACACACCAACCCCTTAACACTGTGACTGGGCATGGTGCTCTGTGCTGCCTGCCTCTACCATTTTATGGTTCTCAGATCTTAGCCACTCCAACACCAACAACAACCCACACACAGCTTAATTACACTGCTGTCCTCAATATTTAGTCCAAAGCTACAGAGAATGAAGTGAGCCTTTACAAACACAAAAAAAACATAACATTGCAGGTAAATAGCACAGCGTCTTATGTTTTATTTATGCAAATCTTTTTTGGCATGCAACCCTCATTTTGATGTAATATTTATGCAGCTTCATCGCCCACTCCCTTTTCTGCCTGCCTTGATTTGCTGCAGTGGATGTAGCTGGATGTAGCTGGAGGACTCAGATGTCTGCCTTGCATTAGGAGGGCTGAAGCTGGAGGAGTAAATGTGTTACAAACAACCCAGGATTATCCCTGTAGGCCATTCTCTGCTCTGCTTCCCATACAAACACAAATAAACTGACTAGTTGCAGCACGCAAACATCCAACTTGCTCGACCGTCTGAGAGGCAAGATCATGCCCTCTGCTCTATCTCTCAGCACATTGTGAAGCGTAGAGAGAGCACTGACCCTTCCTCTGCTCCTGACTGGCTGGCTTGCAGAGAGCTGTGGCACCAACTCCCTCAGGCAGCCAAGGAACAGAGTCTATCTGACTGATAATGGATGGGACTGGAAACAGATCAACCAGTTTCAGCTCAGGGCTCACAAACACAAACAGAGGTCCTTTATGTGTCTGGACTTCACTACACCCTCCTTCTGGTCCTGTGCAGTCGACATACAGCGTTAAGGTCTTTTTGTGGCGCTCAGTGTTGGGAGAGGGAAAGGGGGATACCTAGTCAGTTGCACAACTGAATGCATTCAACCAAAACAGAGAGGTGTGAGATTAACTGAATCTGAATCTTAACTGAATTAACTGAATCTGAATCTGTGTTTGTCTGTGTTTTCTGGTCAGCCACCCTACAGTAGGTTTCTCAATGTGTTGTTATTAGACCATTTGAAAACCACTCAGTCACCAACTGTCAGTTTTGACATCTCATTTCTCTAGGGGGATGGTGACTGATGTCAATACAGGACTAAATCATTGCGTTGCCTTAAATTACATGTCAAGTCATCTCAGGATGCTGGGCTCTGCTGTAATTCCTCACCATGTTCTGAAAGAATGTGTTGTGGACAGGAAGGGTATGCCAAGCATGTCTTGCCTTGACTTGATCCTGAAGCCCTTTGATAGAGTATTTGCATATGCTACTGAAGTTCCCTTTTTTACTTTGATATAAAGGTATGGTATCAACTCATTTTTGCATGTCTTTATGATTTGCTGTATTCAAAAGAGCAGTTGAATTTGTTTCTGCAGAACACAGCTGTGCCACCGCTCCTCTCCCTTTCAGAGCAGTGACACACCTGCTGTTTGGTTTAGTTATTGTCTCTTACTTTCTTTTACTTTCTTTATTTCCTGCCCTCTGTTTTTGCCGCTCCTCCTGTCCCGTGTCTGACGACCCTGTTCTGTCCCAACGACTCCTCCCAGAGGGTTCAGAAGGCTGCCAAAATCAAGAAAAAGGCGGTGTGTAAAACAATCTGATCTGATAAGAACAGAGAAAAGGGACACCTTGACTCCACCATCACCCTCCGGCTCCCTGTTCCATCTGTGTGTACTGTCTGTCTGTCTCACCCTGACACACTCTGAGCCGTGGAGTGTGAGGATGTGACTAGAATCATGATGAGAATCTCCATATCCCACTCCATCTGATTACCCAGCATGCATTACTGAGAGGCTGGACTGTGCGAACTCTGGGAACATCCTATCCCTGCAGCTTGTACTCTGAAAAACAGAGCCAGCAAACATTTAATCCATTGATGATATTGATGATGTAAAGAAATATTCTAGCCTACACAGAATTACTACAAATTATAATTAATACTATTAGACATATCATCAAATAAATTGCTCCCCAGCTGTTTCATTATATAGTACATATTTTAAAAACATGTATATTATGCTCCTCATTATACACACATAACCTCTTAGTTAATTAACCTAAATCAAACGTGATTGAATTAATACGCAGTGCGTGGTGATTAGCGTGAATGCAATCCACATGCCTGGGACTGGCATTCACACACATCCGGCAGCTCGTAATGGCTTAGCTAGCACTGCTATGTTGCTCCTACTCTCATCTGTTCCAACTCTCAACACACCAACATCATGTCAGACCTATTGATGTAAAGCCCCAGAGCCAATCGGGTCCCTATGTGACTATATGACCAGCCCTCACTGCTGCTGCCTCAAATCCCTTCCACTCTGCTCTGGTCTGGATGCTGGCCCTGTCTGTCACTGAGATGACTGTTTTTGATTCCACATGTATTCCATGCAGTCATGCATGCACAATCACATTACCATTTATCATGAAAATGAATATTATGAATCACTTAGCCAAGTTCCCATTGTAAAGGTACAGTAGCCTACAGAGACCCATTTTGTGTGGAACAATGTGAGCATGACCACCACTCAATAAACAACAACAACATCCTATGGCAATGCTACGAACCAATCCTTTAGGAGATATCAATGTTAATTCAGATTATGAAATGGAATATGAATGTACATTTTATGGCTGATCTCTATGGGTGTAGCTATAGTCCAGCACTGACTGAACACCTACTGTAGGCTCGCCAGGAGTCTGCCGGGGCCCAACCTATAACATCATTGCATGATTTATGAAATAGCTTTAAAACTGCTCTCAACGGGAGATGAAAGAGTGCAGCTTCTTAACCGAGGCCCCTGGTGAGCTCTCCCCAGTCCTCAGCCCCCAGCCAGGGTGCTTACAGAATGGGCACCAGGGCCGCTCTCTCCTGCCACAGGGGGGACTCTGACACACCTGTCTCTCTCTTGTCTCCGTCCAGAGCCCAGAGGGGGACGCACACACACTGACAGAGGTGGACCTCTTCATCTCCACCCAGAGGATCAAAGTGCTCAACGCAGACACACAGGTGAGTAGAGGTCCTGACTCCAGCCTTAACAGGACCAATCAAATGCAGTGGGGCCATAGACACGCAACTCCTCTCAGTGTCTTTTGTGACAGATTTTGATGATCATTTATTGATTTAATCTTTTTTATCTGATCTCCCTCTGAGAGAGGATTAAAAAAAAAAAATGTTAAAGCCAGAAAGCCTCTATGGACAGCTGTCAATAAAGTGGGACTTAGCAGTAAGATGAAAGCTAGTTTTAAACACTTTGTATCCCAACCCATTTGATTCCCAACCCATTTGATTCCCAACCCATTTGATTCCCAACCCAATCCATATGCAATATTAATTTGTCAGAAATCATCTCAACTCCAAAGCCAAATTGTTTAGGACACATATGCTTGACACATAACTTTGAACAGTAATGCAGTTATAAATTAGGTACAGTGTAGCACTTTACTCTTGATGTCACGCCTTAATGTCGTATGGGAACCTATGGGAAACAAGATTGTCCAATGTGTGAGGGTCAGCCGCAGTGTTAACAGTGATGTCTCTGCTGTAGAGTGCCAGCTGACTGTGAACAGAATGTGTGTCCCTGTCGTTGAGTTGCAGTCCTACTGAACAGAACAGCAGTGTGTGGGCTGGCTGCCTGGCAGAGCCTACTGTAACGTGCTGCAATGCAGTGTCTCTCCACTCCACTCCCTGCCTGGCACAAGGCTACCTACTTCCCGCAACCATCAAGATGGCAAAAGTCTGGATTTATGGGGCTCTGTTGGTAGCAACACAATGTCATTTTCATGTGATTTTTCTTATTGACTATACCAATTGTACCATTTCCTAGATGGAATAATGTAATATTTCATACCCACTAAGAACATTTGTGCCGCGTATAAAAATGTAAGAGCGATCCTATTGAATAATCTTTTTAAATAATCTCCAAACGTGCCTTGGTTCAGTCCCTGCTGTCTGTGTGTACCAGAGGGAATGAGAACATTTGAGAACATCAGATTGATTAGAGCTGTGATTTCCATGCCTGGCCTGCTACGGAGCATATGGGCTAAATGGAAATGCATGGATTTCTGCCACACTGCTGAGGCTGCTCACCATGAGAAAGGTGAAAGGCTGTGGGCACAGCATGCACAGACAAATTGGATCATTAATTCTGCTGACGGACTAATTATGTTTTGCTGAAGAGCGTGCAGGACAGAGCTGAGCATTCCTGCTCCTTGTCGGTCATGTTCCGCACTACCAGACACTCATGTGAAGATAAACACCTTGTCATACTTCGTCTGAAGCTTAAAAAACACACAATGTGTTTATTTTACTCTAAGCGTCAATTGTAATACACAATATACTAGTTGTTCATTGTTTGTTGCTGTGGTTGCATACACAGGAAACTATGATGGACAACGCCCTGCGCACCATCTCCTACATAGCTGACATTGGGAACATTGTGGTGCTGATGGCGAGGCGCCGCATGCCCCGCACAGCCTCCCAGGACTGCATCGAGACCACACCTGGAGCCCCAGAGGCCAAGAAACAGTACAAGATGATCTGCCACGTCTTTGAGTCTGAGGACGTAAGTGTCTGTGTGTCTGTGATCTATCCCTTGAGGCTATAATCGAATGGTACAATGTCCTGAACTGGAGGACTAGGATCAGGACCAGGTGAAAGGTTATGCACAGGACATGTTTCTAAATGTAGAAGTAATGTGTTGTGACTGATTCAGAGATTAGTCACAACACATTATGAATGACATGTTCGCCTCCCCTAGCCAGCGTGCGTCTGCCCCTGCATTGCAGTTGTCCCTCTCTATCTCTCTATGTCTAATTAGCTGCTGTGGCATAAAGGACAGTCAGTCTGAGTGTTAACACATGAGTCATTTAGCCTCAGCTCAGAAGGGACGATTATACATTTCAATGATGCCTCTCCCAACAGTGTCTTATTACTTTATACCTATGACAAGGTAGGCTTGATCCTGGGTCTACTGGTCTGGATAAGGGCAGCTACTGCCTTTACTGTCCCCATTCGTTATGGGCAGGAGCATTAATGGAGTTTCCCCATGGTTAGGGGTAAGGAGTGGGACAATATTATGGGATTCTTAAAACTCAAATAGCAGGTTATTTATATTGGCCCCCTGTCCCTCGGTCAGTGCAGAGACGTTGCCAATGTGTGATATGCTGTCTGTCACAGTAATATTGCCAATTTTCAGCCACACCACAGTCCAGGATGTGCTTCATGTGTCTATCAAAGCCCAGCATGCGGTTGGATGTCAGTTTGTTAACAGGGCAACCACAGCTTGCTTCCTTCCTTAGGAAACATATTATTCCCTAAAACAGCCTGAGGGGAAGTAGGAGGTAAATATAGGGAATTATAAGGAAACTATATGGGAGAGAAACATCCCTAATATCTAATGATATGCAATTAGATTACTCCCCTTTTCTTCTCCTCTTTAGATCAGCTTTTTACAATCAATACCTTTGCCATTTTAGACAAAAAATGAAGCAATCATTGCACCAATGCTGTAGGCTTCATGATGCTCATTGCTTTGGCTGTGCGAACATGTTTTGGTCCATTTATATGGTTTTATTAAATGATGCCAGGACAGAAGCTAGTTGTCAGTAATGAAGACATGGCAAATAGGTTTTGACATTTAAATTAAATGTTTATTGGACCTCATATAGTACTTGGCAACAGTGAAGCAATTCCACTGTTGTCTTATGTGCTTTGATTCATACCACATAAATGAATATTGATCTGCATCCCCCAGTTGCTCTGTGATGTGATTCTCCCCATTGCTGTCACTATGACAGTGTATTGGCAGTGTATTGCTTCTCTGCCAAATGCATAGCTGGTTTTATTCATAGCTGGTTTTATTCATAGAAATATAATTACTAGAAGGGAAAAAGCATCTCAGACCACAGCAATTTGACTCTAACACTCATGGGTAAATTCTATTTTCATGGCCTTATCCTCTCTTCTCATTGGCTCTTCAGGCCCAGCTCATAGCCCAGTCGATTGGGCAGTCATTTAGCGTGGCCTACCAGGAGTTCCTGAGGGCCAACGGCATCAACCCAGAGGACCTGAGTCAGAAGGAGTACAGTGACATCATCAACACGCAGGAGATGTACAACGATGACCTCATCCACTTCTCCAACTCTGAGAACTGCAAAGAGGTTTGGCTCTCATTTAACTGTATGAGGTAACTGTATAATGGTTCCTCAGCTGCACTGTACAATCCACTTCTCTGAGTACTTTTTGATGCTCAGTCAGTGCCCTCTTACATAGGATTAAAGAGTGTGATGAGCAGTGAGGCAGTCTAGTTCTGTGGAAGTACTGCACATGGACTGAGCCAATTACCAGAGAAGCTGACAGTGGTCTTATACCCATCTGGCCCTCCTTCTTCCGCACGTTGTTTCTGTTCTTCCGTTACACCATTATATTTCTCGATGATTAATTTTTCTCCTGCCCACAATCGCTTTGACTAGAGGCACTCATCACTCTCTCTCGCTCTCTCTTTCTCTTTCTCTCGCTATTGGCTGGCTCCACAGCTGCAGCTGGAGAAGCATAAGGGAGAGATCCTGGGCGTGGTCATAGTGGAGTCTGGCTGGGGCTCCATCCTGCCCACGGTCATCCTGGCCAACATGATGAACGGTGGGCCGGCCGCCCGCTCCGGGAAGCTCAGCATCGGAGACCAGATCATGTCCATCAACAACACCAGCCTGGTAGGGCTGCCGCTCGCCACCTGTCAGGGAATCATCAAGGTACATGGACAGGGCCAGAGTTCTAGGAAGAGTCATTCAATCAAATCAAATCACATTTTATTTGTCACATGCGCCGAATACAACAGGTGTAGACATTACCGTGAAATGTTTACTTATAAGCCCTTAACCAACAATGCAGTTTTAAGAAAATAGAGTTAAGAACATATTTACTAAATAAACTAAAGTAAAAAAATACAAATACAATAAGTTACACAATAAAATAACAATAATGAGGCTATACACAGGGGGTACCGGTACCGAGTCAATGTGTGTGGGTACAGGTATAAATTAGTGGTTATTATGGTGACATTACATTAATTGTGTAACACTACATGAATTCTGTAATTTGATCATAATTATAATGTAAAATAATCCACTGACTAAACCCAGTGGAGGTTGCAGGATGTCCTCTGCTCTGTCTGACCACTGTGTTTGTCCATCAGGGCCTGAAGAACCAGGTGCAGGTGAAGCTGAACATTGTGAGCTGTCCCCCTGTCACAACCGTGCTCATCAAGAGGCCAGACCTCAAGTACCAGCTGGGCTTCAGCGTCCAAAATGGGATTGTAAGTACAATCAGATCAGGCACCACCACTTAGCCCTGTGTACAATGTCAAACTATGAACACAGTGCCGTAGTGTTTTCATTCAAGTCATCACTCAACAGCAAAAGGCCTTGACCACTCTTCTTTTGTCTGTTTTTGGAATACTGTGTTCTCATGCGTAGGTTGAATAACACAGGCTGTGACTGGTTGAAAAACGAGATTCTGTACTATATCAATGTCTTTGTCTAATGAAACTTCAGTTCCCTCAGGAGGATTTCAGCTGACATGAGTTGAATAGGAGAAGACAGCACTGTAAATTATTAAAAGCTTTTTTCTTTATCTCCTTTCAGCTGGTACAGTCATATCTCTAAAGAAACCAATTCTGAGTTAAATAATATTGTATCAAATAATATGACAAGCTGTTAGCCTATAGGTCTGTGCGTACAGTATGTGATTGCATCATGAGCTTTACATGCTTTGATATAAAAAAAAACATGTTGCTCACACATGTATTTTAGTGTGTTCGTCATACCACTTTATTCAAGTCTGCATATTCAAGTTATCCTCTGTAACACATTGCTTCTTTGACACAAATTGTCAACTCCTTAGAGCAATATTTATGTAGTCTGACAATATCCCTTTAAAATCCTATTAAATTTTTTTCCAGATGCAATTACTGTTTTATCTCTTGTGGCTATCATTGCACTGAGGCTGAAGCTTGGAGCTTTATTGCCTTAGGTTATCAGCTCGGTGTGAACTGCCATTTTCCTTGCTACTGCATACAGATTAACCTTACAATGTCATTCATAGAGCTCAAATCTCACCCTGGTCTCTCCCTACCAGGATCACACAACCAAATCCATTAACTATCCTTGACATTTTAGCAATACAACTGTTCCAGTAGATTTAATGGAACATCGTTGCATCATTGCTTTATTCCCCTATAGAATTGCCCCTGTCTTGTTGCCCATGGGGGTGAGTGACTGCCATTAAGGATAATATTCACCTTCTACTTGTCATCTTCACCCACAGATCTGCAGCCTGATGCGTGGGGGTATTGCTGAGCGAGGGGGTGTCCGGGTTGGCCACCGCATTATTGAGATCAATGGCCAAAGCGTGGTGGCTACAGCACATGAGAAGATTGTCCAAGCCCTCTCAAACTCTGTGGGCGAGGTGAGGTTCAGTTCAGATACACAGATATATTTCATAAAGGAGCTCAGAGGACACCAGAATCAAATAGTATGAAAGAGGAATGAACATAAGATGCATTCATCTTTATTTTTTTATTTCACCTTTATTTAACCAGGTAAGCCCGTTGAGAACAAGTTCTCATTTACAACTGCGACCTGGCCAAGATAAAGCAAAGCAGTGCGATAAAAACAACAACACAGAGTTACATATGGGGTAAAACAAAACATAAAGTCAAAAATACAACAGAAAATATATATACAGTGTGTGCAAATGTAGCAAGTTATGGAGGTAAGGCAATAAATAGGCTATAGTGCAAAATAATTACAATTAGTATTAACAATGGAATGATATACAGTGGGGAAAAAAAGTATTTAGTCAGCCACCAATTGTGCAAGTTCTCCCACTTAAAATGATGAGAGAGGCCTGTAATTTTCATCATAGGTACACGTCAACTATGACAGACAAAATGAGAAGAAAAAAAATCCAGAAAATCACATTGTAGGATTTTTTATGAATTTATTTGCAAATTATGGTGGAAAATAAGTATTTGGTCAATAACAAAAGTTTCTCAATACTTTGTTATATACCCTTTGTTGGCAATGACACAGGTCAAACGTTTTCTGTAAGTCTTCACAAGGTTTTCACACACTGTTGCTGGTATTTTGGCCCATTCCTCCATGCATATCTCCTCTAGAGCAGTGATGTTTTGGGGCTGTCGCTGGGCAACACGGACTTTCAACTCCCTCCAAAGATTTTCTATGGGGTTGAGATCTGGAGACTGGCTAGGCCACTCCAGGACCTTGAAATGCTTCTTACGAAGCCACTCCTTCGTTGCCCGGGCGGTGTGTTTGGGATCATTGTCATGCTGAAAGACCCAGCCACGTTTCATCTTCAATGCCCTTGCTGATGGAAGGAGGTTTTCACTCAAGATCTCACGATACATGGCCCCATTCATTCTTTCCTTTACACGGATCAGTCGTCCTGGTCCCTTTGCAGAAAAACAGCCCCAAAGCATGATGTTTCCACCCCCATGCTTCACAGTAGGTATGGTGTTCTTTGGATGCAACTCAGCATTCTTTGTCCTCCAAACACGACGAGTTGAGTTTTTACCAAAAAGTTCTATTTTGGTTTCATCTGACCATATGACATTCTCCCAATCCTCTTCTGGATCATCCAAATGCACTCTAGCAAACTTCAGACGGGCCTGGACATGTACTGGCTTAAGCAGGGGGACACGTCTGGCACTGCAGGATTTGAGTCCCTGGCGGCGTAATGTGTTACTGATGGTAGGCTTTGTTACTTTGGTCCCAGCTCTCTGCAGGTCATTCACTAGGTCCCCCCGTGTGGTTCTGGCATTTTTGCTCACCGTTCTTGTGATCATTTTGACCCCACGGGGTGAGATCTTGCGTGGAGCCCCAGATCGAGGGAGATTATCAGTGGTCTTGTATGTCTTCCATTTCCTAATAATTGCTCCCACAGTTGATTTCTTCAAACCAAGCTGCTTACCTATTGTAGATTCAGTCTTCCCAGCCTGGTGCAGGTCTACAATTTTGTTTCTGGTGTCCTTTGACAGCTCTTTGGTCTTGGCCATAGTGGAGTTTGGAGTGTGACTGTTTGAGGTTGTGGACAGGTGTCTTTTATACTGATAACAAGTTCAAACAGGTGCCATTAATACAGGTAACGAGTGGAGGACAGAGGAGCCTCTTAAAGAAGAAGTTACAGGTCTGTGAGAGCCAGAAATCTTGCTTGTTTGTAGGTGACCAAATACTTATTTTCCACCATAATTTGCAAATAAATTCATTAAAAATCCTACAATGTGATTTTCTGGATTTTTTCTCCTCAATTTGTCTGTCATAGTTGACGTGTACCTATGATGAAAATTACAGGCCTCTCTCATCTTTTTAAGTGGGAGAACTTGCACAATTGGTGGCTGACTAAATACTTTTTTTCCCCACTGTATGTGCAAGAGATGATGTGCAAATAGAGATACCGGGGTGCAAATGAGCAAAATAAATAACAATATGGGGATGAGGTAGTTGGGTGGGCTAATTTAAGATGGGCTGTGTACAGGTGCAGTGATCGGTAAGCTGCTCTGACAACTGATGCTTAAAGTTAGTGAGGGAGATAAGAGTCTCCAGCTTCAGAGATTTTTGCAATTCGTTCCAGTCATTGGCAGCAGAGAACTGGAAGGAATGGCGGCCAAAGGAGGTGTTGGCTTTGGGGATGACCAGTGAGATATACCTGCTGGAGCGCATACTACGGGTGGGTGTTGCTATGGTGACCAATGAGCTAAGATAAGGCGGGGATTTGCCTAGCAGTGATTTATAGATGGCCTGGAGCTAGTGGGTTTGGCGACGAATATGTAGTGAGGACCAGCCAACAAGAGCGTACAGGTCACAGTGGTGGGTAGTATATGGGGATTTGGTGACAAAACGGATGGCACTGTGATAGACTACATCCAATTTGCTGAGTAGAGTGTTGGAGGCTATTTTGTAAATGACATCGCCGAAGTCAAGGATCGGTAGGCTAGTCAGTTTTACAAGGGCATGTTTGGCAGCATGAGTGAAGGAGGCTTTGTTGCGAAATAGGAAGCCGATTCTAGATTTAACTTTGGATTGGAGATTCTTAATGTGAGTCTGGAAGGAGAGTTTACAGTCTAACCAGACACCTAGGTATTTGTAGTTGTCCACATACTCTAGATCAGACCCGTCGACAGTAGTGATTCTAGTCGGGTGGGCGGGTGCCAGCAGCGTTCGATTGAAGAGCATGCATTTAGTTTTACTAGTGTTTAAGAGCAGTTGGAGGCTACTGAAGGAGTGTTGTATGGCATTGAAGCTCGTTTGGAGGTTTGTTAACACAGTGTCCAATGAAGGGCCAGATGTATACAAAATGGTGTCGTCTGCGTAGAGGTGGATCTGAGAGTCACCAGCAGCAAGAGCGACATCATTGATATACACGGAGAAAAGAGTCGGTCCAAGAATTGAACCCTGTGGCACCCCCATAGAGACTGCCATAGGTCCAGACAACAGGCCCACTGATTTGACACATTGAACTCTATCTGAGAAGTAGTTGATGAACCAGGCAAGGCAGTCATTTGAGAAACCAAGGCTATTTAGTCTGCCAATAAGAATGCGGTGGTTGACAGAGTCGAAAGCCTTGGCCAGGTTGATGAAGACGGCTGCACAGTACTGTCTTATATCGATCGCGGTTATAATATCGTTTAGGACCTTGAGCGTGGCTGAGGTGCACCCATGACCAGCTCAGAAACCGGATTGCATAGCGGAGAAGGTACGGTGGGATTCGAAATGGTCGGTGATCTGTTTGTTAACTTGGCTTTCAAAAACTTTCGAAAGACAGGGCAGGGTGGATATAGGTCTGTAACAGTTTGGATCTAGGGGGGGGGGGGGGGGGGAGAGCTGGTGGCCAGGGTAGTCAATAAAATCATTAGACTGTAAGTGTGTGCCTCTAAGCTTGATTATTTTCAATGAAGATATTGACAGATAAAATAACAAGCAATAGATGCAAGTGCCTAGCTAAATTTTTGTTTTCTGTCTTTTCCTAAACCAGATTCACATGAAGACAATGCCAGCGGCCATGTTCAGACTCTTAACAGGACAGGAGACTCCTATGTATATTTAAACCAAGGACAGATCCCATTCTCCTCCACAGAGGAGCTGTAAGCAGCGGTTGTTTACAGTCCAGTTGGAGAGCTCTGGGTGGACAAGACAAGACTAGCAGACTAATGAGTGTCTGAGGATGGCTAGTGAGCCAGAGTGATTTTCTTTATTTTGTGTCGATGACTTATCATTTTTTCATCTCATCTTTTTTTAGCTAACATTCATTCAACTGACACTCCCTATATTTTGCTGATGTTAATACTAAAGAGGGTCATCTGGGCAGAAGGTGTTTACCTTATTTATTTGTGTTGTTTGTGTTTTTTGGATGTCAGTTCAGTGAGACTACATGGAATGCATCACAATGTATTTTTTATATCCATATCAATGTAATATTGTACCTGCATATTGTTTCATTTAGTTTTCTTTGTTGTATTTATTTGTAGTGTAAATACATATTTTGGTAATGGGGAAGGACCATGGTTGCTTTGTACATATTTATTGACTTTTCCTGCTGGTTTGATAGCAGGGAAAAGAGCCCTGGACTGCTAAAGGACAATTGAAATCCTGTTGTTAATATAGTTTAGCTGGACAGTAAAAGGGTGTTTGGGAGTGACTTGGGTAATATCATTTTGTTTATATTTATCAAGCAAATGCTAGCAGTAGAGGTTGTATGTTACAAAACGCCATATCCCTTCAGATTTGAACTTTTTCATTTTATAGAAGTTCAACCTCATCATGATAACAAGTCATGATGAGGTAAAGGTTTTTGACTAGTGTGCAAGTCTTTTTTTAACTTCCATATGTCAACACAATTTATTGGACAGCACTGTCTCTCACACATTTTAATAACAGTTCATTCAAAACTGTTGAACTTAACATTGGTTTGATTTTCAAAATAATAAGCAATGTATGAAACTTGAAAGGGTCGTTTCTATGTGTGCTATGTTCATCTTTTGTGTTCCAACCCAACAGAAACTAATTTGAGTCGATTGTGAATGTATTGTGTTGTAAAAGCTGTGTCCATTGCCATAAGCAGTATTAGAATGTCTGTACAAAAAGAGAACTTTGTCTAGTATTGTGTTCATAAGCGTCACGGTTAGTCACTGCAAACATGCCCCCTTCTGCTGTGTCGGGCTTCAGCCTTGAGAGAAAGATGAACAATGAATCCCACTGTGACTGAGGAAGCCTTACGACTGAGTAATGCTTTTAACATGCATTTTACTAAAAATTACATTTGAAAAATTAACATTTATCTGTGTGCATGCCTCATGATAGTATCAAGTCATTATGGCAACATAACAATAAAATCTCAAATAATCCCCAATTTCAGTTTTGCTGGCTCATTGGAATAATTATTTTACTGTGAATTGTGTCATTAGGTTTTATCAGTCAACATTTTCAGATAAACCATTTACATTTGTTAAATATTTATTGTATGGACAGGAGATTGATTGTCTGCATTACAGTATGTGCATCACACTGGACTTGGCGTACGGTGTGTGAATATCTCTAACTCCTCCTGGTGGCAGCAGCTAGGTACTGACTAGAGGACTAGACAAAAAACAACAACTACAATATTTCAATACTTTCTGGTTTATAACAAGATTCAAAGGCTTTATTTAACAGTTTTGCATCATCTTATAAACATATGGTAATCAAGTAATTACAGTCAAAAGCAACTTGAAATCACATGATGAAAGAGAAAGCTGCTGTGAGCACGTTTTGTCAAATCATATACTTAGTTGCATAGCGTCTCCAAATATCAAATTTCAAGAGTGAAAATTGCTGTTTGGGCAACAGGTAACCTGATGTCACGAGAATTTATATCTCTAATTAATCAAACTTAATGCTTTGAATAATTCCCAGAGGGTGTAAGGCTCTGGTTTAATCATGAATTAAACGAAGGTCCGCAACCAACAAGAATGATCTGTATGTTTTAATCATGGAGAGCTCTGGCACCAAAAAACATACATACAGCTTTTATACCCCTTGACACACAAAGGCACTTTGCTCCGCCCACCTTTAAACCGTTTCTTAGTCCCCTTCACCCTGGAATGCTTTCTCAACAGTTTCTAACTCCTCCCCCTCTGTTAGTGGGTTGACACTACATTATAACTCTAACATCGTTCACACATTTATACTGTATTTGGGGTGAAATCCTTTAGTCATTATTCTTAAAATACAAATTAATCTATCACCTGATTAAGATGGGGCAACATAGACAACTAACAGAAAAATCGACTGTTAGATCTACAGCGCTGTGGTTGTCTATACTAGCTCTTATTGGTCCTGGTGTTCCCAGTCCTCTCAGGGGTTCTGGTCAGTCTTGTCACACTTGAGCATGACCTTGACCCCTTGTCCCTGGCGTGTGGTCTCGAAGGCCTGCACAGCCTGCTCCAGGGGGAACCGGTGGGTCACCAGGGGCGCCACGTTCACCTTCTTAGAGGCCAGCATCGCTATAGCCATTGGCCAGCTAGAATAAGAGGACAAAAACACATTAACAGTTGAATTATAAGACAACAGATAAACACAACTTGCTGCAATTGTTGGAACATTAGGGACCATATTCCTGAAGACCTCCCATTGTTGGGAAGAGCTCATAAGTAAGCATTTCACTGTTAGTCTACACCTCTTGTTTACGAAGCATGCGACAAATACAATTTTATTTGAAGACCTTTGTCCTGCGCTGGCTTCAGGGCTCTGTTGTGTGAGATGAAGGGCAGTGTAAAAGGCAACAACTTATTTACTGTACCTAGTTAATGTGAGAGAAAGAGATTCACTTACGTGTTGCAGTAGCGGAAGACCCCTCTGATGTCCACCTCTCTGAGAGCAGCATTGAGCAGTGGGACAGTGGTCATCGCTGCACCCATCCCTACTAGAACCACCACTCCTCCAGGACGTGTAGCCTGGCAGCAAGAATATATTTCTTTATTTTACACCAAATACTAACAGACGAACACAAATAACGACTCCATCTCCTCTGCCCAGACCTACATGTTCACCCCCCCATCCCTAGTGCCTGCATTATTGTTTGCCACATAGCCTTACATTTTACTAATTTGTTTTTCTTGGTCGCCCATGCTATTTCAATACTTCAGTAATAAATCATTAGATTTGTCCATTGTGTTAATGATGGCGGATTGATTAATTTTGTGTATATGTTTTTTCAAGATGAGTGATGAGAAGAGAATCGTCCAGCCCATTGGGTCTCTCACTACACCCCCATATGCCATGTCTTGAAATATGCAGAGAGATGGATTAAAAGTACATTTACATTCTAATACTTCTGACAACCAACTTTCTAGCTTTGCCCATAACTTTTGGACTTTATAGCATTCCCAGAAAGCATGAATTATTGAGTCATTATTAGTTTTACACTTAACACATGATTCTGCTGTTGTGCTATAGAATTTGTGAATTTTGTCTCTTGTATAATAAATTCTATACATTAGTTTATACTGGATTAAGCGTACATTTTCGTTAACTGTAATTTCAATAGTTGTGCTCCAACACTCCCTCCATCTTGTGCCAACATCAGTTCTTTTTAAGTCTTGGAACCAATAGTTCATATTCTTTTCTAAAAGAAAACTGCAACATTTCACAGTACAGCATTTCCATGGGTTCTAATATCACTCTTGTGGCTGTACTTACATAAATGGCAGTTTGGACACTGCTCTCCACACCGGTGCACTCGATGGTGATATGAGGCTGTGCTCCCAGCAGTCCCTCCACTCTCTTAGCCAGCTCCTCAGGCCCATCCTCCCTCTTCACAGTCAGAGGGAAGTCTGCACCCAGCTCCTTGGCCATGACCAGGCGATCTGCTGACAGGTCTAAAAACAGAAGGACAAAAAGAGTACTGTGGCAGTCCCAACTATACTGGGCCATCAAACAGTAGTACTAATGTACCAACATTTATACCTTTTCACTTTGAAGCCCTTCAAAAAAAGGAAGACCCTGGTAGACAATTTTAATTTGAGTGAAACAAAATGGATCCCATAAAGAGTGTATTATTACCCCCTGTGCCTTACCAGTTATGACCACCTGTGAGGCACCCATAGCCTTGGCCACCAGCAGACAGACCAGACCAATTGGTCCTGTGATAGGGAAAAGAGAAATGAGAGCGATGCTTAGGTTGAATGTGCACATGTTAATTGGAGGTTTGGACACTGCTCTCCAAGCCGATGCACTCGATGGGGATATGAGGCTGTGCTAGTAACCTTACAAGATATTTTTCAACTTAGCTGGTCATCGTGAAACTGTGTGAATGAGGGCTAGAAGTGATGACATGAGGGGTCAGTATAGGAAATAGTGTGTAAACCTGATCTGAGCCAGAAGGGCCCATAGGGCAGGAGCCTATCGTCTGATTCAGTAGTTTGAGGCAGCGTGATGTAAAAGTACACTCCCTGGACAGGACGCTAGTCTATTGCAGGGCCTATATGGAAAATATAGGGAAATACATTATCATTAACTAAAAAGCAAGAGCTGATCTTTATTTAACCAACCCTTTCATTCATGAATGAATATTTAGGTATTTACATGTGTTAATTCGCTTACCAGCAGAGTGGATTTGTTAAATATTAAGTATGTTACTACAGGTGTTTAAGTTCACTTGGTTTCCCCACTGATGTTATGCTGTCACCATGATTCTCACTTTTGTAACTAAACCACATTCTTTAATTTCCGAACTTGCATGGGCATGTTAGTGGAATGTAATAACCGCCATACTTCTTATTGGCTGTATGTTCTGCAATGTTACATTTAATTTTATTTCATTTTATCACATCTTGTAGGAGTTGAATGACTGGACATAAAACCTGAACAGCTGCAACTGCAAAATTGTGTCACACTTCATGGGTCCAAGCTGCAGTAACAGTAAATAACAGTATCAATGAATGACAGCCGAGTTTTACCTACCTGCCCCACAGATAAGTACACTGCTGCCCAGGGTCACTCCAGCTCTGCGGCAGGCATGAATACCCACAGACAGGGGCTCAATCAGGGCCCCCTCCTCATATGTCACATTGTCAGGCAGTCTGTTCATATACATAAACAGAGAGAACTTAAGCAATGTAGGTTTGTCATGTTACCCCCAGTGTTCCCCAATGGCAGTATGTTGACCGTTACCTGTCCTTGTAGATAAAGTAGAAATAATGAACTTACTTGTAACAGAAGTTGGCGCTGTGTTTGTAAAATCTGCACAAATTCCCATCATCAGGGGGTGTGGCACAGAAGAAGATGGTGGGGGAAAGATTGTAGTTTCCTGATTTGAAGAACTCATCCATCTCGCGAGGGACACCTGGCTCTACAGCGACTCTATCCCCTAATTAGCCAACACATATGAATAATTGACAGACAGACAATCCAAAGTTGCACTGTGAATTAATTATAATAATTATCTGATCAGTGTTTTTTTTAAACTGATTAACTTTAACCTGCATTAAAAGCAAAACAACATACCCTCATTGAATCAAGTGAGTACTTCCTTCTCACATGCTTGCACAGTTCTTACCTTCTTTGAGGTTCTTCACTGCTGAGCCCACCTTCACCACCCGACCAGCGGCCTCATGCCCCAGCACCATGGGCTTCTTTACCACAAAGTCACCTATGCGTCCATTTTGCCAGTAGTGCACATCTGACCCACAGATCCCAACTGAATGCATCTGAAGCAACACCTCTGGATAAAGGAAAGACAAGCAATTGCTCCATAGGACAAACAAACTGTACACAGTTTCTACACAATTGAAAATCAAATGCAGAAATATACTTTACAAGCTGTCTGGATACTACATTTTTCTTATACCATTTGGACCTGGTTCAGGGATGGGTCGTTGTTCCTGTAAGAAATCAATCATCACAATTAGCCTGACCATTCAGATAATCAATCGTAATTATTTATCCATTCATACAAGCATTCCCCATGGCCATGAGGAGCGTCCCGCAACCAGCCATTTAAATTACCACTTATATTCAACATTTTGACTTTTTTGCCATCTGTAACAAAAGTAAAAGTCAAAATTGTTAATATTATAAATGGTAATTGAAATGGCTAGTTCCGGGCCGAAGCTAGGCCATGAGCAGATGGACTTCTGATATTGACCAAAATCTGCAGTTCGAAATCTCGATCTGCTTACATCATCATGACACAGTTTAGACACTACTTTATTACCAGTCTGAGGTCGCCCTGGGAATGCAACACCACGGATAGGTTTTCTTTTTCCATGTTGTATTCACTCAAAGACAACTACAGTGTGAATAAAATAAGAAATTTTGTAAAATGCTTTTTTGGTCTGTGCAGGGCTCAAAGTGCATCTTCCTGCTGCTTGGTGGGCAGTCGACAAAAACAAAACATGTGATTGGCGTACGGTGGCGTTAGAGAGAACATTCCATTATAGCAAAGAGAGGGTCGAATTGAGCTATTCCTAAAAGAGAGGTAAAATTATACGAAAAGTGTATTGCTATTTCGTAGCTATCTTTATTAATTTAATCTGACTTATTCTAATGATTTATAGGTTGGTAGTGGTGTAAGGCTATGAAATGACTGCTACAATGTTTCTGTTGTTCCTATCTCACCTGCTGCGTCGCATTTGAGCTAACCCAGAGCGATCTGATTAGTCACATGATTGCAGTGCGTGGTACATGGACCAATCACAGGTCTTGTTTCGGGGGCGGGAATGAGGTTGAAGACACACAGGAAATGTTTCTATGGAGACAAATATTAAGCATGTCGGAATCAGTGGTCTGAATAAGACTCAATCGTCTGTCCGTATGCTTTGTATATAGAGTATTTTGGTTCTTTAAAAAAAAACGTAGCTACAAATAACGCTAGGAAATAACGAACAACCACGATATGGTTGTTGAATGTGCTTACAAACATTTGGAAAAGTTAAATATTAGTCACCGACGTCTTGTTGTACCTTCATTAACAACACTAACCAAACTAAAAAAGATGTTTTTGAATGGCAACTGTCTCCTCTTCCCTCCAAACCAGGTAAGCAAGACTGTAAATTAACTTTCACTGAAGATGTTACCCCAATTTTCCACATTATCCATAGGGCGGCCTACAGAGCACCACTTTTTATTTTACCTTTATTTAACTAGGCAAGTCAGTTAAGAACAAATTCTTATTTACAATGACGGCCTACACCGGCCAAATTTACAGGGCAAAGTTGTACAAGTGCCTTGCATTAAAATCTTGCTGATTAGAAATCTGACTCCCTATCTTGTTTCTTGTGAAATTCCTGCATTTAGAACAGCTTGAGGAACTTGTTCTTGATGGGAACCAGCTAACTATGCTGCCAAGTGCCATTGGATCTCTAAGGAACCTTACAATCCTAGGAGTCAATTGTAATCCCATTTCTTCCAGAGGCCTTGGGAGACCTGACAGAGCTGCAGGTGCTGTGGGCTGCATACTGTGGTCTAATGATGCTGCCTTCCTCCATTGGAAGACTTAACAAGTTACAAAAACCTGCTCTAAACAATAACACAATCACTGCACTGCCTCCTGACCTAGGACAGTTACAAGCCCTACTACATTGGTTGAACCTGGCAGGCAATGAATTTAAGGCTCTTCCAGATGAAATCAATAACCTAGTCTTGGACTTGGACAGAAACAGTTTTGAGCATGTGCCCAAATCACTGTCAGGTCAGTGATTTCATGTGCATTCAACTGATCATTGAGTCTCTTTCCTCTATATCTGCAACGAGAGAAGTTGCTAAAAGCAAAGGCAATATTATTTTTGTACTATTAGCCTAAATGCATAATCAATTAAATATTTTCTACAGATATGACAAGTCTTCAAGTCATGAGTATGAAGTTCAATGACATTACGTCACTGGAAGATGACCTGATCCTTGGATTTACTGGAATGACTAAGCTTGAACTCAGAGAAAACCCACTCAGACACAAACCACATCATTGGAAGGTAACAAGCAAGAGGCCGGTTCAAAATAGCTACTGATTCAAGTATGGAACTTGTGTTTATTCTTCAATGTGTTGATTATGTATTGACTGCAAACTAGACTGGTTCAGGTGTGGTATATGTATGTGTTGGTAACCATTTAGTTTAGTTTTTTTATGCTCCATGCAGGGTTTGAACTTCATTTTGCTGGGAAAAGTGAATAAAGCCGAGGCAGATATTTCTGATTGTTACATTATACATATTTTCATTATTCTAGAAAGGGTGTATTTCTATCATTGATAATACATTCGTATGGAAAGCACATGATAAAGATAGTTGTAAGAATGCTGGGTGATAAGTATTTGTTTTACCTGTAACCATGTTATTAACTGGGTAATGTTGTACTTCACAACACAGAGCCGCCTCTCTTTCGGGAGTATTCGGAGTATCCAGAAAGGGTACCTCATGGCTATTTCATAAAAATAGTATACTTGTTTAGTGTGAGCACATTATACTGAACAGCTGTAACCATTGCATAGGTAAATATGACCCCTAGTGGTAGAAATGTAAAAAAGCATGCTCTGTTCTGGACCAATGATTTATACACTTTGTGTACAAAACATTAAGGACATTAAGGCTCTTTCCATATAATAATAATATGCCATTTAGCAGACGCTTTTATCCAAAGCGACTTACAGTCATGCGTGCATACATTTTTTTGTGTATGGGTGGTCCCGGGGATCGAACCCACTACCTTGGCGTTACAAGCGCCGTGCTCTACCAGCTGAGCTACATAGACTGACCAGGTGAATCCAGGTGAAAGCTATGATCCCTTATTGATGTCACTTGTTAATTCCACTTCAATCAGTGTAGATGAAGGGGTTAAGAAGGATTTTTAAGCCTTGAGACAATTGAGACATAGATTGTGTATGTGTGCCATTCAGAGGGTGAATGGGCAAGACAAAATATTTAAGTGCCTTTGAACGGGGTATGTTAGTAGGTGCCAGGCACACCGGTTTGTGTCAAGAACTGCAATACTGCTGGGTTTTTCACACTCAACAGTTTCCTGTGTGTATCAAGAATGGTCCACCACTTAAAGGATATCCAGCCAACTTGACACAACTGTGGGATGCATTGGAGTCAACATGGGCCAGCATCCCTGTGGAATGCTTTCGACACCTTGTAGAGTCCATGGCCCGATGAATTGAGTCTGTTCTGTGCAACTCAATATTAAGAAGGCATTCCTAATGTTTGGTATACTCAGTGTACATACACTACCAGTCAAAAGTCTGGATACACATACTCATTCAATGGTTTTTCTTTCTTTTAAGAAATGTTTACATTGTAGAATAATAGTGAAGACATCAAAACTATGAAAAAACACATATGGAATCATGTAGTTACCAAAAACTTGTTAAACAAATCAAAATATATTTTATATTTGAGATACTTCAAATGCCACCCTTTGCCTTGATGACAGCTTTGTACACTCTTGCCATTCTCTCAACCAGCTTCATGAGGTAGTCACCTGGAATGCATTTAAATTAACAGGTGTGCCTGATTTAAAAGTTAATTTGTGGAATTTCTTTCCTTCTTAATGCGTTTGAGCCAATCAGTTGTGTTGTGACAAGGTAGGGGTGGTATACAGAAGTTAGCCCTATTTAGTAAAAGACCAAGTCCATATTATGGCAAGAACAGTTCAAATAAGCAAAGAGAAACGACAGTCCATCGTTACTTTAAGACATGAAGGTCAGTCAATATGGAACATTTCAAGAACTTTGAAAGTTTCTTCAAGTGCAGTCGCAAAAACCATCAAGTTCTATGATGAAACTGGCTCTCATGAGGACCGCCACAGGAATGGAAGATCCAGAGTTACCTCTGCTGCAGAGGATAAGTTCATTAGAGTTACCAGCCTCAGAAATTGCAGCCCAAATAAATGCTTCACAGAGTTCAAGTAACAGACACATCTCAACATCAACTGTTCAGGAGGAGACTGTGTGAATTGCTGCAAAGAAACCACTACTAAAGGACACCAATAAGAAGAAGAGACTTGCTTGGACCAAGAAACACGAGCAATGGACATTAGACCGGTGGAAATTTGTCCTTTGGTCTGGAATCCAAATTGGAGATTTTTGTTTCCAACCGCCGTGTCTTTGTGAGATGTGGTGTGGGTGAACAGATTATCTCCGCATGTGTATTTCCCACCGTAAAGCATGGAGGAGGAGGTGTTATGGTGTGGGGGTGCTTTGCTGGTGACACTGTCTGTAGCTCAGCTGGTAGAGCACAGCGCTTGTAACGCCAGGGTAGTGGGTTCGATCCCCGGGACCACCCATACACAAAAATGTATGCATGCATGACTGTAAGTCGCTTTGGATAAAAGCGTCTGCTAAATGGCATATTATTATTATAATTCAAGGCACACTTAACCAGCATGGCTACCACAGCATTCTGCAGCGATACGCCATCCCATCTGGTTTGGGCTTAGTGGGACTATCATTTGTTTTTCAACAGGATAATCACCCAACACACCTCCAGGCTGTGTAAGGGCTATTTTACCAAGAGGGAGAGTGATGGTGCTGCATCAGATGAACTGGCCTCCACAATCCCCCGACCTTAACCCAATTGAGATGGTTTGGGATGAGTCGGACCGCAGAGAGAAGGAAAAGCAGCCAACAAGTGCTCAGCATATGTGGGAACTCCTTCAAGACTGTTGGAAAAGCATGCCAGGTGAAGCTGGTTGAGAGAATGCCAAGAGTGTCAGAGGAAGGCCCTCAAAATTGTAAAAGACTCCAGCCACCCTAGTCATAGACTGTTCTCTCTGCTACCGCACGGCAAGCGGTACCGGAGTGCCAAGTCTAGGTCCAAAAGACTTCTCAACAGCTTCTACCCCCAAGCCATAAGACTCCTGAACAGCTAATCATGGCTACCCGGACTATTTGCACTGCCCCCCCACCCCATCCTTTTTACGCTGCTGCTACTCTGGTAAGTATTTATGCATAGTCACTTTAACTCTACCCACATGTACATATTACCTCAACTACCTCAACTAGCCGGTGCCCCCGCACATTGACTCTGCAACGGTACCCCCCTGTATATATAGCCTCCCTACTGTCACTTTATTTTACTTCTGCTCTTTTTTTTCTCAACACTTTTTTTTGTTGTTTTATTTTTACTTTTTTGTTTAAAATAAATGCACTGTTGGTTAAGGGCTGTAAGTAAGCATTTCACTGTAATGTCTGCACCTGTTGTATTCGGCGCATGTGACCAATAAGATTTGATTTGATTTGAGTGTGCAAAGCTGTCATCAAGGCAAAGGGTGGCTATTTGAAGAATCTCAAATATAAAATATATTTTGATTTGTTTAACACTTTTTTGGTTACTACATGATTCCATATGTGTTATTTCATAGTTTTGATGTCTTCACTATTATCCTACAATGTAGAAAATAGTAAAAATAAAGAAAAACCACCTCTTTAAGGAATACCTGGGATAGGATAAAAGTAATCCTTCTACCCTCCCCCTACCCCACCGCCCCAACATTTAAAAAATAGATATATTGTAAGGTGGTTGTCCCACTGGCTATCGTAAGGTGAATGCACCAATTTGTAAGTCGCTCAGGATAAGAGCGTCTGCTAAATGACGAAAATGTAAATGTGAAAAACCTTGAATGAGTAGGTGTGTCCAAACTTTTGATTGGTACTGTAGGTAATTGTTCTGAACCCCTCAAAATTAGTAGCTGATCAGGAGATCCATACAAGATGCAGTACATCCCAACTATTGATGTCTGTGTGATCACAGTAATCTCCACTGCAGTCCTCTTCCTTCTGCCTATTGCCCAATGCCAATATGTCATCTGAATCCTTACAATAGAAATACAATACATATACAAATGTATTGTGCTTAAAGTGAACAAATTATGATTTTCACTAAATTGAAACTAAGATGAAGAAGATCATTTTATTTACCTCTGTTTCAACAGCCTTTGCATTATCCTCCTGCTCCCAAATGAATCTCCCAACCACTGCTTTCACCACTGAAAAGGTAAATGATTTACATATTTTGTGTGCATATTTTTCAATGTGATGGAGAATATTATTATGGGAAATTTTTTTGCATTATGACAGTCATGCAAAATGCAAGGGAAGGAAAGCTGATTTATATTATCTACTTACCCTCCTGGACAGAGACTGGAGGCAGCACATAATGACCGATTCACACCGACTTGACACTGTGGCATTTCTCACAGGCAGCTAGATAGAAGCTGTGAAAAACTGTCAGCCTGTTCTCAGCATAGTCCCCACTCTCAAATATCCTGAAATAAATAAACAAATGTATGTCAATGGGTCTACATTTCGATTTACATTTCCTGGGATGCACTGCTCACGAAGAAACCATGCCCCCTAGAGGCGGGCCTATGACAGTGACACAGCAGGAATCAGGACAAAAAGGCCACGTTATACAAAGGAAAATCAGTGAACAAGGAAATAAAGACATCATGCTCAGCTGGGCTGACCAAAGGTAAAAACAAGATAAAACAAACGCAACATCCGAAGTGGCTATTTTAATGTATAAATAAGTAGGAATTAATCGGGACGGTTAGGAGTCACAATTCATGAAGTGGAAACACTTGATTAGAGAGCTGTCTAGCTAGGTGTGCATAGCTAACGTTAGCTAGCTGCTAGTAGCTAGCTAGCCTACCTGACTGTATCAGGACAGGTGGCATCCTCACTGAAAAGGTAGTCTGCAGTCTCCCAACTTGTAATAGCTCCACCCTCAGATACTGAAATGGAAATTTAGTGCACTCAATAAATTATGAAACTGGTATCCCAAATACATTATTTTATTCAAGTTTAGCTAAGTAGCCTTGAGCTAGCTTGCTAACTTACCCCAAAACCAACGGACTCCTCTTCTCACGCTATTTGAGAACCATGCAGTTCTATTTGTGAACATACTTTGCAATGACTGTTCAAAGATTTCCGTTTTTTAAAAATAAATAGTGTTTATAAAATGTTTGTCCTTGTGGAACAGAAAACCTTGGGATGTTAAGCAAATCATCAAGGTGAGGATGATGTCGATGATCGGTCGCGGGCCTGCTGCTGCTGATAGTGCCAGCGGAGGGCGCGAGCAGCGCAGCATGGACATCTTGGCGGTAAAAAAGTATGTACTCTAATCACCGCAGCATGGACATCTTGGCGGTAAAAAAAGGTATGTACTCTAATCACCGCAGCATGGACATCTTGGCGGTAAAAAAAGGTATGTACTCTAATCACCGCAGCATGGACATCTTGGCGGTAAAAAAGTATGTACTCTAATCACCTCGATATTATATAATGTCCACAACAGTTCTCGAATTGACAGTTTAACTCGCAGGCTACTGTCTGGCTAAAGCCTATGCGAAATAAATCCTATAACACAATCACAGCTCATCAACTCACTGTCGGGACATGAAAAGGGAGAGAACAATGCCAGCATGGCAATTAAAAAAATATTAAATGCCCCGGCTGATATTATAGAGACTAGAGACGGATTTTATAGACAAGTATTACAAATATAAATATTATGATTAGGCTACTAGGTCTGTTATAACAAAGCCAAATAGTAAAATGGTCTGAGTGCTGTATTTTCCTTGGTGAGCAGTTTGTGAAGGTCTAAACAGAGAATGATAATCCTCTTAACAACATAAGCACCAAGCTAATTTTTTGTCCATGTCCAGACTGTCGACCTCCCAGTCCAGACGTATTATGTCCGGTGGCAACAGAGTCAGCATTATGGAAATATCTGGCATGGTTACCTCCACATTTGTAGAATATGTGCTAGCATCCAATTGACTTTTGCAAAGAGAGAGGTGTTGTAAAAAAAAAAAAAAAAAATTTACCCAACCTCAAAATGCTGGCCAGTGATACTCGGAATTGGTTTGTGAAGAAGCATTTGAGCGGCCGGAGACCATCTGGCCAGAAGAAGAAAACATGGGCTGCCAAAATCCTGAGGCACCATAGGGAACGGTTACTGAAGGAGCTAGATGTCAACAAGGTGCTGCCATACCTTGTGTATGACAGGGTGTTCTCTCTGGGGGAATGCAAGGACATCCTGGGTTATGACACCAATAAGAAAAGGGCAGAGATATTTCTGGACAAGTTGTCTTTGAAGGGCCCGGGGGCGTTCTGTGCATTCTGCTCTGTTCTGGAGGAGGTGTGTCCACACTTGCTAACCTGTTTTCTGCTGGATATTGAAGGTACTGTAATTCACAGTCTTTAAATCACAAAATATGTAATTTTTGTCCGTTTCATTGGAAAATGTGCCATGTGCCAATTGTTAGTGGCTGGAGGTTTTAACCCATTCAAGGCTACCATCTTTTCCTAAGAACTGGGACAAAATAGCCACTTTAAACCACAGCAGTGAAGAGATTGTCTGTCCAGTGAGATATGTTGTAACATATGGCCCCTGCATCTGTGCTAGACAGTCCATTGTCCCAATTAGTTCAATGAAGAAAACTATAGACATAGGGTAATCAACATTCTGTACTGTCTTCAATTTTGTTTGTATTTTTGTTTACATGTTCATATTGTTGATTTTTTTTTCTATTTTTCCTGGTGTTTAGGCCTAAACAAAGGAATTATGACGTGGCATATTGATTTTGTTACATGATTTAATTAATCATCTGGGGGAAATGAAGTGTGTTGTCACACCAGTATTTCTTCATCTGGTGGTAGAATTAGTTTGAATATCATGGAGGCTTTCACTCATTGTTATTATTCTATTATCTCTTACAGATCAGCCTGTGTTGAGGAGCTGTCAAAACCAGGAGGGGAGAATCATGGCTCCTCACAACCAGGGTGTGTTTCTATCTCAGGAGCATACAGTGATGCACCCTCTATTAATCTATAATGACCCTCTCTTCAACACCAGGTGAGCAATAATGTCTACAAAGAAAACTGCATTCTGCAGGAACCTTACCATCGCCTACAATAGGCTGTAGATATAGTACCTATTTATAACCACATGATGGTGACATGAACTGACTTTATTGGGGGTCAGTGGTCTTCTGGCCCTGATGCTGGGACACAGCTGAATTAATCAGTGTGTTTTACACCTTACCTTTAATGATCAATAAGTTGTGTCTTTAAAGTATTTCATTTGAACAAATTTAGCTGATGTTTGGCAATTCTAACTCTCTAGAGACCATGTTAGCAAATCTCACACATGCGGTTACCCTCAGATGGCAAGGACTTAGGTCTACAGTAGTGCTGAGCAATTAACTGAAATGTCGGTTATTTTTAGTTTTTTAAATAACTAATTGACCGACATCGGTTCAATTATTTGAATTCCATTGAGTTCTGTTTTTTTCTGTGAACTCAATGTGCAGTTTCTCTAGAGATAAATCAGATCAAGCCCGAACTGTGCGATGTAGTAGTGAGTTGTAGTTTCCAACAAGCCAATATTCTACATAGTTTAGCGCAGAAGACATGGTAATTAGCTACAATTTCTATAATCCATTGCACACCTACTTGTCCAGTCTGTTTCTTTTATGCCTGCTACATAAAAGAGAGAAGAATGCGCGATTGAGAGGGATAGAGACTCGAGAGCAGTTGCTACACGAGGTATCTCTACCTGAAATACATTAGCTAAGGGATTGATAGTTGGTATTTACATTTACATTTACATTTTATTCAGCATTTATTATTGGTATTCAGCAGTCAAAATAGCATGCCTTATTTACTTTGAAAAACTACTAAAATAGTGATTTTGTCAGACATCATAGTTAGCAGCTCTACACAGATGAGATGACTTGGAATGAAATAATAAAGTCATCAAATTAATATTTTATTAAAGTAAAGTAATGTGAATAAATTATATTTAATAAGTGATAAGCATTAATGGGCAGTCACTACCGTCATGGGACTTGTATTAATTGTTTTATTCTGTGTTGTTACAGCATTCAACCCACATAAAAAAAGAAACATCGAAAACCGTGATTATTTTTTAATCGAACCGAAACGAAACCGACCTCAAAAAGGACTAATCGCTCAGCACTAGTCTATAGTGTCCGCTCTATTGAACAAAGTGGTCCTCTGATTGATTAGCAGTGGATGTACAGCATTCGAAACAGGAAAATATTTGCTTCTCAAGCAACCCTAGTATCCACACTTGGTGATTAGAGACTGATATAATGACTTAATACCTTTCTGTACAAAATGTTTGTATTTGCATAATAAACATAAAACAAATAGTCTTCATTATAATATTATTGCATTGATTTTAGGAAATGCTGCTCTTATGTGTATTTTGTGTTGTATGCCCACTCTCAGATAGGCTTCTCCTCTGATGTTTTCATCAAGGATTATAGATTATTCATGCATAGATTCTTCTTCAAATCCCCTTATGAATTTGACATAGGGCCTACTTTACCAAGGAAATACCAAGAAAATTGGGGAACTGGATATCGTAGGGAGTGGGAGGGAGGGTTTTTGTTGTTATTTTTATTTGTCTGGTCTGGTGTCACATGATGGACATGTTAACTATTTTGTCCTCATCATTAGTGAGAGGTTGCTTGCAGGTCAGGAGCTTATAGGCTAGCTGCCACAGATGCATGCCAATACCAATTTGGTTTTGTCTCTCTAATGTCATGTAGCCTTGTGTTTTATATCTTGAGGAGACTATAAAATAATATATTACTGTGCGGCCAGTGGACAGTGTGCTATCTGCTGTGAAATGGATGGGGAATGCTTCTGTGTGCTCTTGATGCCAGCATGGCTGTCACAGTGGGCTGTGTACTATAAATCAAGCCCTGATGATGCTCAGTTTAGAATCTGGTTAGAGAACCTAGATGTCAATGTGCAGGTCCATATGTTTATATATTACCTACTTACTGTCATATTAGGTGCAGTATATTGCCTGTATGGGAGGGATGAATATAATATTGGCAAATCCTTACATGTAATCCAGCTGGTACTAAGTGATTTGGAGAGACCGAGTCAAAGTGGAAAGTGGACAAGAGACTAGGGTTGTGGTGGTCACAAAGTTTCGTCAGCCAGTGATTGTCAAGCAAATAACTGTTGGTCTCACGGTAATTGACCGTTAATTAACATGAACACATTTAGCATCTCCTGGCTTCCACACATAGCCTACAAGCCACTGATGCAGACCTTTGGAACATCTACATTTAAAAGGTATAATAAATCCATGTAATATAGCCTACACCTTCACAATAAATCCATTATTTATTTTAGACAGGTCTAAAGAAGCATGATATGAAGAAAATGTAGTCTATTTCAGAAGAACAGAATAGCATACTCTGAGTTGTCCTTATGTTAGGTCCTGATCTGGCTATGCCAAATGGCTGTATGCTACACTAGTTCATTTAGCAGACAAGATTTGCTTAGAATTCCGTGGCATTATTTTATATTATTTCATAGTATGAAGAATACAATTGAACAAATCTGAATAAAGTATAAATATTTTCTCCAAACGATTTGAGGGAGTGCGCACATGCGGCTATTCTGTGTTGAGCGGTTAACAAAGAAATAGGTACTCCTATATGCTTAATTTAGAGTTATTAATGTAACTTTAGTTTTTCTACAAACGTTGGGCTATATGTTTTGATTTTTAATACATTGTAAGGCTGCGTGATGCGACTCTAATGATGATTTGAAAAAAGTAGCTTGAAAGGAATGAGTTCTGCTTTGTTTTTTGCGCAGGCTGTACACACTTCATTATTCTCTCATTCACAATTTGACAAGCACTTGATAATGCCTCGATTTTCACAGCGGCATCCCCTTTGTGGCCGTAATGCACCCTAGGTGCATATTGAAGATATTGGAAGAACTGTCCACATTTACTTTTCGTCAGCCAACAAGATGAGTAGGTCTGACGAACAGCAAAAGCACTAGCCTATGTCAATCTACTATCCCCCATTGTACAAAAGTCGGCCTATTCTGTGTGAGAAAGAAATATTCCAAACATAGTCTGGGACAGTTGTGGAATGCAATAGATCCCAAATTAATACAACCACTAGCATCAAAAAAACATTTTTTACGCAATGTGGCTGACGCAACAGATCAGAACGTTTAGCTTAAAATGTTGATAAACTATTAGGCTATTTCTTCACATTATAAGCGCAGCAATGCAGACATGGCAGGAAAACGGGAAAACGCCAAATGACCGCAAATGCGATTATGCATGTAATGGTTTTATTATAAAGGTCCATTTTTATGGTGAAAATTATCTTCCCCAAACTTGAAACTCATGCGCTGCTTATGTATGCCAGTTAGGCTCTAAACCCCTTGTTAAACGGATTAATGTGCTTCATTTTAAGAAGTTATTTGGCCACTTTAGTTGTGATACAAACCTTATCAAAACATATAGGCCTATGGGCTAGGCTACATGAGGTGTGCGACTATGATTAGAAAAAGTCGCAAAAACAAAGGCAGTTTCTTATGCTGGGCATCATTCACAAGTGATAATATATAATTCACAAGTGATAGGCTAATATTGTCACCAATCAGACTATTCTTGATTGAAACTTGTCTTTACATATACTAAATAATATACACTGCTCAAAAAAATAAAGGGAACACTTAAACAACACAATGTAACTCCAAGTCAATCACACTTCTGTGAAATCAAACTGTCCACTTAGGAAGCAACACTGATTGACAATAAATTCCACATGCTGTTGTGCAAATGGAATAGACAACAGGTGGAAATTATAGGCAATTAGCAAGACACCCCCAATAAAGGAGTGGTTCTGCAGGTGGTGACCACAGACCTCTTCTCAGTTCCTATGCTTCCTGGCTGATGTTTTGGTCACTTTTGAATGCTGGCGGTGCTTTCACTCTAGTGGTAGCATGAGACTGAGTCTACAACCCACACAAGTGGCTCAGGTAGTGCAGCTCATCCAGGATGGCACATCAATGCGAGCTGTGACAAGAAGGTTTGCTGTGTCTGTCAGCGTAGTGTCCAGAGCATGGAGGCGCTACCAGGAGACAGGCCAGTACATCAGGAGACGTGGAGGAGGCCGTAGGAGGACAACAACCCAGCAGCAGGACCGCTACCTCCGCCTTTGTGCAAGGAGGAGCAGGAGGAGCACTGCCAGAGCCCTGCAAAATGACCTCCAGCAGGCCACAAATGTGCATGTGTCTGCTCAAACGGTCAGAAACAGACCATGAGGGTGGTATGAGGGCCCGACGTCCACAGGTGGGGGTTGTGCTTACAGCCCAACACCGTGCAGGACGTTTGGCATTTGCCAGAGAACACCAATATTGGCAAATTCGCCACTGGCGCCCTGTGCTCTTCACAGATGAAAGCAGGTTCACACTGAGCACATGTGACAGACGTGACAGAGTCTGGAGACGCCGTGGAGAACGTTCTGCTGCCTGCAACATCCTCCAGCATGACCGGTTTGGCGGTGGGTCAGTCATGGTGTGGGGTGACATTTCTTTGGGGGGGCCGCACAGCCCTCCATGTGCTCGCCAGAGGTAGCAAGACAATGCTAGACCTCATGTGGCTGGAGTGTGTCAGCAGTTCCTGCAAGAGGAAGGCATTGATGCTATGGACTGGCCCGCCCGTTCCCCAGACCTGAATCCAATTGAGCACATCTGGGACATCATGTCTCGCTCCATCCACCAACGCCACGTTGCACCACAGACTGTCCAGGAGTTGGCGGATGCTTTAGTCCAGGTCTGGGAGGAGATCCCTCAGGAGACCATCCGCCACCTCATCAGGAGCATGCCCAGGCGTTGTAGGGAGGTCATACAGGCACGTGGAGGCCACACACACTACTGAGCCTCATTTTGACTTGTTTTAAGGACATTACATCAAAGTTGGATCAGCCTGTAGTGTGGTTTTCCACTTTAATTTAATTTTGAGTGTGACTCCAAATCCAGACCTCCATGGGTTGATAAATTTGATTTCTATTGATAATTTTTGTGTGATTTTGTTGTCAGCACATTCAACTATGTAAAGAAAAAAGTATTTAATAAGATTATTTCATTCATTCAGATCTAGGATGTGTTATTTTAGTGTTCCCTTTATTTTTTTGAGCAGTGTATGTGTGAAATTTGTTTTGATTTAGAATGGACCATTATCATGCACCTGTCTCGAAACGGGGCAGTGGGAAAAAATACGTCATCTACAGTTGAAGTCGGAAGTTTACATACACTTCGGTTGGAGTCATTTAAAACTAGTTTGTGCAAATCAATCCCAGAACAACAGCAAAGGACCTTGTGAAGATGCTGGAGGAAAAAGGTACAAAAGTATCTATAGCCACAGTAAAACAAGTCCTATATCGACATAACCTGAAAGGCCGCTCAACAAGGAAGAAGGCACTGCTCCAAAACCGCCATAAAAAAGCCAGACTACGGTTTGCAACTGCACATGGGGACAAAGATCGTACTTTTTGGAGAAATGTCTCCAAATGTGGTGTGATGAAACAAAAATACAACTGTTTGGCAATAATGACCATCGTTATGTTTGGAGGAAAAAGGGGGCTGCTTGCAAGCCGCAGAACACCATCCCAACTGTGAAGCACGGGGGTGGCAGCATCATGCTGTGGGGGTGCTTTTCTGCAGGAGGGACTGGTGCACTTCACAAAATAGATGGCATCATGAGGAAGGAAAATTATGTGGATATATTGAAGCAACATCTCAAGACATCAGTCAGGAAGTTAAAGCTTGGTCGCAAATGGGTCTTCCAAATGGACAATGACCCCAAGCATACTTCCAAAGTTGTGGCAAAATGGCTTAAGGACAACAAAGTCAAGGTATTGGAGTGGCCATCACAAAGCCCTGACTTCAATCCTATAGAAAATGTGTGGGGAGAACTGAAAAAGCGTGTGCGAGCAAGGAGGCCTACAAACCTGACTCAGTTACACCAGCTCTGTCAGGAGGAATGGGCCAAAATTCACCCAACTTATTTTGGGAAGCTTGTGGAAGGCAACCCAAAACGTTTGACCCAAGTTAAACAATTTAAAGGCAATGCTACCAAATACTAATTGAGTGTATGTAAACCTCTGACCCACTGGGAATGTGATGAAATAAATAAAAGCTGAAGTAAATCATTCTCTCTACTATTATTCTGACATTTCACATTCTTAAAATAAAGTGGTGATCCTAACTGACCTAAGACAGGGAATTTTTACTAGGATTAAATGTCAGGAATTGTGAAAAACTGAGTTTAAATGTATTTGGCTAAGGTGTATGTAAACTTCCGACTTCAGCTGTATGCATTTAAATAGCGAATGAAGGACGCTTTTCCCGTGGTTCAGTTTTATGCCAGCCAGGTAGGCTATACTCCTGTTGTAAAGATAAAGAAAGTGCTTAATATTAGGAAAGTTGAGAAATAAATATAGTAGGCCTAGTCTATAGAAAGCTGATGGGATCCTCCTCTTTAGTAGAGGCCATCACTCTGTTTTCTCGCGCAATTGCATAGCCTATAGAAATGTTGTGCAACATGAGCTCATGGGCTCTCATGAAGTGTTTGATTAGATTTTCGATCACATTTGCATTGATGTCAGAGTGATTAGAGGGACAATAGCGTGCTGAGTACCAGGCAGTTAGCAAGTTTGGTAGGCTACTAATGACCATCAGCAGCATCAGAGCTTGGAGAAGCCTAATTACCGTGACTAAACGTCACGTGGAATTTGACTGCCTTCATGACTCGTGACCGCCGGTGTGGCGGTAATACAGTCACCGCAACAGCCCTACAAGAGACCTCTCGTATTAGATAGAAAATTCTCCCTTATTTACAGTGTTCAAGTACTATGGCAAGTATGAAAAATGTATGCACTCACTAACTGTAAGTCGCTCTGGATAAGAGCATCTGCTAAATGACTAAAATGTAAAAGTATGCTGCTAACCAATGGGCAAAATCAAATCTATAAGCACATAACCATTCTGTGTTTGAGTCCCTCCATGACAACAGTAAGGCCAGAGTGTTTTGTCGCACAACCGCCAACGAATGTGGATGTGAAAATATGTGCATCTGAGCAGAACATGAGCCCTACCAATCAAGACACGTCAACTAGCTTGAAATAGAATAGTACAACAGAAAATTCTAGAGCTGCTTTTTCGGTCTTGTTTGTTATATCGCAACAATGACGTAATTGGTTGCTATAATTTCTAGTATTGTCTTTAAAATATCCCAACTGGTGATGAGAAATACAGCTCGGGTTGGAAGCATTTCTTTAAAATATGCATGTTTATGCATGAGGTTTATTTTCCATTACAGCTGTAAGCACGCTTTGTTGATATAGCATTCTGTTTCAGGCATAATGTGAAAAGTCAGCAAGTCTGCTGCTTTCTTATTTACGAACACAATAATGCTTTCTGTGCAGAATGTTTTAAGGATAAAATAGTGTTTTCTGGTTTGGGTTGGGTACAATACTGACAGGAGTTATTCAATAGCTCTGTTATCTGGGAGTTTAGAAGCTTTCTCTCAGAGCAAGATTCACAGCAGAATTCCAGAGCCTGCACTTAAAACATTTTTTTTTTTTACAGAAAAAATAACAGTTTCTCTGTCATCAGTTGTGGATTCACTGGAACAGATAAATAATGCTCAACATAATGAGATGTCATGATGAAATGGGAGATGGAGGAAAGGAAGTAGTGGTAATGAAGATTCCATGGTGATTGGTGATTGGCTATGAAGGCCAGTTAAGGCAGGGTATTGGAGAGGGGTGGGGGGCAGGTTGGGGTGGGGTCAAGGCAAGGGACAGAGGTATAAATGTGGCCCAATGAGGATAAACAGGGTGAAACAGCTGCTTTAAGACATCATGAGATGTGTTCTCTCACCAGCCAGTGTTCTCTCTGTCTTTACTATACATTCTGTAGGCTAACAGCACTGGACTGTACAGCACTGAGTCTGACTCATGGTGTCAGTCAGCTTCTGGTTTTCTATGCTCTTTTTTATGAATGACTCTTTGATTCTGAGTCAGCACTCTACACAACAGCCTATAATAAAGTGTTAATAACATGGTAGGAGGATGGTAACAAGGTATACCTATAGGTCTGTACATTTCCAATGCATAGGCTATGAAAAGGTTCCTTTCTCGAAAATGTTCTGTCAAGTCTCTCTTCTCACGCTGAGCCAGACACAGAACATTAAAGGAGTGTGTTTTATTGCAGGTATTCTGGGATTAAGGCCACCGCAGGATGGTGTTCTTTCAGCTCCCTCCATCTTTGAAGTGTCATCTCATTCACCTGCTCGCCCTTCTGTATAACATATTTTGGCAGAACCATCAGACCCAAAATAGAAGTCCTATTTTTACATTTCCAAATATAGAGAACACAGAACATTGTTAATAAATTACGAAGTGCCTCCACACAGAAAGCAAACGTCATTGTCGGATGAAAACCTCTTAGATTCAAAACAGAAACTTCTCAGGAAATGGAAAATGTTCCCATTAATGAACATATAATTATGAAACTTCAAAGCCTACTTTGAATAAATGTTTTTCGTCCTCGAGTCATGAAATATTCAGAGTACATTGAGGGGTTACTGCTTTCAATACATGTAAAAAAATATTCAAATGGGAAAAAATTGACTTACATGGTTTTCATCTGACAGCGAAGGAATATATGTCAGACCATGTTGTCAGACCATGTTGTCAGACCATATTGTCAGACCATATTGTCAGACCATATTGTCAGACCATTATTGTCAGACCATGTTGTCAGACCATGTTGTCAGACCACATAGATGGAACATATAGTAGAAGAGAATAACACTGAAGAATGGAAATGTTCTTAGTGTTCCGACACAGAATTCTATGACTTTTTCCATGTGTTATCTTGGATTCAATTAGGAAACGCCACGTATTTAGTTTAACCATTTATTAGAAAACGATTTACAATACATACAATACATTAGTCTTGGCGTTAGGCTCTGCTCCTTCGCAGTAGCTCACTGCCAGAGCGTGCATCATGTTAAGATAATTATTATAACAGGCAGTTGCAAAGTACACTGTACAAATCCCCCTAACCCAAAGCAGAGCCCAAACAGGTGGAGGCTGGGGTGGGTGGTGGAAAAGCAGAAAACAGACATGCATGGTGAGTAATGCATGTTACAGCAATAGCATGCCACCAAGAACACCAGCTTAAGCTTGCGCACAGCAGCCAACAGAGAATATGTGTGCAGAACCTGATTGATTCAATAGACCGTCATATTCAAGTAGTGATGCATCTAATTGGTGCAATATCAGCTGATGCTATTGCAAACCACTTGGATTTATGCTGCAAATTTGCCACTATGTTATTGTTGATGTTAGTGAAATAAGTTCAATATTTGTATTGTCCAAGATCCTCTATTGTCAAGGTACATTTGTGGGTAACTTGTTGAGGTCTTTGATGTTATAAGACCGTTGAGAAGTTTAAAGGTGCTCTTATGTCCATAACGTACATACAGTAAAATAACACTCACAGCACATAACTTCTCCTGAAGAGTATATTCATCCAGTCAACTACAGCATCTTTCCCTATTTATTTTAGCATAGCATAAACAACAGACTTGGCTGAAGTGTGTAGGATGTTATTGGGGAGTCTGGTTTCACTCCACCTGTAGTGTAGCCTAATGCTGAGGCCTGTTCCTCCTCCTTTGTATTAACAACACAGGATGCCGACAGACTCACTGTTCTCTTCATTTACACGTCCCCTGAGCTTGTGGCTGACACGGCTGCTGTCTGGACCCTGGTAGTTATACTGAATCACACTTCATTCTGCATTCCATACAACACCACTGTTTAGGTTCCTGTCATGACAGGAGCAATGTAGCGTCTCAGTTTCAGAAATAGTCCTTTGTCATGTCCCCTTGGTCATTAGTTGGGTGTGAAATGTTTATACTGTATGTCTTCCTTCTTGGTTTCACTGACTTTGCTGAATATATTTGGGAATGAGTTAATGGGCTCATGCATGGGATCAAAGCTTTTTGTAGTAAGGAGCTGCTCACCGATGACACAGTTTCATGACATGCCCTCTCAGACCGAAGACAGTGGTATCGCCGTCCAAGACCAAAACAAGTAGTGCTTTTGCTAGATAATAGCTACATACATGTCCAGGTCATATTTCAGTCACAGCCAGGTGCAGTGTGGTTGTAATAGCATAATATTTATATAATTTTAAGGCAATTTGTCAGGCAAGTGCCCAAATGTGACTTTAAAAGCTTCTACACCCTAAAAGGGTTATTCAGCTGTCCCCATAGAAGAACCCTTTGAATAACCCTTTTTGGTTCCATCTAGAAACCTTTCCACAGAGGGTTCTACCTGGAACCAAAAAGGGTTCTCCTATGGGGACAGCCGAAGAACCCTTTTGGAACCCTTTTTTTCCAAGAGTGTACTTGTCACCACATTGTTCCTGGTTCCATTATGTATCACAGTATGTTTCTACGCCTGACAGATCCTCCATAGTCAGCCAGGGCCTTGTGAAGCTCCCCTGACCCAGTACTGCTATGCTAGAGTTTCTAGGGACCTAGTTACTGCAGAGAGCACAGGATGGATGCTGCTGCTATACCCACTCTCTGTCAGACACACATCACGCCACCACCCATTAGGGCCAGTCATTCCTCTAGCTAAGTTTGAACTGAACTATTTTGATGGCTGTTTTTAGCAACAACTGAAGGTAGGACTCAGGCTAACATCAGGGAACTGTAGTGGTTCAAATTCTGAAGCGTGAAAAGTAAACTGTCAACCCTCGTTTTCGTGTTAGAGAAGGGAACAAGCTGATAGGGGTTTTTAAAGCACCATTAGGCTGAACAGGTCCGTACTTTGGTACATTGGCCTGTCTCTTTGCGGCCTGGTTTCAGAGCAGAGTGCAAATGACTCAGATCAAAGATAGAACCCCAGGAAAAGCTCCGGAAGACGCTCAGGGACATTTATGATTGGATCAGTGACCTGTCTGTCAAAGCATTTGAATCTTGTTAATGAAAAGACCTTGATTAAGGGGTGAGGATGAAGAATCTGTTGCCCTCCAGTAGGGTTCTACGTATTGTGAACTCTGCGTCTCTTGTTAATGGCGGATGCTAGGTCCTATCTAGGCACTATATGTGAAACGTCAGATAGCATATGGATAGATGGCTCCCTCCCCTGGGCTGTGTCTTCAGCTCACAACAACAGCAGATGGAGGAGGCTTTTTTGCAATACATAGGCTAGCTCACTGAAATGATAATTTAGCAGCACTATATAATTAATTTAGTTTCAGGCTTTTAATTTCAATTTGCCTTTACAACATTGGCTGTTGGATTATTTCACTTCAACCTGCCAGGGATGTTTTAATTCAATGCATTGACTTATCTTCTCTATCTCCTTTAGTAACTTCACACAGCTCCCTTGGATCCTCAATGTATTAAGAACATTTATTTGTCTGTAGTTCAACTCTAAATGTGCCTCCCGCCCAGTGACGCCCCCAGAGCTTTTAGTCAACTATATAGATGGAACCACATAAATGGAAAAGTCTGTAGAGCTGGAATATCGTGTCTTACATTTTGTACACTGAATGATGTTGTAACTCTACACTGTGATGCTATTAAGTTATGTTATAGGCTTAATGCTGTCTTGAGTGAATGCATGGTCTTGAGAGAGTCTAGAAAGCTTTTAATTTAAAAAGTTGCTTATTACATTTCACTACCATGGTAACTGTGTGTGGTGTATGTTACAAGGGCTCAGGGCTGTAGGTTTGTTATTGCTAAGTCCTTCCTTTGCTGTGTGGATATTGTTCAGTGTGCTGTTCTCTATGCCGGGACAGTGTTAATGATGCAGAAAGTATCAGCATCCAGGAGCCCCAGCCAAGCCCATACAGACTGTCTCCTGTTTCCCTGGCTTCTGTTCCTTACGGACGCCCATGGTTGAGGAGGAGAGACAGCTCCAACACCCTGCTCTCTCTCTCTCTCTCTCTCTCTCTCTCTCTCTCGCTCTCTCTCTCGCTCTCTCTCTCTCTCGCTCTCTCTCTCTCTCTCTCTCTCTCTCTCTCTCTCTCTCGCTCCACACACACCTCCAGCAGACAGGCAGTGCAGTGAGAGGAGAGGTGATCTCTTCCGTTGCGGTGCTGGTTCAGGTTTCCTCTGCCCCTGGCTGGGAGCACTGGGTCTGACCTTGACTCTGGCCCTGCAGATCAGATCTGCCCAGTGCAGCAGAAACACACCCCCTGCTCCTGCCTCCCTGCTCCCAGCCCTCTGTCTCTGACAGGTCCTGCCTGGCCTGGCGCACGTTCAGCTCACAGCCTGGAGAGGAGAGGTAAACACAGGGAAAAAGCAAAGGGATATCAAGGATATTCCGTCTTTCCCTCTTACACAGCATGAGCATGTGTGTGTGAATATATTTGCATAAATGTGTTTCTTTAGAGAGTGAGACCTGGTTGGTCCCCACAGACCTCAAAACCAATGTCAATACATGTGGGAAAATGTATTGTGACTTCTCTCTTCAGGTGTGTTCATATCCAATCTGTCAATGTGTATGTGCTTAGGAGTTATTGCATGCAAGGGCCCACCTCTCATAAGCCTATTGCTAGAGGTGAGCACGGCGACGCCTTAGTGCTCAGCAGGGCGTGAAGGCAGCTGTGTGCGGGTGGGAGGGAGCGGAGCCGGGTTTAAATGCACTCGTTGAAGTATTTGTGCAGTTATGTAAGAATTACAGCCATTACATAAAGTCCAGGCAATGGAGTGTCTCTGTGTGCACACACACGCGTGCGCACACACACACACACACAGACACTTGTTTTTCTGTCCTCGTGGGGACCTAACATTTATTTTCCCTAACCCCTAACCCTGAACCTAACCCCTAACCCTAATTCTAACCTAATTCTAACCCTAAACCAAACCCTGAGGATAGAAGCCCACACCCTTCAGCCTTCCAGAGGGAAGCCATCTGATAATTTGACCTGAAGGCCTCAGACTTATTAGTGCATTGTGCCATAAACAGCACGTGACTGCTAGACCTAGCTAATGGATGTGTAGCGTATTGGTGTGACTGACTGGTGTTGCATCAGAAATGGTGGTCAATAACAGGCCCGGCTAGCTATCCAGTTGCCTGGCGTCAGGGTGAGTGACAGTAGTGGTGATTGTAGCTGGGCCAGCCTCTGGTCTGCAGTGATTACTACTCTCTCTCCCCCTCTCTCAGGTGGACAGTTGAGAGCTCCCGCTGAGACATTTATCCCCCAGCTCTACTGGGTCTATTCAGGGATGCCACTCACTTGCTCTCAGGAAGAAGACTCAATGTGCCTCCCTCCACTGTAACCCTCTTCCTCCACTCTGCCTGCAGAGAACCACTTTCACATTCCTGTTATCTGTCCTCACCCTTCACTGACTGACAGGGGCTGACTGATACAGAGTGATGGGTCACATGGACACGACACATAGGACTACTGTAAATATCACAGCTGTGGGAGGCTTTTAAATATATTAGGCCTATATGAATATTGTTTCTGTCTTGTTGCTTTAAAGATTGCTTTTAGCATATTTCCCCCTGGCGATTTGGTGTCATTTTCATAATTCAAAGTGAATGTTCACATTTCACATTCATTTTAAACCTTTTTTATGTGTGAAGCATTGAGCCAGCATGGGAGCCACACATACTTTTAATGAGAAGCTAGCAGTCTTACCCAGTGGGTTATGGATAGATTTTTCTCCCTTTTGTGATTTTGCTTCAAGTTTCCTCACCTATTGGTCTTTATCAAGGGATAAGGTTCCATCTTAGGCAGTAGGTAACAGCTTGCCTTTGGCATATGGGTTCTAAAATGGTGGTTTTACTTGCTATAAGAAACCAGTGATTGACCTGTGGCTGGCAATATTTTTATGTTGTCATGCTGCACTATAGATAGACTACTGGTATGGTAGTGTAGTCGTTATTACCTGTTAAGTGTCTCTTTCTGACAGGAGAGTGGATGCTCCAGTGTGTGTGCAGGCTCCCCGTTCATCATTGCCTCAGCATATTTGTGCTGTGAGGCACTTAAGGGGAAAAGTCTGAACCAGACAGCTTCTTAAAAAAGAGATGACAGAGGAGGAGAGGGCTGCTTCACTGCCCTGCTGACTGGATCCACACGGTGAGCTGCTAGCATGCCAGTTCCCCCAGCCTCCTGCTGTCTCCTGCCTGCAGTCTACACCTGGAGCACTGCGACACAGCCTCCTGCCTGCCTGCCTGGCTGCCCACTCCACCTGGCATCCCTCCTCACACGGAGAGCCCTTTTTCCTCTCAACTTCCTCTTTCTCCCCTGAAGCTTTAGCCATAAATCACAGCCAGGCCAGTGCCTCATCCTCAGCTCAGCCGTAGTCCCTCCTCCTAGCTAGGCCTGCCTGCCTCACCGTCCTTCTGGCGCCTCTCTCCACCAGGCCTCCTCCGGGACCAGCCGCATGCACGCGCACACAACAGTGGAGGCTGGTTGGAGGAGTCAAATAATTGGAATGGAGTCAAACGTGTGGTTTCCGTGTGTTTTATGTGTTTTATACTTTTCTATTAATTGCATTCCAGCCATTACAATGAGCCTCCCACCAGCCTCCTCTGCCACACACACACACACACACACACACACACACACACAGTCCTCTCACTGCCTTTCAGCCTGCAAAAAACCAAGACACAGTCAGACCACAAACACAGCAAAACAGCAACGAGCAGGGGAGGGAAGAGGCTGAGGAGGACAGCTGGAAGTAGTGGGCACTTCAAAACACTGTTCTGTTTCTATTTGCATACATATTACATTACCTGACAGCCCCATGTAATGTTAAAATGAATATGCTCCACACGTCCTCTGTATGTAACTTCCATGCTGCGAGTGCCTCATGTTCACTTCATTACACTCTGGCATGTGAGACAAATAACATGTACGGTATGCAAATGGTAAAGTGTGTGTCAGCATCAGCAGCCCCATTTCTGGAGGGAGAGGAAATGGAGGGCCATGCAGGCTGCCGAGGCGAGGCGTTGCAGGGGAACGTGTGTGTGTGTGTGTGGAATGAAAGCAGTACTGCAGTGGAGTGTTGAGTTACAGCGATGCTCCATGACTGCAGCCACAGCAGTGACACCAAGCAGCTGGAGGCTTACACTGTCTGACTGCCCTGCGCTGCCTGACTGCAGAACGTGCCACACACAGTTAGTTTGTGATAACGGCTACTCTGCGTGTGTGGCTGTTTGTGTCCGTGTCTCCCTTTGTGTGAGCGTGTGTTTGTGTGTGTGTGTTATGTTTGCAGTAATGTTTGCAGTGTAAGTGTTTCTCTATAATGTGTTTGAGCGAGAGAGAGACTGGTAGAGTGTGAGGGACTGTAGTTCAAGGCTACAGATTTAATCTTGCTGCAGTGGGTCATGTGATTAATCGTGGCCTGGGGTCAGTGGATAGTGTAATTTATGGCGAGGGATAATCAACACATTAGATGGGTGCTGCTCCTAGTGGAAATCTCAATCTTAAACCAATCCAATATTCTTCAATTCCACTCCACACCTGCAATTATGTGGAAGTGTGACCACTGTAAAGCTACAGTAACTTTAATGGATGTGATTGTGTGCTCTCTCTGCCTGATCCTGGTGGCATGTGGTCAGTGGGCGGGAAGACTGCCGGCGTTTATCTGAGTTAGTGGAGGCTGGGCTCTGTCACCTGTGACTGGGAGCTGGGAGGTGTAGGTGTGCTGGGTAGGGTGGGGAGCATCAGAGAAAGAATCTGCTGTGGGTCGACTTGTGCATCACCTTGCGCTTCCCTTGACCTTGTCCTCTCTGTCTTCCGCATGGCTGCAACCCAGGTCCTTCTCCTGTTGTGGTGCTGCCCTCGCCAACCTCAAACCTTCCACAGTGTGTGTGTGTGTGTTTGTGTGTTTGCGTGCGTGTTTCTGTATGTTTGTGTGTTTGTGTATACAGATCTGTTATTTTAATTTGATCGATCTGTTGTCGCAGATAATTTTCCTGCACACATCAAACATAAGGCTATAACAAAATCAATGCCACAATTTGTATTTTATTTTTTCTCCCTGAATATCTAGTTTTTATTTTGGTGATTGTTAGTTATCAAAGATGATCTTATTAAAAAATATCTTGCTCCATTATATTTTCTACATACTTTATATTTGGTTTTACTCGTTTAAGTTTACACTGAAAACTTTTTACCATTCCGAAGTAAAAGATTTAGCAATACATAAATGCATATAGGGGAAACACTGGACTTGATTTGCCCTCACGAAAAATGTATCAACACCTCCAAAAATGTCCATTAATTATAATCCACATAATAATTAACATTTATTTATATTTCTGCAGGATTAGTTTCCTGCTGTGAGAATCAGGGACAAATGAAGATAGCGCACCTGTATTTATGTTGGTCATGTATTAACAGTTTCATTCCCTGGAGTTCCATTCTGTCTGAAATAAGACTAAGGAGACAGGAAGTCAGAAAGTGAGATTTTGGCTGTGGACAGTTATTTCAGTAGGACACCCCTCTGTTCTTCCCAAACACAAAGGGGTGCTGACAATAGCAGTTTCATTTTGACCTTCCTCACCGGCTGCTCACCAGCTTGTACATACTGGCATGAGCTTAGCTACGTCTCTGTTGTTCTGGTGCTGTTGATTTATTTATTATATTTAAGGATGTTGTGGTTTCCTGGCTGATTAAATCCATACAGTAGGGGTCTGAGGTCTCAGATTTCTTTCTTGTAATTATATAGCCTATAGCTTGAGTGGGTTAGGCTATTGATGTTGTTTGCCCATTTGTATGTAGGCCTAGTGTAGTCAATGTTACATTTAGCCCTTTGAAGGAATATTTTCTTCACAATAGCCTATACATATTGGCATATGATATATAACCTACCTTGCGTCAGACCCCTCCTCCCCCTCCCGGCCAGGCTGATGGTGGGTAATGTTCCTCTGCAGTGACATACTTTATGAGGAGGTAGAGGAGATTTTGGCTCCGCTTAGTCATTAAGAATCCCTTAGCGCTTAATGAAAGATTACTAACCGTTACGTCTAGTGCCCTGGCCAAATTTTCCATTTAAAACACAGACCTCTACCATCCATTTAAAACACAGGCCACCCTGCCCCATCCCTCAATGTGATTGGACAGGGACTTTGTTTACTCCCAGAATACAGCCCATAGACATACAAGCAGAAACAAAATGGCAGCCGTTCACTGGCCCTGAATGTATTATTAGCCAAGCGACTGCATGTTTTATTCTTCTATTGTCAACATGACATGTTAGCATCTTAGCATAGTATGTGGCAAAATACGTGTACGTTGTCAAGGAGTGCGGTCACATATGTTTGCAAAGCAGAGGATCACTGGTTCGAGCCCGGTATGGCGACAGGGACAGTGGAGGAAGATATACTGTTAGCACCGCACTGACGTCAGTTTCACAAGCTGTTTGAATATTGCATATCTTATACTGCAGTATATAAAATTCAGTCATGATGTTTTTATGTTTTGGTGTATCCAGTCCAGTGGCTGTGCTCAAATGAATGAGCTGTAGCATGACGCAGAGACTTGTTTAACCTTTAAAGGTTAACGGTCCTTCCCATGAGGCAGAGCGACTCTGAAACAGTCCCAGTGCTTGGATCATGAACTCAGAGATCACAGAGCTGCAGAGAGAGAAACAGTATCTTACACACATCTGAACGGACAGGGACAGGCCTTTTAAGTCTAATGTTCTGTATAGTGTTTTCCACCTCTTGTTGTCTCTGAAGATTTAGACGTGTTTACTGTTGCTTAGAATTGGACATTGATAACTGTTTAGGACCTCCCGAGTGGCGCAGTGGTCTAAGGCACTGCATCGCAGTGCTAGCTGTGCCACTAGAGATCCTGGTTCGAGTCCAGGCTCTGTCGTAGCCGGCCACGACCAGGAGACCCATGGGGCGGCGCAAAATTTGCCCAGCGTCGTCCAGGTTAGGGGAGGGTTTGGCCGGCAGGGATGTTCTTGTCCCATCGACTCCTGTGGTGGGCTGGGCGCAGTGCACGCTGACACGGTCGCCAGGTGTATGGTGTTTCCTCCAACACATTAGTGCGGCTGGCTTCCGGGTTAAGCGGGCATTGTGTCAAGAAGCAGTGCGGCTCGGTTGGGTTGTGTTTCGGAGGACGCACGGCTCTCGACTTTCGCCTCTCCCGAGTCCGCACGGGAGTTGCAGCGATGGGACAAGACTGTAACTACCAATTGGATACCACGAAATTGGGGAGAAAAAGTGGTACAAAAATATAATAATAAAAAAGATTTTGACTTTGAATCAATGTGAAAATAGCGGTCCTCCCAGAGATACCGGGATCTTTTGACCTTTGACCGCTGACCGCTTGGTTTGACCTCTGATTCTTATGATATTTTAATGTAAGACTCTTGAGCAGGGATGTATCAAAAGAAGATGATAGAGGTGAATATATCTATACAGGAAAAAGAGAAGAACTGTCTCATTATGGAGATGGTTTGTTTTTCTTTGTGATGAGAAACAGAAACGGTATACAATAATCTGTGTGCAGTAGGCTGGCTAATCTAACTCAATCCACTTTTAGATTCCTAATCATCTGTAATCTGGGACCAGACAGTCAGGGATCTGTAGTTAAGGGAGACTCCTCCTGACGTCACATCGTTGTGCGTCAGGACAGAAAAACAATATAGAACTGTATGTTTAGGACAGTAATAACGCAAACTATACAGAGTATTGTGTTCATAAACCACTTAGAAACAGTTTCTGTATTCAGATGAATGTTGCATTCTCCTCTCTCAAAGCCCTTTCCCAATTAGCCTTGTTGTTGAACTCCATTTAATTGAGCCAGTGATAGGATAATGGTGACTGCCCTTCAGACCTCAGTAGGAGCAGGGCTTGGCTGACTAAAAAGATTGAGATTAAAACAACAAGGTCAGTAGGTGGCACAGATGAAGCAAAACCTGTTTTTCAGTTTCACTTACTACCTTGTTACCTGCAAACGTAAGATAACATTGTAAATTGTAAAAAAAAAAAAAAAAAAAATTAAAGATAGGTTTGGAAGAAATGTTTAATGATTTATTTTTAATTAAAGATGTTATAATTGATGTGATCAACATGTTGATAATAGAATATGTGAACGTTACATTGTGGGAGAAACAAATATATCTCGTTCCCTCCCACCTTTTTTCTCTGCTGTCTTTCTCCCTCCCCCTTCCTTTCAGTACATATAAAAACTACAGGTCTGGGAGCAGTCCTCAATCAGCCCATTAATCATGTTTTTATACAGCCATTTTTTATAGGGTTTAATAATGAAGCATATGTTTGCTCTGAGAAAAAAATAAATATATATCATGCACCCAAATGAAATACCAAGATTTCTTCATTGGACAAGAACCCCTCTCAGCTCTCTACATGCACTCACTCTCCCTCCCTCTCCCTCTCCCTCTAACGCTTCTCTTCCCTGCTCTCTCTCTCGTTAAACACACGCACAGCACACTCTCCCCTACCTCACACATGGACGTTTGGGTGCCGCTGCAGCATTTCGCTAGCTAGAGTTTTTTTCCAAAGAAAAGTGCCGCTAGAGCGAACAACA